>NC_044291.2:9707676-10309418 GCF_004027225.2 Strigops habroptila | reverse complement strand
CCAGTGCTGTTTACTGAATGCCAGAACTGCAGCTCTCGGTGGTGTTAAAGTGGTAACAAGTCTCCTGGGTGATCATCAGCTCTTGTTATGTTTTGGACAGTGTTTTAGATCCTGCCTGAGATTCCAGGGTCAGGAAGGAGGTGGGAGAACATTGCTGCTCTCGGTGCAGTGGGTATGGACAACGTGTGTGTGCCACTGGGGCAAATAAGAGGAACTTTAAAGAAGTTGATCTTGGACCACTGAGGAGATGGATCCCTGCCCATGGCAGGGGGTTGGAACTGGATGCTCTTAAGGTCCTTTCCAACCCAAACCATCTTGTGATTCTATGGTTCCTGTGGCATCTTCAGGACCATGCAGTTATGGCTGTGGGACAGAGATTACTGGAATAACTTTGTTTAGCTCTTACTCCTTGCTCTGTTTGAAGTCACCCTGGCTTGGAAGCTGCCTGTTTGCTCTTCTCCCTCCCTCCTACAGATGCTTAATAAATCTTGGTGCTTATTAAAGCGATGAATGCACAGTCTGGGGCCATTTATTTCATTTCATTTTCAAAGCAGGCTATAGAAATGATTCTGATTGACATGCTGACCTCGCTTAGTGCTTACATGCCTTTTACTTGAAAGATGCACCCTGAAGTGCCTGTTCCTATGGGTACAGTGTGTCTGTCTTTGTCCAAAGTCCAAGGTAGCAGTTTGCTGCTGCTTATTGAGCTTGTGAAGAGTCTGGGGAACATTTCTTGTATTGGTTTTGTGGGTATTTTATGTCCTGCTGAAGATTAGAGTTATTTTGACCTTGAATTATTTATCTGGGAGGCAGTATCTAATGATTGCTCTCTTAATTCTTAATGCATTTAAATGTCTCTTTTCCTTGTTTGGTAAAACTCTTGCATGGAGCTTTGCAGAATGAATGACGCATTCCCCATGTCTGTCACCCCTTGGCATTGCAATTAGTAGTCTTTGGCTACAGCACTTGCTGGGATTATTGATTGCTGCTGTTGGAGATGAGCTGGTCAGCTCACAGCTGTGCTGGGCCAGTGGAGTATTGGTTTATATCCATGTGAGTCCTGTTGGGAAAAAAGCTGGGGAAAAATCTGTCCCTCCAAAGGTCCCGGAGAAACGTGATTTGGGGGCAGAGCAGTTTGTTCGATAGGTTGTTCTGCTGCAGGTGTTTAGAGCCTGTCTTCATCCTTTTTAATCAAGATGTCTGAAATTGGTTACTGTAAATATGGACTAATTCTCTGGGGGATCAGTTGGAAGCAGGATTGTGTGGGACATCTCAAGTGCTGCCTCGAAACATGTTGAGCCATTAGTACCTACAGACAGTGGAGGTGGCAACAGCCACTCAGGAGTGAGAGTGACCCAGAGGTGCCAGCGTCCTGCAGGGAGAAATGAGGAGAACTGGCAATGCAGCCTGATGTGTTTGCCAAAATAGTTGGATTTTTTCATCTCTGCTGTGCTCTGCAGAGACCCCCCCTGCAGTCCTGATCCAGCTCTGGGGCAACAGCACCAGAGGGACGTGGAGCTGCTGGAGCGAGGCCAGAGGAGGCCCCGGAGCTGCTGCGAGGGCTGGAGCAGCTCTGCTCTGGAGCCAGGCTGAGAGAGCTGGGCTGGGGCAGCCTGGAGAAGAGAAGGCTCCTGAAGGGGAGACCTTAGAGCAGCTCCAGTGCCTAAAGGGGCTCCAGGAAACCTGGAGAGGGGCTTTGGACAAGGGCCTGTAGGGACAGGACCAGGGGAATGGCTTTAACCTGCCAGAGGGGAGATTGAGATGAGCTCTGAGGCAGAAGCTCTTCCCTGTGAGGGTGCTGAGGCGCTGGCACAGGGTGCCCAGAGAAGCTGTGGCTGCCCCATCCCTGGCAGTGTTCAAGGCCAGGTTGGACACAGGGGCTTGGAGCAACCTGCTCTAGTGGAAGGTGTCCCTGCCCGTGGCAGGGGGTTGGAACTGGAGGAGCATTAAGGTCCCTTCCAACCCAAACCAGCCCGGGATTCTATGTTTTTCTTTTGTTCCCAAAGCAAGTTAAATACTGCCTGTTTGGGGTTCACTTTGTTTTCTTGTTCTTCCAGATTAGACTAAAGTAAGGTAAAAGAAATCCAGACAAATGATCAGTTGCCATATGTTCCAGCCAGGAAAGAAGCCATGCTTATAAACCTTGTCTCTGTAGAGTTCAGCTTGATATGATGTCTTACAAGAGGTTGAAATGATCTATTTAGATGCACTTTTTTTAGTACATTCTGCTTGAATGTTTGTTTCTCTTCTTTCTCTTTCTCTCCCATTGCTAGGTTGTGACTAGACTTATTCACTTGCTGGGCGAGAAGATTCTTGGCAGTCTTCAACAGGGAGGTAAGACTCATTCCTGGACTACTCCATCGATGCTGATGCTTCCTGAGAGCTGGATTTACATCCTTAAATCTGGAACCAGAAAAGCACATCCTTGAAAAGAGAATTTGTCACTAAATATTTTAGCTGTTGTCACAAATGAATGGTGATTTTGTTATATATATGTGCACAATTTCTTTTGGCAGAGCATAGGTAATTCAGTGTGGGAATGGAATGATTTGCAATTGAGATAGAAAAGGAGTGCTGCTTGTGTGCACTGAAATTTCCTTGAGTTTCTTCTGAGAAGAGCTCCAAGGGAGCATTGGAAATAGCAGCTGTAATAGACTTGAATCAGGCAGTCTGAGTGGCAGCTCCTGGAGACTGACTTAATCTGTCTGTATTTGCATTATGTTACTGTATTAATTGAGAAGAAATGCTCCTATGGGTTGGTTCTTAAGCTTTTTGTATGTTGCACAGGCAAAACAAAGTGTATTTACTGATAGAAGTGAGTAGGAGGAAATGTTCAAGGTGTGATGGTTTGAAACTGAAACAGGGGAAGTTCAGGTTAGATAAAAGGAAGAAGTTATTTTGCTGTGGAACAGGTTGCTCAGAGAAGCTGTGTCTGCCCCATCCCTGGCAGTGTTCAAGGCCAGGTTGGACACAGGGGCTTGGAGCAACCTGCTCTAGTGGAAGGTGTCCCTGCCCATGGCAGGGGCTTGGAAGTGGGTCACCTTTAAGGCCCCTTCCAACTCAAACCAGTCTCTGATACTTCAGAGGTTGCCACAGCTTCTCTGGGCACCCTGTGCCAGCGCCTCAGCACCTTCACAGGGAAGAGCTTCTGCCTAAGAGCTCATCTCAATCTCCCCTCTGGCAGGTTAAAGCCATTCCCCTTGTCCTGTCACTACCTGCCCTTGTACAAAGCGCCTTTCAAAAGTGCCTTTTTATCTTTCTCTTAACATGTCAGGTAAATGCACATCACATTTAAAAAGTAATTTTATCATTGCCTAACTTCTATGGCAGCAGCCAAAAATGGCAGAAATTGATCTTCGTCCTCTTAAGTAGGAGACTTGTGGGAACTCTTTTATTTGCTCTGGAGGATGTCACGTTTCTCTTGGGTTAAGCAATTCTCTGGCACTTTTCTTGCTGCCTGGCAGTTGAAAACCATGAAGTGACACTGAAGTGACACACAGTTTTCTGGGCTGGCTGATGGCAAGTCTTTTCTTTCCGAACAGGTCATCCCCTTGGATATCACAGCTCGGGCAGCAAGTGGGATGCTGGGAATCCTGCCAGCAATCTCTCCACAGTGGCAATCATGCCGGTGTCCGAAGAGGTGCCGCTGACAGCTTTTACTCTGGAGCTCAAGCACGCTCTCAGTGCCGTGGGTAAGAAGTGTTCATGTGTTACTGCATTATGGGGAAGGAATTCTGCTTGTCTTTGTAGAGAGGTATGGCCAGGTACCTGGCATCAGTCAGAGGTGGGTTCATGCTGCTTTGGGGGGGTAGGGATAGAACAGTATGCAGGATCAGCCTTTTCATGACCTCTTGCTTCACTGTTCCCATCCCTAACATGCTTTTTATTTCAGTGGGAAACTTTGTGACCTTAATGACTCAGAAATATGAACTGCTCTGTCTGGCCTCTCACCTTGGCTTCAGTGGGCAAATCCCCCACCAGTGCACTGTGCCCACGGGGCCTCTCTGAGAGTCCAGTTCTCTCCATCTCATCTCTGAGAGCTTTTCAGGCTTCCTCAGTTGTACAGCTTCATCTACCAAAGGATCTCCTATGCAGTTTTCTTCTGTTGAGGTAGTTCAGTTAGTGGTAAGCATAAGACTTGATGGAAGAGGCTTGTGGAGGAGATCCAAGTTGGCACTGGAAGTCCCAACTTTAGTCTTAGATCATTGTCCAGTTTGTTGCCAGCTTGTTTGTCTCTCCTGTGTTCACAAACCCATGTATTCAGCTCACAGCTGAGTCATTAATTGCTTTACCCATCGGTGCAGTTGTTTCTGCAAGTTCCAGTTGCTCACAAACCCCCGTATTTAATTCACAATTCAGTTCATGCTCAGTACTACAGTTTGACATTTCCCGAACATCCTTTTCTCATCCTCAGAGACCATCACACATCTCTTGAGTAAATCTCCTGTAATCCTTTGATGAATTGTTAGTCTGCTATCTCATGGCTTTTGATTTTGAAAAGTACAGGTTACACAATGCTTGAGGTACAACCACTTACATTTATTGGTTATTACCTTTTTGACCTCAAGGGTATCTGGAGCTTGCACTTACTATTCTGCTATAAAAAATCTATTAGGTGAGCAGGCACAGGAGAAAACTGTTGTTGCTTGATCCCTTTAACCTTTGAAATGTGAATTTGTGTGCAGCTTACAGTGGAGTCACAGTGAGAACTGATTTGTGGGTGGTTGAAGATTCCTCTTACTTCGAGATGCTCCATCCCTAATGGAGCACAGCTCCCAGCTGTAGTTATACTGCTAATGGGTACTTCTTATGGGTTGGTGCCAGCTTGTTTTGATGTGTGGCAGCACTTGGAGCTTGTAAATAAAACAAACAGACATTTAAGTAGGTAGATGGACTATTTGGGAATAAAAATAACCACTCCAGTTGAAAGCGACTGGAATGAGGGGGTTTGTGATGATCACCTTTCCTTGGTCACCCTTCTGTTCTCTTGTTCTATTCCTAACATGATGTCTGTGTGGTGCTTGGCAGCTATAGATGGTACTGCACAACTTTGGCATCTGAAGTTCTTGCCAAAATGGAGCAGTGGGAGGAGGAAAGTGTTGTGTGAAAACACAGCTAGCCATGTGGCTCCCAGCACAGCTTCATAGCCTCTGTTCATCGGGACAGCTCATCAGCAACGCTCTGGGACAGAGGTGAACCTTCTGCCAGTGCTTCACTGCGAGGGGCTTTCTGTATGTTAGTTATTTCTTTCTCAGCAGCAGCAAGCTCTGCTTGCTTTTTAACCTTTTCTATTTCCTCCTTTTCTCCTCTTGGCTTTTCTCCTATCCCTGCCCAGAGAAGCTGTGGCTGCCCCATCCCTGGCAGTGTTCAAGGCCAGGTTGGACACAGGGGCTTGGAGCAACCTGCTCTAGTGGAAGGTGTCCCTGCCCGAGGCAGGAGGTTGGAAGTGGGTGAGCTTCAGGGTCCCTTCCAACACAAACTAGGCTGGGGTTCTATGATTATTATTTTTCCTATTAATCCTGGTGGAGCTGAGAGCATCTTTGATTAAAAAGCTCTTCTGCAGTATTCAGATTTTTAAGAAGTATTTGCCTAACTATTTTTTGTTCTTTTTCTGGGGCCAGCTTAGAGATACCATGTGGCTTTGAATGCTGGTTCTATGTGGGAGCCCTCTGATCATATATAATTTCAAACCAATGTGGGGAGGAATTCAAATCCAACATATGTGTCTCTCTCCTTCCTTTCTGCCCTTTAAATATAAGCTTTCTTTCCATTTCTAGAAATGTAAAGTGAATTGGAAAGCTCACTGAAATATCTTTGCTAATAATTTAGAGGAGTTTTTAATTGTAGTTCTGCCTGGTTTTCCCTTCTTTACACACAGATTTAAGTGTTAAGTGTTTAATGTGGTGCCTTGACCCTGGCACAACTGGGTATTTCATGCTGGGAAATCAAACTCATTTATCAGTTCTGTCTCTGACACGTAGTTTTATAGACTTTTATTAGGCCAAATATAAATTCTCTTTTGATGAAGTCCAGGCAAGGAAGTTGCTGTGCTAAAATCTTCCCTCAGTGCATTTTGGACTGAATGTAGCTTTTTGTGCCAGTATTTTTTCCAGGTGAGGGGGATTTCGTGAGCAACCTGCTCGAGTGGAAGGTGTCCCTGCCCGTGGCAGGGGGTTGGAACTGCAGGAGCTTTAAGGTCCCTTCCACCCAAACCATTCTATGATTCTATGATTTGCAATCATTTCCAAGCGTCAGAGATCACACCTTGACCTCTGGGCCTGTGATTTATCTAGGCAACTTTTGACCATGTTTTATGAGACTTAGAACTAGGGTATCTGCATTCCCGCTCCTGCGTATCTTATGAAATTGATGTTATGTGGAGAACAGTTTCCAAAGTGAGCACCATGATCATCTTTGGAAAGAAAGGAAGAGTTTTGTGTCTCCTGTGTGATGCTTGTGTCTCCTTGCTGGGATAGGGTTTGTGCCTCGAGCCTTGCTGAAGGGTTTTCTCAGCCCTTTCCTCTAGTGTCTTTTACTCTTAAAAGATAAAATGAACTAGTCCTCAGGCATGTGCCAGCGTTTTGTTCTCCTCACCTCTCCTTCATGGAATTGTAGTTCGGTAATGAAGAACAGATGATTCTGGAGTACCAATTTAGATGCTCCATGAGGTTTCCCCATGAATCATGATCCTCTGTGCCTGGGGCTAAGACTGCTGCTGGGTGGTTTTCTCACCTGAAGCATATCAAGGACCAGAATTCAGAATCCCAACAAGGTCACAGCATGAAGAAGTCCCTCAGGGGCTGTTAAAAGCCACCACCTCTGGCTTGAGAGTTTCATGAACTGCAAATTGCTGGCGACTGGGAGAATGTCATTACGTTTTCCTTGCTCTAATACTCTTCCCCAGCAATCTGCTGCTGAGTGTAGTCAGAGACACACTACTGGGCTTAGATAAATATTTAATGTTACCTCATATCACCTCTGCTATGTTCTTAACTTTGAGCTTTTCGCCCTGTGTCTAAGGAAAAGAACAGTCCCTGAAGGGTGCAGGTGGCTGCTGGAGGAGGGAGGGATCATAGAATCCCAGCCTGGTTTGTGTTGGAAGAGAACTTGAAGCTCATCCAGTTCCAACCCCCTGCCACGGGCAGGGACACCTTCCACTAGAGCAGGTTGCTCCAAGCCCCTGTGTCCAGCCTGGCCTATCATGAGGATGTTTCCATGATGCCAGCAGCAGCTGTAAATGGCCTGTGAGGCTGATGGCAGGAGTGGGAAGAACATCACTAGATGATGATCTGTAACTATGATAATGCACGTTGAGGAGGCACTAACACATTCTTTTGGGTGCTCCTGCCTGCTGGTGTGGCTGCTCAAGGAGGATGTGCTTGAGAAGGAGAGTTTTTTTATTACTTAGTTGCTCTCAGCAGTTTAGTTTAAATAACACTTTTGGTCATTCTGGTTTATGAGAACACATATGTTGGTGTTGTTGATCGCATTAATGGAGGGTTATTTAATGGTTGATTAATTGGGAGCTTGCTAGAAATTGGGAGTGGAGAGCAGATGGTTGTTATTTCTGAAACAAACCAGAGTGGTTCAGTTAAAGCATCAGTGCAGTCTGTACTGGGGATGAACAAGGGTCTGGGCACCTCTGTCCCGTGTGTCAGTGTGCAGGGGGATGCCTTGCAGGCTTAGACCTTAGAGGAGCTCCAGTGCCTAAAGGGGCTACAAGAAACCAGGAGAGGGGCTTTGGACAAGGGCCTGGAGAGACAGGACAAGGGGAATGGCTTTAACCAGGTGAGGTGTGGACAGAATTGTATGTTGTCTATGTGAGCTCTCATAGTTCAGGAGCTCTGCCCCCTTGGTGATCTATAGCAGAAGAAACTCACTGGACTAAGTTTATTGACTGTCCCATCAGGTTTATCTGTTTGCCTGTTTTGAGATGATTTTCTTTCTGCAGTACCCTTCAACATTGCCTCAGCCTCTTATCTCCAGATGTAATTAAAATTCTTTCATACTGTTCGTCATCCTTTATGAGCCTCAGCAAGCTTTTAAAGTGACTTAAACTGTCTAAGAGGCACCGACACAGGTTGCCCAGAGAAGCTGTGGCTGCCCCATCCCTGGCAGTGTTCAAGGCCAGGTTGGACACAGGGGCTTGGAGCAACCTGCTCTAGTGGAAGGTGTCCCTGCCCGTGGCAGGGGGTTGGAACTGGAGGAGCTTTAAGGTCCCTTCCAACACAAACCAGTCTGGGATTCTGTCATATGCTCCTCCAAGGCTCTTTTGATGATTGATGGGATGTGTTGTCCCCATTCAGGGCATCTGTGTGTGACATAGCCATCACCTTGACTAACAGAGAGATGCACCTTGGCTCTACAAGCCTGCCTGTTGCCTGTACAGAAGGTGTTGTGGCTGGCAGGGTCTCTGGGTTGATGTTTCCCCTGTAGGGCATGGCCCCATGTCTCAGAGCAGTGTGGTGCCCTTCGAGCTCCTCCTCATGTTCTTGGATCTCGGTGACCGGGTGCAGGGCAGCAGTAGGCAACCGCAGAGTTGCAGCACACTGCTGCCTCCTTGGTGTTTGTCTCTCTTGGCGTTTTTATTGCATTCCTTGGTTCATTTTGGATTCCTGCTGTTCATCTTTGCTGCCGAACTTCTACCACTGTTAAAGGCTTTGTAAGCCACTTATCCTGGAAGAAAATTTGGCCTATATAACACTTGTGCTTTGCTGAGAACTTTGGCACATTAATGAACGCAAATGGTAACTCTGCTTTTTCAGAGCTGACCTGCCCTCTCTCTCTTGCTGTCTTCATCACATGCAATGTCATCAGTATTTCTTCTGGGAGACTTCTTTCAAACCTGTTACGCTCTCCAAAGTTGTGCTAGACCAACTGCTGTGAGGCTGAATGGTGAATCAGATCAAAGAATCTACCCATGTTAAAAATGAGGTGGTAAAAGCCCCACAAGAGTTGGGTCTCATAGAATCCCAGCCTGGTTTGGGTTGGAAGACACCTTAAAGCTCATCCAGTTCCAATCCACTGCCACGGGCAGGGACACTTTCCACTAGGGCAGGTTGCTCCAAGCCCCCGTCCAGCCTGGCTTGAAGAAGGTGAGGCTCTCTGCAGAAGGATGGTTCAGTGAGCACCGGCGAGGAGCAGTGCAGTTGCAGGAGTGAAGGGCAGGTTAAACCAGTTCTGCTTGTGAAGGGTGTATGAACTAATTCTGTCTGCTTGGAACTTGGTGCTTTCAGAGGAACCAACTCCCAAAAACTTTACTGGAGGATGAGGAAGTTCAATTCTCCTCTCAGGTCATCCTCCTTTCTGTGCTTTCTTACCAGCTTTTACTTGGTATCTCTTGGTCTCCACTTACGGATATTTTTGTCCCTATTTGTTTGCTCTTCCTTCCTCATCTGTGTCACAAAGAACAAATATTATTTGGATATGGGAAAGTACAAGATGATAAATAATACTTCTGAGTGTTTTCAAGTTTAACCCCAAAGTGTGTTAAAGCAGAGCGAAGTCTTTGCAGGAGGAACCCAGCATTATGAGCTGGCCTGGAAGTTGTGGTGCTCAGCTCCAGGAGCTGGACTTGCAGCTCTTCCTTACGGAGCAGAGAAGCATGAAATTGCAACCTCACCATGTTGTTTCTTCATGGTTCCTTAATTTTTACCAAACACATAGAATGTGCTGTTTCATTAGTGCCTTGAGAGACCTCATGTAATGAAGTGTTCTGTTGTTTGGGACATAAATCTCAGTTCTTTTTTAATGAAAAACTGAAGGATTGCACAATGAAAACATGAATACAAAGCGACTGCTCCTTCCTGTTTTGTAAATGTGAATTTCTCTCTCAGTATGAGACGGATAATGTTTTCTTTAGGTGTAAGGTTAATCCCTTCAGTTTTCTTTCCTTTGCTTTTTTCTTCAGCTGCAGTTACTCTGCAACCTCCACCACATATGGCACGTGGTGCTGCTGCTGAAACAGGTTTGCTAATATGGAAAATCAGCTAAAGTGCCTGCAGGAAACTTGATGTGCCCCAAAATCCATTCTGGCTGTAATGTGATTGCCAGGCATGTCCCTGTGCCTGTCTCTGCAATGGAAGTCGTGTGAATTGGGCTTGTCCCTGCAGATTTGGGTGTCTCTCTCCATGGGGTTGGTGGTGGCACAGGCTTCTGTTGGTCTGTCGATTAGGTAGCACTACTCTAGAGAGCTTTAGGATTTACCTGGGGAGCTGGTTCAGTGCAGGATGAACAAATGATGTATTTCAGTATGTCAGTGAAGTAGCTTTTCTGTTTGAAACCAGATTCCTGGGCTTTCCGGGGTTGCAAGAGGTCTGTGATGTTCTGAATGTTGCGCTGGTGAAAATGCAGCTGCAGTAGAAACTCTCATCCTCCGTGACGCCAGCAGTGTGGTAGAAGAGAGCTTGTAGGTTGTGACTAATGCAGTTACAGAGCTCTGGGAATATGGAGAATGGGAAGATGTTACTATAGATAAATGTGCAAAGTTTTGTGAAGAGCTCGTGCTGGCTCTTTCTCCTCTGCTCATTGCACCAATCCATCATGATCCTCCAAGCAAGCTCACAGAACTGCGTTTGTTAGAGCTGCATTTCCTCAGGGCAGGACTTCACACCTGAAACTTCTTGTTCTTCCAGGTCCTGCTTTGTTGCTCACCAGTGATAACATCAAACAGCGACTTGGTGCTGCTGCACTGGACAGGTACTGGCCTCGTTGTTACCTATGAACAAATCATAGAAGAAGAATGGTTTGTGTTGGGAGGGACCTTAAAGCTCCTCCAGTCCCAAGCCCCTGCCACGGGCAGGGACACCTTCCACTAGAGCAGGTTGCTCCAAGCCCCTGTGTCCAACCTGGCCTTGAACACTGCCAGGGATGGGGAATATAGACAGTGTTTGGGAATAAAGTCCTGTGTTGCAACATAGGTTATGCTTTCTCATCAAGGGGGTTTGAGACAACAGTGTTTCAGGAGGATTTGGTTCAAATGCAGGTGGTTTTTTCCCATAACTACTTTCTCACTTGTGAGATGGGAAAAGCTGGCTTGCTCCAGGTGGGTATTGTGTTCTCAGTCTTAGAGGTGCCATGGAAGTCTTGTTGAAGTTAGTCATCACTGCAGCCTCTTTCCTCTGTCTATAGATATCTAATGTATAAATAATGGAGAAATAAAGAAAGGATGAGCATGGAAATGTGAGCAGATAAGGTTCTTAGACTGAATGAGCAAAAGATGCAGTTCTCTGAGGCCCTTAAGGGTTTGTGCTTGATATGTAAGATTTCTCCCCACTCTGTTAGGAGCTGTGATGTAAAACCATCTGAAATTTGCTTTTTGTTTTCTCTTTCTTCTGTCCCCAGTATCCATGAATACAGACTAACCAGCTGGCTGGGACAGCAGGAGGACATCCACCGCATTGTGCTCTACCAGGCAGACAGCACCCTCACGCCCTGGACCCAGCGCTGCATCCGGCAGGCTGACTGCATCCTGATTGTGGGGCTGGGAGACCAGGAGCCAACTGTTGGAGAGGTGTGGAACCAGCTCCTTCCCATACTTGCAGTGTCCACAGATCATAGAATTCCAGACTGGTTTGTGTTGGAAGGGACCTTAAAGCTCCTCCAGTTCCAACCCCTGCCACGGGCAGGGACACCTTCCACTAGAGCAGGTTGTTCCAAGCCCCTGTGTCCAACGTGGCCTTGAACACTGCCAGGGATGGGGCAGCCACAGCTTCTCTGGGCACCCTGTGCCAGCGCCTCAGCACCCTCACAGGGAAGAGCTTCTGCCTCAGAGCTCATCTCAATCTCCCCTCTGGCAGGTTAAAGCCATTCCCCTTGTCCTGTCCCTCCAGGCCCTTGACCAAAGCCCCTCTCCAGGTTTCCTGGAGCCCCTTTAGGCACTGGAGCTGCTCTAAGGTGTCCCCTTCAGGAGCCTTCTCTTCTCCAGGCTGCCCCAGCCCAGCTCTCTCAGCCTGGCTCCAGAGCAGAGCTGCTCCAGCCCTCGCAGCAGCTCTGTGGCCTCCTCTGGCCTCGCTCCAGCAGCTCCACGTCCCTCTTGTGCTGTTGCCCCAGAGCTGGATCAGGACTGCAGGGGGGGTCTCAGAGAAGGTTGTTTCACACTCATGAGTTTTGCTGGGTTTAATATCCGGTGAAGCATAAATAATGAAATGTTCCTGAGAAACGTGTATTATAAATAGAGAAAGAATTGAATTGAAATAGCAAGTTTTATGTACAAGTACCTCCAGCTAAGCTCTTTGCCTCTGAAGTAATTTTGGCCAATAGTAAATCAAAAGTCAAATTGCTTTGAAGCTTTGCATTTTTGTCCAGAATTTCTTTGCAGGATCTCCACACAGAGAGAGAAATTATTTTCTGCCTGGGTGGAATTGATGGTGTGTGCCTAGGAAAAAGCAGATAGAAATTGTATTGTGTGAATAATTTAATATATTTTGTTACAGGTTGTAAGCTGTTTTTTCCCCACCTTACTATCTATTTTTGATATTTTATTACCGAAGTTGTTTGAGCAGCACATAAATTCTACAGGACATATAAAAAGGAGGTCACAAGTGGTTTTTTTTAGGGTTGTGAAGTGCTGAGTCTGACCTTCAAGGAGCCTGGGACTGGTACCACCAGCAGTGTTCTTGTGTGTCACTCTGTTGGTTCTTCCTGGCTGCTCGTGGGAGGCAGAAAGCACAGAACAAGCAAGTTGCCATCAGTTGTCTAAAGCAACAAAAATAAGGAATGTAAGAGGAAAAAGGGGTCTGATTATAAGTGAAAGAACAAAACATGCTGAACATTTGGAGGCTTAGGTATGACTTAGGAAGCAGTCTCTTTTTGCACGGGCAACATGTATTTGTTCTGTGCATTTAATGGTCTGTGTTTTGGGTAAAAAGCATTCCCTTTTAAGCATTCAGGTTTGAATCTTGTTTGGATTTCAGACTTCTGTGTGCCACATAAGCCCACACCTAACAGTGCAGTTGTCTAAATCAACCTTGTTTGAGGGTTCTTTGTGTGTATATTTGCCTGCATATTCAGATAGGAGTAGTGGTCAGATGTCTATATGTGTGTGTGCATATATAGATATAGATGTATTTCACAGTGCAGTATTCTGTTAAACTGATGGTGGAGCAGCGCATACCTGATACCCCCATTCCTTTGGTGTTATAACCTGCTGTAGCTGGAGAGGATGCTGGAGAACACAGCAGTCCGAGCCCAGAAGCAACTGATCCTGCTCCATAAGGAGGATGGGCCTCTCCCTTCCCGAACTGTGGAATGGCTCAACATGCGGAGCTGGTGTTCTGGTCATCTTCATCTCCACTGTCCACGCAGAGTCTTCTCCAAAAGAAGCCTGACCAAGCTGGTAAGAGATTCTTGCCTCAGTGGCTGGTCCCTCAGTGTATCAAACTTAACCTGAGATAATGCCACTGTGTGATAGTCTGATGTGCTGACTTACTGACTGACACAGGGAGTGCTCTCTTTTAATCTGTTTGGACTCGATTTACTATGGGAAACATAGGGATAAGGGGCCTATGTCTTCTTTATGGATGAATACTTGCCTTTTTGATAGGCTGAAGACAGTAAAAACTACCTCAAGGTCATATTGATAGGTGTGCACATGTGGTAGAGTCCTTTTCGTCAGGAGGATCCCTGTGCTTGCAAAAGCCATGCTAAAGGTAAAGCAGAGGCAGACTTGGGTTGCTTCCCAGTAACTTCAAGTCCTTGTCAAGAAAGAAAAACAGGTCCAAGGAAAATACTGTACTATGGTGAAATCCTCCCAGCTACTGTGAAAGTAGGAGATGCATGTGGTCACTGGAACTGTTTGGATCATTCATGAACCCTCTTTTATCTGAGGAGCAGCTCTCCACTTCTTAACAGCACACTGTTGGCTGGTAGAGTAGGCTCTGCTCTGCCTTTGGAGTGACCATCCTCTGCCTCTCTCCTGCAGATAGAGATGTATGAACGTATATGCCAGAAACCTCCAGACCGTCACTCCGACTTTTCCCGCCTGGCTCGTGTTCTGACTGGGAATGCCATTGCACTGGTGCTTGGTGGCGGAGGAGCAAGGTAGGTAGCTTGTCTTGGGCACCAAATACTGGAGCACCAGCATCTGTCACTGGGCTGTGACAGATTCCTCAGGATAACAGGCTTCCTGTAAAATCCACACTGTTCTGTGAGCAGCATCTGGGGGAGACACCGAGTTGCTTTTGTTACATGAATTTAACCTGCTGTGTGGTTTGTGCTTGGATTTCTGCAGAAGGAACATGAGTGTGACCTCTTGAGACCTTTTCAAGTTGGGCTTAATACCAGGAGGTGACCAGGGCGCCAAATATGACACTTCTTTCCTTTGTTGGCCTACACTGTGGATTTTTTTCCCCTCTGGATTCTTATATTAGAAAGTGGCTCATGATATTTCAAAGGTCCCAGAGCTCTTCAAAGTTTGAGCAGCAAGAGGAGTTACATCCTCTAATGGGAGAATGTTCTCTTCTCTATAATCACCCCTACCCCCGGCTATCTGTACACTTCTGACCGCCTTACTTTACAGAAAGGCTGTATTTTTGCAGACACAAGGGCATGGTGTGTGTGAACACTGTTAGAATTCAATCTGAATTCCTGGTGAGCTTTGGAAATGAATTCTTACTGACTTTTTTCCTTTGAGAGTTTTATATTGAGACAAAATGTAGTAGCCCTTTGTCTCAAGAGCGCCCTGTCTTCGTCACCGGGTTCTTGAAGCCCTTCTTTAAACAGTGCTTTGAAATCCTGCTCTCAAAACTAAAGCAATATAATTTGCACATGCTCTGCCTATTTAACTCCATGGAAATATCACACTTTTGTCTTTGGGCCAGTGTGTGCTTTGGGGGGAGCATTCGCTATGCCGAAGGTTTGAGCTCCTTTGTGACAGCTTGTCCTGATTACTCACTTGGTGCTGAGACAGCCAGTGCTGAGGCTGTTGCTTTCAGTGCCTGCAAAGATGCCTTTATCCTGCTTTCAGTTTCCTCACCTGAGATGATTTCGGTATTTCACTTCTGAGATAAGCACTGTCCTGTGGAGACAAAGGGAAGGAGGGGAGGGGAGCTTCTGCTTAAGCTGGACATCTCAGGCAGCTTCTGATCGACTGATACAAAGCATTTGTGGGTTGCTTTTTTTGTTCCAAGCTGTCTGATACCTCTGTCTCTACTGAAGCCTGTGTCATGCTAAAATATGGGCACTTCTATATTTCTGGCAGCACATTTTGCTCATTCCCTTCCTTTCTTCCTCTGTAAACACTGCTGTAATTTTTTGCCAAACTATTTATTTTCTGTTCTATTACTTAACTTGCAAGCTACCACCTGCTGGTTTTCAAGAGCAGAGGTAAGAAAGAGCAGGATTATTGAGCCTGTGTGTTGGTCCTGTGTCATCCTCCTCCGCAAGTCTGAACCACTGCACTGCTGCTGTGTTGTCTTGAGGGTTTCTGGATGCTCGCCCCCCATTCTGCAACGTGACCATGTGCCATTAGCAATGAGTTTGCTCATTTCTGCATCCATGCCACATGGAGAACTGCAGGAGGATTAAATGGCAGAACAGATTATTTCTTCTTTCTCTGAAACCCTATTTATGTTGTGGACTAAAAGGCTTTTTCTGAGGGTTCAGGCTGACATAGATAGTTTGAGCATTGTATTTCCAGCGGAAAGGTACAGAATGCTATTTCTGTGGTCGAATTGTCATCTAAATTGTGGTTAGATGAAAGATTTGGATCTCTTAAAAGCTTGTTTTTGAAGTGAGAATATAATTAAGACCCTGGGGAAAGAGTTCCAGAGAATTACACTGAACTCTCTAAATATCTGCCTTTGGAAGGTCAGAATAAGTTCTTGGGTCCCCGTGTCTACTGACAAAGGAACTTGAAGAGGTTGTGCAGGAGGTGCTTCAAATCATCTTGTGATTAAAGCCCGTCCTGGCTAGAAATATGTTGCTGGGTCCCTGCACAGACTCTTGATAGTTAGCATTGCCTCTGGATAATGCACTACACAGAGTAACCTCCCACCTTGTTCCATGGATCATACTGGTCACCAGAACCAGAGCACTGATAGTTACAGGGTGCTGGTGGTTATTTCTGTTCCAGGCCTTGTGTTCTGTGACTCCAGTAATCCCAGTTCTTGAGCTGTTATTTTGGGCTGTTTGTCTGGCTTCCCAGTGGCAGTCAGTTGGGAGGTTTTACCCGAGCAGCTTCCTAGTAATTATCTTTGTGGTTTGTCATGACAAAAGGCTCCTTGGAACTAAAGGTTTTCTTTCTCTTGTGAGTATAAAAATAACACAGATCGAAGTGATACAGTTCTAAAATTACAGTGTTTCTCTTTTGTTAAGTGCTAACTTCATTTCAGTTAGAAACATGGTGGAGTTAGAGGGAAGGAAATGGGATTTGCCTTTAGGAAAACAATATGTTTAAAATGTAGTTGCAAGAATAATGACGCATCAAACCCTGCAACGAAGGCATAAGCCCTCCCATAAATCATTCTCATGACCTTTAGCCATCCCACGTACAGCCCTCCCTTTCTTTGGTTTCGTACAGCAAAGCTGTTTGACAACTAAAATTTATGGGGAGTAAATAATTAATGCAGAAGGATGTGGGAATCCCTAGGGCTTGGGGAAAGAGTTGGGTTGTGCTGTTTCAGAATGATTTAGGCAGAACTATGATGACAAGCTTTGTTGTTGATTATAATGTTATTGTAGGAGTGAGAGAGCTGGGCTGGTTCAGCCTGGAGAAGTGAAGGCTCCTTAAGGGAAGACTTTAGAGCAGCTACAGGAAACCTGGAGAGGGGCTTTGGACAAGGGCCTGGAGGGACAGGCCAAGGGGAATGGCTTTAACCTGCCAGAGGGGAGATTGAGATGAGCTCTCAGGCAGAAGCTCTTCCCTGTGAGGGTGCTGAGGCGCTGGCACAGGGTGCCCAGAGAAGCTGTGGCTGCCCCATCCCTGGCAGTGTTCAAGGCCAGGTTGGACACAGGGGCTTGGAGCAACCTGCTCTAGTGGAAGGTGTCCCTGCCCGTGGCAGGGGGTTGGAACTGGAGGAGCTTTAAGGTCCCTTCCAACACAAACCAGTCCGGGGTTCTGAGTGAATTTGGTCCATCGTGCCTTTTTCCACATATGCAAAATAGGAAAGCATAAAGCGTTAGACCTGTTCCAGTTGGTTGTTTTGATAAGAGGCTGTATTTGCAATAATGCACAAGATCCAGATACATGATGTGCATACGAAAAGCTTATTGAGAAGGAAAGAGATATTGTTAAAAGAGGTTACTTGCCTTTTGGGATGTACTGTCTACAGAAGGACATAGTAACCAGCTGGATGTTCATGCTGGGAATGAATATACGTGGTGTCAGAGACTGTGACCAGCCGGTACATGTGGATCCTGCATGTCCTGTCCCATCCAGGCCAGGTGATGGGTGGCAGGAGGGGGCTCTGCAGCACTTTGTGCCTTTCCCTTCTCCCACCCCCTGCCCTTCTGCAGAGCATTGAAGCCTTCCCTGAGGAGCTGCTGTCGATGGATATTTTTAGATACGTCCTCAAGGATCTTTTCATTTCTCCTTTTTCCATTTAGTTTTCTCCTCAGACTTATTATTTCACCTCAGCTTTTAGTATATAAAGTAGGTTTTTTGTGCAGAGCTTTCTTGCTGACCAAGGATTTGTCTCAGAGTCGTGCCTTTTCATTTTGGGCAGTTGGCCTGTTTCATCAACTTACTCTTTCTGCCTTTTCTTCTTTATTTTCAGCTCTGGCCCTCTGAAAAGGGGGGAGAAAGCAGCAGCGTAGAAACAAGTTACACCTTTCTTGTCATGGAGATACTTGTGTCTGATGAACCCACTTTTGTCTGTCTGTCTGTGCTCCTGAAGCCTGTGCCATGTGCAAGGTGCTCATGCTTTTAGAGAAGGTGAAACGTGCAGATCTACCTCCTGGTCACTTACTGGCTGCTACTCTGAATCTGACTTGGGTCTCTGTGCTCCTTAAAGCTTGGCTTTATCTTCTGTTTCAGTGGCTTTACCCACTGATGTAAAGACTGGAAGAGTCCCTGGGAAGCAGATCCCATAATAATTCTGCTTTCAGGAGATCACTTTTGCCTTCTGCACTCTCAGTGTTTGACTCTAAGCCCCCCTGACTGCATGAAGAATGAAATAAGGTCGTTGCATCCATTATGTTTGGCTGCAAGTCCAGTTTGTTCAGGCAAGTTTGATTAAAAACCTGCTTAGCAGTCTTGCTTTACCTTCTATGCCACTGGTCACTGATCCCTTGGCATTGCTGTTCATCCAGAAGGCCCAAAGACAGAATCTGTTTGTGCTTAATCTCCACTGGGACAAAGACTTGCATCTTATGAGTAATCCCCTCATACAGTCAGGTTGGGCAAAACCACACTCTGCAGTTGGCAGGACCCAAGGGGTGTGCAGGTTGGATTGTCCTGTGCACATGGGTTAAGCAAGGAGAAGGTAGGGCTTGCCCACAGCCACCTTGGGATGTGATGGGTGCACATGTGCATCTCCCAGTGCAGGTACAAGGAGCTTTGATTTTGTGGCAGCGTGTTGAGAGGTTTCCCAGCTGTCCCTGTGCGCTCCGGTGCTTCTGAGCAATCGTGGTAGAAAGGAATTGGTGAAAAGCTTCCAGCATAACAGAAGGAAAACTTGGAAGCAGTCATTTTGAGAACTTTAGAAGATCCTGTTCCTTTTCTGAATGTTGATCCATGCTTTTAGCAACTTTGGCAAGGAGGTGAGCAGCTCTTGCATAGGAACAAACCCTGTAATGCTTCCCCTGCTCCATCTTGTTTGAAAAGGAATTGAATTTGGGTATCGATGATCTGGCCTATCCTTGTAGGACACTTGAAAGCAAGTAAATACCCTGCTGTAAGAGATTCTCTTCCTACTGCAGTGTCTTTGCAGGTTGCTGTCCCCCTTCAGCAGATGAAGGGACGTGTTGCTGATGTTCCATGGCCTGTAGCCCAGCACTTGAATTACGCTCCCAGCAATTAAATGGTATCAGAGTTGGCACAAGTGCAGAGGCTGAATTTGCATTATGCTTATGTGAGGAGTCAGGAATGATTAATAAAGATACTAGTGTGTTTTGGGGGGTTGTTTTTCTCTCTGGTTTGTTATTCTAACTTGGAGGGGAGCCTTAAAACACACAAAAGTCTTGTGGTCTCATCCCAGATGAGGGCAGGCTGTTTCTTAATGTCCTTTCCTTGTGATAATTAAGAACAGAAGGTGTTTTGTAGTTACCCTGCTTCTTAGTTGCTCAATGCTTTCTACTTAATTGGGTTTTCCCATCTTAACTCTGAGAAACTTGCACTTGTTCACTGCATGATGCAGGTCTGTGGTGTGTGGCAGAAGGGTCACTGCAGGCAACAGAAATTCTGCTTTCATCCCCTGTGAAATTCTCATCAGGTGAGGAGAGGAGCAATGAGGTCACTGTGTTCTTTCCCTGGCTTGAATTGGTTAAGGAAAAGTTGACAAGCTGCCAAAATTAATGAACATGCAAACACTCAGCAGCATTACATGATAACACAACAGCTGGACTTCCTGAGGCAATGTGCTGCAAGGAAGGGATCTTAGAAAGGAAACCAGCTCTTTTTTGGGGCTGTTGTTAGTTCTACCAAAGACCATGGTCAGAAGGTGATGCAGAATGTCATTTCCAGCAGTGCTGCCATGGAGAAGGGCACTGGGAGCTGTAGCTGTCCAAGTTACCTGGTGACTGAGATCCCTTCTGAACTATCATGGTCCACAAAGGCAGAAAGAAGCATGTCTCTTCCCTGAAAACAGAGAAGACTGCACAGAAAATGTCAAAGCTTAGTGAGTCTTCTAGGGTGTAATAAAAGGGAAGGCTCCTAGGTAAGGACTGAGGTTTGGACACTGTGGAGTGGAGTGTGCTGGGGGGTGGTGCAGTGGGGGAGCTGGCATCTCACAGCCCAGCTTTCAGTATGTGATGAAATATCGAACGACTAAAAAGCTGAAATTTGAGGTGGAAAGAGTGTTCCAATGATGAAGTGCCATCCTTGGGATGGACAGCTTGCTTACATGATGCAGAGAACTAACTTCCACAGAGAACTAACACTTTCCATGCTGTAGCTTCTTGTCCTGTGGTGCAGGTGATGGCAGCATTGTGGTTATGAAGCCCTGATGTTCAGTCTCGGGCAATAACAGCATCTCCTGGGGAGACTGTGTGAAGTTTTATGGTGCAGGTGCTTCAGACTCAGTTCCAGCAGTTAAGGAAAATTAATTCTTATTCCCCAACTAAAACAGGCAACTAATGATACGAGGCTTTTCACTTCTATCAGTGGGAGAGGTGTGTGCATGGACAGTGTCTTAAAGCTATGACTGCAGAGCTGCAGTAGTTGAAATGGAGATGGTGGGCTCATAAGGTCCATTGCTGTACCTCAGATACAGGGAGGTAACTGGAAGCTTGAGGGAGTTGGTTTTTAAACTCTTAGACTTGACCCCAAGCACCGAGACAACGTGCTGGTAAAGGAATGCGGGGGGAGAGGGAAGGAATTTGCTGCCTGAATTCAGAAGCTGCCTCCAGAGATGTGCACTGAAAATACTGTTGTAACAAACACAGGGCAGTTGTTTTCCCTAAGGGATCCTAAACATACTCCATATGGAGGTTACAGAGGGGATAAAAGAAAAGCCTATGGGAATTTCCTGGACTCCTCATGTTCCTCATATAAGCTGGACCATAGTAAATGTTTTTCTGCTCCTTTGCTGGGTTCAGAACTTTACACAGACTGAAGCTAATGAGGGGCACCCCAAGTCACGGAGGATAGGGATCTGTGGAGCCTAAATGTGCTGGTATTACCAGTTCCTTGTGCTGGAGAGTCACAGTAATGCTCATCTTGAGAACTGGCTTAGTAACAACATCTTCACAATTTCATTCCTATCCAAATTGTATATAACCTGTTTACCCTTTTTCCACCTGGCCATCTCTGTTAGTCTGTAAGTCTTCATTTTCCCTTTCTGACACATCCAAGCCCCAAGATTACCCAGTTTCTTCGCACCCTTTTAATTCCACTGTCATTCCTGCTTGTCATCTTCATATCCACCCTTTAGTTCCTTTCTCAGTCTTTGCTTTCAAGTCCTCTCTCAAATGACTTGTCACAAAAAATGTAGTTTGCCACCAGCTTCTGCCGTGCTGGGGTGTTCTTATTTGTCAACAGGAATACACTTGGCTTTGAAATAGTTCTCAGATGATTCACGGAGTTTCAGGACACGCTGCCTTTTGCAAATAGATTATTGCTAGCAGTGTTTAAGGTTGCTCTCAAAGGTTTATCATGGGCTACAGGTATCCCCTTCATTTGTTATCTCTAACAGTGCTTCAAATTCACAGTAAACAGGGGCTGACAGCTTGAAAAATGTGTAAAAGTACATTCTCATTCTTTGCAGTATTCAGAAAACATGGTCTGATAAAACACTTCTTCTGGAGTAAATTATGAGAAAATTCTTGCTAAAACCACTGCTCTTCATTCTGACCTTGGCTGGGATAGTTCTGGAAGAGCAGCAGCAGCCTGTGTGAGGTGCTCACAGTGTCAGGAGTTCCTGCAGCTATTGAGGGCGAAACCACAAAGCGAGCGATGTGCAGTCAGGGTTTCATTTCTCTCGTGTTTGGCTCCTCAGTGCTTCAAGCCCCTGTGTCCAACCTGGCCTTGAACACTGCCAGGGATGGGGCAGCCACAGCTTCTCTGGGCACCCTGTGCCAGCACCTCAGCACCCTCACAGGGAAGAGCTTCTGCCTAAGAGCTCATCTCCATCTCCCCTCTGGCAGGTTAAAGCCATTCCCCTTGGCCTGTCCCTACAGGCCCTTGTCCAAAGCCCCTCTCCAGGTTTCTTGTAGCCCCTTTAGGCACTGGAAGTCTCCGGGTTGGTCTTTGGCAGTGCTGTACAGAGCCAGTCTGGAACAGAAGGGTCCTTCTGCACCCAGTTCACACCATTTCCTAATCTCTACTTATGATAGTCAGGCAGCACCCATGAAACTCATGTTTGAGTTCTGATGGCTTGCTCAAGATACTGAGATGCCACGTAAGGATCCTGCTTTCCTTTTCTATAGCAAGACAGGTCTTGAAGAATATGCACTGCTAAAAGGATCCCATTCCTCATCCTGACAGTGCTGTAAAGGGTGCCAGGAAACAACTGAAATATGAAACTAGAAAAATGCTTCATCCCTTCTTCTAAACTGAAGGATGAAGCTTATCATCCAGCATCTGTCAGCAGCCAGGAACGGCTGAGGGAGCAGGATTTCTGCAGGATGGAAGTATCTGAATGATACAAAGGAGCTGAATCTGCTTTGTGTCATGGAAAGAAACCCTGAATACTTGAAATATCCTTCCTCCAGATCCCTTTCTTCAAAGTAATCCATTTGTACAGCAGGCCAAATCTGTCTTTTGACATTTGGAAGGGCAAAAAGTTGGCAGCCCCAAGGTTAATCCTCATGACCTTTGCATTACTCAGCCTGCAGTCCTCACCCTCCACATGTGGTCAGCTTCCTGCTGGTGGGTGCATTGCAGGGGAAGGGCAGCTCTCTGATGACCCGGAATACGTTTTTGTGTATGTAGATAGACCTCTGTAGCTCATTGCACATAGGAGTTGTAATTTTTCTTTGTCATACCCCTTTTTGAAGCTCAGATTGCTGTATGGGGGCTTCACAGCTTGTAATTATCCATAAAGGTGTTTGGAGAAGCAGCCTGTGCCCTGTGTGTTTGTGCTCTTGTCATGAATAGAGCATCCATTGCCATGTGCAAATCAACCAGACCGAATTCCAGGGTCAGTCACACACTCAAGCTCCTGGATTCCCCATGTCTTTCAAAAAGCAGATTTGATTTCAGGGCAAAATCCAGGAACTAAAATAATAGAGAAGAGCCTGAACTCTTTATCCTCAAAGATGAAATTACAGCTTTGACTTTGTGTTTTACTTTTGGTGCTGTTTTGTAGAAGCTCCGGGAGAAAGATAGGAATGTAGGCTCTTCCTTGGAAAAGATGATGCTGTATGGATACCAAATTTGAGTCTTACCTAGGTCAGCCTGAGAGTGTATTGTTTGAACAAACAAAACCCAAGTCTTAAAAATAAAAGAATGAGTTCTGAGTATTTGCTTTTGTTGAGCAAACCTCCCGAGATGTGACTGTGAACTTGCACTGAAGGCTCCAGACTTTGCAGAGGGTTGGTAACAGACTGCAGAGTAATTCCTCCTGAGAGGCTTTGCTTTGATTTCTTTAGGGATGGACCATCTTGTGTATTGCCCGAGAGCCCAGCCATATCAAACATGTTTATGCATCCAGTCAAAATCCTGTCTCAGAGTGCAGTTGGCTGTTACCAGATCCAAATGCAATTGCTCGGTGGGTTGTGCAGTGGTTGGGTCACCCCGTGCACATAAAAGCCCTGTTCATATGGCTTAGCACCGATGTAATGCTTCGTGATCTGATTTTTCTTTTTCTCATCTGCAGCACCTCTATAATTGCTCATTTGCTCCTATTTGCCACAGAGGTTGAAGATTTTAATGGCTTCTATTAAATCCTCCAAGCAGCAGGAACTCGGGAGCCATCAACTTCCACACTATGACTTAATAAAAATTAATTGCAAGTGGTTTATTTGGACTGTCCTGTCCTGATCTCCAGTCTTCAACCCACCAAAGTTATTTATTCATAGCAGTACTTTGATATACAGATTGAGTCTGTATATCTGAGAAATTAAACAAGGAGAAGGTGGAGTTGTGCTTCAACTCCTGTTAGTAGTTTTGCCACTCTTTTTAGCAGCTGAAGAAATGTGCTGTGTTACAGAGCTGCAAGTTTGTGGGAACACCTTCCACATAGCAGTTGCAACACTCTGCTGCAAGTCCACATGTTTTCAGGAAGATGCTCTTGCATTGCTCTTTCAGGACTCTCTGTCCAACCTCATCTGGGCAATGGGCTTTCCTGTTAAAAAAGAAGGGATTGGAGTAGTTGTAAGTGAAATCACAGCTAAATTCTTTAAAGTGCTGTGCTTTGGTCTTTTTTCTGCAGCTTCCAGATGATGTGCTCAAAATGGGTTCTTTTAAGACATTTCACAGCTAAGTCTCAGAGGGGTGGGGGAAGGAGGATATATTTGTTTTCCAAAGAAATTATCTTTCTTTGCAGATAACTGAGTTATTTCTTGGCTCAGAGTGAGAGACAGGATTTTGTTTGGAATCCCCAAGCAGAGGGAGATGGGGGTTGCAGTTTGCCATCAGCCTCTCCCCTCCTTCCTCCTTCTGCACACACCTACTGGAGTGTTCTGCTGGCAGGTAGATGAGAAAACAAAAACCCTGGGGCATTTCCTGATGTGCTTCTATTCTGGCTTTGCTTTGTGGTTTTTCTCTCCTCAGTAGATTACTCATGTATCCCTTCATGCCCCAGGCCTGGGCGGACCTGACAGTTCTCTTGGAAGGGCTGAACAATTTTTGTTCATTTACTTCTGTGTCAGGCACAAATCTCTCTATTTAAAGCTTGCTCTGAAGTCAGTACATAAAGCAGAAACAAGATCAGTGGTAAAATCAGTGCTAAAAGGACGTTGGATTTTCTTGTAGGAAGGTAGTTTCACTGGGCTTGTGAGAAATAGAAGTTGCTTTTCGTTGTCCAGATTGGAAACTTCCAAGTGTATAAGTAGGAGCAGCCACGCAGTGGTCTGTTTTCTGTTATCCTTTGGAGCTGACGGATCATCACTGTAATTACTCTGGCAAATTTATGATACTGGGAAGTTTTATGGTCAGGAAAACTGGGAATAATGTTATTGAAAGGACACAAGTACAATTAGATTTCAAAGTGATGTTCATATGCAGTGATGCAGCTGCAAAAGATTGAAGGTGCCAAACTGGAGATAGCGCAGTTGCAGCCTGTAGAAGACTTGCTTGATTTCTAAATCAGTGCCAGTGCCTCTGACACCAGGATCAGCAACAAAACACATGCCAAAAAATGCTGCTGCTTATCTAAAGAAGAAACTTCTCTTTATCTCACATTTCCAGATGCCACTCTATATAGCCCTTCATTTATCTTTATATATCTTCTATATCTTTATATATAAATATATTTTATATCTTAGATAATATTATTAGATCTTAGGCAGAAGCTCTTCCCTGTGAGGGTGCTGAGGCGCTGGCACAGGGTGCCCAGAGAAGCTGTGGCTGCCCCATCCCTGGCAGTGTTCAAGGCCAGGTTGGACACAGGGGCTTGGAGCAACCTGCTCTAGTGGAAGGTGTCCCTGCCCGTGGCAGGGGTTGGAACTGGAGGAGCTTTAAGGTCCCTTCACTCCCCTTTAGAGTGAAGAATCTCTGAAGTTGATACAATAAATACATACTTATCTGCACTGAGCCCATCAGCTCAGTGGTCTAATCACTGCTTGTAACATGCTTTGAATCAAAGCTGTTACAGGGGGGAAAAGCTGGTTTTAGTTGTATAGCTTTGCTTCTTCAGGAGATTTAAGGTTATAAGGGTGCCTTGATTCATGTTTGTTAGGCTCCAGTGGAGCTTAGCAAAGCCCCCTTGGCAATTTCTCTTTTTTTTACCTACTTTGCCAGTTAACTCCATCAGGAAGGTGGTGCAGCAAGCCATGTCCCCTGCTCTGGAGAGGCTGTGGTTAGTGACACAGCAAAGCTCTGCAGCAGCCCTGACCTTAATCCTGGTTTTAACCAAAGGAAATAGCATCTCTTCAGTGCATTCAGAGAGATCTCCTTCATCCTGCTGAGTCAGTCAGGAGAAGAGGTGGGTGCTGGGGGGGCCTGAGCTGTATTTTCTCTGTTCTCAAACTGAAGCAGGCTCTGGAGGTGGCACCACGATTGAGCTGCAGCTCTGCCTTGCTGTTCCTTTAATCCCAGTCTGGAAAGCGAGTGTCCCCTCTCTGTGCCCACAGTATTGTGTTTTAATTTCTAACACTGACAGGCAGCATCCTATTGATGTGTTACATGTGGCTTGTGGATAAAACACTGGTGCACAGGCTCTGGTTTTGTATTAATTGTGTTTTCTTCAACCCTGACCTGAGCACAGAGGAGAGCTCGTGTTCCTGCTGACACTTTAATGTGAAATGTCCCACTGCATTTGCTCGCTTCTTCCTGAGGGCCGTGTCTAATGCGAGCTCAGGCAGGCACGTGCGGAGCTGACACATGCACGTCTCGCAGAAGAATGTTTCTTAGTTGTGCTCTGGCCTTCGTGCGTTACAGCCGCATGCCAGGGGCATTTCCCAGGGGATGAAAGCAAGGGCTGTGTCAGGAGCAGGAATTTTCCTGCAATCCCTCCTGCCAGCGAGGCTGTGCTCCCTGCTTGCTGTGCTGTGTTATTTCAGGGAAGCACGTCCTCAACCCCATAACTCTTCTCGCTGCTTCGTGGTCATTTATTTGTGACCACTAGTAGTAAAGAAGAAATGATGCTTGGAATTTAAGTAGTACAGCATTGCTTTGGGAGGCTTTTGAAGCACATTGAGCACGAGTTTGGGGTGGAAGTGGGGCGGGCCTCTTATTTCCAGTTCCTCCTTGGCGTGGTTGATGCCGTTTCTGCTCTCTCTGCAAAGGGCAATATTTAATGAGGCCAGTCCTAGAGAGTGATATATGATGGAAAAGAGGTTTTGTTAATATATAGCTGCTGCACTTCTTGGGCAGATCTTTGGGTTCTGCTGCAAATTATTGGACAGTAATCTCTGTCACTTGTCCTTGGTGCCAGGCGTCCCTGTCCCAGGACAGGCGTTAATCCTGGCAGAGGAAATGCTCCATCCAGCTGCACCATCGGGCGGCTTTAAGGCAAAGAACAGCCGCGGGTGCAGCTGCAGCACCGTGCTGTGCTCATCCCCTCACCGAGACACTCCTTCCTCATATCTGCACAGACCCTGCTCCTGCTTTCCTCCAGAGCAAGTGACATTTAGCTCCAGGTAACTGGAGATTTCCCCTGCTCCACACGAGCGCTCTGCACTGATGTGTACAAACAGCTCAGCACCAGCAATCTTCCCTTGTACACCTCTTGCCAAACACTTGTATTTTCACATGTTTCCCTAAACCAGGACAAGTCCCCTGTGAAACTGTGCGAGGTACTACAAGAACTGCACGATCCCTGTTTTCTCTGCGCTAGTACTCTGGGTGTTAACAGGGACTCAGGTCGTGGCTTCGGTTTCTTTTCCTCTTGAGCTGTAGCATGAGAGCTGCCCACCCCGGCTGTCCGTGGGGCTCTGGCAGGTTGTGACTGAACAGGATCTGTGCTGCTGGCACGCAGCTTCCCTGGCAGCCTGCCCCTGTGCGCCGGGAGCTGCGGAGCGTGGCCAAGAGAGAACCAACTGCGGGGAGTTGGTGAGAAGTTTCACATAGAAGCGTTGCTGGGTAATGATGGCCTAAAGCTATAGGGAGGTGGAACAAAACCCCATTTACATCTTCCAGGAGGCTGCGTGGTACATGGAGAAGTAGGGGGGGTGGGGTGTGTGTGGATTCAGGCACATTTGCTTTTCTTCAGGGTTTATCATACATATGATACACAGACTGGTTTGGGTTGGAAGGGACCCCAAAGGTCGTCCAGTTCCAACCCCCTGCCACGGGCAGGGACACCTTCCACCAGAGCAGGTTGCTCCAAGCCCCTGTGTCCAACCTGGCCTTGAACACTGCCAGGGATGGGGCAGCCACAGCTTCTCTGGGCACCCTGTGCTAGCGCCTCAGCACCCTCACAGGGAAGAAATAGTTCATACAAATGCAATTTAGTTTACACAAATACATCCAGTCACGAATCCTCCTCTTCAGGGTGCTGGAACTGAAAGAATCAGCTTTGTATTCATGTATAAATGAAACATAATTCAGTTTGGCAGTTTATAGCAGCAAGAAAAGTACTTTGAGTCCCATCTTGCAGGTCAGTGCTTCAAAATTGATGCTTGTGTTGGTGGTAATGTGACCGTTACATGTTTAGCTGGGTATTGGCAGGGACTCTGCTGATGCATGACACAGGGGTGATGGCTTGAAATAGAAGTAATCAATTGTTATTCATTCGAGGGTGTCATGCAGCAAAGTAAAAAGAAATCCAAAGTGGTCACAGCAAACCCATTGTATTTTCTGAACGCATGAATAAGGAGATCCAGGTTCAGAAGAAGTTAAAGGGGGAGAATCCAGTCTGGAGCTACTCCTGGCCAGTTTAAAATTGCCCTCTGAGCAGGCAATGCTTTACAGTACTTATCATGTGGATTTGTTAAGACAAGTTGTGGGCTTTCTCCAGAAAGCAGGTTGGATAGTGTAAGGTCTGCTCCTCAGCAAAACAGCAGCGTCAGCTACTGACTTACACGTAGGGGTAAGGCTGAAGTAAGTGCCAGGCGCTAGAAGCAGATTGCAGAAATAGCTGTGATTTAAAAGCCTAAAACCAGTGAGCTCCTGTGGCAGGGATAGAAATACAGCCCTTTTAACTTAGGGCATCTTATGAGAAGAAGTAATAGTAAGGCCAGGTTGGATGGGGCTTTGAACAATCTGCTCTAGTGGAAGGTGGATGAGCTTTCAGGTCCCTTCCAACCCAAACCAGTCTGGGATGCTATGAAAGCAGGGGAAGGAGCATTTGGAAAGGAAACTAAATGAGCCAGTTCCTGCTCTTGGATTACACCAGTGCAGATCTGTCATTGAAGTCACTTACACCAGTATAACCGAGAACCTGTCCCAAAGCATTCCAGCAGCTGGAGGGGATTTATATAGATGGAAAGAATGTGTTCAGCATAGCTTGGCCAGATGACACCTATGGTGCACTTGGCAGCTGTTAGCAAGTATTTATAGGAAGTAAACAGCAAGGGGAAGGAGGATGGAAATAGAGCACAGGAGGAACAGGAAAATCGGCAAAGGAAGATTTTTGCTGCTCTATGGCTTAGACTGCAAACTATCCATCCAGGTGCAATGAAATCATTGACTTGCTTGGTATTAAGTGGACAAAGCATTTGAAAGCAGGGGCTTGATAAGGCGGCAGTCAACCTCCGCTGCTGATTTCTCTTTTCCTGTAATGGTTCTGTAGGACACATCCCCTCTACCATTAGGGGATCAGTCTATAAGATCAGATCAAATGTTCCACCTCTGCTCTCTCATCTCTGATTGTAGGTTGTAGCAGTTGCTTCAGAAATGTGTATGTGTAGCAATTAGCAGCTGCTGAGTTTCTGAACCTGAGGTTGCACCCTGAGTTTTCATGTTCAGTAGCCACTGACAGCCTAGTACCTTTGATTCAACCAACCCACATTTAGATCCATTTGTGATTTGACCTTGTCAGCATGTGGTGACAGTGGTTTCCTCAATTTGTGCTTTACATACTCATGTCTGTGTGTAAATTCTTTCCTTTACGTTAAACTTCCTGCATGGAGGTATCATTGGCTGGCCCTGCATATCCCATCAGTCATGATCTTCCCCAGTCAGAGATTTGAGTCTAGTTTCTTTTCATGTGGAGTCCTTTCCATATTCTGCTCAATTCTTCTCTCTGTCATTTTCTAGTTGTGCTATTTCCTTTTAGTGAGGAGTCTGAGCTTCCTTGCAGTTTTCAAAGTGCTGGTCCATCTTGGATGTATGTTCTTAAGTTTTCTGGTTTATTCTGCCGCCTTTGATTTGCTTTTTGGATTTCCACTGAGCACTAGGTTGATATTTCTCAGGGAGTACCCACAGTAGTTCCAAAATCTCTCCAAGTGAGCAGAGCTAGTTAAGAGCTCATTGCTGTAGGAGCTTTGCTACTTCTGTTCTTCTCTTGTCCCATCAGCACTGAGGTTCATCTGTTGTTTATCACTTTACTCCATCACTGCTCTGAGTTCCTTCTGCACTTCTTGAAATCAGTTTACTGTCCTGTAGGAACTTGTATCATCCTCAAATCATAAAATCCCAGCCTGGTTTGGGCTGGAAGGGACCTTAAAGCTCATCCGGTTCCAACCCCTGCCACGGGCAGGGACACCTTCCTCTAGAGCAGGTTGCTCCAAGCCCCTGTGTCCAACCTGGCCTTGAAGACTGCCAGGGATGGGGCAGCCACAGCTTCTCTGTTGCCTCTTTATCTGCCCCTTTCCTGGCTCTGTGTGCAGATGAAACTTCCGCCTTCTCATCCCTGTTTGTCTTTTCTTGCTCTTTGTTTTCCATCTTCAAATTGATTGTTAATCCATGCAGTGACCCATCCTGTGGTCCCAGGCTGGCTGAGTTTCTTTGAAGAATCACTGGAAAAAAAACATGTGGAAAGGTCTCTGAAATCCAGCCATCCCTGGCTGTTTTGGAAGAACCCCAGTAGATGTTTTGATGTCATTCCTCCCTTTAATCCATGTTGACTTTTCCCTCACATATCCTCTGGCTTGGTTCTTGGCTGTTGTTTTCATGTTGCTGCCTTTCACACTGCGGTCAGGCTTCTGCTCAGCATCTCCTGGGATCCTAAGGGAGTCTCTTTCAACATTCCTGCATTCCTAATATTTGTTTCTGGCAGTTCAGCTGGTGCACACTCACATTCCCTTAGAAGGTGGAATCCATGTCTTTATGCTCTTTTAGTGGCTGTTTGTCTGATCATGTCTTTTTCTTTCCTTGGCACAGGGGCTGCTCCCAAGTGGGTGTGATCAGAGCACTGATTGAAGCTGGCATCCCTGTGGATATGATTGGAGGAACATCTATTGGTGCCTTCATGAGTGCCTTGTACGCTGAAGAGCGCAGCTACAATCAGATGAGGATCAAAGCCAGGCAGTGGGCCATGGTAAGCACTGGGAATGGTGCATTTCTCTCCTCAGATGGCGTGCAAGAGCTTAACCACAAGCCTTTGCAGGCAGCAGCCACCCAAGGCACGTTCGGGTGCCTGCACAGCCAAACCAACCCTGCCTGGCACGAGGGAGCAGGCTGGGGAAGCTGCTGGCTCTGACAAGTTCTAGTCACACTATAAACGTAGAGTGATGTTGTTCAAGTGTGTTACTCTGTGTTTATTGTTATCTTCTCTTTTGATGTGCTGGAATCTGTTTCCTTTCCAACTCCCAACAAATGTGTTTCTCTTTTGTATAATTTTCTCTCTTTCGTTCTCACATGCTGTCATTTTTCAGTGGAACTGATTGACAGAGGTAATCCTTCTCTAAACTAAATACAGAGTGTGTCAATCACGGGATAGCCTCAGAGCTCCAGAGTGGTGGTACCCTGGTTCAGGAGAAACTTTTAACTTTAAATATTTAATAGAAACAAAAACATATTATCACAGTTAAACCAAGGTTTGGGAAGGCTGTTTTAAATAGTGACTCCTGTGAGTGCATTTGTTGATAACATACTGGGGAAAAATTGTACTAGCACCAGATGACTCTGGTCAAATTGACTAAAGGTGAAGATTTGTGTTATTTCTGCAGTTTGGTAGTGACAACTTTGTATTGTTCATATGAAAACCACATTTTCCTGTTGGTTTTCGTATTGAAAGGGAATTTTCTAAATTAGATTAAGCTCTGGGTGTGCTTAAATCTTGAGGTTTAGGAGTCTGCAGTTGGCATGTGAGTACTGCTTATTTTCCCCAGGTGTCTTCTAATCCACCATGGCTTTGAGATGAAATCTACTGTATGGTACCACTTTGCAAGCCAGATAGTCCAGGGCATTAAAATACTTACTGAGGCTGCAGCATGTTCATGCTGTCCTGGTGGGCAGAGGACCATGGGGCACTGTTTCACCTCCCTGTCACTGTTTGCTAGAAGAATGTGGATTTTGGTGCTTTTTATGTAAGAACAGCCTGTGCCTGGCTGGGTTGTGAGGCACCCAACCCAGAAACTGTTTATGATACAGAGCAGTTTGCTGGAGTCACAAAACTGGAGGAGGCTTGAGAATCAGGACATAAAAGCAACTGTACTGAATTGTATCAGACATCCATTTAACCTTGGACTCCTTATTTCCCACATTGGTCACTTCCAAATGCGGCTGAGCAGGATGAGCACGTGGTGATCCCTCCCTGCAGTGTTTTCCGTGCCTCACTGCCTTCCCTCCCTTGCTCCTGGTTAGGCTACAGCGATGGAATTTTCCTCTGTGCACTTGTCCAGAGGATTATCTCCTCTTGCCTGTGAACTTGTCAGATCTCTTCTGCACAGGGAGTGATGAGAGCTAGAAATGCTCCTTTCTGGGCTTCTCAGCACTGTGCTCCCATTGAAGCTGCTTCGTTTCCATCATGGCAGCTCTCAAGTTGGCCAGCCTAATGTGGAATCACGCAGGGATCGTTAAAGATTAAATGAAGAAATTTAACCTATTGATTAACTTTTTGAACACAAATTGCAAAGCTCAGAGAACGTTTCACAAAGGAAGAGACAGGTTATGGCCCAGCCTTGGGCTGTTTCACGTATTGGAACCTTGAAATCTGCAAGTAAGTCACTGGAGGAGAGGTTGATGACCTCTGTTAGAGCAAACATCTCATCTTCTTAATGAAGAATGGATTTTCTTGAGGTTTATTGTGAGTGTTCTGGCAAGTTTGGCAGCTCCACATTCAAACCACAAATTGTTCAGGGTTTGAGAATGAAAATAGAGAAGACTGTTCTGTTTGAAGCTCTTTCCACTGTTAACAGCACTGACCAGCAAAACAGTTGCTGTGTAAACTGCAGAAAGCCCTGAAAACCCTCACTCCAGGTCAGATCACAGCTAATGTACAAAGTAAATTGAGGGATTATAAATCTTTTTAACACTGGCTCTTCTGAGTTATTTTCCCTCATATTGTGTTGCAGCAACTGTAGGCTCATCGAGGAGAGTGGCTCTTTTCACTGGGGACCACTTCTGTGGTAATGTCAGGGAGCTTTGGGGATTCACAGGACAGCAGGTCAAGGGAGGGGATTCTCCTCCTCTGTTGCGCTCTGGGGAGACCCCCCCTGCAGTCCTGATCCAGCTCTGGGGCAACAGCACCAGAGGGACGTGGAGCTGCTGGAGCGAGGCCAGAGGAGGCCCCGGAGCTGCTGCAAGGGCTGGAGCAGCTCTGCTCTGGAGCCAGGCTGAGAGAGCTGGGCTGGGGCAGCCTGGAGAAGAGAAGGCTCCTGAAGGGGAGACCTTAGAGCAGCTCCAGTGCCTAAAGGGGCTCCAGGAAACCTGGAGAAGGGCTTTGGACAAGGGCCTGTAGGGACAGGCCAAGGGGAATGGCTTTAACCTGCCAGAGGGGAGATTGAGATGAGCTCTTAGGCAGAAGCTCTTCCCTGTGAGGGTGCTGAGGCGCTGGCACAGGGTGCCCAGAGAAGCTGTGGCTGCCCCATCTCTGGCAGTGTTCAAGGCCAGGTTGGACACAGGGGCTTGGAGCAACCTGCTCTAGTGGAAGGTGTCCCTGCCCGTGGCAGGGGGTTGGAACTGGAGGAGCTTTAAGGTCCCTTCCAACACAAACCAGTCTGGGATTCTATGACATCCATCTGAAGGGGCTGAGCACGAGTGAGGTGACAAATCCATCAGCTAAGCCGCACATTCCCAGTGTCCACGAGTTGCAGGCCCGTTTTTGCTGTCCTGCAGAGCAGCATTGCTGATGGCCAGGACCACAGCAGGAAGCAGCTGCTGGGCAGGAGCTGCTCTGGGGACCATCCTTCATTAAGCCAACGTTATGCCCAAAGGCCAGAGCGCTCTGTGCCACGAGAGCTGCTGATTCTGCTCCTCTAAAGCTTGTGAGCTGTTGCTGGGGAAGGTGAGTGCTGAGTGCTCTTTGTGCAGAGCCTTGCAGCCTGGCGTTCTTAGCCTGTGGGGGTTTTGAAATGTCTTCATTGTGATAGATTAGATAACTCTGATGGTTTTTAATTTATTTTGCTATCCATCAAAGTAAATGTCCTGCGGTTATTTCTCTTTTTGGTATTTTTAGCAATAGGCATATCTCTGGTTGTACACTTGGGGCTGGGAGAAGGGATGTTTTTAATGGGATGTGTTTTTTGGACCTAATGAAGCAGGAAAGAAATAAATGACTCTTTTATCAAAATACAGAGAGGTATGAAATTACCGGTCAGGCTATTTATTATGTATTGCCTCTGTGTGCCCTCCGTACCTGTGTTTAACCAGCAAATCAAGCACTCAAAAGCTTTCATGTTTGCACATTGTTGGGTTTTCTTTATCTTTTTAATTGAAGAATTAATATTTTAATGATAAATATTTCCCAAGGAATGGAATGTTCTACTGTTGGAGGGAATATGGTCATAGGAATGTGGAGCTAAAAGCTTCCCAGAATGGAATTAAGAATTGGTGAGTAGGATGCTGCAGTCATTTGCTGTCTGTGAATGCACAACAGCTAAAATAGATGGGGGGTTCTGAGGTCGCAGTCATGGGGTTCTGCCTCTCCCTAACACTGCTCTAGTGTTTGCACACTGGGACATTCTGTGGTTTAATGAGCTGATCTAGCCAAAAACTAATCTTGGGTTTATTTTCCCTGTCACACTGTTTCTGCCAGCTCAGCTCCTCGAGCTGCTCCCTGCAAAGGCAGCAGTACCAGCCCAGGGCAGGGGGGAACCATCAGCCTCAGCTGGGGCAGACCAAGCTGCTGTTAGACTGGATCCTTGTACTCTTCTTTATCCCTTATAACTGTTTTTTTTGAGGGGGAAAAAAGCTGTTCTTTGCCAAAGCAGCATGATGCCTGTGCCTGTGTTCGACCTAGTGCAGGCTGAGCATGGCTTGGGAGCGTGGTTCAGCAGAAGGGGTGGTGGGGAAGGGTGTGATGCCCACCTGACAGGGACCACAAAGGTCCTTTCTCTGAGGATGTCAGAGCGCATCGTTAGGAGGTGCAGTGTTCTGTAATGCTCTTTGCATCCCACACTGTTCCTGTGTGACAACAGCTACAAGGACAGATCCCTGCCAACAAATACCAGGCAAACGTTGCCAAACTAGGTTGGCATGAAGGGCAGGCAGGATATTACGGGAAAGATACCTCCTGGCTAGAGGAGACCCACCAAATAAACTGGTCCCCAGGTGAAGGGAATCTTGGTTTCTGTGCCTTAACACCAGATCAGCCACAGCAAGAGGTAAGATGGGCTAAAGCAGCTTTAAAGCACACAGTGAATCCTAAATAAAGAAGAGGCTCGTTACAGATTGCCCACTAATGAATGTGCATATGTTGTCTCTTCAATTGGGTTGATGAGCTGTGAACCTGCTTTAGGTGTCCTCCAGCCTGCTAGTGCTTGAGACGGGCACTCAGCAGCACCCTGGGGCTCTTCAATTGCATCCCTAAAACTTCATCAACCCATTTAGGAACTTTTATTCACTGCTTGCAAAGATTAAACCAGGGCAGATTGCTTTTCCTTTGTAAGCCAGCTGAAGGGTTCCCTCTGGTTGTCTTTCAGCTGGAATCCTGTATGTGAAATTATTAACCACAGGAGACAAACGTACTGGGTGTGTTTTTGTTAAATCTTAAACATTTGTTCTGTCAAGAGGTACAGGAAAAATCTATTTCATGTAGTGATAAGGCCTGATGGTTCATATTTACCATTGCAGTTGTATTAGTTGAGGTGTTAAAATTAACCCCAAATCAAGCATTATACTTTGGGAAATTCACATAAAGGGCTGCATTGCAAAATCCAAACATGCCTGTTGCTTTGAAATGCCCAGCGAAGGCACCAAACCATCCTGCCTCTACCTGGGGCCATCACATCAACTGATGCCCGTGCAGATGGCACGTTGATGCTACAGGCTCAGAACACGTGAATCTGATTTGGAACATGCAGTTAGTTGCCTGGTTCTCTGCTTTACCCAACTCTGAGATGGCTGCAGTTTCTCAGATGGATTAATTATCATTTTCTTCAGCTCTTAGATTTCTTAATAGTTTACATTTAAATCTGAGCTTCCATTATCTGTAATTCCTGCCCTTGGGATAAATCTGTCCCTGTGGTGCTGTTAATCTGTTGGCCTGAGTTATGCTTTGGCTTTTGTCTTTAACATTTTTCTCTTTGTGAATTCCTTTGCTGGTTTCACTGAAAAGGCACCACAGGGAATTCTTGAGGCCATCTCTAGTGGTTTAAAAATATTTAATCTGTTTTGCTGTTTTAAATTTTTGTTCTTGCAACAAGTTTTCCCCTACCCTGGCTTTATCTTATACTCTGGAAGACTTTAAAATCCTGGGATTATCCTGGTTTTTAACACCAGTTTAGCACCATTCTGCATCAAATAGTAACATAGCCAGAGATTATAATTCAGGGTTTGTTTTGTCATCATCACAGAGTCATAGAATCCCAGACTGGTTTGTGTTGGAAGGGACCTTAAAGCTCATCCAGTTCCAACTCCTGTGCCACGGGCAGGGACACCTTCCACTAGAGCAGGTTGCTGCAGGCTCTGAGCTTTCTTGTCGAGCCCTTTAGGCACTGGAGCTGTTCTAAGGTCTCCCCTTAGAGGGAGAATCCCCTCCCTCAACCTGCTGCTCTGGGGGTGCAGCCCAGCATCATGCGAGTTTGCCTTCATCAGTTTCTTGCTGAAGTTGCCTTTTACCACAGGGCGGCTTTTAACAATAATAGGGTTGAAGGTGATCTCTTTAGAAAGAAAGCTCACTTGTGCAGCAGAGCTGTAGAAATGAAAGTTCATGAGAAGTTAATTAAGAATTTTGAAGTAGCTGCTCCTTCTCAAGAGAACTGGTAGAGATGCCCTATGGCCGAGCTGGACTTCCCATCATGGTGCTATAGGGGACTGGAGCTGCGTTGTTCATGGGGACACCGGTGTTGGTCCTTGTGCTGTTGTTTAGCAGAGAAGTCTGAGGGGAAGCGGAAGCCAGGAGGCTCTGGCTGCCTTTCCAAAGGGTGATCTTTAACTTGATTTATCTTGAGAGCAGTAGGTGGTAGCAGCTATTCTTGGAAGGCAGAGGGAGGCTGTTGGCCATCAGAGTTTGCTAAAAGGGCATCTTCTAGTTATGAGAAATGAGAATATTAAGAAATAACTGTTAATTAAAAGTATTTTGTTCATGTACAATATTACTGCAAGCATTAATTGAGGGAAAATGTAGAGGCTCAGCATTATAAAGATCATTTGCAACAAGGATGGCCCAATGTTTGGTGCCGAGTTGGAGAGATTTTTCTTTGGTATTAAATAAAGAACTTTCTGTAAATGCCTTTCCCTGATTTAATCATTCTAAGTGATGTCAGAGACCAAATCCCTATTTTAAGTACAAACCTAATTCCATTTAACTCTGACGCTGTGGGTAGCATGTCTATAGTTAGGTTGGCACACTGTCCTCACCCCCTCAGAACCCAACATGAAGATGTGAATGAAGGTGACAGGTTCATAATGGGTTTTGTGCTTAGGCTTTTACATTCTCCTACGTTTCCTGTTTATATGTTTGTTTTTAAGGATCTTTTTTAATACTTGGACATGTATTCTCTGGGCAGATATCTAATATATATTTAAAAGCAGCTGGACATAACAATGTAGGCTAATCCTGCTCTTCTTTAAGTCATTGCTAGAGTAAAGCCAAGGCCAGATGTTGATCACAGATGCCTTACTAGGCTGCAGGGTCAGAGGCTGTCTCGTGCTGTAGGTCTCTGCCTGGGTATGATGCTGTGTTGTCTGTTGTTTGTGAAATTGTAGAGAACATGTAGAGAGAGAAGATACCACATCTAATAGAAATATTTCGTCCAGTGAAACCCTATTTAATTGCACATTAGTTAATTGTGGTTCTTTGGTCTTCCATTGCATGGAAGTCACAGCTTCTCTGGGCACCCTGTGCCAGCGCCTCAGCACCCTCACAGGGAAGAGCTCATCTCGATCTCCCCTCTGGCAGGTTAAAGCCATTCCCCTTGTCCTGTCCCTCGCAGCAGCTCCGGGGCCTCCTCTGGACTCGCTCCAGCAGCTCCACGTCCCTCTTGTGCTGTTGCCCCAGAGCTGGACCAGGACTGCAGGGGGGGTCTCCCCAGAGCGCAGCAGAGGGGGAGTTCTGCTGCTCACGTTCTGGGGGTGCAGCCCAGCACACAGGGGGGTTCTGGGCTCAAGCATGCACTGAAGCCGGGTCATGGGGAGCTTCTTGTCAACCAACGCCCCCAAGTTCTTCTCCTCAGGGTAACTCCATCCCCTCTCTCCTCAGCCTGTGTTTGTGCTTGGAATTGCCCTGACCCTGGTTCAAGACCTTGCACTTGGTCTTGTTGAACTTCATGAGTTTTTAACCGAGTATGATGTAATATATATATATATTAGGCATTGAATTTTGTTAGGATTTACTAGGATTTGAGGCCAGTAGCGTGGTTATGGGACAAATACAGCAGCCTCAATGCTGTAGAGTTTAGGTATTTTTATCATTTTATCTTGTAGGGTAGTGCACAGATGTGATGCAATTGAAATGGGATTAAAAGAACCCAGAATCCATGAAAGCTTAATTACAGTGTATGTGTGTTTAGAAGAGAGACATTTGACAGTGCCTGCTGGTGGTGTGTGATACAACAGGTATCTATAGTGCTTGAAGAACCCTACCATGATCTAATTTGTCTACCTTGGGTAGGGTGCCGTTCGCAGTATCCAAATGCTGGCTGCCAAGCAGCAGGTGAAGGGCACAACTCCCTCCGGGAATGACAAATAACAGACACTGATTCACAAACAGTGTGTTTAAAGCTGTTTAACATGGGACTGACTTCACCTTGTTGCAGTCCTAGAGAATCACATACATGTTTCTGTAAGTGCTTACACTGAGGCAGATAAAAGATTTAAGACCGGAATTAAAATTAGGTGTGATCCAGAAATGAGAGATGCAAAGATAGAGATTCCAATATTACAGATTTAGGATTTCCTTTCCACCAGTGAACTGTGGAAATAATGATGAAGGGGGAGATAACTAATAATATCTTTTTGTTATTAAAAAAATAAGAAATCAAGAATTAAACTGTACTGTTCGTGTGCATTTTTTAAGGCAGAAACGTGTGTCTGTGCATGCTTATGTAGAGCAATGCTTTGATTTATGGGTAGAAGGGAAGCAAAGTGAATTTAATTTCTTCCACAGCCTTATTGCAAACTGGCCACAGGGTTTGCTGCTTTTTGGGTTAAATTTATGGCACCATAAACCAGAAGGTAAGTAAGAAGGTGTTACTGGTTGTAGGTTTCGTAGTTGTTTTTCTGTCCCCTTGATAACTTTGCACTTGCAATGGCAATGCTTCCAACATGTTGGCTGTAGGATCTGGAATACGATGTCTCTCCAATTGCATACCTTAATGCCTGCATTAATGTGGATTCTTGCATATATTTACCTTTCAAATGGCTTTTCTTTTTTTCTTGTTAGGTTATAAACTCTGTGTTTAAGACTATTCTGGACTTGACATACCCAATAACCTCTATGTTTTCGGGAGCGGCTTTTAACAACAGCATCAACAACATCTTCAAAGATAAGCAGATAGAGGTAGGTTGCTTGTTCACTTCCTGCACAGTAAGTGATGCCACTGTGTTCTGTTGCAGCAGAAATAGCTTTCTTCCATGCTAATGTGAGATACGGGGCTGTGGGATGACTGAAAACATGTGAAAACTGGGACTGTGGTGTTACATGAATATAGGAAGGAGCCTGTGAGAGTGCTGAGGCGCTGGCACAGGTTGCCCAGAAAAGCTGTGGCTGCCCCATCCCTGGCAGTGTTCAAGCTCAGGTTGGACACAGGGGCTTGGAGCAACCTGCTCTAGTGGAAGGTGTCCCTGCCCGTGGCAGGGGGCTGGAACTGGAGGAGCTTTAAGGTCCCTTCCAACCCAAACTATTCCATGACTCTATGATTTTGGTGGATTTAGAAAATGCAAGGAGTAGATTATTTGTAGCTCCCTCTGTTCTCTTTGACAAAAGGGTCCTGTTGTCTGAGAGCAGAAGTTAAAATTGTGTCACTAAAGTAGAATTGCTCAGACTGTTTTATCATTGTTATTCTGCAAATCAGGCCTCAGAGACCCTTAGGGCACAGCAGAAGGTCTTGAAGAGGGTAGCGATGGGTTTGGCTTTCTTTTTACTTGAATTTTTATGTTTTAAGCTAGAGTGAATTTTAATGAACAGCCCATTGAAAACTGCAATAGCATCCAAGTATTTTGGTTCCTGTTTTGCATTGGTGACCTTTCCGTAATTGCTACTTGTGTGGTGTGCCTGAGCTGATGGCCACCCTCAGAATCCCACCTACCCTCCATCCCTCAGCAGTAGCAATTCATAAAGCATGTTATCAATGGTTGCCTTCCTAGCTCACCAAGTCCTGCAATCTTACCTCATTTGCAGTTTTAAGCAAATTATTCCTGTGCTTGGAATCCTTGTGATAAAGATTAAGTGGAAAATTAACACTCTATATACTTATAGAAACACAGAATCCCAGACTGGTTTGGGTTGGAAGAGACCTTAAAGCTCATCTCGTTCCAACCCCCTGCCACGGGCAGGGACATCTTCCACTAGAGCAGGTTGCTCCAAGCCCTGTCCAATCCATCCTTGGTAATTTTCTGCCAAGAAACCAGAGCTTCAAATATATTTAATAAAATCATGTAAAATAGATCTGCTTCAAATACATTTATTAAAAATAATCTAAAACATTCCCTGCTTAAATGCAAGTATGAAAGTGATTAATCATCACGTGGCTTAAAATAGCATCTTGCTGTGCAGAGTGGGGCTGGAAACAAGCAGGTTTGAGAGTGATAAATCCTTCTGAGGCTGGAATTATTTTTGTTTTGTTGTTGGGCAGCACCAGCCCCACTCTGTCAGCTCTTTGATCAGGTGTGTTCCTTCCTGAAGCCCTTCAGCTCCTATCTTTGGTTTCAGCAGTGCCTGGTAGGCAAACATGTGATTGTCCGATGACTGAGGCAGCCGAGGAGCTGCCGTGCAAAGCCCCCAGACCTTCTCGGTGGTGGGAAGTGTGGTCTCCTCTTGGGTAACGTGGTGTGAATTGCAGGTGGTATATTGCAGTGTGAGGCTGTAGGATAACACCAAGCAGAGCTTTGAGAGGGAGGGAGTGACAAAATGGAAGAGAATCGCTGAGCTTAGTTGGCCCCAGCTTTCCTTGCTCGCCCCATCACTGCTTTTGATTTCAGCAGTCAGTTTATTGTACTGGCCTTCAAGATGCAGCAGATTCCTTCCTTATGATTGTTACAGCTGTAGTTGTATGATCTGTTCTAACCTTGCAGTCACAGGAATGTTTTGTCCAAGAGAAATCCAGTCCCAAGGCATGCGGCAGTGTCACAGAATCACAGACTCATTTGGGTTGGAATGGGCTTTAAAGCTCATCCAGTTCCAAACCCCTGCCACGGGCAGGGACACCTTCCACTAGAGCAGGCCCTGTCCAGCCTGGCCATGAGCATCTTTGTGGGCATGTGCTGATCCTTCAGTCAAAACCCTTCAGTCTGTGCTTGAGGATTTCCTCACGTTGAAAAACTTCCATCAGATAAAGAAAGAGAAATGCCGGGTAGCACCTCAGGGAAGGAGGCAGTTACTCCTCCATTGCAACTTGTGTTATCAGCACAGGGTAACTAACCATGTCACTAGACAGATGGAAATTGAAAGCTGCCCAAGTGTAAAGGGTGACTTAGAAAGTCACAGAAGCTGATCTCGGACGCATTCAGCCTTGAGCAAATGTTTTCTTAAAGCATTATTTCAAAGCATCCAAACTGGAAACATCCATCTTCTCTCAGTAGATGGAGTGGTTTTGGAGGGGGGTGTTTAGCAATGATTTCCAACTGGAAATACATAGTAATAAGAGTTAATTATAGCCTTACAAACAGGTTGTGTTTGGATGCTTGGCCACAACTGCCCTTTCCTGAGAGCATCCACAGTGACCAGGGCTGAACCCCAAGATGCTGGGGTGGGCTTTGGCCCTTGTGTCTTTACAAAAGCTTAAAATCAGGAAGCACTGTGCCAGATCCTCCTTTTTGCTCCCCGTGGCTGTGAGGCGGCACTCCTGCACGTCTCGTGCGTGCCCTCATCCCTCTCCTGCAGCAGCAGCACTTACGTTGAACTGTTATTTCTGACATTGAACAGGGGGTTCCATTTTCTCCTCAGTTTGCTCTCCAGCAGCCTGTGGAATGTAGGAGGCTCCTGGTTCCCGGCACGCTGGCTGGGGGTAGCCCTGGTTACCAGCCACCCCCGTGGCTGCTGCTGCAGATGTCAGCCAAAGGAGCTCCTCCAGAAGAGCTCAGCCTGCACCAGTTCCTCAGGAAAGCACACGGGGATCCAGGGCAGGGATTGAAAGAGATTTCACAAGAAACACACGTATTTTCCCCTGAAATTACCCATCCTTATGAGAGAGCACCAAGCTCTGGAAATCTTATCCCCCATGCTGGAAGCACAAAGTGCTCTTGCATGTCATCTCAGCTGGAGGCTCAGGTGTGAGGAATCAGAAAATTCTTTTATCAAGTCGTGCTTCAGACTTGAATAATGCTCTGTCCTCAAAAGAAATTGAATGATATCTGAGAAACACAGTTTTCATTACTGCGTGATAGGTCTTGCTTTAGTTTCCTTCGTGCACGTGTCTGCATGAATTTGAAAGGAAGACAGACTTTTTTCCCTGTTCCCCTATTTTTGCTTAAAATGTGGTTGATGCACTGAGATCTGCAATCATCAGAATATCTTTAGCATGGAGAGGCACCCCTAATACTCTCGTAGTCACACTTTATTCATCCGCCTTCCCATGGCATTTATAGCAGATGGGTTGTAATACTTGTGCAGCATCTGTTAGTCCTCCCCAATTCCACCATCTTTGCAGAGCTGCTTAAGAGATTAAACTCACTAGGAAAAAAGCCTTTTTGAATTGAAGAGCACAGAAACTTCCACCGGAGACGCAACCTGGCCATTGAGGGAGTGCTTCTTAGCTCATGGTGGTAGCTGGAGTCCAAACCCATGTTTGGTTTGAGTTCAGAGCACATCAGAGCTGTGCTGGAGAAGTCCCAGACACCTTGTCCCATGAACAAAGAGGCTGGCTGCATGGGAAGGCAGTTTTACCTCTTCAGTCTTCATTCAGCTTTGCTGATTGACAGAGATCTTTCAGCTGTTGTTCTCTGGGCATAAGCTCCATTTGCTCAAACAGGTTCTCCTCCTGGCCCTTTGCAGGCTACCCTTTCATTAAACACCATGGGGACTTCCCAAAACTGTCCTCTCTCTGACAAACTCCTGGCCAGTTGGGAGGTCACCTCCCGTGCAGTTTTCCAACTGGTGGGATGTGAGTACAGACACGGGTGAAACACAAATGGGAACATCCCTTGCCAGGATTGTTGGTTTGGCTGTTGAATAAACTCGTAAAGCACTTAGCATGGCCATTCTCTTTCTGTATCATCCTCCTCCTTATGTACCACACTCCTCACTGCTCTTTCACCCTGCAGTATCTCAAGCAGCTCCTGGGGTCTTCTTGAAGATTAACCTTGCAGGATCCTTTGTTCCTGTAGGGAATGCTGCAGTGCTTTGTGTTGTCCTCTTTGGCTCGAGGCACTTTAGGTCTCAGCAGCATCGCTCTGCCTCTGCTGCTGAAATGATCCCTAGCTTCATCCCCACGAGGTACAAATAGAACGTCCTTTGGTCAAAAGGCCATCATGACTCACATTGTTCCCTCTTTGTCTTGAGCTGAGGCAAGGGAGATAGTGCCTGTTACAGTCCTAGGCTGGGGCTGGAGGGAGCTAAGTAATTGCATGCTCATCCACGGTGAATTTGATTCTGGAAGACTTACTCTGTGTAGTGGATCAACACCACCTCGAGTGGAAACAGTCGGGTGAAGTGCAAGAATGGCCATTACTGGATGAGATCAAAGCTCTTTCTATCTTTGTGCCATGTCTTCAGGGGAGGCCAAAAGCAGCAGGTATTTAGTGACCTAGGTAAGAACCGAATATATAAAGGTGAGACTTCCCTTCATGTTGTCCTCCAGCAATAAGCAGCCCAGGGATCTCTCTAGATGAGAGTTACCATTAGACCCCCACACTTCATCTGGAACTAAAACAGGTATCAGAAAGAAGGTGAGTTTCAGTCTGAGTGATGAGGCTTCCGTGCTGCTCTGGATGCTGGAGAGTCTTCTGGAACAATTCTTTCTTGCTATTAAAAAAAGGAAATAAGGATTTTTGTCTGCCTTGGCTCTAATGTTTGCCTTAGAAACAAATTTATGAACTCAAGCACAGAGCTGACAGGTTTTTCTCCATCCATGCAGGTGTTTGTGTCATAAATCCAGAGGTTGTTGCTTTGGTTTGTGTTAGAAATGGGCTTTAGTTCAAGTGCAAGGTTACAGCTGTAGTAAAACTGTGACCTCCTCTGTTGCAGGACCTGTGGATTCCTTACTTTGCCATCACAACAGACATCACTGCCTCAGCAATGCGGGTCCACACAGACGGTGAGTGTGCAAGCGGGCCTGAAGTAATGCTTTAGACTTCCCTGGCACCCTTGCTCCTGGAGTTTTCCTTGCCTTTAAATTCACCTTTCCTTTTGTTTCTCCCTTCTCTGTTACTTGCTGAGCACCAAACTGTGGTTGTCCACAGATAATAAGGAACAGAGCTGTTGGGAAGCAATGAAACGAGATGTCTTATTCACTGATTAGAGAGAAAATGGGTCCATTGACACCATTCTGTTTCCTTAAAACATCCCATTAAGTGCAGGTGTTTTAGCCATAAATCAGACCCTTTTTAAGATATAAATTCCCATAAATGAAGCTGTTTTCCCAATAAAGAGTCGTATGGAAACAGAGGCTGGGGTGGATTCTTATTTGTGTCCAGTCCTCTTTATTTCTCTGGTGGAAAACTGTAATGCACTTCACTGACTGAACAGAGGAGAAAGATCTGAGCTCCTGCTCTGCTGCCAGGACGTGGTGACAGCCCTGTGGGACACTTGCTTTAGCTTTTGTCTATTTGGGGTAACTGTGCCATGACTCAGGCTTCAGTGAAGGCAGTACAAGCTCCCAGGTGCCCCAGGTATTTTGGGTAGCTGGAGCCTTTGCTGGCAGGTCTCTGATGTTTTATCTTTTGAGCTGGCTCAGCTCCTATCCATTCCTGCCGTTAAATGACTCTGACACTGGGGCTTTCGTGACTGAGGACAAGCAAGGGAGCTAAAACAAGCATAAAAAGGATTAACCTTTCTCAGAGGTTTTGTGTTTCCATTCTGCAGCAGGGTAAGCCAGTTGAGGTCAGGAAACTCACCCCATCCAGTTGCTTGTCCCTGCGAAAGTTTAATGTAAGGATAGAAATCAGTTGGAGAATGGTTATGGATGTCTCCAGGATTCACTGACAGGAGAGGAAGGAAGTTCAAGGTCAGGTTGGAGCAACCTGCTCTAGTGGAAGGTGTCCCTGCCCGTGGCAGGGGCTTGGAACTGGATGAGCTTTAAGGTCGCTTCCAACACAAACCACTCTGTGATTCTATGGTAAGTTCTCAGCTGCTGCAAGTTCCTATCTTGGTTTCATCTGTGGGGTGTAGAACAAGAAGTCAGCATTTTTCTTGTGTGGAAGTTGCAATTCAACTAAAACTATTAATAATAAACTCCAAATGTGCTAGTATTGACCTGTGCTAAAGAGTAGGAGTTAGAATTAAACAGAACTGTTACATATGTTTAAAAATAAAAGAGAATAAAAAAGATCAATTCTTGGTTTGCTGGAGGGAGCTGCTGATTGAAGCACCAAGCAGTTACTTATTGACAAGTGAGCTAAGGCTGCGGGTCTTACTTATTTTGGTAATTTAAAGATTCACTTCTCAGACAAAACTCTTGGCCTCGTTGGAAGTGCAGTGTCACCCCAATTCAGCTGATGCAGATGCTGAGAGAAATCAAGAAATAAGAGCCTTAAAGCTGAATGTTTTACAGAAAACAGATCAATCAATTTCTGCTTGATTAAACTTCCTGTTTCTACCAGCTTAAAGGATTATAACGTTCTGCTTCGCAGTGCTATAAACAGCAGTGTCCTAGGAAGAAATAAGATCTCCACCGTGCACTTACTCTGGTTTTACAAGTGAAAATACTTCGTTATTGCAGAACAGGGAAAACAGACTTTTGGGGCTTTTATAGCATCTATTTTTCATGTTCAGCTTCTGCTAAATGTCCGGGGTTTGTGGATCCCTGTAGAACATAATGGCTTTAGCTGCCCTTTGAGCTGCTTATTCATTCTATCCCTTTTTCCCCAGGGAAGCCTTTTCCTTTCCTTATCAGTGTGAGCTCAACAAAGCACTAAAGATGATCCCCGCAGGCTGGCATATGCTGAAATCTCCTTGAAGGCAATAAACATGAGGCATGGGCTTAAAGCTGTGGTTTCTGAGGCCTTTGCCTCATAGGGTGTCTGAATTGTGTGGGGATTTTGGTGTTGGGGTTTTGTGGGGGGTTTTTTGCCCTGCCAGGATTATGGTATAGAAAATGATAAACTGCTTTAATAACTTTCTAACAGTATCCTCAGGAGAGCCTCTATCTCCTGATTATTTTCATGAGTGCAAAAGCGTACCCCACCTCTGTGGCAGTATTTAATGCTGTTGCCATTCCCTCCCTCTCATTCCTGCAGGCTCTCTGTGGAGATACATCCGTGCCAGCATGTCCCTCTCTGGATATATGCCTCCTCTCTGTGACCCGAAGGATGGGCACCTCTTGATGGATGGAGGCTACATCAACAACCTTCCAGGTAGGTGTCCAAATCAGCTGGGAAGAACAGAGCCCATCAACCAGCCTGCAAACCTTTGTCCCCTTATTTTTTTCCCCAATAAAGAAAATAAGGAGTGTTATTTTTCCATCAGGGATCTATTTGCTTAAAACAAAGAAATGGAAATAACACAAAATAGAGACCCAAAATCTCCATCTGACATTCTCCGTGTCTGTAAGGAAAAGGAGGAATTGCAAACCATGCTTTCCACCTGCACAGATTGGAGAGGGCAAAGGGTGCACATGCAGGTGACACTGCGTGGAAAAGACACAATAGACTGAAGGAGCCCAGGGATAGAAATGCAAGTTACAGAAAGATCTGATTTAAATAAGTTCCTAAATTAAACAAATTGGCTCCTCAGAGCTGTGGTTTTCCTACGCGTAACTATTCTGGAAACTGCAACTATCTTGGACTCAGGGGGTGTGGAAAAAAATATACACTGATTCTGTGAGGTATGTGTCCTTCTCTTCCCTCCCTTGGCACTTCCCATATCCAAAAGCTGCAGCTAGTCCTTTTCCTGACCTTGAAGTAGGAGGTGTTGCCTCATTTCTCTCTCACTTTCAAATATGAATCTTCCTCTTGGATCCCAAAGCTTTTCTTAGACTGAAATCCGCTGTGCTCCTCCTCTCCTTCATTACCTTCTATCTGCAGGGTTGACCCAGCAATGCTGACTCCTCTTTAAGGCCACTTATTCCTTCTACAGGTCCCCAGATCTTTTGTTCTTGTGAGAAATGTGCTGCACGAGGTAGAATTAATGTGGCTTCAGTGTGTTCTTTCACACTATACATCACGGTGTAACTGTGGACTCGAGCTGCGGGTGTCCCACCTCCTCCGTGCTGCTGCCTTCACATGGGTTCTGGTGACAGCGTAAGAGAGTCAGGTCGTCCCACTGATCTGGGGCAAAACATACCCAGAGGGGCTGTTCCCAGCAGTTCGGCAATGGGAACTCACCTGAGGTTGCACAGGGGCTTGGTCAGTGCAGAGCAGGCAGCATGCTGGGATCTCGGCGTTAAAATGGAGCACATAGGGCAGGGCAGGAGCCTCCCCAAGGGGAGAATGGTCTCCAGCAGAGTCACTGCAGATATTTATATCTGAGGCTGTTCAGAGACACTCCGGGTAGGTTTGATATCGGGTTATGTACTGCCTAGCAGTGCGTAGGTCCTCTTGCCCAGAGAAGCTGTGGCTGCCCCATCCCTGGCAGTGTTCAAGGCCAGGTTGGACACAGGGGCTTGGAGCAACCTGCTCTAGTAGAAGGTGTCCCTGCCCGTGGCAGGAGATTGGAACCGGATGAGCTTTAAGGTCTCTTCCAACTCAAACCAGTCTGTGGTTCTATGTGTGCTTTGACTGAGCAATGCCGGGGTTGCAGCTCTGGTACTGATAGGACCTTCTTTCCCCAGCTGATGTTGCACGGTCCACGGGCGCAAAGGTGGTGATTGCCATCGATGTGGGGAGCCGGGATGAGACCGACCTCACCAACTACGGCGACTGCTTGTCTGGCTGGTGGCTGCTCTGGAAGAGGTGGAATCCACTGGCTGAGAAAGTCAAGGTATTACAGGCTACATTAAAATCCAGGTGCTTTATGGACAGAGCAGGAAGCTTCCCCTTGCTCTTTCAGGGAGCAAGGCTGGTGACAGAGCGTTGTCTGTCTTGGGTTTGAGCTCTTGCTCGTGGAGGAAGACAGCTCAGCCCAAAGGAATGGCAGTGAGATGGGAGAAGGTAGAGCCACAGTCTGGGAAGGGAATGATACAATCGTTAGAGCAAAGAACCCTTTCCTTAGAGGTGCATTACATTTTGATAAAGTCAGAATTTATTAATTTTACCAATAAATGTAGTAACTTCATCCAGTTCAGTGTTTCTATGTGTCTCTGAACTGTTGATTTAGGGACATTTTTAGCATTAGGCCAGTAATTAACATTACTGCTACTGTTGTGGGAGTGTTTGGGGGGGCGGAAAGGAAGATCCTGCCTCAGTAGCACTCAGTGAAATATTACAGCTGTCCAAATGGCCATAAGCACATGTGGAAACACGGGATTCCTTCTGAACATCAGAAAATATTTCTTACTGGGGGTGGTGAAACACTGGCCAACCAGGCAGATTGTAGGGTGTCCGTGTGTGGAGATACTCAAAACTCAGCTGGACATGGTCTTGGACAACCTGCCCCAGCTGACCCTACATGAGCCAGGGGGGTTGGACTGGTTGATCTCGAGAGGTCCCTGACAACCTCAACCATCCTGTGAAATCTCTGCCCTGGTGCTGTAGAGATCATCACTGATTTCTGCGTGCCTCGAAGGATCACTGTGCCTCTCAGCTCAGCAAAGGTCTGCCTCTTAAGGTACCACGATATCTTGGAATGAATGACTCAGTCCAACCTTGAACTGCAGCAGTATGTTTGAAGGCAGTTCCTTTTCTGTTGGGTATGGAGCCTGGGAAGCAGCCGGAGGTGCTGATGTGTGAAGGCTTCACCAGGCTTCTGTGAGAAAACAAACGGATAGATAACTTTGTTTGTCTCCAGTGTGAATAGAGACCATATTCCGAGATGGGAATTCTGAGTGGTGTGTGTGGCCTGGTTGGCAGGTGCTGAACATGGCTGAGATCCAGACGCGCCTGGCGTACGTGTGCTGCGTGCGGCAGCTGGAGATGGTGAAGAACAGCGACTACTGCGAGTACATCCGCCCGCCCATCGACCGCTACGGCACGCTGGAGTTCGGCAAGTTCGATGAGATCTGTGTAAGTGCATCCTGGGCAAGGCAGTGCTGCTGCTCCACACAACTCTGCTGCTCTGTGGTGCTCATTAGTGCCCAGGCGGCTGGAGAACAAGACAAGTCAGTTGGCACAGAGTGAATAATTGACACTAAATAATGCTGGGGAATGATTTCATGGCTGTGAGGTTGGATTAACAGCAGGAGTCTGGTTGGTAATCTTCATTATGCAATGGCCCGTGAGCGAACGGGTTGCCTCACTCTGTTTCATCACAAGTCTTGCTCAGCTGCTTGGTTAAAACTCTTGGGTGTCTGAGCTGCTTCGGGCAGTTGGGGTTTGTCAGATGGTGTCATTTCTCTCCCTTCATTATGTGGCTTCTTGTTGGATGAAAGATTTGCAGAAGTCTGTAGGGGAGGCTGTGAATCACTGAAGTGGAGGGCTAAAATATCTGGCTTGGTTAACGTTTCAACACTTCTATTAATAAAACATATCATCCACAATTCCTCTGCACCTGATAGCAGGATAATGGCACCAAGGTCTGTGGAAGGACGTTGTAAAAAGGGTACTACCAGGTTACACATCCCTGGGATTTGGTTCTGTTTGTTTATGTACCAGAAAGCAGCGTGGGAAGAACTGACCCCAGATGTGCAGTGAATTGTCCTAGTGACAAAACCATCTCTGCCCAGGTCGCGGTAATGAGAGCAGTTCTGGCTCATTGTCTCCTGTCAAGGAAGTTATTTCACTGTCTCTTTCCATTCTCTGCCTGCTTGTTCCATCTTCAGGTGTTTTTGCAGAGCTCTGCTCTTCTCCTAGGCTGGACGCCTCCCACCCCCCCAGTTTTCTGTAACTCCATCTCCTTTATGGATGTAGTGAGACCCTACAACACTGGTGTATACTCCACAATACCTGGTATTCTGTGATTCTATGAATACTCATTAGGCTGCAGATTGATTTAGAATCATAGAACCATGGAATGGGTTGGGTTGGAAGGGACCTTAAAGCTCATCCAGTTCCAACCCCCTGCCATGGGCAGGGACACCTTCCACTAGAGCAGGTTGCTCCAAGCCCCTGTGTCCAACCTGGCCTTGAACACTGCCAGGGATGGGGCAGCCACAGCTTCTCTGGGCACCCTGTGCCAGCGCCTCAGCACCCTCACAGGGAAGAACTTCTGCCTTAAACAGGGGAGATTTAGGTTAGATAAACATTTGATACTGATACCGTCTTACAAATAGTAACCAAAATCAGTAATACAGTTAAACCCTGCACATTCACATCTGAGGGAGTCCCTGGGACCAAGCAGCAGCTATTCCAAACCACCAGCTGATTTCCCCAATATAAATATTTTCTCAAGGATATTTGGTGTCTCACAGCTCCTGGGCAAACAGTGGAGCTAAGACGTGGCTGATAAATGCTCCTCTTTGCTAGGTGGAGTGCCCTGGCTATTTTGACAGTCAGGCCTTAGCAGTTCATCACAGTAACAGATAGTGAAGTGTCAAATCATTGTTCTGTCTCTGTCTAACTTGGTGTCATTAAAGAGATTTAAAGAGGCCAGGGAAATTTTTCTCAGTGGAGTAAAACTTGAGGAAAGTGCAGCTTCTCAAAGATGTCACGGTCTGTGAGCAAGTCCTTGGCACAGGACACTTGCAGGTATGAAGGGGCAGCACCTCCTGGGGTTTAATTCCCTGCACTGTAGCTAAATAACCTTTGCCCACAGGGAAGCTTTAACCTGTGCTGACCTTAAAGGAAAGGGTGATCACCACACTCCATCGTTACAGGTTAGGATGTAGTGGGGATTTTAGTTTCAGCTGTGTACCTGGATCTTACAGAAAGTAGAAATGAGCACCATATAAGCATTCAGCATGTTCAAAAGAGCAACAATCCCCTTTTTCTGTCAAAACCCCTCTTCTGGATCAGCCTAGAGTGACATCAGTTGCATGTCCTTTCCCAAAGCTCAGGTTCTCGTGGTTATTTTGGATCTGACCTAGCCAGCTGTAGGTCTGTAAGGTCCCTTTTCCTCCTGGGTAATCACATCCACCCTGGCTGAGAAGCTGTAATAGATGACAAGAGGTGGATTCCAGCCTGAGTGCCTCCCCTGCTTTGAACCTGGGCCCAAAAACCAGAGGGGAGGCAGCTCCAGCTCAGCCACGGCTGCTTCCAGCACTCAGAGTTGCCACTCAAGCCTGAGGTTTAGTGTGTGCTGCCAGCACAAGAGCTGGAAATAGGATCCAGGACTGCTGTCACCTGCTGCTCTGTCCTTTTGATTTGATTTTTCAACACCATTTCTACCATCTTGTTAGAAAGAGAATAAAACCTGGAGCAATCTTTTTATTTTTCCAGTTGTTTCCATGCTAATGCTGCAGTGCCATGTTGTTAGAATCCCAGCCTGGTTTGTGTTGGAAGGGGCCTTAAAGCTCACCCAGCTCCAACCCCCTGCCATGGGCAGGGACACCTTCCACTAGAGCAGGTTGCTCCAAGCCCCTGTGTCCAACCTGGCCTTGAACACTGCCAGGGATGGGGCAGCCACAGCTTCTCTGGGCACCCTGTGCCAGCGCCTCAGCACCCTCACAGGGAAGAGCTTCTGCCTCAGAGCTCATCTCAATCTCCCCTCTGGCAGGCTAAAGCCATTCCCCTTGGCCTGTCCCTACAGGCCCTTGTCCAAAGCCCCTCTCCAGGTTTCCTGGAGCCCCTTTAGGCACTGGAGCTGCTCTAAGGTCTCCCCTTCAGGAGCCTTCTCTTCTCCAGGCTGCCCCAGCCCAGCTCTCTCAGCCTGGCTCCAGAGCAGAGCTGCTCCAGCCCTCGCAGCAGCTCCGTGGCCTCCTCTGGACTCGTTATTGTTCCAAGTGCAAATTACTTTATACTTTTAAGTTAGAGGAATGTGGGGTTTTGTGGGTTTGATGTTGTCCATGTGCCATCACTTCTGCTGCAGCAAACTGACACTTGCGTGTTCCTTGCTGCCTGGCTTATCTTATTGCAAGAGATTTTGGAACCAGATGCCCTACAGTAACTTTTCTTTTCTTGGCTCTTCTTGACACGAATTAATTTGTGTTGTTACCTTTTCCAAAGAAAGAGCAGTACTGGAAGGGTGACACACGTGTCCTGAGGGTCTCTTTATATGGCATTACTCAGTGAGCAGCCTGCTTTGAAGCCACTACTGTAAAAATAGTTGTCAGGCAGCACTTTTCATTGCAATCTGTGGCATCAAAGGTCAGGGGAGCAGTTGGACTTAAAATAGCACCTTGTTTGCTTGATCATTCCCTTTATTTCTTAGCCTGAACAGCTCATGCAGCTGAGGCTGGAAGGCAGCAAAAGTACATCCTGGCCTTGGGCTAAACCTCTGGATTTCATTCCAATTTGCAGATGATGTGACAGAATGGAGGTTTTCTTTAGTTATTAATTACTTTTTTTCCCCGGACTCTCTTTTTTCCAGGAAGTGGGATATCAGCATGGGAAAACTGTATTTAATGTCTGGTGCAGGAGTGGAGTCCTTGACAAGATGCTAAGAGACAGGCAAGAGACTCGCAAGTCCAAAACTGACGTAAGTGTTGGGTTTTAATGCACTATTTATTCACACCAGATTGTGTGCTGCACAGCAACTGCCCAGGGGTATGGATACAATGTTTGATGGCCTCCAGTCTGTATTATGAGCAGGCTTGCATTAGCTACAACTGTATTTGAGACAAGAGAGAAGATAACAGTTTTTCAAACTACTTTCCTTCAACCATAGCCCGGATGAATGAGGTCCTGCACTTCTCCAGCCATCAGCTACAAGTGTGGCCGAAGTGGGCTCTTGCCACAGCTCACGCTCTGATGTACAGACCTCAGCAAGTACAATGGGGTCTTGGAAACCCCAGGAATTGATTTGCACTCCATAGGGCAGCTCTTCTGTTGCAGTTTCATTCTAACAGGATCTTGATACCTGTTTGTAAACTGGAGCCATTCAAAGCACAGATATCCTCAAAGGAGTTGTAGAATCCCAGCCTGGTTTGTGTTGGAAGGGACCTTAAAGCTCACCCAGTCCCAACCCCCTGCCATGGGCAGGGACACCTTCCACTGGAGCAGGTTGCTCCAAGCCCCTGTGTCCAACCTGGCCTTGAACACTGCCAGGGATGAGGCAGCCACAGCTTCTCTGGGCACCCTGTGCCAGTGTCCCACCACCAAGCAGGATGTTCACCAGTCACCAGCATTCTCCGATATGTGTAACTGACATGTACATGTTTACATGCCCGCTTTTCACTTCTCCTTCACCGTGTGTGTCAGCAGTCCTTGTCACAGAGGACACAAATTGGGATCACTGGCACTGATCTTGGCCGTTGCTGGCTTTCAGGATGTGACTCAAAGAGTTCTCAGATGCTTCCTTGACTTAAACCCTTGCTGGAGATATGGTTTTAGCCAAGAGCTAAAACCCTGCAGGGCTGTAGACTTCTTGCTTTGTTGCTTTTCTTCCTCACTCCTCTAGAAAAGGCATTTTGAAGAGCCATCATTCAGGCTTTGCAGCAGCTTGCAGGGCTGTCAAGGTGCTGGCTTTCTGTTCTGGCCCCTTGTTCTGCCCACTTCAGCCCATTTGAGCAGTTAATGGCACATTATGATCATGGTAAATCTACAGGCCACATGGTGTTGCTGTGTGGTTTTAGTCCTATTAAGATGTCTACTCAAAAGTGGGATAAAAATCTCTTGGTTTTACAGTTTAAGGATTGAGGTCAGGCTCTAGTGTTGGGTTTAATTCAGTGGGCTGGCTGAACTTTTTGGTGGGGAAGTTTCAATTGTTTTTATGAAACAGTTATCACCTTTTTGAGGACTTGGGTACAGTATTATAACATATTGGCATATTACCCTTACATGCCTTTGAATTCCTCTGATTTAAAACCCAAGTGCTACAAAGGCTTCATGTTTCACCCAGTAATTCATCTTTATCGTCTTCTTACAACTGGGGAAATGAGCAGTAATATTTTAAGTGCTTGCCAAAATGTATCATAACTGTAGTGAGCCTTCACTAAGGAAAGTCAATAGAGGTGAAAAATGACGTTGAGGGTTTGCAGCTCCTCCAGAGATGGGTGATAGAACACTTGGCTGGGAGTGAGCTGGTGTGAGGAAGAGCAGTGCTTGCAGGCACAGACATTAGCCCAGCAATGAGGGGTAGATGACACCCACATCTGAGCTGCTTCCACTTAGACACCCGTTTGTCACCTCTGTAGGGTGTGAGTCACTGGATGAAGTGGAAATGGCTCCATTGGGATAAGATGAATGGCACTCTCAGCTCCAGCTCCTGTGTGTGAAGGGAGCCAGGGGGACTAGCACTGGTGACTTGCTGTCATCAGACCAATCTCACCCAAGCTGCCTGGCAGGGTGAGTGGCTTTGGGAGGAGCACATAGGGACTGAGCTTTGTGGAAAACCAGCTGGCGATCCAAGTACCCTGAGGAGCCCCAAAACTTGTTATTTCTTACTGGGAAGATGACCTGGACTAGGAGATACTTTAGTCTGTGCGGCAGAAGCTGGGTCCCCATCCTGCCTCTGACAGCTTGTGTTCAGACTAATTATAAGCTGGTATGTTTTGATTTTGTGTGTGAATAGTCATAAGGAGAAGTCAAGGGAGAGAAAATTGTGTTTGTCTCAGAAATGGTTTCATGTTCCTATTTCATAGAATCCCAGACTGGTTTGTGTTGGAAAAGACCTTAAAGCTCCTCCAGTTCCAACCCCCTGCCACGGGCAGGGACACCTTCCACTAGAGCAGGTTGCTCCAAGCCCCTGTGTCCAACCTGGCCTTGAACACTGCCAGGGATGGGGCAGCCACAGCTTCTCTGGGAAAAGTCTGTGCCAGCGCCTCAGCACCCTCACAGGGAAGAGCTTCTGCCTCAGAGCTCATCTCAATCTCCCCTCTGGCAGGTTAAAGCCATTCCCCTTGGCCTGTCCCTACAGGCCCTTGTCCAAAGCCCCTCTCCAGGTTTCCTGGAGCCCCTTTAGGCACTGGAGCTGCTCTAAGGTCTCCCCTTCAGGAGCCTTCTCTTCTCCAGGCTGAACCACCCCAGTTCTCTCAGCCTCTCATTTCATCCCGTAATTTTTATCACAAGCTGGTAACAAGCTCAAACATATTTATTGCTGTAACAAATGCTTCTTTTGAAGACGACTTCTTTAAAAATCGTCCATTATGTGAGATACAGAAATTCAGGCTGATATTTCAGCTAAATCGTGGTATTACAGCTGTGTATCAAGCAGCACGTTGAACATTTGTCACAGTTTACCCTGCTTTATAAAACCCAAGGGCCCTTCACCTGCCCTGGAGATCAAGTATGTCACGTACTCCTTGCAGATGTAGCCTGTTATTGCATTTCTGTGTGTGCACTTGGTACGAAGGCAGAAAGTGTTCACTGCTTTTTCCATCTGACTTTTGTTTCAGTAGACTTTAGCTTTAACAGCAAGTTCTGCAGCTCCCACTGGGGTGGCTGTCTCTTTTTTGGTAGTCCATTAGAGGCAGTTAAGTCCTTTAGCTCTGCTATCTTCCCAGGATAACAGCTGATATTTTTAACTTGCCTTTCATTAGCAAAGGTTTTGATGCTTTATATATTTTAGTTCTTCAGCTATTTCTGGAGCGTTCGACATCTGAGAGAGCTGAGCAGTTTCTTATCATCTTGTTTCCATGTTGTAAGCATGGAAATTTTCCTAAAAACTCCAGTGTTTAATCACTGAGATACTTTTCCTTTGCTTTCATCATTCAGTCCCTTTTATCTTGTCTCCAAAATGCAAATACTGAAGACACAAGCGACAGGAACTTTACGTAAACGTCACTTGAACGGCCCTTACTCTGTCCCAGCACAGAATAATTCAGTGCTGTTAATTGGATATCCTTGGGGAGGTTTTGTCTACTGAAGTGTTATTCATAGTCGAAGTTAAATATAATCCAGCAGACTACAATAGGAACTGTCTTCTCCAATTTATTTAATAAAGATAGTACCAAAGAGGATAGTTTCAGCCTTGGAAAAAGAAAATATCAGCAGAAGGGATTTGGAGTAGGTTTCAAATGAATCTAAGACACTTCTTTGCCTGGTGCTAACTGATGGAGTGTGGTTTGGTCCTTAGAAGTCGTAAGAGGACGTGCTTAAACATTGAATTCCTGTTTGCAAATCATCAGATGAGCGTGGGAAGGCACCTGGTTTCCCAGGATTGGTTCCAGTCTCAGTACTGAGACTTTGCCTCATGCTCCAGCAGGCCTACACGGGGGATCATCTGTGTGACAGTGATGGATGCTCCCATTGGGATGGTCACACTTGGGATTGCTTCCTACCCACGTGAGCTGATGGTGGTTCTCCTGAAACACCCGTTGGTGATGATGGCTGCAGGATTTTGTTCAGACAGTGCCATCCCCTGCAGAGCTGCTGCCTGCTCCCAAGGACAGCCAGCTCAGCCTGCTCCCAACAGGTCAGGCACGTGTCTGCCTGAGCGCTCTGTGCAGTCACTTTGTCTGCATGGTAAGAGTCCGCATTTCTAGAGCCACAGCCCGGCACGGTGCTGCGTCTCTTGGTGGCCAGAGTTTGCACATATCCCTCAGTCATATGGCGCAAAGTGAAGATGTAGATGCCTTTTTCCCCTGTCCTGGGGAACAGCCTTCTGCAAACACCTCACTGGGAGCATTCAGGTCAGATGTGGAAAATGAGACTGGTCTGACTCGCCCTCTTGGTGGTTCCTTAATGGTCACACTGAGTGCTCTGACTTCTTCATATTTTAAAGTGTATGTCCTGACCTACTGCTGTTTCATTCCATACAGGTATGTTTAATTCCCTCTGGGCTTTTCTCTGTACCCTGCTCCCCACCAGCTGTTTGTCCTGGATCCAAACCTTGCTGTAGATGTACTAAATCACATCAAAAGTTAGCTATGGATTAAAGGTCAACTGCGAGCAATCTGCTGCAGCTGTCATGGGCTTCTGCTGTGACCCCCACGGGGGCTGCATGATTCATAGCGTCAGTGCTCTTGCCAGAAAAGCAAAGAATTGCTCATAAAACCCCTGTGTAAGCAAACTGCCCTGTCTGGAAGCACATGAGCAGGTCTGGGTGTTTAGAAAAATGACTGTGGCAGCAATTCCAGGCAGCCTGCTGTTGATGACATAGAATCAGACTGGTTTGTGTTGGAAGGGACCTTAAAGCTCATCCAGTCCCAACCTCCTGCCATGGCCAGGGACACCTTCCACTAGAGCAGGTTGCTCCAAGCCCCTGTGTCCAACCTGGCCTTGAACACTGCCAGGGATGGGGCAGCCACAGCTTCTCTGGGCACCCTGTGCCAGCGCCTCAGCACCCTCACAGGGAAGAACTTCTGCCTAAGAGCTCATCTCAATCTCCCCTCTGGCAGGTTAAAGCCATTCCCCTTGGCCTGTCCCTACAGGCCCTTGTCCAAAGCCCCTCTCCAGGTTTCCTGGAGCCCCTTTAGGCACTGGAGCTGCTCCAAGGTCTCCTCTTCAGGAGCCTTCTCTTCTCCAGGCTGCCCCAGCCCAGCTCTCTCAGCCTGGCTCCAGAGCAGAGCTGCTCCAGCCCTCGCAGCAGCTCCGTGGCCTCCTCTGGCCTCGCTCCAGCAGCTCCACGTCCCTCTTGTGCTGTTGCCCCAGAGCTGGATCAGGACTGCAGGGGGGGTCTCCCCAGAGCGCAGCAGAGGGGGAGAATCCCCTCCCTGACCTGCTGCTCACGCTTTGGGGGTGCAGCCCAGCACACGGGGGGGTTCTGGGCTCAAGTGCTCACTGAAGCTGGGTCATGGGGAGCTTCTCATCAATAACACCCCCCAAGTCCTTCTCCTCAGGGCTGTCCCTGCCAGCAGTTCCCCATCTCTCTGCTCTGGGGTGGGGGTTGGTATTGTACTAGTTAAAATCACTGGGTTTAAAGGCGAGAGTTGTTCAGGTTTCCATCCTGTGAGCTTGTGCCTGGCCCTGCAGGGGCAGGTAGGGCTGCTCAGGGCATAGCACATGGGAAGACCAAAACGGTTCTTAAATGCCGAAGTTGTGTTTTATTAGAGGAGAAGTGGAGCAGGCACGTTCTCAAAATAGAGAACACTGAACCCACTGCTCAGGTGAGACAGAGTAAGAACAGAAAGGGTTTGTTGAAAAGAGGAGTTACAGTGAGAAATCTCTCTCCTTGCGGGTGGACCATGTACCTCCGGCTCTTGGTCACTGCAGCACGTCCAGCTCCACAGCTCGCTGGGGTCCCCACATGGGTTCTCTTCACCCCAGTGCTTGGGCTGCTCCACTGGTCCATGCAGCCTCTCACAGCAGCTCTGCAGGCTGGACCATGTGCAGGGTCCGACCTCAGCCCTTCTCCTCCCAAGGGAAGGCAAAAGCTCCCTGGGCTGCACATGGCCCAGTCAGTCCCTCTTGTGGGAACGAGCAAGTCAGATGAGCACCGTCTGTCCTGGATCAGACCCTCCAGTTCTTGTCTTCGTGATCTTTTCTATAGTTTGACGAATTTTCAATAAGGCTTCTTGTTGCATGGATGGAGAAGGAGCCATTAGAGGTTGTCCCACTGTTTGCAGTTGGGAATCCCGTCTCTGCCACCAGGAGAGTTGTTCTGGGAATTACTCACTGATGAGTAATGGCTTTTGCGGGGGCAACTGGAGAATTTGTGTGTCTGGAGCTTTGTCTGTGCAGTATCATGTTCATACAGTTCTGACTTGTTTGCATTTTCATGTGTGTTTGTTACCATACCTAAGCCCTGTCACTGTCTTTCAGAACGTGACCTGTCCCACCACCTCCTTCACGGACCTGGCAGAAATTGTGTCCCGCATCGAGCCCGTGAAGGCACCGGTGGCAGACGGTGAGTGGGGTGATCCCAGCGGCACTGCGGGAGCGTTGGAAGGCATTGGGAAGGGCAGAGGTGGCTGCTCACCCTCCTGTGTGCCTCCTCTGACTGCTCCACGGCCCCAGGCTCTAAGCTGTGATGGTTCAGGGCTGGCTGCCAGCTCCGGGCAGTGCTGAGTACAGCCAGCAGTGAGCCTGAGGTGTGCCTGGGCTTGCTCCAGGCCAGACCCTCCGCATCCCCCTCAGGCAGAGTCAGATATTCTTGCCATGGTGAGACATCCCCTGTCAGCCCTTTACCAGTGTGGTCCAGTGCAGTTTCCTGGTGGGAGCAATCCCTGCGCCAGTTTGCATCACCTGAGTGGAATAACATGTGTGGCAACTCCTGCAAAGACGAGCTTTCACCCCCCTGTGCTGGGCCATGTCCCTGTGATGGCTTCACTCTTGCGTCCATGTCCTTCTGGCATGGGAGGAGGCTGATTTAAAGCTTGGACTGAAGGGATTTTCCCTGCTGTCGTGAGCAGGATCTGGAGTGACTCACTGCCTCCAATGCTTTTTGTATGCTCCTGTTATGGGGAGCTCTAGTGAACTATTGAGGAGCAGGTAACAGCTCCTGCATCTTTCCGTGAAGGTACATTGAGTGCCTTGTGCCTCATCCATGCTGGGCCATACAGGAACTTAACTGGAATGATGAAGGCTTCCCAGGCCTGAAATCTCCAGTGCTAGAGCTCTTTATATACAGTCTGTCCCCTCCTCCTGATTCTTGTTCTTGCCGAGGGAAATCTAAAGTTAGCAGTCCTCCCATCTGTGGCTGTTTGTAGAGATGTCCCTGTGGTAATTTGAAATGCTAATTGCAATCATATGCTTTAGGAAGACAATATTAATCAAATGTGGTTGAAACAGTGTGAATAAAGATGAAGAGTTCATGTAACATGATTATTTAAGGCAGAGGCACTGAGACCTGCTGAGATTTAACCAGAGTACTGGGACAGATCTTCCTTCCTGATACAGTTTCTCATCGTTCTTCTGCATTAGGAAGACCTGCTTCTTGCTGGGTGAGGCCATGGGCACCACTGGAACAACGGGACGTGTGTCTCAGAAAGTAGTTGTGGCAGAGTCTGGACTAAGGAGGGTCTGTGCAGGGCTACCTGGGATGGGAGAGGCAGGTGCCACGTGCTCCTCATTGGTTATAGAGATTCCAGAGGAGTGGGAGGATCCCAGAATCCCAGACTGGATTGGGTTGGAAAGGACCTTAAAGCTCATCCCGTTCCAACCCCCTGCCACGGGCAGGGACACCTTCCACTAGAGCAGGTTGCTCCAGGCCCCTGTGTCCAACCTGGCCTTGAACACTGCCAGGGATGGGGCAGCCACAGCTTCTCTGGGCACCCTGTGCCAGCGTCTCTCAGGCAGTTTAAGTCACTTTCAAAGCTTGCCAAGGCAGTGTAAAGGATGAGGTGTCTGGAGCTCTGGGGGAAGTGGTCTGTACCGAGGAGAGCTCAGGTGGAGGTTGACGCCTCCGTGACAGTGGCCTTGTGGCTGTCAGATGGTTCCTGTACCTGCTGGTGACTCTGCATTTGTCTGCTAATGATGGTGGTGGAGGTGGTCTGACTGCTGTGTCCCTGGAGGTAAGAGGCTGCTTCTTGGTTGCCTGGCTGTGACATGGCGCATCCTCCTGGAAATCCCTTCCTGAGTGAGATCTCGGAGGGATTTGGGAAGGCTCTGTCTGTCCTGACAGCGTAGCACAGGTCTCAGGCTGGGTGGAGAGATTGTGTCAGTAATTGTGTCGTGAAGAAAGAGGATGGAAATGTTCATGTTCTGATGGACTGGGAAGCATCAGAACAAGGGGAGAAAGGCCCCAGTGGGCAGGGACTGGTGGAGCCTCTGGGTCAGAAGCTGTATCTTCTGCGGGGGGAGGGGGCACTGAAGTTTCTTCTCCACTCTTGAGCAGACTGAGAGCAATGACTGGAGAAACAAAAGGGAGACTGTCCCCCAGGAAGGGGGAATAGGGGGAAGTGGGCTGAAGCCCCGCGCTGGGCCCAGGGTGCTGGTGCTGCCGGTGGGCAGGGGGGAAGATCTGCAGGAGAGCAGCAGCTGAGCCACTGCAGTGTTTGTGTCTGTGTTCTGCATCCAAACACACCCTCAAGTGGGATTCTGTGTCTTTGTTCAGCTGTCGCTGTGTTCTGTACAGCGGTGGCCAGCACGGATGCCCTGCTCCAAGGGTGGCTCAGCCGCATCCCTGCTCACGCTCCCACCAAAAGGGATTTCCCAGCACGGAAGCTGTGCAGGCTCCTTGGTGATGTCCCACAGCAGGTTTCGTGTCTTGTTTTCAGGGTGGATGTTTCAGGCTGTCCCCATCACGCCCGGTCTCACAGAATGAGCTGAGGCAGCACATGGGGCTGAGGGAGACCCAGTCACGCAGCAGAGCGACTGCAGCAACACTCACTTGGGTGAAAAGATTTGGGGAAGAGAAATGTTAATTGTGGTGTCAACTGCCTGTGTTTGCAATACAGGCGACATCCCCAGCCTCTCAAGGGACACAGTTATCAGCACTAGGTCACCCTCTGCTTAAAAAGTACTTTTATCAAGTAGCACTAGTGCACCTTAGGTTGTGATGAGCTACTGGGTGCCCTGATTCACACTGAAGCCTGTCAGTGTTCCTGAAACAGAAACCCTCCAGCCACGCAGCACCCATTTCCTTCAGCTGTGCAGAAATCAGATGCACATGTAAGAAAGGCTAAAACTACAGAATCCCAAAGCAGATCTTTGGCGTGAGACGGGTGCTCTTCCTGCTGGGAACATGCTCCCCCTGCAGTGGTGGCAGGTACCTGTGTGGGGCATAGACCCCTCTCCACTGGCTCATATCTGAGCTCTGGTGTTGGTGTGTGGAGCAGAACAACGAGCCCTCAGTCCTGCTTGGTGCTGCTGGGAGCGTTTGTAGCTTAAGGGAGTGATCCCTGGGTGAGCCCCAGTGCCTGGAGCTGGGCAGCGGGAGATGGTGGTGGGGACAGCAGGACCACCTTCTGGTCTCCATTCCCCTCAAGCACCCAGAGCTGCTGTGTGAAGCATGTGAGAAGGGACCCCCCCCGTCTCTTGTTTTTGGTATCTGTGTAAAGACCTGTTAAATGCTGAATAGTGCTTGGGAAATCAAGGTGTTTGGTTTTGATGGCAATCGGTTTTATTGGAGCTATAAACTTCACACTGTTGTTTGTGCTGCCTGTTGCTGTTCAGGTGAGTTTCCAGGTCCTCTGGTGTGTTTTATCCAAGTGGCTTTAGTATAAACTAACAATAATTCCCTGATCCACAGTAAAAAAATTAGTAAAAGATCGAGAATAAGCCCAACTGTTTTTCCTCCTCATGTTGTAGCAGTTGGTTGTAGTTATCGTGTTAAAGAAAACGCTGCGGAACAAACTGTGCCGTTGTCTTCAGCGCGGAGCAGATGCTATTGACTGTTCCCTAAAGAAATACTTAATCAGGAATCCGGTTTAAACACGAGCCACTTTTCTCACTGGTGGGCTGAACACCAGGGATTGCTTCAGCAACACGGAGCACGCTTGAACTCGTGGAGCAAGTGTCACACAAACAGGATTTTCTGCCATTTTAACACCTTCACTTCCAGAGTGTGCAAGAGGAAGGCGGCTGTTTGCTGCCTGCTCCACTGCCTGCGCACCCTGGATCCCTGTCCGTGGGGACGGGGCTCCACTGGTGTGTTGGGTGATGCATGGGGCCAGTGATGGGCATGTTCACTGAGCATTGAGTCGATGGAGAGAGTCAGCTGTGTGAGCAGTGAGGCTCCTGCTGCCTCTTTTACAGACCCTGAAGTGATGTCCTGGTGCTGGAAGAGGCGTTGACTCCGCAGTGATTGATTGCAGAGTCGAGACATTGATTCCTTGTTCCTTGGGAGCAGGCTTCAGTGCTGGGGTCGAGGGCTCAGCGTCCCATTGTGCTGCTCACTGCTGTGCTTGGTGTGCACAGCTCTTGAGCCTCTCCAAATTCTGCCAATGTGCTGGATTACCGGAGAGAGCAGCGATTGTCCCCTGTGGAGAGGAGGGGGTGTCACTGTCCCCTGTGGACCAGAGACACGTAATTGTCGTCTTTGCACGAGGAAGAGCTCACCTGTGCCTGCAGGTGTGTGTTTCCAGTGAGCTGTGAGTGATGTGCAGGGCAGTTTGGATCAGGAGCTCACAGGCTCATCTTGTGAAGGTCTGCAGGGCTGATGGGTGGGAGACAGCAACTGTGCTGTCAAGAGCATTCACCAGGGAGCATCTCCCACTGCCAGCGCTTGTGTCCCACCGGGCTGGGCAGCCGGTGCCCACCAGACTAACATGGTCAGTTTGCTGCTGTTGCTGCGGGCTCCAGGACACCAGCTCACACAGAGGACATGGTTTATTGCGTGACCTGGCTGGAGAGCTGGTATCTGTGTTTGAGTGGTCCCAGTTCACCGAGGTGTCCAGCAGCCACCTTGCCCTGCACCAGCAGCAGCATTGCCCTCAGAGTTCTCTCCACCTCTGAACACTACCTAAACCTGGTGCTTCTTCTCTCTCCCCCCTTCAGATGAGTCAGATTACCAGACTGAGTATGAGGAAGAAGTTCTGGGCATCCAGAAGGATGATTACATCGACTTCACGCGCCACCAGGCTGAGGAAGACTCCGACTCGGTACGAGCTGCCCTGGGAGCTGGCAGTGGCTGTGTCACTGTGTCCCGTGATGAGGTGGAGGGATACAGAGAGAAGGAGCAGGAAGGGGCTTGTTGAGGAGGATTCTGCAGAAATGTGTAATACAGACACTGAATGTGTGCTCACCCTGGTCAGGTCAGGCCTCTCCAGTGGTGCTGCGTATGGCAGAACCTGGCCCCACAGCGCTGTGGGTTTGCTCCTGAGGTGGGTCAGGGCTGGAGAGGAGAGGCTGATGGAGCTGCTCCCTCCAGCTCGGAGGAGAGGAGGCGGAGTGAGGCTCTGGCAGGGTGTGGGGAAGGCAGCAACAGAGGTGCACAGTAAAAAGGCAAGAGGTGACAGGCACAGCTCGTGCTAAAGGAAATCCTCCTGGGTACAAGGGGAGGTATTTCCCTGTGAGCAACAGGCTGTGTGGGGAAATGGTGGAACCTCTATCCCTGTAGATACTTGAAAACCAAACATGCCCTGAAGAGCCAGACCTGGCATTAGAGTTCATCCTGCTTAGTCCAGGACATTGTCTTATACCCTCCAGAGATCCCTTCCAAGTTGGTTGGTTCTGTGCGACATCAGGTCCACCCAGAGGAAAACCTGCCTTGTGAGGTCAGACTTCACACCAGGTGGCCCACAGCCTGAGAAGCAAAGCCCAGGAGGGTCACAGAATCACGCTACACGTGATATCCCTGATGCTCTTACTCCAGCTCAAGCGGCCAGCAGGGTTAATAGGTGAAGCTGTTGTGCCTGTTGTGTTGGACAGGAACAGTGTCTCAGTGGGAGCATGTGAATGGTTTGGAAAGGGACCTTAAAGCTCCTCCAGCTCCAACCCCTGCCACGGGCAGGGACACCTTCCACTAGAGCGGGTTGCTCCAAGCCCCTGTGTCCAACCTGGCCTTGAACACTGCCAGGGATGGGGCAGCCACAGCTTCTCTGGGCACCCTGTGCCAGCGCCTTAGCACCCTCACAGGGAAGAGCTTCTGCCTCAGAGCTCATCTCAATCTCCCCTCTGGCACGTTAAAGAGTGGAAGGTGTCCCTGCCCGTGGCAGGGGGTTGGAACTGGAGGAGCTTTATGGTCCCTTCCAACCCAAACTAGTCTGGGATTCTATAAAGTTCCTGGCCTGGACAGGTGCCCACGAGAGGATGTGAGGTGGCTTCTGTGTTTTGAATGAGGAGCTGGAGTAGTGGTGCAAGGATGATATTTGCTGGGCTGATCCCTAGTGGGTAATGGTTGGTGAATGGGAAGAGGACAGATTTTAAACAGCTTAGAGGGGATGCTGAAGGATTAACTTGTGCTTCCTTTCTTTTTCCTCCTTCAGGATGAAGAGATGCAGCTAAGAAAGCGCAAGAGCCTCCCCAGTGCAGACAGCCAGGCGAGCAGCGCGGGAGAGCCGGAGTAGTGCTCGGGATAGAGCCGAGCGCCACCTCCCATCCCACCTCCAGCAGCTCTATTTATTTATTAACTATTTAAAGAAACCAAACCACTGCTATAGTTGAAATTAAGCTTTTGTCCTTCTCCAAACAGGGTTTGGGGCATTCAGCTGCCAGCTCTGAGCACAGATCATGCCCTGTCCCTGTGGTGAAGGGTGGCTGACATGGGCCATGCTGCCTGTGCAGGTGCCCGAGGAGCAGCCAGTGGTTCATCACTCTGAGATGGGCAGAGGGGAAACGTGCTGGGAACGTGCAGTTAGATGCTGCCTTGAGTCCTGCTGCTGTAGGTTCTAGCCGCTGTTTTTACTGTGAAGGCCCAAAGAACTATGGGATATTAACTGACCGTGTGCAGAAAATGAGGTATTATCCGTGTGTGAAAAGGCTGGAGCAGCACCAGAGACAGGGAGGGGGTTTGCAGGTCATTTTCTTTTCATCTGGATCAGGTAACTGTAATTAATGCCTCAGTGACTCAGCCACGAGCAGCTCTGACAGCAGCCAGCCTCAGTGTATTGCTCTTGAAATCTAAACCTAAGAAATCAGTTGATGTGAACAGGAGCTATAGATCCTGTATCCCTGAGCCACCAGCAGAACACTCACTGACAGATGCTGGAGCTGACACTTGGAGGTAACTCTGGAATCACAATTGGCTGTATTTGCCCTGTGAAATAAAGTTATTTTGCTGGATTGAAATGTCTGTGTGGTTCTGTGTGTTGGGACCCACAGAAAGAGAGTTGTCAACACCGAGAGCTTGACTTGGCTCTGCTTGTATCAGACTTGCAGAGGAACACGTGTGGTTTTCAGCTCCCAACTCCAGCAGTGCTTGACTTGGGTTGTCAAGCACTGGAATCTCCAGTGCCCTGCCCTGCCAAGGGCTGCAGGGTTGCTGTGAGCTGGACCGTTTCACAAGTCCCCGGCACTTGCTGCTCTTGTCTCATGTCTGTCACTGCCGGCAGCTCCACTTGGCTGGATAATGAAGCTCATCCTTGCTCTAGGTGAGCCCTTCTGCTCAGCATGCCTCTGGGTGCTGTTGCTGGAGGGGGTTTGTCATCCAGCCCGAGCACTGAGACACTGCTCAGAGCTGCAGTGACGCCTCCAGGCATGACCAGAGTTGGGCTGTGCCACTTGGAGGCCAGAAACGTGTTTGGTGGCGCCACCAGGGACTGGGGGGTTGTAAACACTGCAAAGTGTGACCCGTTCTCTGTGTTTAACCTCCTCTTCTCTGGCAGCAGAGCTTCTCCTCTCCCTGGCCTGCATCATGTTTCCTCTGTGGTGCCCATGGATGTGCAGCCTTTACCCAGGGCAGCCATTCCTCTTATACAAGATGTTTTCATGTGTCAGAGCCTCAGGTCAGTGTTGTCTTCACAGAGGAACCCAGCCCATCCAGCCCCCCAGCCCATCCAGAAGTGGTGGAAGTGCTCAGTGACCTTCACCCAGACCATGCAGGTCTCTGACGCAGGTTTTGGTTCATGCCATTGCACAGAACATGCTGTAGCTGCTGGAGGTTGTTCCTTCCTATTGGAAAGAATTAATTCTTAGAAAGAAAACTTGAAACTGGCTTTTGCAGTGGAGGTGGAGCTGCCGCGGTTCTGTGCAGCACAGGCTGGCTGCTGGGCTGGAGGGTTAGTTCCCATTGAGGTTGGTTACAGGGTGAGTTGGTGCCTGTAACGGGACAAGCCTGGGGAGTCGGGCAGCGAGTGGAGGTGAGCGCCCACCTTGGGGCTGTGCTGAGCTGAGCTGCTCCAAGCGCATCTCCTGCAGCAGCAGCACCGGTCAGAGCTTTGTTTCCTGCAGAGGGGCTGCAACCAGCTCCGAGTCCCTCAGGGGCTGTGTGGTTACAGAACAGGAACCTTCCCCTGGGAAATGGAGAATGGGGCTGGAGTAGACTAAACCCTAGAGACAACCAGGGTGCTCTTACCAAGCCCATCCCAGGCCAGTGGCCTTCAGCCTTAAAAGGCTACATGTAAAAACAAAAGTGCCTTCAGAGGTGGTTGGATCAAGCCTCCTGGTAATGGGCAGGTTGTTGTTTGTCAGCCACCTGCCTTGTGCTTCCGACAGCAGTGACCAATTCTCCTCATTCCCTTTGCTGAGCAGTCCAGGGCTGGATGGGCACCACCAGTTCCCTTCCAGAGGGTGATGGTCTGTCAGCCTGAACCCAGCTCTTGCATCGCTCTGTGCTGTTCCGGGAGAGCTCTTCCCCTCTGCTCAAACACATAATTCATTTCCAAGTTGTGGATTCCAACTCCAAACTTCCTGGCGCCTGGATTTGTTCCCGGAGCCTGGTTGAGCTGCTGGGCTGGTGGCTTCACAGGCTGAAGGAGTCACAGCAAAACTGATCTCCTGGGGTGCTAATTAGAGCCTGCGTTTGCTCTGGGCCCTGTTCCATGGGGAAATGGCACTTAGCTCAGACGTGTGAAGACAGAAGATAACCTTTGATGTGAGACCGAAAGTCTCTTCTACATAATTGATCAGAACTCCCCTCCCAGGCTGCATTCTCCAGAGCTGAGCCCTGGACAAGAAACCAACCACTTCTTCTAGACAAATGGAAAACAATTATGGTACAACTTTAAAAGCAAAGCTGTTGTCCCAGTTGCGTTGCTGTGGCCTTGATCTGCCCAGGGCCTGCTCAGGCCGTGCAGGGGCCTGTCAGTGGTCCAGCCCCATCCTGCACTTACATCCAGGTGCATCCCGATGGTCCTGCTCTCGCGTGTGCAGTTCTGTGCTTGGAGGTTTTACACAGTCCTTGCTCTCTTGGACACCCAGCTCTGTGCCAAGGAGTCGGTGCTGGGTCACCCATGCACACCCCCAGCTCTGAAGTGATGGTCCCACTGCTGTTTGCTGGAAATGAGCAGAAGTTGATTTGGAAGAGCCCATCTGCCTGTCCCAGCACCTGGTGGGTGCTGGATTCAGCTGGAAACTGCCTGATCTCCCCGAGATTTCTTCATGGCGGTGTGACATCCCCTAAAGCATCACCCAGCAGCTGAGTGAACCTGGCCTTGCTGGAGGAGACAAAACAGCTGCTGTGGCCTGAACGTTTCATCTTGGGTGAAGAGAACATGGAGCTTCTTCCCACAACAAGCCTGATGCCAGCCAAGGCCAAGTGTGAAGCAGCAGGATAGGAGCGAGGTCCCAAGGAGCTGTGGTTGTGAGTGGCAGCTGAGGTGGGAAAGGTTCCCTCAAAGCCATTGTCTTGGCAGGTCTGATGGTTGCCCATTGCAGGCGTAAAGCCTTGACTGAGCTTTCAGAAACACGTCCCAGTGACGGATTTGCAGCAGGACAAGCTCAGCCTGGGCTGAGCCCCTCCAAGCAGAGAAGCTGTGGCTGCCCCATCCCTGGCAGTGTTCAAGGCCAGGTTGGACACAGGGGCTTGGAGCAACCTGCTCTAGTGGAAGGTGTCCCTGCCTGTGGCAGGGGGTTGGGACTGGAGGAGCTTGGTGTGTCTGTATTACACATTTCTGCAGAGTCCTCCTCAACTAAGGTCTCTTCAACCCAAACCATTCCATGATTTAGCTGCTTTGTTGATGTGGCCTCATGAGCTGTTCAGCTCATTGCACCAGCGCCAGTGGGGTTTGGGATGGACAAACCCCTATTGCCCATGTGGCAGCTGGAAGCCTCTGTCCAAACCCTCGGGAAGCCCTTCCCGGGCAGGGGCAGAGCTCTGTCCCGTGCTGCGGGGCCCTGGCTCTGCCTGTGGGGGCTCCCACTGCGGATGCTCAGGTTTGTCCCCGTGTGGAGCCGGTTGTGTCCCTGCAGCCCCCGGGCTGTGCAGCGCAGGCAGGAGCGGGGCTGCAGCAGGACCCTGCGCTGCTCCTTCCCTGGCAGACGTCATTCTCCCTGCGTGTTTGCTCCAAAATTAAGCTCATCTTATTTACTCGTGCTTCCCTGACCCCGCAACGTGTGAGCTTCCCTGCGTGCCGCCTGAGGACTGTTTCAGCTGTCAAGATGCGGGGGCTTTGCTGAGCCTCTGGGCTGAATTTACTGTTGCTGTGAGTAAGAGCTGGAAATAAAATCAGCAAATGAGAAACACAGCAAATGCTTTCCCCTCCCGCAGGGCTCCGCGAGGCCGGGCTGAGCCCACGGTGCTGCCACCCTGCTGGAACACAGCCATGGGGTGCGAGCTGCCGTCATGGGACTGTGGAGCAGGAGCAGGAGCCTTTGGGGTTGTTGAGATGTTGGTTGTTTGGTGAAGGTGATTTTATGATGGGGCTTTTGCTGGTGCCAGGGCACAGACTCTCATCAGCAATCCCCAGCTGATGGGTAATTCCATTCCATGCTCCTTGTCCCCTCATTTGGGTCACAGAGGGTTTGACTCTCTTTTTTACTAAAGGCCCTAATTTAGGTTTTGATATAGACACCTTCCACTAGAGCAGGTTGCTCCAAGCCCCTGTGTCCAACCTGGCCTTGAACACTGCCAGGGATGGGGCAGCCACAGCTTCTCTGGGCACCCTGTGCCAGCGCCTCAGCACCCTCACAGGGAAGAGCTTCTGCCTCAGAGCTCATCTCAGTCTCCCCTCTGGCAGGTTAAAGCCATTCCCCTTGGCCTGTCCCTACAGGCCCTTGCCCAAAGCCCCTCTCCAGGTTTCCTGGAGCCCCTTTAGGCACTGGAGCTGCTCTAAGGTCTCCCCTTCAGGAGCCTTCTCTTCTCCAGGCTGCCCCAGCCCAGCTCTCTCAGCCTGTCTGAAGAGAATATACCGTAATTGTGTGTCAAGATTGTTTCTGGACACACTCTGCGTGCTGCAGGACCAGCCCTGAGCAGCATTTCCAGGGCTGGGAATGCAGCTGGGGCTGAGCGTTACTTAGCAGCAAGGTGGCATTTCCTAGGTAATTGGCTCTCACCGGGGCCAGCACCAGCAGGAATGGCTCTAATTAAGCCTCACATCATCAGGGGACTACAGCCAGGAATGTGCTTCCCCTCAGGAAGCAGCTGGGCCTTCAGCTCTGGCAGTGCAGAGGTTTGTCTGTGAGGAGTGACATTTTGGTCCAGCATGGCCTCAATACAGAAGGAGCTGCCAGCTGGCACAGGCACCCCGGTACCAGGCAGGAGCTGGTGCCAGTGTGGCACAAACATTGGTGATGCTGCTGGCAGCACTATTCCTGGCACTCCTGGCTTTACAGTGCCTCTGTCAGGGAGGGCAGGATTAGTGCTGCGGGCGATGCTGTCCTCGCAGGAGGAGCACAGCTCTGTGATCGCACTCACGCGGTGTGGAATGTGGGCTCGGGAGGAACACCAAATGTGCATCCATTTTAAATGTACCATAAATGACACTTTTTTCCTCGATGAAGGCACATTCGATGTGATGTGCAGCCCTGGAGGGATATGTCAAGTAAGGCTGGTGCCTCGCTCCAGCAGCCCTGACCTGCCTGCACGTCCCCGGGCAGGACGGGGTGAGCTCTGTGCTCTGCTTGAGCACGTTTCTGCTGCATGGGCCACTGTGGGTGCTCATGGGTGAACCCCGAACACCCCAATTGTCCTTGGTGTTGGCTGCCAGGGTGCTCTGCACCCACCAGGCTCAGGGAGCTCAGCTTACTGGCACTGCCTGAGGCTGTGGCTGCATCTGCATCCAGTATAATCATTTTACTCCACCATGGACACATATGCATCCGTGTCCTCGTGGGCTGAGCCCTGAACCTCTTTCCTCGCAGTGGCACGTTTCTGCTCTTGGAGTGAGGATGTGCCCAGGCTGGGCAGCATGTTGGCTCTTTCATGGTTGGATGTGGTAGGAAGGACACGTGTGCTGGTTCTGTTGTCCTTGGCTTCATCATTCTCATGGTTTCCCTTCTCTCACCAGTGTGGGTCTGTTCCCCAGTGTGAGACCAGGCTGTTGCTTTTGTAACTCTCTCCCAGGTTAGGCATTGAATCAGCTGGAAGTGGCTGGTGGGTGACCTTTCTCCTTGCTGCAGAGCTGGGTGACGCTTACCTCGCTTGGGACATCCCTGATGCTGCTGCTCCGTGGCTCAGTCACGGCACTAAGTCACTTGGGGGCTGTAAAATCCCACCCTCCACTTGCTTCCTCACTGGAAATAGAAAGCTTTTAACAAAGTAAAGATCAGAAAAGCTTTTAGAGCAGGGCTGGCAGTGATGCACCCCTGGGAATTGAGGGTAAGGAGGTGGGAAAGAGCTGGTGGGCAGGAGGTTGGGCCGTGCATCAGTGCCTGGGCTGCAGCCAGGAACACTGGTGAGGGCTGCCCAGCCCAGCCAGCCACAGCCACCCTCGAGGCTCCTGCTGGGACACGTACCTGGTGGTGAAGAAGATTGTGGTCCCTGAAGGCAGAGGGAAGAGCTGAGCCTTGCAAGGGTCATTGGGGTGAGTGAGCCCCTTCCTGGGGCTCCTCTTCTGCCAGCAGTGAGCCTTCCAGTGCACTCCAAGTGTCAGGAAGGAGGTTTTCTAAGAGCCCAAGAGCTGCTGGGCTGAGCTCCATGCCGGAGCCACGGGCAGGGTGGGCATCAGTGCCTGTGCAGGGACCACACACCACAGCAGCTCCGCTCCCCACTGCCAGCCAAGCTGGATGGGGCTCCACAGGGGCCCAGCTGATGTGGTTCGGCTGGCTGGAAGCTGAGTTGTTGAAGGCAACTCCCTTGGGGACCCAAATCCAAGCTGTGTCCGTGGTGGCCTGGGAGCTGCTGCTTTGGCATGAGGAAAGAGTGGAAGCACAGAGCCCCAGCAAAGGCTGCAAGTCCCCGCAGAGCAGCACCCAGCTGGGCCCTGCCTGTGTCCTGGCTCCCACAGGACCCTCCTCCTCCTCCCCATTATCTGCCCGGGGTTGCATCCACAGGGATGGCTGTGGGGGCTCCCCGGGGGAGCCATTCCCGGGGCTGCCAGCATCTGCCCCAGCACGTGGCTGAGTAGGGACCCAGTGAGATGAGAGCTTTGCTTGCTTTGCTTTGCTTTGCTTTGCTTTGCTTTGCTTTGCTTTGCCGAACTAGGTCACTCTGTGAACCCCAGCGATGGTGACAGAGCTAAAAATACTGCCTGAGCTGAGCCAAGCGCTTCCCCGGCAGCTGAGAAGGGCCATGGCCTCACCGGGTCCCACTTTGACCAGGAGATGCCCCAATCCTGGGGGTCACCGGGGCCCTTGCGCTGCTGGTGCCGGGGGTGATGTAGGAGCAGGTGATGGAAAAGCTGCTCTGGGGCTGCAGGTCCAGAATCCAGATGGAAAATGCCTCTGCTGATGGTGTAAATATGTCATCACCAGACAACTTGCAGCCAGGCCCCTGCTCCTTGCCGAGACCTTCCCCTGAGCTGTGGGTGTCTCATATCCAGCCTCCTCACCTGCCTCCTCAGAAAACCCCATCAGTTTCCCTTCATTGTGTGTTAACAATTAGTGGCAGAAAATAATTGCAGTGGGAGGAATGTAACCCAGGCGTGATACAAGAGCCCAGCAAACCTGTTTGTTTTCTCTAAGGAAAGAGAGTGCTTTTCTTTCAGTGTCATGCTCTTGGAGGGTGCCAAGAGGATGAGGACATGCTGCTGGGTCCTGGTGCTGCTGTGCGGTAGAGCTCGCAGCGGGTTGCAGGCTGGAGCCTGTCCCCAGCCCGATGGCTGGCACCCTATGGGGTGTCTGCAGCTCGGGGAGCTCTGGGCAACCTGCTCTAGTGGAAGGTGTCCCCTGCCCGTGGCAGGGGGTTGGACTAGAAGAGCTTTAAGGTCCCTTCCAACCCAAACCAGTTTGGGATTCTGTGACCTTGTCTGTCTTCTCTTTGGGACTTTGTCTGACTCCTTTGGGACTTCTCTTTTGGGACTGCAGAGAAGCTCGGCCAGGACAGTCCCACTTTCCTCATCCTCTGCCTCCAGTTTCTGCACTTGGGGCCGTGTTGCTGCAATGCTGCAAAATCAACCGCCTCTGACTTCCTTTCTCCTCATGATGTCTCCATTTTTTGCATCCCATCTTTTTGGGCTGAAGCCCTTGCTCTGTTCCTGTTTGAGAGCTGCCCTATTTTACTACTGCCAAGCGAAAACGGGTTTGTGCACAGAAAGGATCGGTTGCTCTGTGTAACTGCTGTCATCATCATTCACTGCCAGTCTGCTCCCAGCAGCTGTATCAACTCTCAGCTGTGTTTTGTGCTCATTTCTCAACCAATGATGAAAACATTGATTAGTGTCAGGCTGGGACCGACTCCTGCAGAACCCCTTTAAATCAGCTCTGTTTGCTGATGACTCCTTGTTTTGGAGATGGGTTTGCAGCTCTCCATCCATTTAATGTGGGCTTCGTTGAGATTGTATAGCACTAAATTTGTAATTAGGGTGTCATATGATATCAAGTCAAACACACTGCCAAAAGCTAAGCAAATAATGGCTATGTGGTAACCATGTGGTAACCTTTATCTACAAATGTGTCATTTTCTCAGAAGAGGAAATGAGGCTCATTTGACAAGACATGTCCCATTGCACCACACCAATGGTCTATTTTTAAGCCTTGAGGTCTGTATCAAGTGAACCCTCTGTGTCCTCTCCACTTTTCAATCTCAGTGTCATGCTGGATGGAGCAGCTGCTAGCCAGGGCCAGCACCACGTTAGCATCCTGCCCACCCTGGCATCTCCCCAGGCTTTGAGCCTGCTCGAGGCCCCTCAGGTGCTGATCACGTGGATCTGCTGATGCAGAAACCCCACAGATGTCGCCCCAGATGCTCTCGGTTGTTAGCAGACCACAGAGTGTTTCACCATCCTCATGGCTTATATTCTTATCCTTCCTAGATGCAGGAGAGATGCAGAGGGCCTTGTCACTAGCAGTGTACCTCCTGCAGTACCAACCAAACCCCCTGAGCAAAGCGGTGTCACTTTGACATTGGTCCTGCTCCAAGCACGATGTTGGACTAGAGACATCTGAAGTTGTTCCTGACCAAAGTCTTTTTATGCTTTTCTAAGTCTGTGAAACAAACCTACAACATCATTAACGCTTCTTCTGTTCCTAATTTATTTAGTGAACAACTTGCTGGCCGTGGCTTTGCCAGGCATGGATTTTCCTCTGTCCATTTACCCTTCTCTATCAATATCTCTGCTTCATAGCTCACTGGAGTGATTGCTGTAGATGAATTAGTATCTATTACTTTCTTCCTCTTCATCTATATTGTCATTTTGCTTGGATTCAGGTTACTAACTGATGGGCTTTCAGCCAAACTATATTTTCTTGACTCTGCAATATTTAGCTTACAAACAAAGCAGTTTGTTTCCTCTTCATTTCTCCTTTTAACTGTCACCATCTCTGTGAAGTTTGTGAAGCTGCTGGTTCCATGGGTGATGAAGAGACCAACAAGCCATGCCAGCCCATGGGAGAGTTACGTGACCATGTAGCACGTTGGCAAAGCAGCCTGGAGGAGCTGTGCTGAGACCATCCATCTGAGCTAGTGACCAAGGGAGGCTCTGCTCTGGTTGGTCACAGCCCATACAAGCAGCTCTCCCCACGCTGGAGCATCTCTGCTCTCCCTGGCAGCCTGTTCCCCTGCTTCACTATCCTTGAACAATTTTTCTTTAGGTCTAATCTGAATTTCCCCACCACAGTTTAACCCCGCTGCTTCTTGCCCTGTCCTGCCTTCAGCCTTGTGCATAACTGCGGTGTGTTTCTGTGGCTCCCCACAAGTCTTTAATTCTCTGGGGAGGGCCATGAAGATGCTCCAAAGGGCTGGAGAACCTTTCCTATGGAGACAGGCTGACAGGAGCTCTGACCCCTCCTGTGCTCCTTCTGAGCCCGCTCCAGCCAGCTCCAATCTCCCCCGAGACCTCACAGCCAGAGCTAGGCCAGGTCCTGTGGCTGGTATCACACCAGCCCTGTGCAGCCTGCACATGATGGCACATCTCCCTCTTATTTCTCATCTGTGACACTCACTTATTCTACACAAACACAACACTTCTGGCCCAGGTTCAGCTATAGATTTGCAGCAGCCTCCAGGTCCTTTCCTGCAGACCAGTGATGGGTTCAGCTCCTCCTGTCCATCCCAAGACCCCTGCGAACCTCACTCAGCACCTGATTTTACCATGCACCTTTGAGGGCTGCTCTTCTTCCTCTCCACAGGGCAGCTTGGAAGTGGCACCCAGGCAGAGGCAGCAGAATGGACAACCTGCTCCCACCTCACACACACCCATAGCCACTCCTTCCCTCTGCCTTGGGCTATTCTATTTGTAATTGGGGAATCTGTTATCATCCTACAGGGTCTAACCTAGAGGCTCTTTACTGCCTGGACCTTTGGGTGATGCCCCAGCTGAAGCAGATGGCATCTATTTTGCTTCACCCTCACCGTGACCAGAAGCTGCTGATGGCCCTGAATGTGTGTGCAGCCCTGTGTGAACCAGCCCAGAGCCACTTCTTGTCACCAGCCCAGACACAGGTATGTACTTGAGGGCAGAGAGAGGAGCCGTGGGAAGCTCTGCAATGCACACAGTATAGCACAGCCCAGCTCTCCTCTTTCTATCACCTCCCTTTCAGCTTCTCACTCCTTCTGCCACGACCAGCACGAATAGTTTCTTTCCACCCACCAAGAAGGAAAGGCTAAATACATCCCTCCTCATCCTCCTCTGAGCTTTCCAAGTCATCCTCCCTGTACATTTCTACCTTCTCTCCTTGCTCCTTGGCCTTACCCTAAGCAGAATCTGTCCCCATGTGCACAACTGATGCTCCCTTGTGCAGCCTTGTGACGGGCAGAAGCATTGTGTCAGTGGGAGCTGGCCATGCCCTGGGCTGTGCAGAGCTTGAGTGCTGCATTTTCAGCTCTGCCCGAGCCCTCTTCCTAACAGCAGTAGCAAATATGCAAGACAACTGGAAATGGTTTCATTTCTGTGCCCAGCACCTTTAGATACAGCAAGGGTTGGACACGGTGCAGGGCAGAGTTGGAGCAGAGCTTCAGGAGTGAGATGTTTATAGGGACACAGTCATACAAACTTTCTTTTGGTGGCAACATTTTTTCTTCCATCTTAAATATGATGCAGCCACTTCAAACTTCAGCTCATCTTCTGCTGCGTGGTACCAATGTCAGGACAAAGTCAGACTGTTATTTTGCCAAAGAATGAAATACTGAGATGTGGATGGAGCACAAACTGAGTAATCACTGAATCATTGAGCAATCAATTACCACCAAATCTCATCCTGGAGCTGTTTCGGCAATCCCGACCTTGAGGAACCTCCATTGCAAGAGCCAAGTCCTCCACAGCTGCAGAACGTGCTGGGGTCCCTGGGAGTAGAACCTGGCTGTGGTAGGTGCAGAATTGGTTTCCCTTCCCCAGGAGGATGGTGCCATATGGGAACACACACCCTGGGGAGGGGGAACACCATCCAGCAAGAGGGTCTCAACTTGGCCAAGCAAAGTTGCTCCAGTGTGTCAGTCCTGCTTCGAGCAGGCAGCAGGACCAGAGCCCTCCAGAGAGCATTCCCACCAGTGCTTAACCCACAAGAGCAACGTGGAGCTGCTGGAGCGAGGCCAGAGGAGGCCCCGGAGCTGCTGCGAGGGCTGGAGCAGCTCTGCTCTGGAGCCAGGCTGAGAGAGCTGGGCTGGGGCAGCCTGGAGAAGAGAAGGCTCCTGAAGGGGAGACCTTAGAGCAGCTCCAGTGCCTAAAGGGGCTCCAGGAAACCTGGAGAGGGGCTTTGGACAAGGGCCTGTAGGGACAGGCCAAGGGGAATGGCTTTAACCTGCCAGAGGGGAGATTGAGATGAGCTCTGAGGCAGAAGCTCTTCCCTGTGAGGGTGCTGAGGCGCTGGCACAGGGTGCCCAGAGAAGCTGTGGCTGCCCCATCCCTGGCAGTGTTCAAGGCCAGGTTGGACACAGGGGCTTGGAGCAACCTGCTCTAGTGGAAGGTGTCCCTGCCCATGGCAGGGGTTGGAACTGGAGGAGCTTTAAGGCCCCTTCAACCCAAAACACTCTGGGATTCTATGAATCTTTGCATGAAATATCCACACTGTTGTTTCCATTGTTCTATCAATTGGTTTTAATTAGTTTATTCTGAGGGACTGGCTTATGTCAATGTGATGCCACTAATTTAGCCAATAGGAATGAAACGGTGTTACCATCCTGCTCAAATCCTGCCTCCTGCTCCAGCCAACGCTCGTTTCTCTTGTTTCTCCCCACCTGCTGTATCATTTTAAGAAAAAAAGAGGTTATAATACTCTGCTGCTCTCAAAATGCCCACTCTGCTGTCAGCTCTCCTGACTCAGAAACGTGTCTCATCCAGAGCCTTCCTCTCCTGGGCAGAGTGAGTTCCCTCACAGGGATTTAGGAGCACAGTTCTGAAGTGATGCTGCCTAAAGCGATGGACGCAGACTACTGCAATCTCCCGTGCTGGCCCTTTCCCTTCCTTTGGGCTCTTTGGCAGCTCCACTTGCCTCTGTTGGTTTTGAATCACCAGCTCTGTGCACAGTTGCCCAGTACTGGCGCTCAGGCACTCCTGGTCTCAGTAAATGGTCAGAAACCTGACTTGGCAGCAAGGGGCAAAGGCTTTCTGCTGGCACAAGATGGAGAGCAGGAGTGGAGGGCCAGGAATGCAGGGAGTGGGAAGGAGCGACAGGGAATGCTCTGGCTGTGTTTGAGATGGAGTTTGGGAAAGGACAGATAGATTTAAGAAAGGACGGAAGGGTTTATATGGTTGGAGGTGTTGGACAGGCTGAGAAAGTTGGGACTGTTCAGCCTGGAGAAGAGAAACTGCGTGGAGACCTCAGAGCAGCTCCCAGTGTCTGAAGGGGGCCTGCAAGGAGGTCCTTAAGTGCCTGAACTATATTGTCATTACTATCACTATTATTGCTATTGTTGGTACTTTATGAGTTGTTGTACATGCATATTAACAAGGGTGTGCATGGACTGAGTGTGCCTGGCTCCAGTGTACCTGGCACAAGGCATGGCTTGCATTTAGAAAATTATTTCAGGCTTCTGGTGCCACGTTTTAAGGCAGGTTTGGTCAATACTTCATGTTTCAAGCCCTCAGTCCTGACGAGGCTTTCCATTTTCCATCAAATCTAATAAATAACTGGCATGGCTGAGTGGTGAGACATCTTTGTGGTTTGTGTGTGAGCTTCTGTCTCCTGGCTGTTGGAATGCCAGTGAGACTTGAACGGAGCAGCCTTGTTGGGATGGAGCAGCTCGAGATTTCAGCCAGCACAATAATAACTAATTGAGTGTATTTCAATCATGAGAGCCACAGAAGGAAAGCAAACTCCACAGAGTAGAAGCAAATTGCATCTTAGGGTAATCTGAATGTGGGTAGATAATTAGGCTATATTTCATGGGAACATTTGCTGGGCAACATAATGAAAAGGCCAGCAACATAATTTTGTTTAAGTAGTGAGATGCCTCCCACCAGGGCCGTGCCAGTGCTGGTGCTGGTGCTGCACTGCAGCAGGAGCAGGTCCCTTCCAATACAAACCAGGCACTGCCCAGAGGGGCTGCTGCATGATGGTCTGAAGCTGAACCTTGTCCTTCCTGTCCCTGATGTCTGCTCAGAGAAAGCTGTGATGGCTCCTGCACTGCTCCTGGCAAAAAGGTGGCAAAATAAATCCCACGGCCTCATCGCCTTCCCATAAGAGCAGCTCTGCTCTGGAGCCAGGCTGAGAGAGCTGGGCTGGGGCAGCCTGGAGAAGAGAAGGCTCCTGAAGGGGAGACCTTAGAGCAGCTCCAGTGCCTAAAGGGGCTCCAGGAAACCTGGAGAGTGGCTTTGGACAAGGGCCTGTAGGGACAGGCCAAGGGGAATGGCTTTAACCTGCCAGAGGGGAGATTAGGATGAGCTCTGAGGCAGAAGTTCTTCCCTGTGAGGGTGCTGAGGCGCTGGCACAGGGTGCCCAGAGAAGCTGTGGCTGCCCCATCCCTGGCAGTGTTCAAGGCCAGGTTGGACACAGGGGCTTGGAGCAACCTGCTCTAGTGGAAGGTGTCCCTGCCCGTGGCAGGGGTTGGAACTGGATGAGCTTTAAGGTCCCTTCCAACACAAACCAGGCTGTGACTCTATGATCTCTGAACATCAGCCACAGCCAAGTCCATCCGGTTGTGCTTGCAGAGCCAGACAGACCCAGGGCAACCCAGTGCTACGCTGGGGAAGCCAGGTTGCTGCCACTGAACCCAGCTTGGAAGAGCTCCTGCTCTGAGTCATTGGCTGACCCAGCTTGAGCAGGTCAGCGGTGCTGAGGGACACCTCTGTGGCCAGGGTTTGAGGGGAACACAGCCCGGCTGCCTGTGCTTGGGATACCCTTTCCTGCGGGAAGCCCGCGGGAAGCTCAGCCCAGGCAGCAGCAGCACATGGTGCCCTCAAAGCCACGCTCAGCTGCACTCATCCCAGGAGAGTGCACCAGCCCTCAAATCCCCGCAGACTATGGCTGTGCATGGGAAGTGAAGCTCCAAGGCTCTTTTCAACATTGTTTTCTCCAAATTTGGGATAGAAAGGCTTTGCTTTCCCACATCCTCCACCCCATGCTGAGCACAAATCCTCCCTTCCAAATCTCCAGTTTGGACCAGGGCAGCTTCTGGCTTGCCCTGCCAGGGACCTTGCTGCTTTGTGCAGGAGCAGACAGATGATATAAAATAGCATTTGGCTTCTCCATAATGCTGGCAAAATGACAAGATTTGGGAAGGTGCAGTGACTTAGGAGGGTGGTAGAGAGTGTTTAATCTTCAAGCACAGATAGTCCTGTGATCAGGGTCTAAAGGGTCTCAATTCCCCTCCTGCCAGCACTGTGCTCATTCACACTTCAGGGCTGCGACATGTCACATCACAGAAAGCAGGGCTGAGAGCCTGGATCCAGCCCTGATAATTACTGATAAAGTCTTTTCCTAAATACAGCTGGGGCTGAGCTGGCCTAACATCGGGGCTGAGTGCTCCATCCCAGCTGGTTCAGAAGAGGTGTTCATCTGGTGATCAGGACTCCCTTTGGGGCTGCATTTGAACAAGCTCTTTCTGATGCCAAATGCTTGGCCATTTAAGAACAACTCTATTTAAATGAATCCACTCAAAGCAACTCCATAATTCTTGGCTAACTCCACTTGTTAGCTATTGCTATTGCTGCTGTGATGTATTGCCCACTTTTAATCACGCCAGTGTCGGGAAAGTTATTTTCTTACAGTGCTTCATCAGAGTGAAGTTTCTAATCAATGAATTCAACAGCAACATCTCGAATTGACTAAACTGGCCAAGTGGGAAGGTGGTTAGATGGTATCTGAGAGACCTCCTGGGAGACGAGCTTCCCAGTGCACTTGGCCATAACTGTTATCCTCAAACTCCTTCTGAACAGTAGTAGGTAAATACACCCTGACAGCGCCTCCAGCTCTCTCACCACCTTGGGTTTAGCACCATCTCTCAGCGTTGTTGTGGCTTGTCAGAAGAGCTGAACTGGGACACCACAAATGACCCTGGTCTCAGTTTGGACCAAAGAAACTACAGTTATCTCACATGGCTTGGGAAACATCCTGCTTTGTCCTGAGTTTGTGCTTCCCGTCCTGCTGAGTCCCTTCCCGTTACTGCCTGGGTTTGTACTCCCTCCAAAGCCAGCGAGCAGTGTGCGAGGCAGAAATCCAGCTTGTGGGGGTGGTATTCCGATGAACCTGCGAAATAAAGAGGACATTTCTGAGGATGAGTGCAGAGCCCAGTACTGTGCCACTGAAGCTGGGACTGCTTTTCTCCTATCTTTGTGTGCTTATCTTCGAAATTATCTGCTCTGGATGTCCTGAGTCATTTTATTATGTAGTTCTTCACTATCATGCAGTCCTTGTAGAATTCTTTAGTGTCGCATGTATTTATGACCCTGTAGCATCAGCAGCAAGCTTTGTCACCTCTTTATTTTCAATTACTTTTCAAGATTATTTCTGACTATGCTGAAGTGAGCAGACTCCAGCACAGATCCCTGTGGCGCTCCATTCAAGTCATCCCCCCTTTCAGGAGCCTGGCTGTTGATAGCCACTCTTTGAGATCCTTTAACCAATTATTCCAATATATTCCAATATACATAATTCAAGCCTTATCTGTTAGTCCCATGGTAGCTGCATTTCAGTGACAGACCTTTTGGAAATCCAGACAGACTATACCCCATGCCTATTGACTCCTTTGAAGAAGTGTAACAGATTTATGAAGCATTCCTTTATTCAAGGAAACCACCTATTTTTCAATTCCCAGTATGTCAGATGCATCCAGCTGTGCACTAATCATATTCTTTATTACAATTTCTATCAGTTTGCCCAGGAGGGATCTCAGACTTCATGGTCTGTAATAACCCCAAACCCTTCCCATTTGTCACCTTGAAGCTCTCAGACACAGAGGCTGCATCAGGCAGTGATTACATGCTACAATTAAGTAATTAGACTGTTTCATCTCGGAGTTCCTGAGCACTCAGGTGAACCGGCTCAGCCTGGGGAATTTGCATTCTTTGCTTTGGCTATTTATTCCTCAACTTCTGCTGTTGACGCTTGAATACGACCCAAAGCCAATGCCACGTCCATATAAAGATGACTTCTGGCGCAGGACCTTCTCTGAGCTTTTCCTCGCTGACTGGAGATGCAAATCATTTCTTGTTGTTCTGTTCTGACCTTATCTCCTATGAATGCTGCTCTTGCACTGCAGCCAACTTCTGACTCTCCAGCAGGCTTCCTGTGCTTGATGTGTTTGAAGAAGTATTAATTATTCATTGCCTTTGCCTTTTGCAGGTTGTTCCTGTGACTGGTTTTGGCTTGCCTTATTTCTCCTTTTTGCATTTAAATTCTCAGGATACACTTTTTTTTTTTCCTAAGCATAAAAATACTGGATCCTTAAAGTTGGAGAATCATCAGGCCTCCTCTCAGGCTGATCTAACCAGGCCTAAGGCTCTGGGTTTTCCACTAGCAGATGTGCATTTTGATTTGACAAGATGCTGAGATACCAGAGTTTTCAAGTGTGATACCTTTATATGGACAAATATGATCACTGGCAGGATTAATTTTGCCTGGCTTTGGCTTTGGGATATTGCACCTTCACCATTGGAAGGAGGAAAGCATTTCTCTGAGTGGCTGTGATTATTTAGGAAGCTGGTTTGGGATGTGCTTCCCATGGATGACGTGATCCCCACGAGGGTAGGTTTGGGGCTCAGGTGGAGGGTCGGCAGTGCTCCCTGCCTGCCTTCTCGGCTGGTTTGCCTACGTGTGTGTCTGGAAGGCCTGTTGCCATGGAGAATTGATGGGGAACAGTCTGTCTGGCTCGCCTGGCTTTTTTCTAGCACGAAGCAAAGGCATCTCTCCAGCTGTAATGAGCCAGAGGCCCACTGCCTCCTCTTCTGTGTCACACCGAGGCAATCCAGAGCCCCAGATACCTGGAAGAAACCCAAAGGCAGGGAGGAAACCCTAAATGAAGGTAGGGAAGGAGCAGGGAGCAAGAGAGGACACTGCAAGGAGATGGGCCAGTGACGGTGGGGTGCTGTGGAGTGATGGAGCCAGATGCTTTTCAGGGGCATGCAGACCAACAGGCAGTGGGCACCTCTTGCAACAGGGGAAATTCCCATTAGATACATGGAAAAAGTCTTTCACTGTGAGAGTGGTGCAGTCCTGGGACATGGACTGGAGCAGTGGTGGCATCTCCACCCTTGGAGGGCTTCAAAACCCATCTGGCCAAAACCCATTTGCCTTTGAAGTGAGCCCTACGCTTTGAAGTGACCCTCCCCAGCCTCGAAGAGTGAGACCTTGCCGGGGAATGCAAGAATGGCTGTTCAGAGAAGCTGTGGCTGCCCCATCCCTGGCAGTGTTCAAGGCCACGTTGGACACAGGGGCTTGGAGCAACCTGCTCTAGTGGAAGGTGTCCCTGCCTGTGGCAGGGGTTGGAACTGGAGGAGCTTTAAGGTCCCTTCCAACACAAACCAGGCTGGGATTCTATGAATGGACAAGGGAGACTTTGAAAGAGCTCCAAGAGGCACACATGTGGCAGAGAGTGGAAAGAGGATGAAGGTGGAGGCAACCCTGCTTTTTAATTTTGGGAATTGACAGGGTTGGGCACTGCTTCGCTGGGACTGTAACTGCTGCATGGCTCATCTTCTCTACAGGCTTTTTTAAGGTGCTTCCTAAAAACAGATCTCACTTTCTGTTGTAGAAACTCTTTGGTGACTGTGCAACAAAACCCAGGGCAGGGGGATAGTCATGAGTAGAAGTTTAATGAGAGTCATCTTCTGGGGGAAGAAATCCAATGCACTGGCACTGGGTTTTGTTTTGTACCTGAGAAATGTTAGTGTGAGCAGCTTTGGGGGTTTCCAGGTAGATCTGGTGGGGATTATATCAGGGATAGAGTATACCTGTCTCTTAGTTTTAGGGGTTTTTTGTTTGCATTTTTAAAGAATAGCATTTGCCACAACTGAAAAAATATCTAAACATCAAAATAAAGAGCATTTTCCCTCTTTAATTACACAGTAAAAAAGGGTGTAAGTACAGCCAAAGGCTCGGGCTGATCTTATTTTTCAAGTATTCCCATGTATTTTTCTTCTCCCTTCTTTTGACTGTGTGTGCACCTCCAGATCACCGTGTCTAAAAGCAGGGTGAAGACTTTGTTTTGCACACATGGCACTTTCTCCACTCACAGCTTGGGTCTAAGCAAAGGTATGTTTCTGAAAGATTGTTATTCACAGTGAATTCCCCAGTGCCCGATAAAATTCCAGCCAATGAGGTATTTACATCCCGCTCCTTGTGTCCACACGTTGGGTACGTTACTCATCCTTTTTTTGGGTACGTTACTCATCCTTTTGTATGCTCTCTACATGGATTACTGTACTTTTCAATTTGTAGATTAATGGACTGAAGAGACTTAATTCGTTCAAATCCTCATGTGTTTTCTTGCAGATTTGACTTTGGAGCCTATGAGAGACTATGAGCGGGAGAGGACTGAAGCTCTTCTCAAACTTTCGGTCTTTTCCATGCAGGGTCTCTGAAGGACAGTGAGACACGAGCTTATGCTACAGCCTTTCCTCAGGTACAGACAGGACACGGTGTCTGCTTGTCTGTCACTCTCTCCTTCTCTGCCTCTTTCCACCTCCTCCTAAAGCCTGTAGGAAGTTTAACTATTCACAAAACTTCTACCCCTCTGTCAAATATTGCTGAACGAGTTGGCTCTGAATTCCTGGGATTCGTGTGCTTGCTTGCAGATCCAGGGGCCACTGAGCGCTTGTTCCATGTGTATTGTGCATAACATTTAAAAACTTGCTGCCCGCACTCAGGTGCACTGAAAAGAGGTTTACCAAGAACTTTCTCAAGGAAAAGCACTTTTCCAAACCCAGGGTATCAAAACCTCCATCCATGAAACTGATGTGAGGGCTGGAACCCCTCTGCTCTGAAGACAGGCTGAAGGTGCTGGGATTGTTCAGATGGAGAAGAGGAGGCTCTGGGGAGACCTTCCTGCAGCCCTTCAATGTATAAGGGAGATTTATAAGAAAGATGGAGAAAGACCTCGAGTGACAGGGCGAGGGCAAAGGTTTTAAACTGGAAAAGGGTTGATCTAGATTGTGCACAATGAAATTTTACACTGTGAGGGTGCTGAGGCGCTGGCACAGGGTGCCCAGAGAAGCTGTGGCTGCCCCATCCCTGGCAGTGTTCAAGGCCAGGTTGGACACAGGGGCTTGGAGCAACCTGCTCTAGTGGAAGGTGTCCCTGCCCGTGGCAGGGGGTTGGGACTGGAGGAGCTTTAAGGTCCCTTCAACCCAAGCAGTTCTGATTCTACAAACTGAAGCCCCTCTGAGGCTCGGCTGACCGAGCGGCCGATCCGCATGTGATGACCCCCAGGAAGGTGTTTGCTCCGGGAGGTGACACCAGGGATGAAGCAGCGTGTGGACAAAGCCAGTGGTGGACAACGGGCGTTTGAGTCCATCCTTCAGAGACATCGTGTTCACAACGCGACGGCCGGACCCCTGTAACCGCGCCTTGGAACCGTGTCTTGCAACCGTGCCCACCCGCGGGCAGCGGGACCCGGCGCTGTGGAAAACGCCCTTCCCCGGGGTCGCCGCCGCGTCCCCCCAGGCGGGGCCGCCATGATGTCAGCGGGGAGAGGCGGGAGCCGCCGGCCAAATATAGCGGCGCTTCCTGGGCGGGGGGCGGTGCAGGGGCCCGGCCTCCTGCCGCAGTCAATGAGCCGGCGGCGGCCGCGGCGGAGCGCGGCACCGGCCGGGGGCAGCGCGGCGGGGCGGGGCGGGGGTGCCGCGGGATGGCGGGGCGCTGAGGGAGCGCGGCAGCGAGCGGCGGCGGGCTCCGGCACCGGGCCCCACCGCGGCATGGGCAGCCGCGGGGTCCTGCGATGAGCGCTCCCCCGGCGGCTCCCCCCCGCGCGAATATGGGCACAGCCGTGTCCAAAAGGAAGACGCTGAGGAACGAGGCCATGTCGTCGGTGGCGGCTAAAGTGAGGTGGGTGCCGGGGACCCGTCGAGCTGGGGGGAAGGCCCCGAGCCCCGCAAAGACGAGCCCCGGCGGGCGGCTGCGGGCGCGACCGCGGCGCTTGTCGAGCGGGGCAGAGAGCTCAGCCCCCGGGGCTGGGAGAGCTCGGAGGGACCCTGCGCCCGCCGGAGCCCCCTCGCTGGCTGCTGCGGTGCCCCCCGAAAGCAGCCGCCCGCGCGCTGGTGGCTGCGGGACCGCGGTCCCCCCGCGCCCGGCGGACCCTCAGCCTCCGGAGGGGTGGTTTGTCTCCAAAGGTGCCCCCGCTTCTCGCTGCCGGCCCGGGTAGCATCACCGGCAGGTTTGGTTTGCTCGGGTGGCAAGGAGCGGGTCACAAGTGGATTTGTCAGGGCTGGATCTTTCCAATCTTGAGGAATCCGGAGCGCGGTCAGTTTGCTCGGTGGTTTCTCATCAGCTGGAATGCCATCTGCGTGTCCGAGGGCAAAGTCAGCAGCTGTCTGCAAGGGGGCTTGATCCTTTGAATGGAAAATGTACGGTGTGAAAATCTGGACCCACCACATCTGCCCTTGCCGGCAGTGTCCCAAGCCACTGTGCTGGCCAGTTAAAAGATTTGGGGTCTATATTGTACCTGTTAGGTTTGTATATTGCTTGTCCTACAGTATAGCATTTCGCTTACTGTCTGGTCCCAGTGCTTTTTAGTATCAAACATGGGAGACGTTATAAGACGTATTTGCTGCTGGATTGTGCTTAGGTTTAAAGCTATCACTGATGAGCTCTGCCACAGTGCCCTTTGCCTAGAAAGATGGAACCGACCCTTCTCCCACGCTGCGGTGCAAGTGTCACAGCCATCACCCGGGGACTGTGTGGGGGCACTGGCGCAGGTTTTCGGCAGCACAGCCGTGCACAGGGGTAGGTCTGGCGGCGCCTCTGCTATGTGTGGAGTAGCTCCTTGGTAGCCTGAAAAAAATGGGAAGAAATAAACTTTTCAGCTGCATTATGTAACACTTCCTTTGTGTTAGACAAAATTGCATTAGAATACCCCGGAGTCATGTGTAGGACTCGATCTGTGCTGCTGAGAGATCTCAGTCACCTCTCTGTGACTGTAACTCGGCATTACGGCATCTCTGCCATGCCGAGAGGAGAGGCAGTCTTATGGCTTGAAGTGGAGAGATCCAAAGGTGTTTATATATTGCTGTCTGTCTGTGTTGTAAAGAAATCCATCATTCAAAGTCTGGAGTGCCTCTGGAGAAAGCTGTCTGGGCAGAGCCTGGAACTTTTCCCCACGTTATGGTGCACCCTGTTCATACCCAGTACCGAAAACGTGAGCGCTTTCAATGGTGTTCAGAGATGTGAAGTGGGATTCCTTTTGGCAGATGTCAGCCAGGTAGATATACAGAAATGACACAAAATGCACCATAACTGTTGTAAACGGGGTGCTGGGAATAGGATTAGACAGCCAGTCACACACAAACATCATCCTGGGTAATCACTAAGATTTCTAACGGTAGTGTGGGTGTTCGGGAGCGACTAACGTGTTTTGAATGCAATGATTTGTTAGCCTACACCAGGATGGGCAGATGCTACTCAAGTAGTATCAGCTGTGTAGAGTTCAGGAGGTGCCTCTGGGGTTCTGGTTTGCTACATACCTGCTGTAACTGCTGCCGGACTCCTGCTTCTCTTACATGGGTGCTCTGAGGTGTCTCTTGGTGGTGTGAAGTGTGGTGGTTTGACCAGAACAGTTAGCTAAGTGGACTTGGGCTGGGGAATATAAAGTCTTTAGGGGGTGTCTGGTCACACAGTCCGTGGCACAGGAGAGGTGCTCTTATGTGCCTCCCCGTTCATGCCCTGTGCTAGAAACGCTTAATCAAAAAAGCCTTTGGGGAGGGCAAAGGACTTGCGGAGGAGCTCTCTGCAGTGCCTCTGTGCACGGAGAAGGAGCTGGTGGGGGCAGGCACTGCCGGTGTGTCTCCATCCTGCCCCTCCAGCCACAGCTCAGTCCCTGCCTCCTGTGGTCTCCGCCACCCTCAGAATCTCTACAGCGGTGATGACCCACCTGCTGTCCTGGAGCACATCACACACAGCTCCTCTGCTCTGCCTTGTGTCCTCCTCCATGTATCCCCCGTGTCCTTATCTTCCTTGTCTACAGTGAGGACTCTGCAGGGCAGTAGAGAAAGCTACAGAGAGAGACTATTCTGTCCTTCCCAAGAGGGCTGGGGACTCAGATTCCTGTGTGGGTAGCGCTGCTGTCATGACCAGGTCCCCAGTGGTTTTGCATAGGCAGCTGTGGGATCCTGATCTCATGCTGCAGGAGGAGATGCCCTGGGATTGTTTCTCTGTACCTCCTGAGCTCTGCCCTGTTCATATTTCTCCCGACTTTTCATTTAGAGAGAAAAATCATCTCCTGAAACTCTCTGCAAGTCCAAGTGGCCACTAATGTGTATTTATTATGCATGGCTGGAGCGTGTGTGTGCATTTGACTGTCTTCCTGAGCAGGGAGCATCATTTGTTTGCTATCATGAGTAGTGCGAGCTAAGCAGAAGGTGCAAGCTCCCTAGATTCTTAAACTGAAATCTCTGCAGAGCGACTCAGGGGAGCCTCCTGTCCCAGGGGAAGCAATTTAGCTCCATGCAGTTTGTTGTGTGCTGGGTCTTTTAAACAGCTTCTCAAATTAACGGCATAGTTACTCTGTGCTAACGTTGTGGAGAGCATCCACGATGCTGCCAACTTTGGTCTCTGTATCTTGTCTTCTCCTGAGAGGGTTGCGGTGAACCGTGTGTGGCACCGGGAAGGGGCTGTGGCTCTGTGCTCTTGATCTGATCACATCTCAAGTGCTTGGATGTGAGACCTCGCTGTGGTACTGTGTCTCCTTCCTATGTGTGCTGTTTGTGCCTTGCAGCTCCTAGGGCAGGGATGACGCAGTTGTCTTTGAGTCTTGACCTTGGTGCTGCCCCTCTGCTCACAGTCCCAGGCTGCTGCAGGTTTGGGCTTGTGCAGGTTCCCTTCGGGGTCCTGGCCTGTGTGGTGCCTGACACACACTCCCGGGCTTCCTTAGCACACTTTGAAGGGCATAGATGAACCAAAGCCTTTAGAAATGGGCTCTCTTTGTCCTTGCTGCCTTGATGCCTACAGAACAATACTGGCACCCCAACTGTGGCAGAAAGTCTGTCTTTTCCTGCAGCTCTGCTTTGTGTTACGCTGCCCAACAGCTTTTCTTTGGGAGCAGACAGACATGAGACTTGTGCTCGCATGTTCCAGAACCATCTATCCGTGCTATAGTTAGCACAGGCAATATTTGAGTCGAGAGCGTGGTTCATCCTGCCCAGTTTCAGGATTTTGGTGTCTAGTCCAAGATACCTCACAGCGAGATGAGAATTTGGTCTCACTCCTTCTCTGCGGACTAGAGAGTGGGTTTAAACAGGGCCACCAAGTGTTAGTTGCTGTGAAAGGGTGAATCTTGCGCTGACAAGTGCCGAGGTACTTCAGTGCGTTCCTTATCCCAGGTTTCTTGCTGCATGAGCAATTCTGGGTTTAGGTTTGGGTTCTTCCTGGAGCCTGGATTCCTTTTTCCACTTGTCACTTTTCTTGTGAGTGGTATGAACTCTCATGCTTTGGTTACCACCTTTCTTTAATTTCTTCCTGCTCTGTCCTCTCTCCTCCTGTCCAAGCTTTGACTATAAATTCCTCCAAAACTGTGGGGTCTTTGACTCTAAGGTCCATTGCTGACATTAGATTTCCCTTTCTTGAGAGTGACAATTTGAAATTCTAGCATTTAAAATTAATTTTCCCAGCTACCATCTCCCTACAGAGGTATTTCAGACAACTAGGTTTTGTCAGGGTATTGTCGCTACCAGGTTTAAACAACGTAGGTGTCAGCAGTCTTTAATGGACCTGTTACCTGTGGATGTGCTGGCAGTGTTCCCATTCCTGCTTGGTGATAGAGGAGGATTGCTGCTGTAGGAGGACGTAGGTCCTGATGATGCAGGAGGTCTTTTCTCTCCCGGTTTCCTGAGGTGCAGCACTGTCAGATGCTGTCACAACAGATTCCTGCTGCAGCTCCTCTGGGCATTGCTTCTGAAGGAACACAAGAAGGTGGTGGGTGTTCTTTATTTTTCCATATAACAGTCCTGAACAGTCCAGGTTTTGCTTACCTTGCTGCTCTGCTCTAAATGGAGTTATCTCGGGTCTTTCCTGGATCTCTTGAGTATTTCAGGACAAATTTCTTCACTCAGTTCAGTGTCAGTTTGGTGGATTGCATATATTTGTGTGCGTCTCCTAGCTGCTAGTACGCATCGAGGCCCCTTGTATCCTGCTGATGTGATTGTTTCAGACACATGATGGCTATTCCATGCGCATCACATTGTCACTGAGATCTTTGTTACTTAGCAGCTTTCCTCCTTCTAGCAAAGCCTCAGCCAACTTCTCTTTCAGACCTGAGTGCAGCTTTGACATCTAATGCTCAGTGAGTACTGAAGAATGCACTCAGAAGGGCAGCCGCCTGTGCTCCCATCCCACCCTCTGTGCTCTTGAAGCCATTCTGGTGGAGAAGCTGGAGAAGCTGCTGGTGTTTTCTCTGAGGGAACAGCAGTGCTGTCTTCACTGGTTAGACTCCATAGCACAGTGTACTGAGGCCGTGGTGCCTGGTTGATGTCCTTTTGTTAAATCAGGCCGTGCTGACTGTCTAACATGCAGATCTGATCTGCCACTAAAATGAAACCCTCTCTCTAGATGAGTCAGGGCTAAACTTGTCACATTGTCAGCTGATTGCTCTCGGTCCTACCTGCTCATTGGTATGCAGCTCTTGCAGTGTCATACACTCAGGGTTATAGCTCATTGGCCCCTATATCTGTGAGGCACCTTGTACTTCATCATGTTTATGTGAAATAAGTCTTCTTTTTTATCTCTTGCCAGTTAAATTATCCAGAAGTGTTTCTGCTCTGAGCCCACTTGAAGTGTTTCCTGCCCAATGCCATCAGGCTGCTTGATGGGACTTAAACTGTGATAGTGGAAGCAAAACTGAGCTGCAAGTTTTGTGACTTATATTAATAGTGTATTGTAAAAAAGAAATAGGAAAGAATGGCATGAATAGAGCACTGCCATCTGTTTGGCTTTTGCTCTGGCTTTATTTTCATCCAAGTCAGTGGGTACCAAGGAGAGGAGTGAATGGCACCTTAATGATACAGGCAGATGCTGGTAAAATGGGGTTACTCTGAGCACGGCCAGGGTTGTGCTGGCAAGGGGAGACCAGGCATAAGGAGTTAGCATGGCCAGCAGAGTCCCCTTGGCAAAGGGCATGTGTGGACATCTGTGGGAGATGAGCTGAGGCCCAGCCAAGGAGAAGCCGATGGCGCTTGGGAAGCAGGAATGAAGAAGGGAACCACTGAGATAATAGGCAGAAATTTAGCCTGAGTTTGCAGTGTAATTGGCTGGAAAACCCCTGTGGCACCTTGTGCTGCGCAGGCCTCATTGCCTTATTAGCTGTCACTGGATAACTGGGATCAAGTGTTCACATTCATCTGCTCTTGGCTTGGCCTGCAGCGTTGGAGAGCAGTGGAAGTGACAGTGACATAGTGGAGGTCCAGCCTGGCCGGGCAGCAGTGGCTTCGAGTAGCTCCGTGCCCTGCCACTGTGCTTCTGCCCTGCAGGGAGAGGTCTGGGTATCCCCTGGGCCCTGGGAGCTCTGGTTTTACCCTGCTGCCTCGTCTGCTCGGGGCAACAGGAGCGTGAGGTTACAGACACTGCAGCACCTCTGAACTCGAGCTCTCGTTCTGAGTGACCCTGTGCTTCTCTCTGGCTCCACGGTAGCTCTTTGCACTTTGGGTCTTAGGAAGTGCTTGGTACTAATTTTTGAGCCTGTGGTTTGCAAGCTAAGGGTGAAGCACTGGTTCTGATTTTAGGCAGACAGATCAGCTTCAGGCACTGGCAGAGATGAATCGAGGGAATGACAGCTGAACTATCATGCTCTTGGAGCTTTTGAACTAGTTACAGACTATATTTTATCATCGTATTTCAGCATTCTTTGTGTAAATCTCCATATTCTGTCACTGATAATTTACCTGAGAACTTCCTCGTTGTTATTTTCTCACATTGAATGGCTGCTGATGGACAGAGAAGCTTCAAAGTCTTTCCCAAGGGTGAAAGTGCCCTGTCTGTGAATGGTTTTGATGATGCCTTTCAAGGACAGATGTTTCTATGGGAAGCCTTGGAGTCCCAGAAGTCTTGGTGGGAGAGATATTGGAAGTCTTGAGCGCAGCCATCTGCTCACAGGGCTATTGCCAGTGCAGTGTGAGATCAGCCGTGTCTTTGAATGAGCCTTAACCACCTCTAAATGGAGTGCAGGAGTAGCTCAGGAGTGCTCTTGCAGCTGCATAGCCTGATGTTAGAACCACAGGATCATAGAATTATTTAGGTTGGAAAAGACCTTTAGGAACATCAAGTCCAACTGTAAACCTAATGCTGTCAAGCCCACCACTAAACCATGTCTCTAAGCACCACATCTACACCTCCAGGGATGGTGACTCAGATACCTCCAGGGATGGTGACTTTTCCACTTCCCTGAAGTTGCTACGCTGCAGCTCCCAACTTTACACTTGTGTGTTGCCCCAGGACCAAGTCCTGCTTTTTGCCCAGGCAGAAAGGTGGTGGGTGAAGGAACATCCATGAGGTGCTTGTCCTCCTGTATGGGTGAGCCATGATGGTCATCCCTTTGTTCTTTGTAGTGAGGATTGTGTGTCAACTGTACAGCTCCCTCATCTGACAGAGCCCCTGTGTGACCATCTTTGGGGGTGCTTTGGCATTGAGGAAGACAGTTGGGGCAACTGCCACCCTAGTGTTCAAAGGCACAGCCTGGTACTAGACAGGCAAGAATCTGCAAACAGAAAAGCCTCGATACTGTGTGTTAGCCTGTCATGACAGAGCAGGTTGAATCTGTCAGGACACAGCAGGTTGAACCTTGCTTCTCACACAGCTCCAGCTGTGCTGCTCCAGAGCATTTTGCATTTGGCTGTGCTGAAATTTAGTCCTATTGGAGATTAAATCATTCTTCATCGTTCATATTGATCCCCTGTTGCTGGCTGTGGATGACAAATGGACTTCCCACTCCTTCCAGCTCTCGTTGCTCTGGGAGGTAGGTTGTAGCTTAGTTAATCTTTTCCCGTTGGGAGGAGGCGTGTAAAAGCAGTGGGGGGAAATCCTTGTGACACAAGTTGGGATATGCTGCTGGATTGGGTAGCAAAGCAGAAGAGGATTGCAGAAGGTTGTTTTGGAGGTCAAAGCCATTTTCCACTTGGATGTTTTATAGCTGTTATGAGCATAGCCTGTTGTGGAAGCTTGAACTGGAGAGGGCTGTTCTGAGGTTGAGCACCTCTGAAGGAGGACGTGATGCCTTGCTATGGAGAGCATTCCCTGTTGCAGTGCCTTTATCTCCTCTCCCAGCAGATGCTGGGGTGCTTGCAGGCTGGTGCCTGGCTGCTGGCTTCTCTTGGCTTGGCTTGCCAGGGAGGTGGGTGGCTGGTTTGTCTCCTGGCCTGTCCATGGGCAAATATCAGCCTGGTTGTGATGCTGCAGACCTTGGGGAGGTTGTTCTACAAACCTGGGGAAAAGGATGGCTGGGAAAAGCTGGTATTGACTCTCTCGAGTCACAGGTCTGTTGAGTACAGGAAAACAAGCACATCAGCAAATGCCCTGCAATAGGAGCCTGGAGATTGTATTTACTGTAGAGCAGGGAATGTGTGCCTTGACCAAGGATTCCTTTCCTGTGTGGGTTGCAAGCTTTTTCCTGGTTGGAATATTCATAGGTTTGCTCTCTGACGTAGGCCCTGATGTGTGATAAGGGTTGAGCTCACCCTGCCTCGTTGGTGCTGAATATATTGCAGTCAACTTCCAGTCATCCAGAGGACCTGAATCCATCAGAGAACCAAGGATGGCTTTTGTGGGTATTGTGAGGGCCCCTCAAATCAGGCATCCTAATGCTGACATAGTTGGTGCTTGAGCGCTTAGGGTTAAGGTAGGTAAAATGGGTATTGGTAGTAACATCTAAGGTGTGATGGCTCACAGATAGGAGCATTCAGAAGCAGAGCAGAAGGCTGGGCTGATGGTTGGGGCTGGGCTGGAGATACCTTCTTCCTTGGGCTGCCAGAAGGGGTTTAGCCTGTGTGCATCACAGAAACAAGGACAACTTTAATGCAGGTGCATTTCAATGGTTTTTAACAGAGAAGCTGAAGACTAAAATAGTCCTGGGCTTGCAGTCTAACTGTGTTTTACCCTTTTGGTGTGTTAACCAGGAAGCCTCCCCTGCTATTACAGCATGTTTAAATTGGTGTCACCAGAAGCTGAGAGATAGGCAGCTGCAGGAGAACAGCAGTACGTTGATATTGAACTGTTCTTTCCTTGGCCTTTAACCAATATTCTTCTCTTTTTCTCCTTTGCTGCCTTCTGGGATCTTGGACGTGCAGAGCAGCAAGGGCTTTTGGAGAATATCTTTCCCAAAACCATCCCGAAGGTAGAAACGGCTCAGGTAAGAGAACTGACATTGCTTATATCCTTATGTGCTTGCACCTATTTTATTAATAGGCCTTCAAATGAAAGTGCATTTATTCATCATAAAGGGTTAGTGTGAGATCTCAGCAGGAGGAGTTGCCCTCTAAATCGGTGAAGCCCTTGAGGAGAGAAGGCAGTTTGGTGACTCGAGGGTTGGGTGGGCTGTGGGGACAAGTTCAGTTGTAGTGGACAAGTGCCCTGTCATAAATCCAGCCCTAGGGCTGATGTCCATGGAAGATATTTCAGCTGGGAAGGGAAAAACTGCAGTGCACAAGGCTTCTGCACTGGTTTGTCACTCCTTGGTCTTTCTTTCACTAGGGAATAAAAGTAGGTGAGTTATAGTGTCAACTGACGTGCTTGGGGTGCGTGCAGCAGTCTGCCTCTGCTGGCAAGGGTAATGTCTGGATTTATTCCAGGGTTTGCTTCAGCAGGGGTTAAAATGAGATTTGCCCTCTCTGCTTGAGGACACCAGCATGTGCCAGCTCATGTGTTAATATTTTATACACAGACATTGTCCCTGTAAGCTTATGCTGGGTTCTGCCTAATGGGCAAGAGAGCACAAGAGAAACTCACTTGACTTCTAACAAGCCTGTGCCTGGTCTGTGTGGAAAGAAAACATTCTGCAGACAATAAATTCACTATAAAACCCATAGAAAATCCCATGAAACTCACATAAAACCCTGTGTGAACAAGTAGCAGATTGTTCCGTAGCACTGAACTGTTTTGCCAGGGGTAACAGTTCTAAATGGAACATAATTTAGAGTGATGTTGCCATTTAATGTAAATTGTGTGTGTGCTTAAACCTCTGCAGGCAGGGAATGCCCCTTGCTGAGAGAGCAATCCCAGTCCCACCAGCCTTTGGCAGCCAGCTGAATGAGTCCCTGCCTTTTCTCTTGAATCTAATGACCTTCAAGTTATCCTTGGCTGGGTTGTGCTACCTTTGGAATGGAAGGGCTTTCAAACAATGTGCTGCAGTTTTCTGTGATTTTCTTTCAAACATGAGAACTCCAGTGACACATGACTTCCAATATTTAGTCTAAGAACAACGTATGGTGGTAGGAAGGGAAGGGTAGAGAGGGGTTTAATGCAGCTGAGGTGAGATGCCTAAGGTGGAGGGGAGGAAGGGGTTGGACAGACAGTGCAGAGACAGGCTGGGCTGGTCCCAGGAGGCTGGGCACAAGTGTCCTTTATCATGGCCATTTTTGTAGCTGCTTCTGTCAGCTGGAGCCTTTGCTGGTGCTTTTCTGCACACCCCCACTCCAGTTTCCAAACGGGAAACTTCCATTTTCCCTGTGAGGGTGCTGAGGCGCTGGCACAGGGTGCCCAGAGAAGCTGTGGCTGCCCCATCCCTGGCAGTGTTCAAGGCCAGGTTGGACACAGGGGCTTGGAGCAACCTGCTCCAGTGGAAGGTGTCCCCGCCCGTGGCAGGGGCTTGGAACTGGAGGAGCTTTAAGGTCCTTTCCAACACAAACCAGGCTGGGATTCTATAAGTTGTCTTCTGCTCACTTTGCAGTGCCCTTGCAGTACCTGTGGGGTCACATTCAGGCCAGAAGGAGAATCTGGTGGGGATGAGGGGAAATTGCCCATCTGTTCAGGTGCCTGAGACCTGGGGAACCCTGATCAAAGCCAAGGAGTAGGACCCTCTCTGATGCACGCTTACACAGCTGTCCTTTTACTCATCCTTGTGGTTGCTCCTAGCTGCTCGTGCCTCTCTTGACTGTAGATAAGGAGAACATGGGAGTGGAGCTGATGTGGCTCCTGGATAATGCACTGCTGTTGGGCTCCCCAGACCAATGCTTAAACCCTCTCTGTGCTCGTAATACATCCCTAAGCTCTCCAGGGAAGCTTCTCATACCCACTGTCCCCTTGGTGTATCGGGCTTGAGATTGTGTTTGAATCCAAGTGAATTTAGTTGCCATGGATAAGAATCAAGCAGCGAGTGGTACACATGGAAATACACAGTCCTTATGGGGTCCTTAAGTATTGACTTGGAAATAAAGTTCGTTCCCTAGAAATTACTCTAAATGTTTAAAGAGGAAAAAATAAGAATCCTCATTTTTTAAGTCATCTTTTGCAACTCTGCAGTGTATAATTTAACCCAGTCTGTAACATTCCTTTATAAATAACTGCTAGGAAGTTTGCAGTCCTATAAAAACGTTGAGAGTAGAAAATGTGGCTCCCTTTCGTTCATCCCAGGAGCCCAATAACAGGGGAATCAACTCTTTCCATCCTCAGAAGTTCTGTATCTCTCAGTATGGCTTTCACAAGCTTCTGAACACTTCACCTTTGGCTCAGCAGAGCGCTTAAGCTGTAGGATGAGCTTTCATCCAGTGCCTGCAGCGAAACCAAAGAAGAGCCTCTTCTACGTGACTTGAAGATGTAGCACATACATAGAAGTACCTGAATCTGCTCCAACTCAGAGAAGAGAGCAGGAGAGCAGTGTTAGGGCTTTACCAGCCCACCAATATGCTGTAGTTAAATTCCTACTTGCATATGTTGGTGGCTGAGGTCCAAGCTCAGCACACTGAGGAACTGATTCCTCAGTGCATGTATGTCTCTGTTCACAGCACTCTGGGCTTTCACCATGGGTGTGTTTACCCGGTGGGATGGGGCTGCTTTCCACTGTAATAACCCTGTCTACATGGATGCTGCCTGCAATGCCAGGAGACTGCAGCTGGGGTTAAGACTCTAGCCTAAATGTGGATGGAAGGAGGCAGGCCTTGACTTCAAGAGTTTATAGTCAGGAAATAAAAAGCTGTAAGAAAGGCTTAAAGTCATTGATGAATGCAGTGAGGGAAAAGGGTTGTGGTCTTTGAGGAACAGGAAGTTGGCAGAGCCATCAGTGGGACAGTGGAAGCCTAAAAAGCTCCTCTTCTGCGGATCCAGGAGCTGGAACCCTCCTCTCTCTCTGCAGAAGACAATCCTCATGCAGAGAATGAGGGGGGTGTAAATCCTTGGGATGCCAGTTCTGCTGCTGCCTTACCTGCTAATTCACCTCCTTGGCAGAAGGGTGGAGAGCTGGAACTCCCCAGGCAGACACAGGAGACGCTGTCAGATGGAGCCCCATGTGTACAGAGACTGCCCCAACTTCCTCTACTTCTGCTGCACTTTGTTCTCTGAGGATCATCTAGAGTCCCCTGACTCCCAGGAAAGGAGATGCTATAACAGCTTTTGCATCCCACCTCTTACTTCACATTCCACAGCTGATCAAAGAGCTTATTCTTTGGTGGTGACTTTTACACCTCATAGTCTATTTTCGGTGGCTCCTCTGGAGAGCCTGGGTGAGTGTGTGCGTCAGAATGTCTTTGAGATCCTGGTGATGAGGAACTACAGAGGGATCGTGCATCAGCAGGATGGGCCAGCTGCCATGTCCGAGCACTGTAATGAGGGTGAGCTATCTGCAAGCCTTTGTTCACCTTCTGCTTCCAATAAAATCATAGTCTGTCCATGTTCCACTCGCTTTACCAGGGCAGTGGCTGTGGGGTTGAACATCACGAGGAGGTAAGGAGAGTTGCAGCATACTGCAGGGTGTACATGTAGTGAGGAAAAGGTGGGGAGAGTATTTGTTCTTGGTTATAACTTCTGATTCTTCCTAATGTGAGGCCCAAGAACTTCATGGCTGAGAAATATTGTGACTACCCCTATGTAACTCCTCGATGGCTTGTTCTGGAGGAGGTTTTCCAGGTGACTGGGGAGTCCATTTACCTCTCCTCTGTTTCTTGGCTCGGAGTGCACCAACCATGTTCTGTGAGGTTACAGCAGGGATGACAGCAATACCCATTTGTCTTCTCTTTGCTTCCCTTCTTCCCCAGCTGCCTGCTGACAGGGTATATGAGTTGCTGGCAGAGGATGAAGGAATTGTCCTTTTGACATCACTCAGATTTTTCTCTCCTGATCTTTAAGATATTCTGAGAAACTAGAAAAAAGAGAGGGTTGGACTCTGCTGCTGCTGCCAGGACATGGATCTGTTAAGGGAGCTGGTGCTGAGGTGGTAATGCATCTCCTGCTCTTTTCCTGCCTCTGTTCACTGATGGCTTATTCATGCAGGCTGAAGGTCTGGGAAGGTTCCCAAGAAGAGCACTCTCATGTTCAGCATTCATTCTGACTGCAGAGCTACTGCCAAAGTCCTTGCTGACCCTCACAGCTTTCTGGTACCTTCCAAGGACTTTCCATCTTGTCTCTGGCATGGTTCTAGTGTAGGAGGGGGTGTCCCTTGGGACAGACCCAAAAGAAAGGCAAGGAAAAGGGTTGACATGCTGTGAAAGGGAAGTGTAAGAAGGCTGCAGAGAGCAAAATGCAAACAGAGAAGAGGTAATCATTGTGAGTCCCACCAGACCTCATGGGATGAGGAGTTTTGGACATTCCCAGAGTCCCCTTCACCCAGCTATGGTGTCAGAGGCCCCACACTGTGATACTGCTTTAGATTTCTTTATGTCCATGTACTGGAACTGTGAGAGGAAAAAGATACCCAAGGCTTGGGGCAGTGAGATGAGCAATGGCAGCAAGCAGAGCACTTGAGAAACTTCCCCCTGTCAGGGGAAGCAGTGATGCAGTCGGTGAGATGGGGTCCTTCACTGAGACACCAGCGTCCTTCACTGAGGCCAGGAAGGGAAGGGAGCTGTGCTGGGGCTTTTCCCTGGTGCTTTTTAATGGGCAGTTTCTGTTTCATTTGCCTGGGCTGTTTGGAGGGCAGCTGGTGCTGCTGTTGCTGTAGGTTGCGGCACTGCTCTGCCCGCTGCAGACTGGGGCTCTGGGCAACCCCCATGTGAAAGGCTGTGGAAGGAAGAAGGAAGGGAAGGATCCCAGCAGCTATAAGGTGTGCTTGGTGCTCCAGAAATGATGGGCTTTGGGCCAGAGCTGCCTGGCAGGTCTTGACCTAAATTCACTGTGGTTCTTGCAGAATCAGCACGGCTGCTCTGCCTGGTTTGCATCAGTACAGACCAAAGGGGGTAGTAACCTGTAACTGGAAGAAGCTCAAAAGAGGTCATCTTTGCTTCTTTTCTTTGATTTTGCATGTTTCAGCCATCAGTGAAAACACTGGGTGCAGAATGAGCACTCCTGAGCTTCCCAAGCCAAATAGCAATGGGTAGTGGTGGCAGGAGAAAAACATGTTTGCTGAGGCCGCTGTGCCATGCACAGAGAGTGCACCAGAGCAACCACTTGTGTTTGCACCCTGCGCTTCTGGAGCTTCCCCAGAGGGGCTGTGAGTGCATGTGAGGGCAGGAGCTGTGCAATGGAGGAGGTTCCTCATGCTGCCAGGAGCTAACATAGGGCTGGAGAAGCTCCAGCATGAGGCTTTGCAGGTGCTTCAGGCCACGCAAGGGGCCTGGGAGCTGTGCTGTATGAAGCCATGAAGTAAGGCTGCAGTTATACAGTGCTCTAAGAGACCTTCAATTTGCCACTGTTCACACTGTGGAGCTGCCAGTGGAGCCTGATTCAGGGTAAGCACCAAATCTGTGTTTTCTTTCTAGAAGCTGTTTGCCTGGTCCCCAGGAGGGACCCCAGCGCTGTGCCTGGCCCGGCTCTCGGTGTACCCCTGTGCTGGAGCGGTGCGGCTGCCCTTGAGCAATGGAGGTGGCCTTTCTAGAAAGAGCCCGTGCTCCAGAGGGGGGAGGAGGAATTCAGGGCAGAGCAGGGATGTGAAGTCTCTTCTCTGAGGGTTTCAGGCTGCTTCCAGGGTTAGCCAGCACAAGTATGGTGGGGGTATATGCTAAAACTTGCTTCTAAAGTGAATAAAAAGGTAGGTCATAGTGTTACCATAGAAATTCAATGGAAAAGTGGTGGAACTGCCACTTGCTCTTTTGGGTCATATCTCACAGTCCCAATTTCATCTCTTCATGTTAATGTTACGGGTCAGACTTAAAGGTTATTTCTCTATGAAGCACAACGTCAACAGCATCTTCAGGTTGGTTGTTTTCAAGGCCCGTTTCAGCACTGAGGAACCATTTGGAACATTGGAACCATTTTGTCACAGTTAAGTGACCTTCTGTTTCCTCAGAGCAGCTCCCTCACTGAAGCAGCCCTTGCCTCTTCCCTGGGGCTTTGCAGGGAAGCATGTGATGTTCCTTCCTCTGGAGCAGTAGGGTCAGGTTGCCCCAAAAAGCCACTGCCTCGGTCAGGCTTCAGGTAATCCCATAGCAAACATTGTGCACGTCATTCACTCGACTCTGGAGCTGCTGCACGGCTGAAATGCCACTATGACCTTTTTAATTGTCATATCTCTGGTTTTATATCCCTGCCTCATGCTTCAAACCATTTTTCCTGGTTTCCATGCCTTTTTCTTGCCTGTGTTTCAACCCTGCAGAGCAGCGGGGTCGGCTGCCAGCCCATCTCTGGAGGCAGGAGCCCTGTGCTAGTGGGGTCACGCTGTGGGACATCGGCATTGGGAAGGACAGGGCTGATGTGTCATAGCTCTGGTGCTTGCCCAGAGAGGGAGCAGAGGAGAACAGGACCTGACAGCCTGACAGCACACCTGCGGGGCAGTGGCAGGCATATGGGAGGACTCAGAAATTGTGAGAGGAACTGCTCAGCTGTGCTGTCTGAAAAGATGTTAGTGGGTTTGCAGTGCCTGGGGCTCTAGCCAGTGCATCCATCTGCTCTCCTCATCGAGGGTGTCACCTGGACTCCTCCTGGTGTAAAATGAAAAAGCATTAACTTCATTGCAACTACTATGAACAATGCTGCAGGTCCAGGTACTGTACAGCTAAAATCTTCCCATTCCTCTTCAGTGGCTGAGACAGTTCTTTCGTTTGAAGTTGGTACCATCAACATCTGATCCAGAGAGTCCAGCTGAGGTGCAGCAGGGGAGAGAACTGTCCCATCAACATCTGGTCCAGAGAGTCCATGGTGGAGCAGGGGAGGCGGAGCAGGGGAGAGAAGGGGAAAGGACTGTCCCATCAACATCAGGTCCAGAGAGTCCAGCTGAAGTGGAGCAGTGGAAAGAACTGTCCCATCAACATCTGGTGCAGAGAGTCCAGCTGAGGTGAAGCAGGGGAGAGAACTGTCCCATCAACATCTGGTGCAGAGAGTCCAGCTGAGGTGGAGCAGGGGAGAGAACTGTTTCTCTGAAATTTATGTTTTCGAAGACGATAGATGTTTTTTTAATAGTCTTTATCTGGATTCCCCTTTGCCACTTTGCTTCTGGTGCTGGAGCTGAGGTTTTAAATCTAAGGTACTTTAATCATCAGTTTAGCTGTTAAATAGTCATAAATTTGGGACTTCTTTTTAAGCTTCTGCCTATGCCTTGTGGCTATATTCCACCTTGATTTATAAACTTCCCATTCCATGGGGTTAAAAGGCAGCCTGCATCAGAGATGAGTTTGGCTCGGTGAGTCCCTCCACTGTTGTCAATAGGCATCAGTCAGCTGAGGCTTATCCCACCACGTTGCCTCCTCTTGAGACACGTTGTGACAGCAAAAGAGAACATGCAAGTCCTTCCATGATTAGCTACCTGGCTCAGAGCAAGTGCTCAGGTTAGCTACTGAATGAGAAAGCATAATTGTAAGTATCTAATAGTAGTGTCTAATTATCAGGAGCTACATGTACCAAGATAGCACAAATTGACTAGTGCAGGTGCTCACTGCTGTTGGTGGTCATGTCTCTGGTGATGCACATGCCCTGGTGACTGTGTTGTGTGGAAGGTGAAGATAAATATCAGAGGGGAGCAAGTGAAACCAGAGAGATGTGTGTTAAGTGAATAAGAAGAAGGTTGAGAAGTGGATTGGCCCTCAGGACTGGACTGTTGAGCCCTCAGGCTTGGGCAGGCTGTTAGACCTAGCCCAGGTAAAGAGGGAAATGATGAAAATATGGGTTTGTTACCAATTGACACAATTTACAGATCAAGCACGTTGGTCCTCTTCTCTTCATCTTGCTGATAAGTTATCTTGGGCTCAATAAATCCATGTAGACCACAAATCTAGTCGAAAAGAAATCCGTTTGAGTAACCTAATTTGTCTGCTCCAGGGCAAACAAAGGTGTTGCTGGTGAAAGAGGGAGAGCAGAGCTGTCACCGGGTCAGCCTCCTTGGAGCACTGGCGAGGAGGGAGCTGTGCCAGGCCTCCCGACTCACACTGTCCTGGGCTGCTGAGCAGTTGGATGGAGCAGCTGGGTGTGGGAGAGGTGGTAAGAGCAATGTGCAGATGAAATGAGATGGAGCAGCAGTACCCAGGCAGAGGGTGTTAACAGCAGTCTGCTTCAGCTGACTCTGAGAAGGCGATTCCTGTTACTGCTGAAGTCCCCTCTTACTGCTTCTCGTCCTCTTCACTAAGCATCCCTGTGACTCACGTTCAATTCAGCATCGACTTCGGGACCAGCTTCACTTCTTTCCTAGCAGAACTATTGACCTGCAATGGCACAGTGGAAGCAGGTACCGTGCTTTGGCACCTGAACCCATCGCTGCAAGCACAGACAAGGGAACCAGTCCCTTGTGCCGTCCCAGGGCTGCTGGTGTATGTGAACACGTGTGTGTGCGAGCACAGATTTGCTCCTGGGAATGGTGCAGGGTTGTCTTTAGAAGCCAGTAATTCATTCTGATGGATACTTGAATCCCTTTTCCTTCTATACTTTTTTCCTGTAGATAAATCCTTTATTGAGTAGAGCTTCACATTCCCTTTGCATATGAAGGTACTTCTCCAGTGTGTAGTTACCAAAGGTGCTAAATTGAATGAAAAGAAATAATCATCCAGTTGTTTGACAAAGAGAAAGCATATTGCTGTGGTTGCAGGACTGTGTAGTGTAGACCATGAAAACTCCTAGAGAAGCACAAGTGAAGATACCTTGAGTAAGGGACAAGTAAGGTAGGAAGAAAGGATTATCCTTGCATTTTGTGTGCTAGATCAGACAGGGAGTTCATGTCAAATATATCTGGTCAAGAATTGTAACCCTGCCATGATTTCGGTATGCAGTCACGTCCCACTTAAGTCTCTAAATCTTATGGGGCTGAACAGACCTCAGTGCTTATGAAACAGTGGCTGGAATTGGCCTCTCTGCATTGCGACCATCAACATTTTCCAATATACTGTACTTTGGGCACTTTGTTTTTCCATTTACCCACCCACAGAGGTCACAAGTTCTCAATCTGAACTGTGGTGCTGCCAGTGCACGAGCAGAAGTGCACAGTCCTGTGGGTTGCTCCAGTGAGGCTCCGTGTCTTCCACGGAAGTATTAATTTCAGGAGGAACAGGGCAGCTATCAGCCACTATTTTGTGGTGTCTTAAGAAATCTGTAGCGTCACTGAGCCCACACACATTAGTAAGTTTGACAAGTTGAGATGAGTACTTGGAACTGGCCTTTGTTTTTCATTTTCAAGATGGTGTGCTTGGCACTATTAGCCAGCACAGATCTTGGCAGATCTTGAAGTCATTTGATGGTGTTTTCCCAAGACGTGCCTGCTCTGGAGCACAATCAGTCTTGGAACTGGAGAGGGTCTGACTTGCTGGAGAACAAATGCAGTGGCTGCTGCCTCTTGGGGGGTGACAAGTGGTTGGAGAGACTTTGGAGCCTGTGGACACTTTCTGCACTGGTTGGTCTGTGATGCTGTGTCCTGCGGCTGGTGGGACTCTGGACAAGCCTTGGAGTGGCAGCTGGTGGAGCAGTTCCACTGGAATGGCTTGCAGTTGATTTGGTGATGTCCCTTGTCCATCAGGCTCTCCTCCTGGAGGGTGCGGATGTCCGTGCTGTCTGTGCAGGAGACCATGGGTGAAGTAGCTCACTGCCCACCTTTCATATTTTACCTGGGCAGTATCAGTGAGGTGCATGATGCCTCCCTACACCGAGGCATGGATTTTAGACTGCATGTGAAGTCTGCAAAGTCAGCATCAGAAGAGATTCCAGAGGCTCTTTCTTTAGCATTCCTATGGGCAGCTCCTCCTGGTTGGCTCAAGCTGCCAGCTGCAGTGTCCGGAGACTGAGGGCTCCCAAGGAGACAAGTGAAATGAACCCAAGTTGTGTCAGTCTGAATGGTCCTGATGGTCACTTCTTGATCAGGAGTGGCCAGAGATGTATTTATCTCAGTGGTTTGGAGGGAGTTGTATCTGAAGCAGAAAATGAGATCAGGGTGACACACTGTGCCAGCACCAGCTCAATTCAGTTCAGTCTTGGCTGCAAACGGATCAGGGGAGAGGCCTTGGGCAATGTGAGCCCAACTCAGGGTAGGCTTCAGAGTCAAAAGCTGCAAATGTGCATCCCCAGCTTGGGAGGGCTCTTTTCAGAGTGGCACAAGAGCACTTCATAGGAAGCACAATGTGGCAGCAGTGAAAGGTCCGTGTTGCACACATACAAATCCGACCAGCCTGCATGGCTGGCTATGAGGGAGCCAGGATCGTTGCTGAGGTCTTCCAGGTCATGGCTCAGTAGCTAAAGGAAAGGTAATGAAGTAAAGGCTTGGGTTTGCTTCTGCCTGTGTTTCAAGTGCTGCTGTCTGTGCTGGACACTGATGATTTTGGGTTTTCTGGGGTGGCAGTCGCATGAATAATGCATTCCCTGCTGAGCCCTTTCCCAGCCCCTGCTGCTTCCCAGCTGAGGGAAGTCTGAGAGGTAATTAACAGCCACTTGAAAAGGATTAGCAGGTGGGTGGGAGCTACTGTTGGGTTCATGCATGGAATTGCCATGGAAATGCTGAGATTTCCTGGCACTTCATCCAGTGTGTGGGCTCCAAAGATAGTTGTGCTCATGGGCCTCTCTCCTTTCCATCTTCCTACCCTACAAAGGCAGCGGCTGTGTTTTCCTTCAGGACAGCATCCTCTGGCTGTGCTGTCACCATCTGCACGCAGGATGAAGCCTGTTAACCAGGGGTGCTGTGGGGAGCAGGGTGCTGGTTGCAGCTGTCAGCTGAAGCCTAGCTGCAGTTCTTTCATGTCAAACTGCATTTCTTTCACATCAAAAAAGGGCCTGGGGGTGCTGATTGACAGAGCTGAACGTGAGCCAGGCAGCCAAGCAAGCCAGCAGCATCCTGGCCTGTATCACCACCAGTGTGGCAGCAGGGCCAGGGCAATGATTGTCCCCCTGTGCTGGGCACTGGTGAGGCTGCACCTCGAATCCCGTGTTCAGTTCTGGGCCCCTCACTGCAAGAGAGACATTGAGGTGCTGGAACGGGGCCAGAGAAGGGCACCGGAGCTGGTGCAGGGCCTGGAGCACAAGTGTGATAAGGAACGGCTGAGGGACCTGGGGGGGTTTAGTCTGGAGAAGAGAAGGCTCAGGGGGGACCTTATCGCTCTCTGCAACTGCCTGACAGGAGGATGGAGCCAGGAGGGGGCTGGTCTCTGCTCCCAAGGAACAAGGGATGGGACAAGAGGAAACGGCCTCAAGCTGCCCCAGGGCAGGTTTAGATGGAGCTGAGGAACAATTCCTTCCCCAAAGGGTGCTCAGGCATTGGAACAGGCTGCCCAGGGCAGTGCTGGAGTCACCGTCCCTGCAAGTGTTCACACCCCGTGTAGCCGAGGCCCTCAGTGCCATGGGTTAGTGGTGGCCTTGGCAGTGCTGGGGAATGGTTGGACTTGGTGATCTTGAAGGTCTTTTCCAACCTGGTTGATTCTGTGATTCTATGAAAGTAGTTGGCAGAAAGTTGGGATGTGGAACCCAATCCCTGGTGGTTTGCCCCTTTCTCTTAGTTCTAAAAAATAATAACTTGGTGCACAAAACAGTGATAGATTGGCACTTCTTAGGGATGTTGGTGCTGGTCCTTGTTTTGCGAACTCTCACCAGCCCTGCAGCCCTTGCGTGGCTAAACCTGCTGAAGCAGACAGGTCTGTGCAGCTGAACAAGGGCTGTTTTGCACATAAGCATTTTCAGGCTGTGCATTGAGACCTGTGTTTGCTTCCAGGCTGTTTGGTGACCAGGCACACTTAAAATACTGGGTGTATTTGTGAGAAATGTGTCTCATTTCAGTACCAGCTCTGGAGGTTTAGACTGCTGTGGGCATGCGTTCATCTAAGAGGGTTCCTGGGGGAACCTACCGTATCCCACTTAGCCCTTCCCTTCCTTCAGCAGTAACAAAGAGCCTCTTGAACGTGTTGGTGCCTGGGGTGCTTTGGTTTTGAGGGAAGTGTGCTGTTTGTTTCAGATCACCTCTTAGCAGACTCCTACATTGGGCAGGAGGACTCCCCGGAGATGCAGCAGGCGGCACAGAACAAGCGCAGGCTCTCCGTCATCTCTGACGGCAAGTTCGAGCGGAGCTTCACCGAGGAGCAGGCAGAGAAGATGCCAAGTGAGGGACCCAAGCCACGGGTCTACACCATCTCCGGCGAGAGGCCGATGCTGTCGGACCACGAGAATGAAAGTATGGAACTGGTGGTGATGAAGGGGGCTGCCCAAGAGGAATGCCACCATGGCCACCAAGTGCACGGCGCTGGCGGCTCTCATGGTGTTGGCAGGCATTGCAAGGGCTGGCCAGGCAGCAGGCAGGGCTCCAAAGAGTGCCCAAACTGCACGCGGCTGGCTGCCCCTTCCCAGCATTCCTTTGACCTGGAGCACCATCAATCTAGCGAGACGGGGTGGCACAGGAAAAGGCTGGAGAGGATGTACAGCGTCGACCGAGTGTCTGGTAAGTGAGGGTGAGTGCTGGGGGCTGGAAGGACACAAAGGGACTCATTGACACAGGGGTGGAGGGTGGTGCCCATCTGCTCCCAGCATGGAGGTTTCATTGCCCTGTGCCTTGAGCTTGGGCCCTGTAGGGTTTCCCCTTTGCTGGTACCTTGCAGCACCATTCATGGGAAGGGATTGTCTAAGGAGTCTGAAATAAGCTGAGCTGAGTTTGAGGTCAGTTTGTCCAAGCTCCGTTGTCTCTGCTTCTAGCTTGTAAGCACCAGTGACCTGGGTGGTTTTCATGCCAGCATCATGTAGCTGGTGAGGGTGATCTCTGTGGGAGGGAAGAGCAAGACAGAAGGGGCTGTGTCAAAGCCTAAGTTTATGCTAAGCCAGGAGGCCGTTCAGAGCAGGAGCCTTCCCTCTGCCTCATCCTGGGGCTGAGGCAGGTGAAATCTTTGTGAATGTGCCAGGGTGCTGAGCAGGAGCCTCAGCTCAGCTCAAATAGGGTGTTTTGTAGCCGGGTGCACCTCCAAAGTGCGCATCTGCATGGCTGGAACCAGTGTAGCAGGGTCCCTCAGGTACTGCCACCTCATGGGCTTTCCATTAATACTAGCAAGTGACACAATGTTGGACTTTCTTCCCCACTCACTATCCGTTTGCTCAGTGTTCTCTGGGAAGAGGGTTTGGAATTATTCAATTACATTAAAAAAAAATCCTTGATTGTCCTTAGAAACTTAACCATTCCTCAAGTATGTGTCCCCGTCTATGTGCTTTGAGTTAGCAGCTAGCACACAGTCCATCTTTGCCTGTCAGCTCAGTGTGTGGCTGGCAGAGGGTCTGACCTGATTTGTCTGATTTATTTTCTTCTGTAACCACACACCAAGGCTGTCAGAGCACAGTGTCCAGCCAGGAAAGGTCAAGGCTTCTCCTTGTAAAGCAATGGAGCATGAGGACTGTGGAGCTCAGGCTGTACCTCTTCCTGGGTTCCTAGTTTTCTAGTAAATATCAGTGATATTTACTGCAGGTAAAGGCACTGAAAGTTTGGGTTCCGGATCATATTTGAATGCCTTGATGCTTGAAGTTATGTGACTAGATTAATATATGGCCTAATATTGAAGAAGAATAATGAAACCAGAACTGGTTATCAAACGTGCAAAACACCTCCAGTCCCACTAACCCCTGGATGTAGTTCTTAAGCATTGTTCTTCTGTTCCCCAGGATTTTGGGGCTTCCCCTCAGACATTATATGTGCAAGTTTGGACCTTATTATTGTTATTGCTGAAGTGCAAGAAAAGGAGTGAGGAGAATTTTCCTGTAGGGAAGCCTTTAATGGTTTTAGGATCACCTGTGTCTTGCCTGTTAAAGGATGGCTCTGCATATGATGGCACAGCCAGGAGGCTTGTGTGAGGAGACAGAACCAAAACCATTTCAAGAGAGGAGATCATAACCCCGGTGGCTTGGTCATCTGGAGGTTAGGGTGCTGAGTTGAATCTATTGCAGCCTTATGGTGTGAACTGCTCAGCAGTGAGTGAAACATCCCTGTGTGATCAACACTGCAGCACAAACCCAAACCAACACCCCAAACCTGCTACTGTGAAGAAAAATAACCCTACCCCAGGCCAAAGCAGCACAACCTGAACAAATCAGAACCATGCTGTGCACTGTGGGGCTGAGGCAGGTTACATGATACAGAACTGAAGGAAAGCTCCAGATCACTAATGGAAAGTTTAACTCATAAACATCTCTGTTTGCTGGAAAATGTGTCCTAGCAAATGCTACAGGGAGGTGCCACATTGTGTTTCTGGGCCTTGGGATTTACAATAGATTGTCAACTAGGCAGCAGTTTTTGTTAGGGCCAGTTCTCAGTGTGAAATGGAGATTTGCCTTTCTGAAGATATATCAGAGTACTTACTTCAATGGGAACAAAATGGACAGTGCTGAAACTGTGGGAGTATTTCATGTTTCCTACAAGCAGGCAGCAGCCACCCTCAGTGCTTGTCTCAAGCGTGAGTGCATCCATGTGTGCCTCTGAGTCCAAATCCCATCACAGCACTGGCACCATGGAAGGAGAGTTTTCTCAGCTTGATCTCATTTGCGTGCTCTATCCAAGTGTGGTTACTCAGAGGAAAACTGAGAATGGAATGGGACAACTGTCACAGGATGCAAGAAGTATTCCTTGGGATGTCCTTTATGCATGGCTGGTGGAGAAAACAGAGTGGAGATGGGAGAGATGGACTGATTTCCCCAGAGGTTCACTTTACAGTGCTGCCTTCTCTGTTTGGATTTACATGATGTGTTATTGCTGCAGTGAGGCCAGATTGGCATGATTTATATGGATTTTTATGCTGAGTTTATGATGCCTAACACCATTCCAGAGAAGCACAAGCTGTCATCTCCTGTGCTGCTCCCAGTGTCTGGTACAAACACATCCACTCGTGGACAGAGGTGTTGAGATGTGCCTGCACCCTGGCACGTGGCTGGAGGTGCTGCTGTGGTGGTTGGTGGTGGTCTTCAAGTCTTACCCAGGCCCGTGGTTCCTTCACTATTTCATCACAGTTGATGAAGAAAGCAGAAGAAGATGCTGTGCCTGGCCAAAGCAGTGCGTGCTGCCTGCTCCTGGAAGCGAAATAGCCACACTCAGAATCTGAATCTTGTTTAGGGGATGAGCTCCAGAGCTGAGCTGTGCTCCCTGGTCCCCTTCTCTGCTGCTGTTCTACCTCTGGCTAGGAAAAAGGTGCCTCTGAAGGGTCCCAAATCCTTTATTCTCCATTGAGTGCTGTGGGTAGGGGAGTGATACCTTTCCTATGTTGAATCCTGTCCATCAGAAAAGGAGGGAGGCTGCAGTGATTGTCTAGGCAAAGCCTCATAAGACATTGGCTGTGGTTCACAAGCTCTGCTTTGAATCAAAGCTGGGGGCTTTAAAGCTGTGAAATTCATTAAGAGATTGCCAGTCCTGTGAGGTGTGTAGTGCTGGAGAAGTCGGTACAGAATTGTTGGCTGAAAAGGAATTTGTCCAACTTCTCCTCCACCACTTCTGTGGGTTTGAGACTTCAAACCAGTAATTCATTTACAGCCTGAGATGTTTTGCATTTCTTCTCCATCTGTTCTTTGGAGGAGAGCAGACATAGGAACTTCATAAGAAGTATTTAGCATACTGGAATGCAGTTTTCGTTTAACATATATTTCCTCAGGGTGCCTTTATACAAGGCTTGACGTAAACTGAGAGCTGAGGAGCGTGTGTTAGAGCTTTCTATAGGATTCCTTGGAAGCTTCAGAGGGAGCCTCCCCAGTTGCATTTAGCATTTTTTTGCATGTCTAATTGCAGCCACTCTTCTACTTCGAGGGAACAGCAGGATGAGTCTGTAGCATAATGATCTGTACAAAACACTGGGTAAGCTTTGGTCTGTAGTAATTATGTCTGCAGTAGGTGTGCAGGGTTTGATTGGGTTTAATTGGGTTTGGGCCAACTAAAGTGAATTAAAAGAATGCTCTTGACAATGCCAGAATATTAATGACTAAGATAACACAGCTGATGTTAAACTTGAATGAGGGAAGCAAGCACGGGATCAGCAGCCTGTGGCAAGGCACTAAGCAAAGAAGGCACAGATTGGGAGTGCAGCAAGATGAAAAATCAGGTATCACAAATCCCAAGGATCCAATTTATTAGGATCTCACGCATTTTGTGTCAGTGGATTTTAACACATCTCTGAGTCCCTGCCTGACCCACTTCAGCCTGAGCTTCTTGGTCAGGTTCCTGCTTCTGGTCACCACCATCCCACACACATCATTAGTGACTTAGTTTGCTTGTTATCGTAGTGGTCATTATGTGGAGACAATGTGGTGTCCTAATGCAATGGAATAGGAAATAATTCACAGTTGGTTCAGGCAGGGCAGTTTACAGACATGGGCAACCAAAGAAGCAGTGAGTTAGCTGCAGATTGGGCAGCTGATGTGCACTTTGACTTCTAAAACCAGAAAAAGAAGGCCATATCTGAGGTTTATGGTTCTGAGGAGAGGAAGGTGAACGCTTTTTGTCTTCCACAGGGGGCTGTATCAGAGAACTGGACGAATGGGGCATTTCAAATCAATGGTACTAAGGAGAAGGCAGAGACTGGAAAATGCTTTTAATGAAAAATGTTTCTTTCCTCTGATTTTTTTTTTTCTTTTCTAATTAGTTCAAATGTCTCTCCTGTAATTCCTGGATTATTCTAATCTTCCAGGCTTAGGACGGAGCTTTCATTCTTCAGTTCGTAGCCCGATAGATGGGTTTAGCACAAATTTATGCTTGGTGGTAGTGTGCAGATACAGAGGAGGATGAGGCTCTCCTGTTTAGTGCAGGGCAGAATGCTGAAGAACAGCACTAAGAGAAGGAGCTTGGGAAGTGTTGCTGCCTGAAGGATGCCTCTGCCCACTGGATTCTCAGGTTTTGCTCTCTCTTTTCCAGATGATGTCCCCATACGAACCTGGTTCCCAAAAGAGAACCTTTTCAGTTTCCAAACTGCTACTACAACTATGCAAGCGTAAGTGAAACTTCTGCTGTAGCTTTTATTGTGCAGCTGAAAGCTTGTGGCCCACTCAGAGCTGTAGCTGAGAGCCTGGAGCGATCGAGTTGTGTGTTTGGCACTGCAGTGGGTGAGAGAGACAACCTTGCCTCTTATTGATTTCTTTCTTGTGCTTATTAGTTCTCTTTCCTACTACTCCCACTTGTTTGGTTTTACCTTCTTTAACTCCTTGGGCCGCCAGCTCTCCTCTGCTTCCCTTATTTTCTCTGTGACACTGTGCCTGTCCCTGACTGCTGCTGCAGAGAGAAGGTCCTGTGGCAGCACCAGCTGAGACCCTCCAGCACGTGCTTCTACTGCAGCCACTGCCCTGAGGGAACATGATTCCAGGCTTGCCCTGCATCTATCACTCCAGAGGAGTGCATTTCTATGGGATGAGATGTAACCCTGCAGCTTCTGCGCTGGGGCATTTGAAGAAGGTGTCACTCTGTGAAGTGTGGCTGGATCTGAGTCAAGAACAGCCTTGCCCTCCACACTCAGGCAGGCTTTGGTGCCCCTGATTGCTATGTGTTGGGAGAGGCACTTCACAAAGGACCGAAGAGAACAAGGGAAGCCTCATTTTCAGGTTGTACCCAACCTGTCAGGAAATACTGTCTTCCTGCCTGCTGGAAAGCCAAGGCAAGCAATGAGGGAAATGAGACACTGTTCTGCTTCTAAGGCCCTTCTCCAGCCTTGTCTTCTTCCCTGTGTCACCCTCAGCTCTACTGCTCTCTTCAGTTCTCCTTGTCTAATCTGTTATCTTTTTTGTCATCTTTGTCTCTGCCATTTCCTCTTTCCCTCGTACTTTTCCCTTCCCGAATCCCGAAAAGAGACTGATTATTGATCCTGGTATAACCCAGACTGGAACAGACCTGTAAGGACTGATGCAGGGAGGGCTGGATCCAGCATTGGGGAAGTCATCTTTGCTGGGCACAAGGTTTACTGGAGAATGATGGCCCATGGCAGGGCTTACAGGGCTTGAAGGGCAAAGTGAGGTTGGTTTGGGGAATGGTGCCCTAAGGAAACCCCTGAGGAGTACAGCTCCTCTGGTTAACATAACTCCCAGGTTAATGTTTCTGTGCTGCCTCTAGAGGTTGCATAGGAACAGCTCCAGAAGTTCAGGGCACCTCCCTAAGCTGGTTGGGGTGGCTCCCCCAGGTGCCCCTGTCCTCCTGGCCTCTGCTCTAGTGTCTTCAGCCCACCATGCTCGCTTCCTCCATAGACCAGACAGCGCAAGGTGACTTCACAAGTCTTTGTCACTGTGTGAGAAGGTCTTCTTGCTCCAGAAGCCCGTGATGCTGAGCTCCCGTTGTAGCCTGATGGGCCATGTGCAGCTCTTATTTGTACATCTGCATGTTCTCTGGGTCTGCACGGAGCTTAATTTGCATCCAAGCCACATGCCAGCACTGCCCCAGGGAGGATTTAGCTCAAGTAGGAGTCTCACCACTGAGAGATGTTTAATTTAAGAAGCAATCTCCTTTCACCTAACAAGAAATATTCCTTCTGGAGTGAGAATTCCCTCGGAACGCTGCCAGGGCTGAGCACTAATGACCTCCTCTTCTCTTTCTTTCCCCTGCATCTCCTGGAATCTCTAGCATTTCGTAAGTATAATCTTCATTATTTTATTTCCTTGTTTGTTGGTGTCCTGGATAAACTCTCCTTTCCTCTCCTGTCCATCATATCGTGCTTTCCCTATGCTAGGGCTGTTTGTCAGCAGGCAGAAGGTGAGATGGCTACACCTGGTAGGCTACACGGATCACACCACAACCATGCTCATCTTCGAAACGGAGACTACAGTTGCTGGCATGCTTTTGTCCCTCTTGATCCTGGCGTGAGGGGTTTTGTGTCTGCAGTCTCCTAGCTCCACTCCTCCGTAGCAGGGATGATGGCTGCTCGCCCCTATTCTGTGGGCCACGGTCTGGCCACTCTTTTGCTTTAGGAACAACTGCTTTGTGCAACCACCTACCCTAGGGAGTGAGGACCTTTGGTTCGGTGAGTGTTTTGCCTGGCCCCTGACTCGCACACAGTCCTGCAAGAGCTGGCTCTCTTCCTTGGGCAGCTTTCTCTCTGTTGTGTGGTGAGAGCTCTCCTGTCTGTGTGTCGTGTCCTCTCCAGTCCAAAGCTGTGTAGTTGCTTAATGGCTTGACATGGTTTCCCAGGGCGTTCAGGGGCTACGCAGAGAGGAAGAGGCGGAAGCGAGAGAATGATTCTGCAGCTGTTATACAGAGGTAGGGCCCGTTCCCTCCCCAGCTCCACCCTCGCATGGGCCCTCCGGGTGTCATTCCTGACGCTTGATGGCGCTGAACGTGGTTGTCCCTGTCTGTGTTGCTGTTTTAGGGACACTAGCAGTGGCTGTGTTGGAAACGTGGAGGTGAATGATGCTGCAGGGCTCAAGATAGCTGGTCTCCATCTTCTTAAAGGAACACTGTCAAGTTTCTTCTAAGCTTCTGAAGATAATATGCAGGATCTGTGTCTCAGGCAGAAAAAATGTATATATAAAGAATTAAAGGTGCCAGTTCCCCAGCTCTCTCCCAAATACTTTAGATTTGTTTGAGGTTAGCTGGATTTCATAGCAGCCTTCCAGTATCTGAAGAGGGGCTGCAAGGATGCTGGAGAGGGACTCTTCATCAGGGACTGCAGAGATAGGACAAGGGGTGATGGGTTTAAACTAAAACAGGAGGAGTTCAGGTTAGATATAAGGCAGAAGTTCTTCCCTGTGAGGGTGCTGAGGCGCTGGCACAGGGTGCCCAGAGAAGCTGTGGCTGCCCCATCCCTGGCAGTGTTCAAGGCCAGGTTGGACACAGGGGCTTGGAGCAACCTGCTCTAGTGGAAGGTGTCCCTGCCCGTGGCAGGGGGCTGGAACTGGATGAGCTTTAAGGTCCCTTCAATACAAACCATCTGTAGATGCAGCAACAGCACAGCAAGGTATTCATAGAATCATAAAATCATCTATGATTTTAAAAAAAATCTATGATTTTATGATAAAATCATCTATGAGAAAATCATCTATGATTTCAAAAAAAATCTATGATTTTATGATTCTATGAATACCTTGCTGTGCTGTTGCTGCATCTACAGATGCACCTCAAAAATCTGAGACTAGGCAAAATTCACATCTCTAGTGACCAGAAGTCGATTTTTTCAACCTTTTTCTTAAAGAACAGAAAGGAAAGAGAAGGGGATGGGTCTGATCCCTTGTCTGGGTATGACAGAAGGGCCCTGGTTTCTCTCTGCTGGCTTCCCAGGCATATCACTTAGCCACTGTGGTGATCAGAACTGTTCTGGTTTTCACTTGTGCCAAGGCTCGAGTATTTTGGCAGCCTGCTAAGAAGGATAACACAGTGTATGTGTCATTGGTTAAAAACTGTCATGATCACTTCAGCACTGTTCAAAACAAAGTGGGAGAAAAACATCAGGTTTTCTTAACTGGGAAATTGCCAGGAATTGTTTTTATTAGCAACTTAAGGGTAATGGGTTTTTTCCATCAATAATGAAGATAAATAAGAATCAAAACTGAAGACCCTGTGAAATAGACAGTGTATCTTTAAGAAGAAAGAGATTTCTCAGAATTTATTAGACAGAGGCAAGTCTTTGTTAGGAAATGGCTTGTTCATGTGGTTTGCAAGTAGGGGAGTAGGGGTTGTATCCCTCAGTGATGCTGTGTAGTCAGGATAGAGGATGGAGTGATGACATCCTTGTGTTGGGTGGCCAGCACATCCCTTCACCTCCTGTGGACACTGAAGGTCTGGGCAGGATTGAACAGTGGGAGCCCATGTGCATTTATCTTGCTAGGAAAGAGCAGAGGGCAGTGGTGGCCCTCTGGGCAATGGCCAGCTGCAGGGATGTGCTTAGCATTCAGCTCTGCTCCAGGAGGCAGGAGGAGCCCAGCCCCACCGCAGCTTTGGCTGCTTGTTGGGCAGCTCTTCGTGGCTTGGGGGTCTTGGAAGCTCAGTTGTCATCACACAACCCTCCAGTGCTTGGCCCCACGTGCCTGGTGCCCACAGAGGCTGTTTGTGTGGCACAGCACACGGTGGGTGTTGCAATGACAGTGAGTGGTGCCCAGTGGTTTGAACCTTGTGACCGCTGCAAGGAGGAGCTGATGGAGAACATGAGAGGTGATGTGAGGAGTTTTCTGTGTCAGTAATTGTGTCCCTCACCTCTGCTTGGGTAGTGAAAAGGCTTCTCTGCAATGTGTGGAATGGGGCTGCTGTGGCTTGGAGAGCCTTTGGCTGGGATGGATGCTATGGAGGTGGCATAGGGTCATGTAGAGCCTATATGGAGAACTGTTCAGGAAAGGGAATCATAAGGAGATTTTGTCAGTGTAGCTTGAGGGATGCTTGTTGAATTTGATGGGTGATGAGATCTTGCTGGTGATGAAGTGACACTGGGTGTTCTGGGTGCAGCTGCAGCAGCCAGGCAGGAAGATGGGCAGGTTTATGGACCCCACTGCTCACAGAGCAGACTGCAGCTCCCCCAGGGCTGCTGCGCTGGTCCTTTTGTGCTAACATGCAAGCACAGAGGGGCCTGAGGACCAATATAGCTGCAGAAAGCTCCAGAAGGCTCAACATGACCACAGGATGCCCATGTTAAGAGGCACTTCCAGGCTTGTGCCTGCTTTCCAAAGTGCTTTTATTCTAGAAGCAATGAGGAGGAAAAAATGGCCTTTGTCCCATTCCCCAAGCATTCAGTGCAGTGCTTAACTCTGAGCAGCTGGATCCCCTGGAGCTGCTTTCAGCAGTGTTTGTGCATCTAGACAGCTTCACTCAGCTGCCCTCATGGGAGAGAGCACGCTGCCCAGGCAGCTGGGAGCAGCATCTTCTGTGGCAAAAGATGCTTTAACCCCTGCCCCCAAGGTCTGAATAAGCTCCTCTGCAGAGAGGACATCTGAGCATTGAACAGAAAACGGGATTTTACTCCTAAATGGATTTTACACCAAAATGCCCAAAGACCAAGGGATGTATCAGTGGCCTTGGCAATTAACATTGGTGCTCAGTGTCTGTATGATCTCACACTTAGTGTCTGGTATGACCTTCGTCTCACAATGGTCTCATCGTATGTCTAAAACTTTTCTGTGTAAAGAACAACCCTGTTTCACTTAAAACGTTGTATTTATTTGGCTTTGAATCTAATGTGCAATAAGACAGCCCACATCAGTCATCTCCCTCCCCAGAAGGGCTGTACATAGAGCCAGTCCATGTGTTTAGTGAATGGGGTTTGTTACTGTCTAAAGGAGCAGGTGCCTGATCCACAGCATGCACTCAAGCAGGGCTAAAATAAAGCTTTGGAAAACAACGTTAATAGCCCAAGTGCAGGTGGAAATTTGTCATGGGATAATGCTGCTCCCAGCTCCACTGCCCAGCTGCTGGTTTTCCTTCTTGAGCTGCATCCTGAATGTGCATCTTGATGACAGGATGGGATCCTAGGCCAAGGTGGAGCACAGTGCAGAAGGTGATGTGGGTTAAGTGCTCTCCCATGAGGGCCGTGGTTGTGTTGATCTCTGTACAGGAGTAGATGTATCTGATGTTTTCTGAACAACTTCGTGTCAGTGCTGGAAGTGTCTTCTAGTCCAGTTAGATTGCTAAAGCATCTGCATGGTTGTACCATGTCCTTACTCATCCCACTAACCTGTGTGTGAGCCAGACCACTCGTCACGTCACCCGTTTCACCAGCACTGGTCTCTGTTGCTTGGTGTCTGCGGTGCATATTGATAGGGCAGAAGGGACCCCAGGAAGGCTCCTGCACTCCAGGCAGGCTGCTGTGCTGGCTGACACCCCTGGTGCCATGGGGCTGCTCTGCAGGGTGAAGTCACCCTAACTAGGGTTCATGGAGCCTGATACTTTCCTTGATAGTCCACGTGCTGCCACTTCCCTGTGTCTCTTCTGGTGTCCTCTTTGGTTCCTGTCCTCTTTGGTTCCTGTCTAGGCGAGTGATGAGGAATAGCTTTAACCTGCCAGAGGGGAGATTGAGATGAGCTCTCAGGCAGAAGCTCTTCCCTGTGAGGGTGCTGAGGCGCTGGCACAGGGTGCCCAGAGAAGCTGTGGCTGCCCCATCCCTGGCAGTGTTCAAGGCCAGGTTGGACACAGGGGCTTGGAGCAACCTGCTCTAGTGGAAGGTGTCCCTGCCCATGGCAGGGGGTTGGAGCTGGATGAGCTTTAAGGTCCCTTCCAACACAAACCAGGCTGGGATTCTATGAAACCAAGGGAGATGGGTCCCTTGCACTTGGAGGGGCTGAGCAATGAGTCCCTTTTCCATGGTCTCTCAGAGTGGCCGGGTTGGTCTGTTTTACACAGACCTGACTCTAGGGTGTAGCTGCTCCCCAAGGTTCATCCTGTGGTGGCTTCCTCTGGAGCTGTGTACTCTGCAGCCCCACTGAGCTCTACCTGTGAGCCACGGTTGGGCAGGCAGCATTAGCAGAGGGCAGGCCCATGAGGACACTCAGCCCTGCTGAATGGTGCTACCCCAGAAGGAAGAAGCTGCTTCTGTCTTTCCCAGCTCTCTGCCCTGGAGAGCAGTAGGGGCTGCATGGCTGCTAACAGCACGGGGGGATTTTAGCAGCTGCTGGGCATGTGTTTGGGAATGAGCACAGCCAGGAGCATGCTGTGTGCACGCTGCTGAGCAGGGCAGAGCCTGGCACCCAGCACCCTGCTGAAGCGTGTGTGGAACACGGGGGAGAGGGAGCAGTTACTGCTCTCTACCAGGAGAAGAGGGACCATCGCCAGCATGGGCAGCAGCCAGTGTCTTCAGCACAGTTAGCACAGGCGTGCCAGTCATAGGAAGGTGAGAGCAGGCTCTGAGAAGGGGACTGCCACGTAGGACCTCGCTTGCCCCATATTCCAGCCCAGGAAGAAACAGCCACACTCTTGACAAACCCAACCATCCCCAGCACTGAATAGTGCAGGCTGGGAGCCTGGTGTCAGCTTTTGAATGCCCAGAAGGAAACACACCGACTTCCCAAGGTCATTGTTTCCCTCACAGCTGTTTCAGTCCTGCTGGGCCCGGGTGTTGCTCTCATTGCCTTTCTCACAGGTTGTGTTTGGCCTTTCTTCTAGGAATTTTCGGAAGCACCTCCGCATGGTGGGGAGCCGAAGGGTTAAAGCACAAAGTAAGTGAGCACCAAACCTGTCAGATGTGGATGTGAGGAGCTGGGGGTTGTGCTGGTGGGACATGGGGAACTGTTGCATGCAGATGTGGGTAGAAGGGACCTAGCATTGGGCTGGAGAAAGGCTTTGACCTGCTGGTGCCATTTTACCCTACAAAGAAGAAGCCAGGTCGTTGCAAGTCTCCAGGACACGTCTGCAGCAGCCTGCAGGCTATTTCTGAGGACCCTCTGCCTTGCCCATGGGAGATCTCTGTGGCTTCAGTGCAAGGAGTGGAAGGAGAGCTGCAGCATCCTTGTCCCATGTGTGTGGGTTTTGGTGGTCACCAGCACAGACACCTGTGAGGAGAACCCAAGCTGAGAGTTCTGCAGAGCTGGCAAGGGCTGCCTGGCCTCTTCCTGGAGCTGAGGACCAGCTGTGGCTCCCCGGGACAATTGGTGCTCCATGTGCCATGTGGGCTGGTGGCTTTCTCTCTTCTCCGCTGCCCCACTGCCATCTCCACAGCAGGATGTGGGGGAAAGTTGCTGAGAGGACGAAGGGGAAAAAGAAGAGGAACAGGGAAGAGATTGGAGCAAGGGGGAAATAAGGGAGTGTTTTATGCCTCTGCTGGGGAAGAAACCACCTGGGATACAGCAGTTCCCTTTCCCTGAGGAAGGCAACACTCCATAACTTGGGCAGCTCCCTTATCGTTGCGAAGTGGGCTGAGAATGGTGTAACTGGCTCTCAAGAGCTGAGGATTGCTCCAGAAGAGGAAACAGCTCATTTTTCCCACCCCTGGCCACGCATCATGTACAGACTGCCCACTGCAAAGCTCTGCTGAGCTGAATTTGCATTCTTTCCTTTCTCATATGCTGTGGGAAGTGAACAGCAAAGAGCATTGCCCTTCAAAGAGTCTTTATTGGCATCTGAGTTAGCACTGCCTGAAATGAAGAGGGCTTATGTCCCCTAGAGCTGTCTGGAAGTTCAGGCGTGCCTCTGCCTTGGTAACTCTCGGGTCATGTTTTCAAAGCTTTCTTCATGTGCACAGTAGCTAAATGCCTGGGTTTAAATGAAAGCTGAGGATGGAGATCACCTGAAGAGCTTCCTATGTGATTTGTCTCCCTGGACTCCCACGCTTGGACACACTGCAGCAGAGGACAGGCTGCTTCTCAGCTCTTGTAATGCAGATCTACAGTGAATTCCTGACATGAGATGCTGTTACTGGCCACACTGCAGCAAACTTGCTCTGTCTGCTACCAGAAATAGGTATTAGTGGCTATAAGTGGCTGTTAATCTGGGTGTAATGGCTTTCACAGGGGCTTGCCAAGTCAGACACTGTTGGCAGCTCCCAGGAATTCGCCTGCGGTGCAGCCAGCTGGGTTAAGCTCCCTGGGTTCTGCTTGGGAAATGCTGGTACAAACAGTGTAATGCCTCTTGGACAAACGAGGAAAGCTGGGGGAGGAGTGCTCACATGAGTGCAGGCAAAACCTGAAAGATTTCCTCTTATGCAGCAAAGTTTAGAAAGTGTGAACTTTCCAGAGTCCTCCCCCCCTGTTTGGTCCAGCTCTGGCTGGGATGTAGTAGAACATGAAGGGAGAACTGACTGGAGAACTACTGCCTTCTGCTGGTCATGGAGGTGTCATTAGCTGTTGGGTACATCTTCCGTGAGGCCTTTGAGTCAGAGCATTGACACCGGAGCACTGGCAAAGTCTTGACTAAACTGAGCTGTGTGCGTTTAAGGAGAGACCATCAAGTGTCCTCTTTTGCTGTGTTACATACCCTGTGATGGTCCTTCTCAGAAAGTGGGCACTTTGTTCTCTGCTGTCCAGAAGCTAGACCCTTGTTTGCTGTGTGGAAAGGCCTCACATTTGGCAAGTGAAGAACAAGCACAGGGGAGTCCGTGATGTGTGGCTTTGGTGGAAATCTCTGGATGTTTTGTTTGCTGGCAGCAGCAGAGGTGGCTTTGGAGTCTGTTAATGTCGTGCTCTGGTTTTATCCTAGCATTTGCCGAACGGCGTGAGAGGAGCTTCAGCAGGTCCTGGAGTGACCCGACTCCCATCAAAGCCGATTCCTTCCATGACTCTCGAGAAAGTGAGTTCTGAGTCCTTTGAGCTTCCTCCTGTGGCCGAACCTCCAGCTGAGGTGTGGACTGGAGTCCCACTGGAGGAACTCCTCTGTGCTCTTTTGTCCCATCTGTGATCCTTTTAGTTCCATGAGCTCTGAGCAAATACCACTCCAGGTAGATGCACTTGTTCATCTGTGTGTACCTGTATTTATTTGTAGAGCACAACCCATCCAACCTCATGTTATTGTGCAGTTGCCAAAGGATACCCAGGGGTACAGCTCTCTTATAGCCCTCTGTTCCCATCATCCCGTATTTGCTTGAGACCAAAACAACCTACCTGGAAGCACACCAGTCCAAGGCTACATTCACCATAGCAGGGCTAACCTGCCTGGCTTCCCGTGCAGAGCCCCTTCTGAGCTCCCTCCTAGGCTGGAATAGCTCAGGAGCACAGCTGCAGCACTCCATGAGATGGAGCTTTGCTTTCCTGGCCACGCTGGCTGCACAGATGATAGCCTGGGGCAATCTGATCCTCCTTTAGGCTGCCAGGAATTCCTCTGGGAATCCCTAGTAATGCTGTGATGTTCTGCTCATGGGGACTGAGATGCTGTTGTGTTAATTCACAGGAGGAAATGCCAGCATCTTCCCACTGTCTTTTTATAAAGGGAACAGCTGTTTTACCCAGCTTTTATTAAAATCCTGTAGGCAAGACACGTGGTGGATGTGAGTTTGCCCATGTTGAGATGGGATGTATTGTAAATGAGTTTCACTAATGGAATGAACTCACCTACTAGGTACGCATGAGGTGCAGCCCTCCTAGAAGACACATACCAGGTTGTAGGGGGAGACGTAGGTTCAAAACATGACCCGATGGTTCCTCTGCAGTCTGATTCCTCCCACTCCCTCAGCTAACTCAGAGGCGAATGGAAAAGACATGGTTCAGACAGGCTCCAGGCACTGCCAGGGACACTCTGACACTCGGACATCCTGAAAGGCTCAAACAGAGGCATCTTGGTTCTCTTTCCTCAGGCCTTGGCTCCAGGGAACCATCTCTGTTTTTAATCTTTAATGGTCAATTATATTCCTTCCAGATTTTTTTTCCCCAGGAGGCTTGAAGGCCAACAGGTAAGGTCAGTTTGGAGAGCAAATTCAAGCATACTCTTACAATACTACTGTGTTTGCTACAGCCATTCTCACGCTCTGGGACTTCTCTGCCAGCATCAGTTTGACCAACAAGGCAGAGTTTCTTTATAATCACAGAAGACGTAGTCAGAGCAATAATTATTACAAGGAAACCAACTTTGAAGTCTTTGGACTTTTGTTCATCAGCTTGGCAATGTTAAAGTGTTGAGAGTCTGTCTGCGTCCTGTCTCCTCCTCCATTTCTGAAGTGACAGGGTGACTGTTGTGATTAGCACTTGAAAGCTGAACGTGGTGACTGTGGAGTGATGAAGAGTTACATGATGTGTGGTACCAGCTCTGTGTGTGCTCTCTTCATTCGTTACATGTTTTGTCTGCTCAGAGGCACCGGCCCCATTGTGGTGTCTGTCACTTTGGGGAAGAAAGGAGGGCACAAGGAGGGCTTGTGGCACCTCTTGTGAGGTAGCTGCCACACAGGACCAAGAGGTAAGGGAAGCTGTTCTGCCCTTGTAATGCACACTGTGTTCCTGCAGGCCATGACCTTCAGGATTCCTGTGGCACTTTGGATGGCAACTTTGACTTGAACTGGGAAGCAGAAAAGGAACTTGAAGCCGTGGCATGTGACGGAGAAGACTTTATTCCACCAAAAATAATGGTGAGGATTTCAACTCTGCTACCTGTATCTATTCAGGCTCTGTCTGTCCTTTCAGAGCTGCAAAGTTTAGGATCTTCATGAGAAGAGGCAAGTCTTTCATGTAGGTAACCCTTCAGGTGTATTTGAGGGTCACTCAGAGATCAGCCAAGACATGACATGGTATTGAGCATCTGTTACTGCTGGGGATAACGCGTTGAAGGAAAACTGGAAGTGGAAGGACCTGTCAGAGCAGGACTGTCCCCGACACTGAACTGAGTCTCAATAACCCTGACAATGGAGCTGCGAGTCTCCAGCAGTGCCTCCCTCCTCTTGTTGCCTGCCTGATTTGGAGCTCTATGTTATGATGCTGTCTGCTGTTTTATGATTCCTTGATGCTCAACTTCTCCCTGCACTCCCCCCTGCTCTGCTTGGTGGGGGGGTTGACAGATAGGACCAGATCCTGACACATCCCTTGGCCACATGCACCAGTACTCAGGCAAAGGGATCTCAGGCTTTCAGGGTGGCATTGCCAGTCCAGCAGAGCAGGACTGCATTTGAATGGGTCACCAGGAACCCAACACTTGGGTTTGTTCAGCCCTTGACACCTGCAGTGTGTCTCCCAGGTGGTGCATGTGATGATTGTCCATCCCTAGACTCTTCAGAAACTTTGCATTAGCTCCCATGTGGCCGAAGCAGTGATGTGCTGTCTAGGAGGGAGGGCTCTGGAGCCAGCCTAAGCTGGATCCCACAAGCCCACCAGCACCACTGCCTGCTCTACTCTCAAAGCGATGAACAGAGGTGCCTAAAATCACAGTACAGTCAGACTGCCCATGTTCCCACAGCCCTTGTGCTGTGCTCGTGCTGACAGCAGGCACATCCTCTGGGCTCTCGTGCTGCTGGAGCCAGCTGAAGCTTCAGCCAGAGTTGCCAGGTAACCTGCATCTGCCTGACATCCTGTGTGTGCCTGTGCTGGTGCTGTTTCATCCCTCGGCTGGTTCCCGCTCAGGTACGCAGCCATCCCACCACCAGGCAGCTACGTGTGCCTGTATGAATGATCCCCCACAGACCCTGGCACAGAGGAGGGCTGTAGAGAAGTGATCTTTGCTGGGATACAGCCGTTTGTGGTGATGCACAGGCTGCTTGCTCTGTGCACGCTGGGCTCCCCTTTACAAACTGAGGGACGCAGATAGGCCGGATGAGCTGCTGGTTTGGGTAATAACTGAGAGCAACTGAACAAGGCACTGTTACTGTGGCCTTTGTGCTTCTGTCCAGTCCACTGGCTTCTCCTCATGCTGCTCACTTCTTTCTTCCCTTACAGCTCATTTCCTCCAAGGTGCCCAAAGCAGAGTATGTCCCAACAATTATCCGCAGGGACGATCCCTCCATCATCCCCATTCTCTACGTAAGTGTTTCACTTCTCCTTTATCTGGATGTTTGGGAACAGGCTTCAGACACAAAATTGTTTAATACTTTTTTGTCCCTATCCCTGGTTCCTGTTATGGTGATTTTGGAACACTGATCTGATTTGGGAAAGCTGTCTGGAAAGGGCTGGGGGTGTGCTGAACCCAGGGGATGCTGCGAGGGCTGGAGCAGCTCTGCTCTGGAGCCAGGCTGAGAGAGCTGGGCTGGGTCAGCCTGGAGAAGAGAAGGCTCCTGAAGGGGAGACCTTAGAGCAGCTCCAGGGCCTAAAGGGGCTACAGGAAACCTGGAGAGGGGCTTTGGACAAGGGCCTGTAGGGACAGGCCAAGGGGAATGGCTTTAACCTGCCAGAGGGGAGATTGAGATGAGCTCTGAGGCAGAAGCTCTTCCCTGTGAGGGTGCTGAGGCGCTGGCACAGACTTTTCCCAGAGAAGCTGTGGCTGCCCCATCCCTGGCAGTGTTCAAGGCCAGGTTGGACACAGGGGCTTGGAGCAACCTGCTCTAGTGGAAGGTGTCCCTGCCCGTGACAGGGGGTTGGAACTGGATGATCTTAAGGTCCCTCCCAACACAAACCAGGCCGGGATTCTGGGATTCTATGATTTGGGTCTGGGGTAGCTGGGGAGGTGGGCTCAGGTCTAGGTGGCAGAGTAAGGTGGAGTGGAAATTGCACATGTGGGTGCCAGATCATGCAGGCAGAGCCGGGAAGCTTGGGAAAGATCGACGAGGAAAGCAGGGGGGACCTGAGCACAAGCAGAGCTGTGTTGCCAGGCTTAGGGCTCCTCCTTCTGTTCATCCTTAGACAGAACCTCGGAGCTCCGCAGTGGACCGTGAGCCCCATCACTCCATTTACGGTGGTGCAACCCTGTCAGTCAATCATTTAAGCTCGGTTTTTCAGTAGGAATCCTGCCTCAGCAGGTATCTGAAGCACCAGCAAGGAGTTATGTGTCTCTCTTTCCTCATCACTTTATATTCACTGCATTTGGAAGGGATGTCCTGATGACTCTGCTGTGCCAGAGGCAGATGTGTTGGGAGTGTGGCTGTTTGTAGCCAGCTTGGACACGTCACGACCCAGAGGCATGGCCCATGCTGATGCTGACTACATCTGATGGATGATATGTGCTGTGGACTTGCCTGCAGGATTCATCTTTGAGCCTTTGGATGGACTTGGTCTTCATGGACCAGTCAGTATTCAGCTGCTTTGCTGAGACGTGGTTTAGGGGTGTTATTACTGTGGTGTGACTAGAAGCCATCAGTTGGTAGAACTGTGCTCTTGGAGCATCCGTTTGCCTGGGAATGGGTTGTGTGCAATATTAGAGACTATAATCATGTCATGGGAGCTGGTGTAGTAACGGTGAACCTTGATATGTCTTCTCTCTTGGTTTCCAGGACCATGAACATGCCACCTTTGATGACATCCTCGGTATGTGAGCGTTATTTCTTTTTCTTAACTCCTGCCCATGGCAGGATCAACATGTTAAAGTCACTTCACTGCCCTGCGCCTCAGCTGCCACACGTAAAGGTGCTTTTGTCACCCCAGTGCCACCTGACAATGTCAGCGCTGTTGGATGTGCTGCAGTAAGAAAACTTCACTTCTGTGGCCCATTTTCTATGCCAAGCTCCCTGTTTATGGAAGGGAAGCTGAGGCTCAGGGCAGCAAAGATCTCTGTTCATTGTACCCTTGTAGGTGAGGAGGAGCTTTAGCTTTGGTCCAGTGCCATGGTCACTGCATAGCAGTGTCTGGTGCTGCTCTGTCCCTTCTCTGCCCTGGGACGTGTCAGGGGTTTCCTGCTTTCCACAGCATGAAAGCAAAGAGTTTGCTTTGTCATCAGTGGGAATGTGAGTGCTGAGCACCTCTCCCAGCTCAGCCTCCCGCCTTCAGCACTAACGTGACAAGAAATAAGACTATTTTTTAACTTCTTCCATGGTTCAACTTTTCCAATGTGTTTATTGCAGAGGAAATAGAGAAGAAGCTTAACATCTATCGGAAAGGCTGCAAGATCTGGAAGATGCTGATATTTTGCCAGGTACATGAAAGTTGTAAAGGGCTTGGGGGATTGTTACAAATTTGTCTGAGTTTTTTTCCTGTGAGGGTGCTGAGGCGCTGGCACAGGGTGCCCAGAGAAGCTGTGGCTGCCCCATTCCTGGCAGTGTTCAAGGCCAGGTTGGACACAGGGGCTTGGAGCAACCTGCTCTAGTGGAAGGTGTCCCTGCCCATGGCAGGGGGTTGGAACTGGTTGAGCTTTAAGGTCAACACAAACCAATCTGGGATTCTATGACTTTCTACAGGGAAAATTACAAAGAGGAACCAGCACTCCAAGGTCTGGTTCTGTTCCAATAACTGCACGTGTGCAGCTTTTACTTCTTGTTTCCCCAGACACTGAGCAGTGTCAAGTTGCTGTGACAGCAGGAAATAAAGTCTGATTTAGTGTGATCAGCCCAGAGCTGTGCTGCTCCTCAGCTGCTTTCAAGGAAACCCAAGGAAACCAGCATTACACAGCCCTCAAAAGGAGAATTCCAGAGGCAGGGACAAGCCTTTGCGATGTGACGGTTCTAGTTTCCATACACCGAGTGTGACAGAGCCAGGGTGTGTGTCCTGGAGCAGACCGGCAGATGGCACAGCTCGGAGCTGGAGCCCAGCCTCTGCTGCAGAGGGGTCGGGGTCCGGGCTTGCCGAGCTGGGGTGCACAGACTCCTGCTGGGTCTGGGGTTTTCCTTCCCACGTCTCTTGTCCCTCAGGGTGTTCAGCTTCACACTTCCCCAGCAGCTGTGCGAGGAACCTTGACATGGGAAGTTAGGAGGTGACCTGACTTGAACCCCTTCCCACGTGCCTGGTGCTGTGGAATAGCAGGGTCTGCAGCACCCTGACCTGGAGACGGTGACTCAGTTTTCCTGCTGTTGTGCTCAAGCTTTTCATTCCTGCTACAGCCAAAGTCCAGTTCTTCCTCAGTGACGTGTCTCCTGCTTATCCCTGCTTGGCTCAGCTTCTCTCTGCCCACCACGGCGAGTCCCCTAGAATCCCCAAGTGAAAGGGACTTTCTTGTCTTCCCTATTACTCTCCAGCCACCCACAATGAAGATTTTTGTCTATTATTGTGCCTTTTTAGAATAAGGTGGGCATATAACAGTAAAAACCAGAGAATCCAACCCCCAGCACACTCCCCATGTGTGAATATTTCCTGAGCAATGCCTGTAGTGCCTGCTATGGAGGTCACAGCAGCTGTGCCAGCCTGACTCTGTTCCCCCATGGCACACAGGGCTGTGCAGGACAAAAAACATCCAGGGTTTGTTTCTTCATGGCCTGTGCCAAGTGGTTCACGTCTGTCTGTCTGTCTCTTGCAGGGAGGCCCTGGTCACTTATACTTGTTAAAGAACAAAGTTGCCACGTTCGCCAAAGTGGAGAAGGAAGAAGATATGATCCTGTGAGTGGCTGCATCACCACCTAGACTCACACAGCATTGTGCTGCTTGGTTTGCTCTGTGTTTGTAGCACGTGGCCTAGCAGGGGAGGGGAAGGGTTGGTCAGGGGAAGAGGGGGCTGAGGGGGGAGTAATAGCAGCTTAAAGCTCCTGGGGGGGGGCTGCAGGGAGGAGAGCGCAGAGCTTGGGATGGTGCAGCCCTGGGACAAGTCACCAGGAGATTATGCTTTTATCTGCTGTTCAGTGTCCCTGTGGTGTACAGACTGTCAAAAGGGGGGTGGAAATTTCCTCTCCTAACACTGGCTTTGCTGACCAGACACCAGGACACACGCCTCATGTCTCTGTTGCTCGGAAGTTGCTGAGACAGCATTTCTAAGCAGAAATCCAACCATTCCCCCACGGCTGCCTCTGGTAACTCCCTTCTGATTGCAGGGGAAATGGAATTTGCCTCTGCAAAGCCTGCTCAAAGTCCACACGTTCCTGAGGAGGATTTTCACTAACACCAGCCTGTCAGCCAGGGCTGCTGAGGCAATTTTGCTTCTCCTTGAAGAGTTAAGCTTTGCCTGTTCTGCTGCGTGCTCACTTGTGCTGGCTCAAACTCACTTCGTTGTGGGGGAGAGGATGTACACCAACCTGTTCTGCACAACTTGTTGGCATGAGAACTGAGTATTAAAATCTACATCTGTTCAGTGCTCTCATGCTCTGGCACAAACACTGTCAATAAAATTCTTTAGCACGTGTATGTGTGTACACACTTCTGAACACAGGCCAGGCATGGCTGGTCCAGAGCTGGTCATTCAGGGACCTGCAGAAAGCTGAGAACACACAGCTGAAAACTTGGGTGCTTGGAAGTGAATGTCTCCATCCAGCCTGTGTGTCCCTGGGAGGCAGTCCTGAGAAAAGCAATCTGATCACAGAGGGCTTCAGAGCCCCCCAGAAGCCTGCCCTGACCCCCTGCCTAGGGGAGGTGATTGTATCTCGTGTCCCTGAGGCACAGTGTGCCTGGTCAGTGCTCCCAAAAGGTAAACTGGGTCTGACTGGTGAGCAGCACCAAGCACTGGGTGGTTTGGTGGTGTCTCTAGCTAAGTTGAAGACCAACCTCTCCAGCCGTTTTCTGCTGATTTTGTGCCCTGCAAATGAGCCAGTGCACTGATAACACTCATCTTTAGAAAAGGTAATTGTTGATAGGAATGGGAGAGAGAAAATTGGAGAGAATCACTACAAGAGGAGAATGCTTAGTAAAACTGGCAGTCTAAAAGCACTCCTGGTGGACTTTGCTCCCTTCTCTTCGCCTCGGAGCTTCCTTGGTTCAATGAGCTGCTTCTCCTTCCCTACCACATCACTGGCACCTTGCTCTGCCCCTGTGCTTCCTTGTCTAAGAACCCATGGCTCTTCCTATGAGCAGCTTTCTGCTCAGGCCACAAGCCTCGGACCCCTTCCAGCAGTGTGTGCACACACATCCTTGTGATTACTCATGAGGAGATAGGGGGTTTTTGCTTTGTTTTAAAATATATATCCTGGGTTTTTATGTTTCTTCCAGCTTCTGGAAGAGGTTGAGCCGGCTGATGAGTAAAGTCAATCCTGAACCAAATATCATTCACATCATGGGCTGCTATGTTCTTGGAAACCCCAATGGGGAGAAGGTAAGGGCTTCCTGGGAATGTCTGATGAGTAGCCCCAAGCCCAGGGGGGCAACAGTCACACTGTGAAGTCTAAACCTTCCTCTTCTGCTGGGTGAGAACACGCTGTCATCCTGTCCCGTGAGAGGCTGTGAGTGGGTGAAGCACCCTATGGATTGTGCCTTCCCCAGAGGGCAGGGGAGGAAAAAGTGACAAATACTGAAACCTTTGAGGAGAAACAGTAGTCCAAAGCACTTTATTTATTTACTGATGAGCTAAATGTTTTAAAGGACATGGGTGGAAGGTTTTCCAGAGGTAGGGAACAAGGATGGGTGATTCTGGGTGTCCTGGAGTTCATCTTTGTTTTCAGCTGCTAACTCTCAACATGTTTTCCTTTCAGCTATTTCAGAATCTGAAAAACTTAATGAATCCTTATAGGGTTGCCTTTGAGTCTCCACTTGAACTATCAGCTCAAGGTAACTTATTTTCTCTATAAAGACACACACCATCCTTATCAGCCTGCTTCCTTCAGTGGGCATCTTCCTGAAAAAGCCATTCTGAGCTCTCTTCAGCCCTGCCTTGGTCTTGCCCTTGCAGCTCCTCCGTGTTCACATTACATCTGTCCCGTTGGCTGGGCCTGAAGCTGCACAGCCCTCTCTCAGGCTCTGGGCAGTGGCAAAGCAGCCTAAAGAGTAGTTAGCTTTCCAGGCTCAGTTTAGGAGACTTGTCATGTACTGGGGCATGTGAAGTCCATGGGAGAAATGCAAGTGGGAGCAGAACCTTTTCTGTAACCCAGTGTGCAGGGGTCTCTTCTATTCTGCAGGACTCAAACCATTGGTACTGAGTTGTGTCATCAGCAAGCACTGGGCTGGAGCCATTCTGCATCTCAGTCTGCTTTGCCTTGCTTTTTTTGATGTTTTTTGCCTGTAGCTCAAGATATTTTCAAGGGGCTACAAAATCTTTCCTGCTCTTTGGTCAATGTAAGTAATTCTGGGTGCAGTTTCTGAATTTGCTCTTATTTTACCTTTGCTGTAGTCCTTAGTACATTGTCCTCTTGGAAGATAAGAACATGCAGCATTAGGCTTTAAGCACTGTGGAGATTTCCTCTGCTGCTCACACTGGCATCAGCACTGATGGGTTATTCCTAACTCCACTTACTGTCACAGGATCATACGGGAGATGATCACATTCATGCTGCCAGAGCTATCTGTGTCCCATCAAGGTTTGGACCCCACTTTACACAGTGCTTGCACAGATCCCACAGCAAACATGCTGGAGCACCTCTCCTGTGAAGACAGGCTTGAGAGAGCTGGGCTTGTTCAACCTGGAGAAGAGAAGGCTCCAGGGAGACCTTAGAGCAGCTCCAGTGCCTGAAGGAGCTACAGGAAACCTGGAGAGGGGCTTTGGACAAGGGCCTGTAGGGACAGGCCAAGGGGAATGGCTTTAACCTGCCAGAGGGGAGATTGAGATGAGCTCTGAGGCAGAAGCTCTTCCCTGTGAGGGTGCTGAGGCGCTGGCACAGGGTGCCCAGAGAAGCTGTGGCTGCCCCATCCCTGGCAGTGTTCAAGGCCAGGTTGGACACAGGGGCTTGGAGCAACCTGCTCTAGTGGAAGGTGTCCCTGCCCGTGGCAGGGGGTTGAGACTGGGTGAGCTTTAAGGTCCCTTCCAACACAAACCAGGCTGGGATTCTATGTGTGCCCAGAAGCAACTTGCAGGGCAATTCCTAGGTTTCTGTGCAGCTTGGCAGGCAAGGCAGCAGGTTCTGTGTGCACACATTTAAGCAGTTAATCTTTGAAGAGGCTGGGCTGGAGAATACGTCTGAATTTATCCCCTTGATCAATCTGGGGCGCGCTAATAGCGCACCCTCTGTAATCCTTTGCAAAGTCATCTAAAACTAATCTTAATCAGGCTACAGAATCGAAAATCCCATCCTTAAGCCCTGTCTCAGAGGCTGTTTGCCCTTGGGTTTTCAAAGGTACTTGCTGCCTCTTGTGTGTGGCCTTGGGTCTGTGATGGCCTTGTGAAACCTCTACCTTCCATCAGAGGTGCCAGTGCACAGGGCTTGCGTTAGTGTGTCCTGTTGAGCTCCTTGCTGTGAGAAGACGCAGCTTTGCAGGACAGGAGCAGCTGTAAATGTTCATTTATAGACCAATGCACCCATTTTTATTTTGAATTTTCAAGTTACTTGTTTTTAATGTTTCCCACAAATCTGTACAACGAGTTAATTCTGGCTTTGTGATGCCCTGAAGCGCTGGGCTGGGTAGCCTCACGCAGGCTCTTGGAGCTGTGGTCTCATGGCATGGGGTTGGAACTGAATGATCTTAAGGTCCTTTTCAACCCAAACCAGTCTGTGATTCTGTGACACTCCACAGCCCCTGGCCCCCCTTCTGCAGTCAGTGCAGAGAGGTCAAAGTCTGGAGACAGACTCTGTGCTCAGTTCCAAACTCAGACAAACCCTGCCAGGGGATTTAAGGAGCCTTTCATGGTTTGAGGAGTTCTACAAAGATATTTGCTGCTCATGGGCACCTTCCCATGCCCTGGGCAGGTGCTCAATGTCAGTATTCTCAAATGAAGCATGTGGATGGGCTCTGCTGTGCCTCTGCCTATAGGTGGGTTGGGTGTTTTTGCTGCTGCAGGGTGTAACCCCTCTGCTTCATTTCACTCCTAGGTAAGCAAATGATTGAGACTTACTTTGACTTCCGCCTTTACCGCCTCTGGAAGACCCGCCAGCACTCTAAACTATTGGATTACGATGACATTTTATGAGCTGGAGAAGACTTTGCAAGAGGAAGTTGATCACCGGTGTCCAAGAAGTCGTGCTGATTGCAGAGAGACTTTTTTATTGGCACGGGGAGCCCTTCATAGCCCTATGGGAGGCAGCAGTGCTAAAGGGAGGGAAGAAGGAGCCCTCGGAAGTGTGTCAGGAGGAAAGTCTCCTGGGTCAAGAGAGACTGGAGGGAAAGGGTTTGACACCTCACTCGCCTCAGGTCAGAGCCATGGTGTCTCAGGAGGAGCTGTGTGCAACGAGGACAGGATGGAGTTCCTTGCAGAACTGAGCTGTTTTGGGTCAGAATGGGCCAGATTTGATTCCAGGTCCTTTTAAAGACTTTTGAAGCTCAGGTTTTCTTACAAAAAAATAAAATCAAATCACTTACCCATGCACTACACTGAGGAAGTGACCAGAGCACAGAGGAAGGAGGGTTTGTACTGATGGCACCTTCTGTGCAGGGGATGTTGGAGAGCAAGGACTGCTACACCTACTCCTGCAAGCTTAGAGCAAGACGATCCAGTTTCCATGTGAATATATACTGGAATATAGAATTGAAATCTATCTCTTTTGGGTTTTGTTTAATAGAAAATAAGAAGTGCAATTTTTATAGCGAGGGGGGTAAAATCCCTCCCAATATTTAATTAGTTAAAAATAACACACCAGTAACCAATAGATGAGATATTTTTTTGGTCTGCTTGAAAATATATTCAGAATGGTAATATATCTTCTGTAGACATATTTAATCACCAGCAAACATGGTTTTAAGGTAACTTAGCAGACCCTGCATGTCTGCTGCATTGATTAACCCGGTTTGGTTTCTTACTTTCAGAGTAGCTGTGTTGCACTCATTGTATGTGCTCTCACGAATGTATAGTTCTCCTCCAAGTAGACACAACTTTGTTACTTTCTATTTTGCTGCTTGCAAAACTACAGGACTTGAGTTTTGCTGAAATACTTTAGGTTAGAAATACAGAACCTGGCTGAGAAGCCTCGGTCAGGTTCACTATGGTATCAAACTGAATTAGAAATTAATAGCCATGGTAATTAACTTGTTCATGCTGGTGTTTTGCTGTGTGTTGAGAGATGAGTTCTTATAGCCCGCGGTGTGTGAGCACCAGAAACCCTCCACGGAGACTGAAGAGATGCTTGTGGAGGAGCACAGCACGGGTTTGTAGCACGAGTTTGGATTTTCCCTCTGTTCACTTGATTGCCAGTTGTTTGTGCATCAACCACCTCTTTCCCACTTCTGAAAAGACCTGTTGAATGGTCTGAGCTGCTCACATCCTGTCCTGTGTAGGACAGAGGAAGCCCAGAGCTGTGTCCAGCAGCCGGGGTTTGGGAACTCAGGCTCCTACTTGGTATGTGAGGATATATTTGAGAATATCTTTACCTTTCGTTTCAGTCAGGGGGTTGCTTTTTGTTTTGGGAAGGGTTTGTTCAGCTTGTACTCTCCTGTTCAGAGGATAAATACTGCTCAGAGTCTGTGTAGGTCACTGGCAGTTCTGGGAGGTGATACAAGTTACTGCTTTTCTACGTAATACACACTGGAGAAGTAACAGGGAAGGGTTACCTTGGTTTCCTGATTTCCTGCTATCTAAAATTAGTTGATTGCGAAGGAAAATATATGTACAAATCTTCTTCTAAATAGTTACAAAAAGAACTAGCTGTTCTGACCTGTAGAGTACTCCTTCTCCCCTGACATAGCTGTGGGTGTAATTTTGGGGAGCAGGCCTCTGGCTGGAGCTGCTCAACCCTTTACACTACAGCAGTTTTATAGCAGAACTTTTGGAGAAATAATGTATATACAGTAAGGAGAGGAATAGGTGGAGAGAGATGGTTTAAAGTCATTGAAAGCAACATATTGAACCAAATAGGTCCAGGCTGTTGCCTCCCCGTCTGTCTCGGAGTGGTTTGGTAGCCACAGCTCATCCCTGGCTGGACTCTTGCCCTCTTCACTGGGTCGTGTTGTCCAGACCTGTAGTGAAGGGGATAATAGGCCCCAGTCTGTAGCTTTTGGAAGGAAATGCCAGATAGAAGAAAGAAAACACAAGTGATGCCAATTCTGTTATGTAGGATGGCAGCTTCCACCAGCTATGCTGAGAGGTGGGAGCTGTGGGTGCAATGAAAGCACGAAGTTGTGTGTGATGTGGAGAAGGCAGTGGCAGCAGCAGGGTTAAAATGCTGGCACAAAACTCTCTCCCTTTCTGCCCCTTTGGTCATGCTCCTCACTGGGGGCAGACTGTTCTTCCTTTCTCCTTGCTAAAGTAAACCCCCCAATCCAGTGAACTTGGTAGCATGAATGTAGCATTGTGAGACTATTGAAAACCTTCTTTAACTCCGAAAGGGCCCATTTATGTATCTACTTGAGTGATTTCTCTGTACAACTATTGTATATCTATCCTCATTGACCACTTGTAGAACTAGGGGTGCAAAGTAGCAAGGTAGCTTGTACAGTTGCATAACTTCTGTAGGAAGATGTGTGTTTGAATGACCATTATGGACTGTTGTAGTGGTGCAGTTGACTGTAGTGTAGTGTACTGACACCGATGAATGCGTTTCTCTCCAAAGATCTATATTCCTCAGAGTTTGTGATGTTTATGACATGAGCGTGTTATTCCCTTTGTGGCGTTCGTTTGACTAAAGAGATGAAATGCTCTAAAAGCCGTGACTGAAAGACAATAGAGTTTTGATGTTTCAAGTCCTTTGTGCAAACAGCGTCCTTGAAGTTACCCATTTCTGAAAGCGGAAAACCAGTTTCTTCCCCTTTTTTAACTGGTTGGATTTTTCCAGTGGCTGCTGGGAGAGGAAGGGATCAGCAGAGGAGAGGATACAAAAAAACCCGTAATTATTTCAACTTTAGAGTTAAAAATAGAGCCTGGAACTTCCTCCGTTGGACCAGCTGGTGAAGGATGACTCAGGATGTGCTCAGCATGGTCCCAGCCAGGACATCCCCTCTGCAGACACCGAGGCCCCTTCCTCGCACCCCAGGAGCGATGGCTGCTGGGCACACAGAACAATCTGTTGTTCCACTTCTGCATCCAGGTTTCTGCTGCCTGCTCTCGGGGTGTGTCTGTGTGAAGCCCTGAAACCGGTTTGTTCACACACACTTGGTAATTGCATCTGGCCCGGCTCGGTGGAGCTCACTTCACATCAGGGTAACTGGAGCAAGTGGTCATGGTGTGGCTGAGCTCCAGCCCTGTGGCACCGTTATGCTCGGCCCCACCATGGGGAACTGCTCCTGCAGGTCCTGTGTGGTCTGGATTTGCTCTTAGCAACAGGAACACCTGGTTAACCCTGGAGAGAAGCGGATCAATCTGGGATAGCTAAATAGGGCGCCAGTCCAACCATGCTGGGAGTTTCTGCTGCTCTTGCTATGAGGCAGTACTGAATGTCAGCAGAGTCTGCTGGTTGTGTTGTGGCCTGGGCTGGGATTGTCATGTCCAGGAGAGGAGAAGGGTGGGCAGCAAGTGTATACGCAGTCCGGTCTGCAGCTCCTCAGCCGGGCTCATGTCCTGGGAGCAGCACCTGGTTCTCTGGTGCCTGCAGAGAGTATTCACCCAGCTATAGAGGCTTGCGGGGGTTGTTTTCTTGGATGTGGCTCTAGTCTTCTGCAGGGTTTTCCAGGCAGGCTTTTCTCTTTTCCTCTTGTTTGGCTGGGAAGGAAAGGGAAGAAGAAAATTCAAGTTACCTGAAGGACACAGAAATAGGTAGAAAATTGAGCTAAAGCGTTTTGCACTCTCCTCAGGCTGCAGCCACGAACTTCCCTTTGCAGCCGACCTCCAGGGCTGGGAAATGGATGAGTGAGCAGATAATCCCTTCCTGCATTAAAAAAATGGAAAACAAACCCAGTAAAGTCCTTGTAGCTCTAACAAAACATCTGACTGGGAAAGGCAACCAGCCAGCTCATCCTGCCCATGCGAGGACTCCACTGTGTGCACCCAGGGGAGCCCACCCGCTTCTGCCTCTGAGTGCCCCCAAAGCCACCTGAGCCACGTCCCATGGACCATGGTGGGCTCTGCATTGCCTCTGCGGAGTGGCCTCTGGAAGTGGATTTGTTCTTCGTTTCTCAGCCTGGACATTGTGCCTGGAGCTCAGCACAGGTTTTTGCTCCGAGGGCTTCTGGAGTGCATGTGTGTGTGTTCACGTTGTCTCTTCACACACAGGCTCTTTCCCGTGGTCTGGGGGAGATGTTCCCCCTCAACTGTCCCCACTTATTCTGCCATGTGCAGGAAAGTGTGGGGCAGCGTTACCATTGTCCATGCTGTGTTAGCATCTCTCTGGCTCCTGGCGCTCATCCACTGCACTAACAGCTGCTGCTGTTTGGGGACGTGACTGCGTTGGTGACCTGTGGCTGGAAGTTCCTGTTCCCAAGGCTGTGCTGGCAGAGTGACTGCAAACACTGCTTCGTCACCTTCGGGCAACACAAGTGGGGTCACTTAAAAGAATGGAAAATGCTGATTTCAAACCGCCAGCCTGGCAGGATCTGGAAATGGGAGCCCGTCCTTCATCCCACCCAGACTGGAGTGGGACAACAGGCTCGCTCTGTGCTTTGTGTATGTGTAAACACCAACCCATCAAAACCCAGTATGAGTCACGCTTATGTGGTGTTAATGCATTGGTCCAGGATAAAGTATGTTAGTGTATGACTAAAAATCCCTTTGTGGCCCGTGGCAGTTGATGTGCGCTGCTGGAACCTCACATCAGAGGATGTGCTGTGTCGTGTCACCCTTCCTGAGCGATGGGACACAGCTCTGCAGGTACACATGAAGCTGAATCGCTCCATGCTCCGGGTTGTGCCGTCACAGCCCCTGCAGCTGGAGATACAGACAGCCCTTCCCGAAGGATGCCATGCAGATATCCCTGTGTCCTCCCGAGGGATAGCTAGCAGCAATATCATTTTCCACGCCACCTGTAAAGAGTTGTTTGTGATCCTGTATTTTGTTCCGTGCTCCCAGAGTATCCGTGGCTTTCTGCATTTTCCATGGGAGTGTTTTTGAATTCTCAGTTGTGGAAACACAAGCCAAAGTCGACTGGAAACTATTCTGGTCTTGATGACAAGTCAGCCTGGAAATAATACCATATACTGGAACTGAGTGAGTAAATGGGTGGTGTAATGACCATGAACCTGGCTGTGATTGTTGTTACTCCCAGGTGATCCTGCAGTTGGAATAAGAGTAAGATACTGGAGTTTGCTGTCTCCTGCCGAGGTTGTGCACGAGCTGTCGAAGAGTGACAGGAATCAGGAGCTGCTTTGATTCAGGAATAAATTCAGCCCAACATACTGCCATTGGTGTGAGAATTAAAGACTGGAGGGAATAACCATCATGGACATTACATGTAGGAATCCATCTGAAAGAAAGCTAAACTGCATTCTTCTATAAATGTTTAGTAAATATTAACTAATACAACCCAGTAATTTTTCACATTATTGTATTGCTTTTAGAGTATCCTTAACATTGACACACGCCAGGTCAGATCTAAGGCTGGCACAGTGGGGAGCCAGGCCGTATCTCGGTAGTTAATTGGGCACTTCAGTCTTTCTTCCTTATCTCAGCAGCTAAAAGGAACTGGTGATTAGTCACAGCCCTAACGGCCCTATAAACCTGTAGCAGGAGCAGCCTCCACCTGCATTGCTCAGCCTTGAGCACAGTGAAGGTGTTCCCGGAGGCCCTCAAGCCAAGGTTTCATCCTGCCATGGGGAGGCCCCTCCGGCGATTTCCCTGAATCCCTACAGCAACAGCCACGGGCACAGTCCTGCCTGGCAGCCGGGTCCATGGGGCTTCTGTGTTGTCTGAGTGGTGTTTTCCTCCTGTGGTTGTGCAGGGTTGTACCTGGGGAGCAATCTTACCAGGGCAGACTGAACTGCAGGGTGTCCAGCACCCGGGCTGGGCACTGCTACCGGCACCCTGGCCTCTGGCTGGGACCAGCACGGCTGCACATCTGTGGTATTCAACAGGGTGTGAGGTTATGAGATAATTCTTTCCTTTTTTTAGTGCTAAAACTCAGTTGCAGTGATACAGTTACCACTATAGGTCCTGTTAATTTGGAGCTGGGAATTCCAGGACAGGTATCGTTGCCCTCACATTCGAAATGCCCTAAAAGCATTGTAGATGAGCCCAGTGAGCCAAGGCCCTTTGAGTGAGGATCCTGCCCCTCTGCCCACTGTGCTAAGTGAGATGTGGTTTTGCTGGGTGTTAAGATAGGGATGACTGAAACAACCAAGTGAGTTTGGTGTTCCCCATCCCAGGAAGTGAGGCTGGAGTCGTACCCGAATGAGCAAGACTGTAGTTTTTCCGCTGTGTGTTTCCTGTTGTTCTTTAACAACTCTATTCCTGGAACTGGGGTGACTTCAGCGGTGATACCAAGCACAGAAAAAGCTGGGCTCTGGCAGGGTGGCAGAAAATGTGCTTTTGGATTTTTACTCCTTCCCCTCAGAGCTCAGGCACCAGTTTTCATTTCCAGCTCAGCTGCGAGCGCTCCCTTTGCTGCTGCAGAGCTGCTACTGAGGAGGCCTCACTGGTTTTCTGAACAGAAAACCAAACACAGGAGTAATGAGTGGAAAAGGTAATGGTGCAGGCCTTGAAAATGGTTCTGGTCATGTGGAGAACAGGTTATATCTGGTAATGCTCCAGAACTCTGGGATGTCTCATAGAATCCCAGCCTGGTTTGTGTTGGAAGGGACCTTAAAGCTCATCCAGTTCCAACCCCTGCCACGGGCAGGGACACCTTCCACTAGAGCAGGTTGCTCCAAGCCCCTGTGTCCAACCTGGCCTTGAACACTGCCAGGGATGGGGCAGCCACAGCTTCTCTGGGCACCCTGTGCCAGTGTCCCACCACCCTCATAGTTACTTTCATGAGAGAAAGAAAGAAGCAGAGTTGTCAACAGGGAGAAACAACCCCAAACCACCCAAGTGTGGACAGTGCTTGACATATGACAAGCCTTGTGAGGATGCAGCACTCTGTGGGCTGATTCTGCCTCTGCTCTCTGCTGAGTTCAGAGGGAGCTGGCAGCATCCTGCTCTGTCAGACCCAAACCTGAGTGCCGGGCCATGGGGTTGCACCCGCCTCAGGTGAGGCTGGGCCCATGGTACATCCCAGCACTCGGGTCCCTCTTTGCTCAGCCCAGTCCAGCGGGAAGCTGAAGGGAGAACAGATGCATGAGGAGCTTGAAATGCTGATCCTGTGAGAGCCTCTGGGTTAGAGAGCTCAACCCCAGACATGCTGGTTTGGGGCCCCAACTGTGTTAAACTTAGCAGAGAGTTTTGAAAGGAAAGACTGTAACCTCTGAGGTCTCGGTGGGCCCTGGACCAGCAGGTTAGCTCCTTGGAAAAGTCAGAAGGAAGATACCCCAAAGTGCTCTCCCCGGTGTTGGAAGTGGTTTCTGGCTGGACCTGAGGCAAGGGGCAAACCTGGCTGTGACGTGGGAGACATTGGCCATCTCTACTGCCTCCGTCATAGTGTTTCTCTGAGACTATCTGCTGCTTCGTGTATGATAACCAGGTTTCAAATGAATGTTTCTAGGTTTTAAGACGTGATTTAATAAAAAGAGATGTTTCTGGGAAAGCAGGTTTTCTCTCGCTTGCTTTTTGTCGTTGTCCTCTGGCTGTTCATAGACCCAGGACGTGCCGCTTGGCAGATGCTTTGCTGTGCTGGCAGGGGATGGAACGCAGGCACTGGGCACCTCTGAACAGCAGCAGCGAGGGAGGTGCTGAAAACTGGAGAGCAGAGCTCCAGAGGTGCAAGAGGCCCAGACGCAGTTAAAAGGGGAGGAAAGTAAAAACTCCTGATGCTTTAAACAAGGGACCATCTGAGAGGCACCAACCCAGTGATGGGGATAGTGCAGAGTGATTCACAGCTCCAGCAGTGTCTTAGGGAGCAGGGAGGGCTAAAGCATGTGAGCTAAAGGGCTTACAGAGCGTTGAGCATTGTTCCTTTTCCTGGGAGGAAGGTGGATCCCTGAGCACCACCACAGGCACCGAGGAGCAGAGCCCTGGGGAAACTCCAGGGAAGCTAAAGGCCTGATAATCCCTCTGGGGAAAACAGACCAGCTCCAAAGTAAAGCACATCCCCAGGAGGGCAGAAAACATCCAATTCTGCTTTCTTTGTGGCAGGTCTGTTTGACTTGTTTGCCGAAGTGAGCAGGTCTGGCTCCTGGCTGCAATCTTCCCCTTTAACTCCAAGCTGCCGGTCACCTCTAGGTTCATCCTCCGTTACAAGCGGTAACCACGGTCCCTCTGGGCACTGGCAGAGACAAACAGGCTGGACAACTCTGTCATCGAAGGCATTTTTCTTCTGCGCTGGGATGTCTCAGCCCTCATTCCTGCATGCTCCCCGTATGGAGAGTTTCTTCTCCACACCACAGCGGGCTGGGACGTGCCGGTCCATCTTAGCAGTGTGACAGACGACAGAAATCCCTTTTAATCCTTTACCATCAACTGCGCAACCAGCTTCTGGCCAGTGTTCTCCCCAAGGCCTTTGCAGCATCAGTGGTGCCTGGAGTACCTGGAGCCCAGAAAGATGGTCTTTATCCTGGAACCTTTATTCTTTATCCTGCAGCCATTCTGTGCCGGCATTGTCCTGTTTTTAAATCTGCCATCATAGGGTATAAGGTCGAATTTGCTGCAGAAGCCCAGTTACAATGGATTTTTTACCACCTATCACCTTGGGATGATCTTCCCTGTCCCTTTGTGCTCTGTTACTCATGGTGGGGTGATGGACACCAACCACGAGCAGGAGCTGTGCAGGCGGAGTTTTGCTCTGCCCTGTAAAAGGGTGAGGAACTGAGATGTCTTGCAGGGGTTTAAGATGAAATGAAGCTTCTCCAGTCCTGCTGAGCCCTGCTCTTTCCCTGTTCCCTTGTCACCTGGCTGTAGCTGGGGTTTGTCCTGGCAGATCCCACCATTCCCAGCCCTACTCCCTTGCAAGCCATGTATGCCATGGCTGGTATTGATGCGTCGTGTCCCATTGCTGGCTCTGCAGCCACATCAGCTGTACCCTGGTGCTGCTGGCACACCGGGAACTCGTGCCTGTGCTACCTGGTGGCACTCGGCCATCGCACCCTCCAGGGCCAGTCCCCTGCCATTGTCACACCTGGGGTTTGTAATCCAGCATTCCTTTTTGTGCCAGAAGATGAGGCTGAGCGGGATTCCCAGGAGCCTCTTAGAAACACAACTCCGGCACTACTCCAGGGTTAATTATGGGTGTAAATCCAGCAATGCAGGGGATTAGCTCCAAATCATTTGCTTGCCAGCCAAGCTCCACTGTCCAGTCCTTAACACTGTTCCACTGACAGGCCAGGAAAGAAGCAGTTGACAGAATGATGGAAGGCTCAAATCTTGACTGGCAGGGGAGGAGATGAATAATGGCTGGTTTAATTATCTGTTACAAGGCAGGCAGACGTGCAATGAAACTGGCAGATGTCAGGTTCGCTCCCCACAAAGGGAGGCGTTTTCTTTGCACCAGGTGCAGACAAACTGCGTGGGATTCATTATGTGAGGATTTATGGGCTTTACAAGGGCTCAAAAGCCAACTAGACAAGACCACGAAAGAGAAATCCACTGAGATCTGCTCAGTACAAAGGCACATTGTTGGCTCTGGACGTGCCTGAGCCATGAGTCACCAGAGGCGGGGAAATGTCACTACCCCCTTGCCTGGCTCTTTATCCCCAACACTGGGTTTGGGCAGGACACAGGAGGGTGCATCAGGGACCTGTGCTTCAGCTGGGCCATGTGTAAACCTTAAATCACCCTTGTGTTAGTTAAGCTGAATTGCAAAAAGCTACCTCCCTCTATTCAGCTCTATTTGCCAGCAGCTCCTCGGGCACACAGCACATCAGGGCATTGCATGGCTCCTGTATTTTGGCAACGAAATACCATTTTCGGTACTATTGTTTCCAGGAATCATTCAGAGAAGGTGCAGTTGCTCTGCTACGGCTCAGGAGTGCAAAGGTACGAGCCTTATCAGCAGGATCCGCTGTTCCTTCCCATAACACCTGTGTTACAGCAGGCCGGCTGGATGCAGTCATTCATGTCGGAGCAGCCCGGTGTGCCGGGTGCGGTTCCACAGCTCCCGGGCAGGCTGCGACTGCTGGCCAAAGGTTACTTACCTATGCCGTGCCGTGCCGTGTCCCCAGAGGTCGGTTATGCCATGCCGTGCCGTGTCCCCGTAACTTGCGGGCCGAGGGCATTGTCACACAGCGCTGTCGGAGGTGTGGAAAGTCCTGAGCTGTCAAGCAATCATTTCCTGATCCAACAGACTTCCCAAAGGAACCTGCTGGCCGCTGATAACAGGCAATGCCTGGAAATAATGCAGCGGTGGCACTTTTCCCTGTGCTTTTGTGCCCAACAAGCAGCTTTTGCTGACGAGCGAAGCCCTTTGCGGGCTGCTGCCGTGTGCTGTGGAAACCCAACTTGTCTCCTCCAGAGCCCCCATAAGAATGCTCTTGAAGAGACACTCCCGGGGCGCCAACGGCTTGTTCCTTCCCCACCGCGGCGGCTCACCCCAGGCAGCGCCCCGAGCCCGTGCTGGGTGACCCAGAAGGCATTTTGCATTCCCCTTCTCCACACGGGCCAGTCCAGCATGGGGGCAAGCAGCAGACTGGGGTTGCTGGGGCAAGGTCGGTCACTGCGGCTCCTGGGCAGCGATGAGCCGGGCACCGCGCTGTGAGGGGAGGGCGGTGCGGGCAGCCCCGGCCGCGTCCCCGGGGGCCATGTCCGGCAGCACCCCCAGCGGCTCGCAGGCGGCCCCCGCGGGCCTCTCCCTGCCGGGCCGCGGCCGCTCGTGCCCGCGGCCGCTCGTGCCCGCCACCGCCCCAGGGAGCCGCCCCCGGGCCCTGTCATGGCGCCCGCCCCGCTCCCGCCCCCCGCGGAGGGCGGCGCCGCGGCCGGCGGCGGGGCCTGCTCAGGTGCGGCGGGAGGCGGCGGCCGGGCCGCGCAGAGCCGCCTGTGCTGCCGCCATGAGCAGCGCGGAGCCGCCGCTCGGGGCCGGGCCGCGGGCTCAGCCCGCCTGGAAGCGGGAGATCCTGGAGAGGAAGCGGGCCAAGCTGGCCGGGGCGGCTGGCGGCGAGCCCGAGCCCCCGGCCGGGGAGCGGCTGGTGGTGGCGGAGAGCCTGGGCCCGCTCCGCGAGAACCCCTTCATGCGGCTGGAGAGCGAGCGGCGGCGGCTGCGGCAGGGGCTGCCCGGGCACGACCCCGACGCGGCGCGGCCGCTGCAGCAGCTGCTGGAGCTGTACAGCGCCGTGCCCGGCATCCGCACCATCCGCGCCGACAACATCCTCATCATCGAGTCCCAGCCCGACGCCGCCACCTGCTTCGCCGAGGGGGAGGCGCTGCCCGGCCGCCGCCGGGACCCGGCCGCCGCCTCCCCGCCGCGCCGCCCCGACCCGCTGCGGGAGTTGCTGGCCCGCCGCGGCGCCGCGCTCGCCGAGATCCGCGCTGACCAGGTCGTCATCTACGAGGCGGCCGAGCTGCCGGAGCCGCCCGAGGCGGCCGAGCCGGGCACCGTCAGCCGCCTCCTCGAGAAGTTCGGGCAGCGCCCGCGGGGCCGCCGCCGCCGCGGAGGGGAGGTGCTGACCGGGACCGGGAGCGCCGCGGCTGCTCCTCCGCCGGCGGGACCCGGCTCTCCCCGGCCCGGGCCGGCTGCTGCTGCGGCGGCTCCGGGCTCCCCCCGGCCCGCGCCGCCTCTTCCGCAGGTGGTGCCCGGCTCTCCCCGGGCCCCAAAGGCGGCACCGGGATCTCCCCAGCCCGTGCCGGCCACCCCCCCTCCTCTACCGGCTCCCCCCCGGGCTGCCACCCCCCAGCCCACGGTCCCCCAGGCAGCCCCGGCTTCCCCCCGGGCTGCCACCCCTCCACCGCTGCCGGTTCCCCCCCGAGCTGCCACCCCTCCGCCTGCTGTCCTGCAGCCGGCTCCCCCCCGGGCTGTGCCCCCCCATCCCACGGTCCCGCCGGCAGCCCCGGCTCCCCCCCGGGCCGCAGCCCCGCAGGCGGTCCCGGCCGCCCCCAAGGCCGCAGCCCCCCTGGCCAACTGCTTTCTGCACAAGATCAGCTCCAACTCCTTCACGGTCACCCCCCGGGGCCTGCCCCCCGGCAGCCGCGTCCCCGAGCCCAGCGCTGTCCCCGCCGGCCGTCCCGCGCTGCCCAAGGGGCCGCCAGTGCCATCCGCGCCGCCCGCCAGCGCTCCCCATGCCAGAGCCAACGCCAGGAGGCCAAAGCCGGAGGAGGCCGAAGCGGCCGTGTCGCCCCTGCCCAGTGCCACTCCGGCCCCCAGTGCCACCAGCTCCATGCAGCCTCTCTCCGCCTCAGCCCCCCGGGCCGGGGGCTCCTTTGAAATCCACCCGGCCTCCAAGCCCGACTTGGCTGCCATCCCAGCCCACGACCTGCAGGCGCAGGCCCTGGCCAAGCTGCGCCTCAACTCGCGCAATTCCTTCCTCTTCGTGCCCCGCCGGAATGGTGGCCCAGCTCTGCCCCCGGCCCAGAGCGCCCGGCCAGGGCCACCGCCGCCGGCCTCGGAGGAGAAGGCACCGCAGGAGCCCCCGAGGGCTTCCGCCCCGGAGCAGGAAGAGCCTGTCGCTTCCCCAGCGGCGCCGCTGGATCCGCTGGTACCTGTGACTTACATCGATGACATTGTGGAGCCGGACAGCGGGGAGCTTTGTCCCAGGGCTGTGAGGACGGGGAGCTTGGATCAGCCTGGAGGAGCTGGCCCTGACCTGGAGATGGAGTTTTCCTCTGTGCCCTTCTACAGACCACATTCTGCCCCCCACCAGAGGGGAGGCAGCACCTTCACTGTTGTGCCCAAAAGGAAGCCCGCTGCCTCGGGGCTGCAGACTCTCACTGATGCCAGCAGAAGGCCGCAGCAGGAGGAAGAGGAGGAGGAGGAGGAGAGCAAAGCAAAAGGCAGAGCCATGGAGAACGCTGATGGGCCCCAAGTCGGGGTGTCCCATAAAAAGCGATACCCCACAGTGAACGAGATCGAAGTGATCGGGGGGTACCTGTCCCTAGAGAGGTCCTGCATGAGCAAGACGGGCTCCCGCCGCAAGAAGGTAACTGCCTGGGGCACCTCTGCACCAAAGAGCCAGGCTGAAAGTAGCTCAGGTCTGCTTTTGTCTTGGCTTTCCACGAGGCACTGGGTGGCAAGATGGGCAGTGGTTTCATGGTCCTTTTGAGAGCCAAGGCTTGCTCTCAGGGATGGGGCTCTGGGTGCTGTTCTAACAAGTAGATAAGAGTGGGTATGAGCTGGGATAACTGCAGGGCTTCTCCCACAGCTGCTTGTTGGAGGTATGATAACGGAAAGTAAAATATTTCAGGTATTTAGAAAATGATGGGGAGTTGCATGGTTTGAATGGCTGTGGGTTTGCCTCCTCTCCAGCTCTGCTTGCTGGCTGGTGGAGTTGGACACATTGAGCTCCCCGTGGTCACTGCCCGGCTTGTGGCACAGGACAGTGGCCAGTGTGGCACTGGCGTCTTCCCCGCATTAGTGATCTATTGATAGAGACTCAAGAATTAGGTCTCTATTAGGCAGAAAGAGATCAGCAACAACTTAATTCCCTTGATAGGCTTATACCACCTGGCTGCTTGTTGTGGATGTGCAGCTACATCTCTGAAGATCTGTGAGATGTTGATCACTCCAGGTCTTTGAAGCAAATGCCAGGTTCTAACTTAGATCCTCGAGAGCCTTAAATTGAGAATTAATCTTTGTGTGGCTTGGTGAAATGCATCTGGATGCGATAAGGACACAGTCAGGCAGGAAGAGCTGTGCTGGAGGAGGAGGTGTAAATCGTTCAGCTCTGACAGCAGCACGCCAGGGTGACAGATCCTGATTTCCAGGTCTGTGACATGACATGTTTTTCCATAGCGGGAAGAGTTGTTTGACGTTGTTCCGTTACCTGAATGCAACTAAATATTTGATGGACTGAATCCACATGGGTGCCTGAGGCACTGAGCATTCTAAGTTGAGGAAATCCTTTGAACAGGGTGCATCTCATTTAGGAGGGAGGCAGGGAGAGCTCTTTGTCATGGCTTAATGTTGTTAAACTCCTTCATAAGAACACGCAGTCTGTATTAATTTGATTGTGACTAATGCAGGTAGCAGATCTGGAGCATGAATGCCATAAGATCCAGAATAAGCAAATAAGCAGGAGCGTTGATTCTTGCTTATGCTCCTGCATGAGTTTTTCCATGTCCTCCCATGGGGAAATGCTTGGTCAGCCTGGACTTGTTCTGCTGCTTAAATACCTCCTGGCTTGCACTCATTCCAGCTGTTCTCTTGGCTCTGCTCAGTTCAGTTTTGGGCTTACACCAAATCAGGTGTGGTATAAATATCAAGACAACATGTTAGTTACGGGTATTCTAAGGATGGAGCAGAAAATACAGAGAAAACCTTGTGGGACAGTGACTCTTAGATAAACCTGACTTATGGTGGAACCAGAGTTGCTGATGGCTCTGTGCAGGGTGGTGCTTGCTGGTAGAAGAGTAAAGCCTCAGTTAAGCAAAACCAGTGAAGTGGTGCACAGTGGAAGCTGTCCTTACCAGTACAAAAAGGGAGGAAGGAGACAAGGACAATGCTGGTGCAGTGACTGGATTGTTTCCAGCTGGTCAAACACTGGATCAGGAACCCAGAGAAGCAGTGGCATCTCCATCCTTGGAGCTACTTGAAACTTGCCTGGGGAGAGCCTCGAGCAACTGATCAGGTCCTGCTTGGAGCAGGAGTTTGGGCTAGAGACCTCCAGAGGTCCTTTCCCAACCTCAAATATCATATGAGTCTCTGAAACTGGTTAACAACTGTTGTGTCTGTTCAGTGTTGGGTTTGTGTGACATGGGGCAGGTCACGCAGCTTCTCCACCTATGTTTGTATCAGCTTAATGACATTAACTGTCCCTCTCTGCAGGCACTCTGAATGTGAAGCATGCTAAACACTGCAAGATGCATATATAACTGTAGTGGGGTTTGCTAAGAGTTATGTGGGGGGGATGTCCTGCCTGAGAACTTGCATAAAGATCTAGTTTCTGAGAAGAGAGAGATTAAAAGGCAAAGAAGGAACTGCTTGTAACATTGCAGAGCTCGGGAGGATGAAGCAAATGGGGACCCTTTGGAGACTAAGATCCAGCTTAAGGAGAAGTTTTGGGGTAGAATTAAATGTAGTAGTGGGAGAAACACCAGGTTTTCCTTCAGTTCCCACACTGCACGGGGTGGCAAGCATTGGAGTTTGACTTTGTGGCCAGGATTTAGAAGATGATGATGCTGCAGCAAATGGAAAGATTGCTGTTTACTCTTAACCTAGAGGATGTTTGTGGCTTTTAGTCTGGATAATAAGGCTGAGTGTTTGATGCCTGAAAAAGGAGCTAGCATTAGGACACATTCCTTGGTTTCTTCCCAAGAGATGGCTGTGTGTCACCAAGGCAACCGGCCAAAAACAGGGGTTCTGTTTTGTAGATATGTTGGGGTTTTCAGAAGCTTGATTTTGGCCTGAATTGGGCAGAAGCAGACATTTCCTGTGAGCTGGAAGCTGCAGTTCTTTGCTAAAACCAATATCCTTCTCTTTTGCGGGTATTGAAATCAAACCTGATGCTGGTTTCAGTAAGCAGTTGCCTGGGTCTTTTGAGGTGATTCTTCTCCCCAGGCAGACCTGCTGGGTGAGCCCACCTCCTGCTGAGCATCTTCCTTTCCAAACCTTGCCTTGGATTTGCTGAAAGGTTTTTAAGTATGCTCCAGGTTCAGGAAAGTGGTGTTTTGTGAAACTTTGACTTGGAAAACTGCATCAGCTTGCTGATGTCCAGCAGGAATCGGGGTGAGATAAACAGCACAGCCTGGCCTGGATCAGCAGGTGTCTGTGTTTAGAGTCAGGGCTAATGATTTATTAGGAGGGAGAGAGGTGGTGGCGGTTGGACTGAGTGTTCTGTGAGATGCAAATTGTGTTTTTCTTCAACTGAGGAAACTCAGCCTCCCTTTTCTGTCCCATGTCTGGCCACTGATTGCCTGACTATTGTAGAGACACCAGCAAAATGGAGCCGACTCCATGGTCCACATCCTCTGGCTTTCTGGAGTGGGAGGGTGGCTGGGACAGGGTGGGAGTGGGTTCCAGCACTGCTCTGGTCTGTTGTGAAGGGAGCTCCAGCCCCCTGTGCAGCTGCAGGGCTTGTAGCTTTGCTGTGCCTGAGGAACGCTGCTGCTGCTCAAGGCCTTTCAGGAAAAACAGCTTTATTGCTCCTTCCAGACACTTCAAGTATGTGAAGCAGCTGTTTGTGTTGGGGTTGGAGCTGATGAGGGAGAGAAATACTGTTCCTGGGTCAGAATGAAAAATGGGTTTCCAGCTGTCTTGTGGAACCAGAGCTGCTGCAGTGGGACAGTTGTTGTTCACCAGGGCTGTGAAGGTGAACATGACTTGATGATCTTAAAGGTCTTTTCCAACCTAGTTGACTCTATGGGATTGTGTATGATGGGACATGATCAAGATCATCAGATGAGGACAGCCCCAGCCATGTTCATCCATCCAGGGTGCCCGTGTGGGCAGGGAGTTGGAGCTCTTGTCCTCCTACAGAGTTAAGAGGCCCTTGAGGATTGTTCATCTACTCCATGGCTGCGTTGAGACCTCTCCAAGCAGTATCAGTTCAGATAACGTTGTGGGAGGTGACTTCAGTTTGAAAACTGAGTGAACGTTTGCAGCTTTGAACTGATGTGCTGGGTTTCCAGCAGAGTATTGGGCTTCTGCTGGGAGAGGCTGGCTGAGCTGTCAGCTCTGATGGCGCGGACAGGATACATGTTCAGGGATGGAAGGAGACCTCCTGACCTTTATTCCAACAGGGACTGGGGCAGAGGATGCAGAGCACTGTTGGTGACCTCTGTTCAGTGCTCATCTTTGTTATTACAGAAGAAGTAAAGACACTTCAGCCTGACAACAGCCCTAGGAGGAAGGGAAGGCTTGCTGCAGGATGTGGATCTTTGGGATCTCAGAGGATAAAATCTAGCTTGGCTGAGCTGACAAGGATCAGTCTTGGTTTGGTTGCCTGCCAGAATGATGTACAATAAAGTTGTCAGCAAGATAGAGATCTGGGTATCTGTAAAACATGTGACTGGCGTGTTGGAGCGAGTGCTTGGAAAGGACTGAGGACTGCTGAGGTCCTGAGCAGTAGTTGTCTGTCTTTAGGCTTCATGTTCTTGTCTTGTTGGAGGCTGAATTCTGCCACAAAGGTCCTGTGTGTATAGAATTAGCCCCAGCTGTGCTCCTTCCTTTTGTGTTGTCACTTCTGCAGCTCATCCCAAGTCACAGTATGTTTTTGTCCTCTACAGGACCTGGTACCTCTTGGGGATCCTGCAGGAAAAGTGTCTTCTAGCCAGGCCACTCAAATCCTGTAAATAACGACTTGAGAGCCAACAGACATCAGGTTGTTGATGGTTTTAATGTGTTTTGCTTGTCACAGTTGGCAGTTTGCTGAGTGCTGGAAGGTGAGCTGGGGCCTCGTGTGAATGAGGCTGAACCAGAACAAGGTTGGTGGGATCCAAACAGTTGGAGTCTTTCCTGCTTCTTCACAAAATTGTCTTCAAAGATGTTCAGCTTCAGCTGAACTTCAAAACTTTCCAGCTCACCTGGACTTTATGGTCCATTTTCTAATGTTTTGAGCTGCATAAAGCCTGAACATGGCTTCCAAATGCCCACTTAAATGAATGGGAAAGGAGTATTCTGAGCACCCCTCAGCTTTTCATCATGGGCAAGATTGGGCAGCAGTTTTGTTGGTCGAACCTGCTGATTTTCTTGTTCTGTAGCTTTCCCTCTGTTCAGTTGTGCTGGAGATGGTCTCCTGTGAGAACCAGTGTAGGCTTGAGATGCTGGCACGGATGAACACTTCCAACTATTGCCCAGACCTGTCTGGAGCAAGTCTGCGCAGCGTGGAATCCAAATACCACCGACTGCCTGAAGTATGTTTTTGCAATGTATATCACAAGTAAATTAACCATAACACAAGTGAATGAACCTGGTGATAGAGGCAAAAATCCCTCTGAAAAACTACTTTGATTCTCCTGTCTCTGTGTTCGGAGGGTCAGGACAAAGATTTGTGCTCTTCAGCTCTTGGGGAGCTGCGTGTTCCTGTTCTGTTTTCTGTCTCGTGACTGCTCTGCTGGGGCAAATCCATGTGCCACCTTTAAGGAGTGGCTGTAGGATGTATCTGACATGGATCTATTTGATTTTTGGGAGATGGGCTCAGCAGTGACACGTTCTGCACCGAAATAGGTGTCTTGGATGATCAGGTCCCTCCGCTGCGGAGGTGATGTCCATTAGCTATCAATGTGATAACCTCCTTCACCCAGACAATGCTATTTCCCTGCCCTTTTCTCATTCCAGTGTTTAGCCTGTGCTTCTCATGGCCACAGACTCTAGAAACCAGGATCTTCTTGTGGTTACAGTTTTTAAACCACCTCACAGGCTGCACCTGAGGCTCTCGGTGGGGAAGTAGGCTGGGTTTGTTTCCCTGCTGCCTGCCAGCTCCTTGAAGTGCTGGTACTTTGTTGTCCAAACCCCCTGGCAGAGCTCATGAGTCATATTTATCTCATCTCCATAGTGGGAAATGTTCTGTGACTGAGGTTCTCCATGGCCTTGCCGCTCCCATGCTTTGCCTCATGCCGCAGCAGCAGTCTGAGCTGCTCCCAAATTCCCCTTAGTTCTCTTCCTCCCATCCCCTGCTCGGCTGCTGCTGTCAGCAGCACAGGGGACGGGGCAGAAGAGCTAAAATAGAAACTCTTACGCAGATAAGAGGCGAGCTGCCTTTCAAGCTGGTTAGGACGTGCCCAGGGCTCAGCTGACCCAAGAGGTTGAAAGGAGATTTGGAATGCTTTGTGCTCCGAGTTCTGATCACACAGATTACAGTCAATGTTATCTTAATTGGTTTCTTTAATCCCAGCCTGGTTTGGGTTGGAAAAGAGCTTAAAGCTCACCCAGTTCCAAGCCCTGCCACGGGCAGGGACACCTTCCACTAGAGCAGGTTGCTCCAAGCCCCTGTGTCCAACCTGGCCTTGAACACTGCCAGGGATGGGGCAGCCACAGCTTCTCTGGGCACCTTGTGCCAGCGCCTCAGCACCCTCACAGGGAAGAGCTTCTGCCTAAGAGCTCATCTCAGTCTCCCCTCTGGCAGGTTAAAGCCATTCCCCTTGGCCTGTCCCTCCAGGCCCTTGTCCAAAGCCCCTCTCCAGGTTTCCTGGAGCCCCTTCAGGCACTGGGGCTGCTCTAAGGTCTCCCCTTAAGGAGCCTTCTCTTCTCCAGGCTGCCCCAGCCCAGCTCTCTCAGCCTGGCTCCAGAGCAGAGCTGCTCCAGCCCTTGCAGCAGCTCTGTGGCCTCCTCTGGACTCGCTTCTCTGGACTCGTGGAGCACAAGCTCCACGTCCCCCTTGTGCTATTGCACCAGAGCTGGATCAGGACTGCGGGGGGGTCTCCCCAGAGCGCAGCAGAGGGGGAGAATCACCTAAGCTATGGACCAGATTGGAGATGGTTTATAATTTCTATCCATCTCAAGTATTCAGCTTGTCTTGGGTTTGGGTTTGCCTTCCTGCTTTGCTTTTTCCAGGATGTGGTTACAGTGGTCCTCAGCAGAGCTGGGGCAATATGTGCTCAGGCAAGGGCAGAACTCCTGCTTGTCTATGTGATGTGTGGGAAACAGTAGGAAAATTGAAATGTTTAGTTTCCAGGTTCAGTGGCAGTAAAAGAAATCTCAGTGAGAGTGAAACCTGCAACAGCCTCTTCCTAGGGACTGCAGTGGGATGTGGGTCTGCCATGGAGCTGTCACTGTTTGGTCAGTTTGTGTAGGAAGAGTTATGTGAAGTTCCTGTATCACACAGAGAAACTTCTCAAACACCCTGGGAAAATGGGGACGGAAGGAACTTGGTGCTGATGTTTTCGGAGACGTGTCCTTTAGATGATCTTGGGAACTTGGCAGGATGGAGCTGCTGGTTTGTAGGCATTGGAAGGAGCACAGGCAAGCTGAAGGAAACATCCCAGACATCACGAGAGCAGAACAATTGTGTGCTTAGGAAAATTTCCCTAAGCTTGCAGGTAGTGACAGTGCAGGTCTGAGGACATGTCCCTCACCCTCACGATGAACTTGCTCCACTTAGGCACTTCTCCTCAAGGAATTCTCTTCTGCATATTAATAGTACAGAAAAAGGGCAAGAGAGACATGAACTCTGTCGTGTGGCTGATACTGTTCACATCACTGAAGCCTTTTGGTCCTCAAGTTCAGAATGAGCTTCTTGCCTCAGGGTGGGAAGCTCAGGGTGGGAGGTAATTCCATTCCCACCCTCCCCATATCTCCTGGGAAATAAAGCTCCATCTGTCCCATTCCAGCTGGAGGCTGCTCACTTGCACCAGACCACAGTGTTTGTTTGGACTGCTGCGGTCAGCCTTGGTTGCACAGAGATGTTTGTGTGTGGCACCTCCCAGTTCTGCACCGGGTTGTAGCCACAAATTACATGCTCAGAGTTGCCTGTACAGCAAAATCCTCTGCTCTTTGGGAGGTTCGTGCGTTGTTTATGAAGATCCCAAGGCTTGACGCTAACTGTATCTTGCTCATGCCTTCTCTCTTTGCGTATTCAGACGAGATTTGTGTCATATACAGGGGCATCTGTCAAATTCTTATGAACCAAGTAATATTGGAATTGTTTGTTACTTACTGGAAGGCTCTGGCTCCTCAGTCTGCAGATGTGCAGAGGAAGGAAGGGTTTTGGGTGAATAGCTGCTTTGTACCGTGTCAGACTGGGACTCCAACTGCCCTCTGGTTATTTGGGAATCTCTTCTTGTCCCACATAGTCAAGGGTAGAGTTAACAAAGCTGCCGGCCCTGCCACACTCTGGGACTGTCCGTACCCTGTCACTGCTCATCAGGAATTTGAAACTTCCCCGTGTCTTGTACAAGGAGTTTAATATTTCGAATCTCCATGCTCCTGTCTACCATGTGCTTCAGCAGATTGATTACACAGAGCTGGCTTTGTGGGTTGCCTTGTAAATGGAGACTTTCTTCTTTTGCCTTGTGGCTTGGGAGCTGGGATGTGACCCTGGAGGCAACATCTCCTTTGCCAGCAGCACAGAGCTTCCTTGACATGCTGCTGCTGTAAATCTTCAGTGCTGCTAGCTCTATTCAGTGACTAACTCTGTGATGCTGTTAATAGTTGAGCAAAACTCAGTGTTACACATAGGAAACACTCCTTGGAAAAGCATGATCAAGTAAGCCTCTGGTGGAGCAGCCAACTCCTGTGCCCCAAAACTCTGCTTTTTGTACAGAATGACAGAAAAGTATCTTTCTGAAGTGTCATCTGCAGTTTTCTGGGCATACTTGTGCTGCTTCAGCCATAGCAGTACGGGGTTAATCCGATACAGGAACCAAGTCTGAGGTCCCTTCCATTCCTAGAGGTACCTCTCAGGGAAAAACCATTTCTTCCTGTGTCTGAAAGGCTTTAGAGGTACAAAAGCTGCTTATCTTCTCCTGAGTGATAGCAAATGCTTTGGTAACACGCTGCTGCTGCTGCAGCCCCCAGGGTTCTATTCCAGGCTGCTGCACATCAACAATTCAACAATTTGGGCTGAGACATGACCATGTTTTGAGGACAAGTGCAGGCATGTAGATAAGCTAGTTGCTACCTCCTATGAAATGGCTCATTTTTCCTGTATATCCTTTATCTGAAAAGTTTTATCTGAAAGTTTCAGAGGAAAAGCTGCATCCCACAGGAGTTGTCCAGCTCACTGACTGCAGGTTGTTATGAGAAAGATGAAGGTCCTTGCAGAGGTTTGCAGTTTATGAACTGCTCCTGCACCTCCTCTCACTGCTGATCTGTGAGAACAGTCAGACAGGGTCAGATGGAAAGACCAAGGTAAACCCTTTAGGGATCATTGTCCACCATAAAATATCTGCTTCTACCCTCTGTTTCAAGGCTCACGAGCAGTTATTTGTCTGGGCAGGGACCTTCCCTCTTGCCCCATGGCAGCGTGGAGGTGGGAGGTTGTTCTGTGTTAGGAGACTCTCCTCCTCACATGGATCCTGAGCTCTGCTGGGCAGAGCCTCCACCAACCTACCCAGTTGTACTGGAGGAGCTTTCCTGCCCAGCCTGGGGGGCTGTTATTGCCAACCTCTATGGAATGCTCTGTATCAACAGGTTCCTGCTGCACCCCCAGCAGTTTGCTGCTGCAGTTTTCAAGTATCTGGGTGTGATGCCTTGTGCTTTCATCTCATTGACTACATCTTTAGACAACCAGTGGTGCAGCAGAAGTAACAAAGCCCCATGTAAGACTGCATGGAAGCACAGGGTTCTTCAAAACACTGATTCTGTTCATGCCTGTTCTCTTAGAGATATCAATTACTCTTTTGTATTCATGCTGAATTGCTTGTCCACCCTTCCAGCAGTTACCAACTGCTGAGAAAGGAGGAGATGTTTGATAGACCAGGTGTGAAAAGCTGGTTTAAATCACACCCAGCAGCACTCAGCACCCCATGGATGCCCTGGGGAGTCGGTGCAGTCCCTAACTTTGTCACTTCAGGGTTGGATGGCTTGGGGAGAGAGGATGATGAGGGGAAATTAGAACTTGGAAAGAGCACATCTTGATCCCTGGTGCTAGTCAGATTTGGATCTTGTGAAGTACCTGGGTGGCATTACTGAAGAATTGCAGTGTCCTTGTCACCGTGCAGCAGCCACTGCCCTCTAATCCAGTCTGCAGTGTGGTAGGTATGGATGTGCTGGAGGTACTGTGTGATGTTAGCAGGGATAGGAATAAACTCCAGCTTGTGCTTCACAACTTGCCATCCCATCTGTCTCCTGTGAGAGCCTCTGATTTGGGAGATGGCTGCTGAGATTGCTCTGTGAGGAAGGGGCAGTGGGCTCTGGTTTGCAGTACCATTCTAGGCTGCTCTAATGGGGTCAGTGTGGGACTCTGACTCTCCTTGCTGGAATATAGTTAGAGTGATTTTCCCCATCTCTTTTAATGACTAGAACAATTTAAGTTTTTTTGCTTAAATTTATAAAGTGAGGATTTGGATTACCAAAGAGATTGCTGTTTAAAAGGTGCAAAACACCCAATGTTATCACTCTGGCTTTGCTACATCTGCCAAGAAGCAAAAGTGATAATGAGTGGGGAAGAGAAAAGCCACGCCAAAGAGATGCTTCAGGAGCTGGGGATGCATTAACCCCATGATTTGCTTCTGAGCCTTAGAGATGGTTTGTGAGAGGCCATTGGGGGTTTGCTCCTTCATGAGCTGTGGAGTCTCAGACTTTCCACCTCAGTGTTTGGAGTGAAGTGGCTGCTGACTTCCATTGCTCATGTCACAAGCTGGTTTCTGTAAACTGGTTATTTTTGTTTCTGTGATGTCTCTGTACATGGGGGCTTTTTGGTGGTTGCTCTGGTGCAGGCTGCATCCCCTGAGACAAGCTTGGCTTTCCTAAGTGAGCCCTGTGTAACTACCCAGATTGACGCATGTTGGGCAGTGTTTACCCTGTCTTCTCCTTCCTGGGCACTCTCTTATTCATTACTAATCAAATCCTAGCAGATAAATAAATGATTTTTGCTATGGCAACAGGGATCTGCTGGCTGAACAGCACAATATTCCCTGGAAAGCCTGCCTTACCCTTCCCAGCGTGGCTTGGCTTGCTGGGCAGAGCATTAACACATAGATATGCGGGCTTGGGTTGGACCCTGGGTTGGTGACACAGATGTGGGTGAAGCATTCAGCTGTGCAAATAGTGACAAATCCCTGCAAATATCCACAGCTGAAGGGTGCAAAATTCTTCCTTTCCAGCACTGGCAGCTGCTGCTGAAGCAGAAAGGGGGGAATCACAGGCATGATGAGCAGTTCTCTGCCTGGCTGGGGTGTGCTTGGCTCTTCTGGGATATGTTTCTCCTTATAAAGAAAATATGTTTCCATAAAAGCCTGTAGGGTCTGTCAGGGGCTGCTGGCTGTCGTCTCTGCTGTTACTGGGCTCTTGATTTTTCTCTTTAGATGGTTCTTGGGATTGCATCTGCCTTTGTTCCCCACGCACAGTGTTCAGTTCTGCTCGGGGTGTTGCTTAAGGCAGCTCCGTTACCCCACGCGTCCCCTTGTTTTGCCTGAAAAAGTTGCCTTCCCTGTGAGGGTGCTGAGGCGCTGGCACAGGGTGCCCAGAGAAGCTGTGGCTGCCCCATCCCTGGCAGTGTTCAAGGCCAGGTTGGACACAGGGGCTTGGAGCAACCTGCTCTAGTGGAAGGTGTCCCTGCCCGTGGCAGGGGGTTGGGACTGGATGAGCTTTAAGGTCCCTTCCAACCCAAACCAGGCTGGGATTCTGCTTTGTGTGTCCTCTGATGCCACCTCATATGTGAGGAGGGAGCTCATGGGATGAACCCAGCTGATGCCAGAGCAGGTTTGTCTCTGTGAGTTTTGGGGCTGTGTCTCTGCATGGGCAGGGGTGACCGAGCACTGGGGGTGCAGCTGCTCATGCAGAGCCTGTTGCCAGAGTCCAACCCTGTGCCAGGGTCTGGTTGTTCCTCCTGTGTTTGCTTTCCTGGGTGCGTCTGACTGCTTTGTTGCAGAGTGGCCGTGGGGCTCTTCCTGCTTCCTGGGAGCAGGGTGCAGGGTGGTGGGGGGCCACCAAAGCCACCGTGGGGTTTTGGAGGGGAATTCCCAAGGTGCACTCACACCAAGCAGGGCTGCCTGGTGTCAGCCTGAGCGTAGGCTGTGCTGGCCCGGAGGTGTTGCTGAGGCAGCACGTTATCTTGTGATAAGCTCTCCCCCAGGCTGGGGCCCTGGGTGCGTGGGGCTGGCACACTGTGGTTAATGGTTGCTCCTTTTGAATAGCTTCAAAATGTCCTGACAGAATGAAATGAAGAGATTAAATGAAATAATGCTTTTAATTTGGGCCAAGAGAGGGGATTCTGCCCCTCTGCTGCGCTCTGGGGAGACCCCCCCTGCAGTCCTGATCCAGCTCTGGGGCAACAGCACAAGAGGGATGTGGAGCTGCTGGAGCGAATCCAAAGGAGGCCACGGAGCTGCTGCGAGGGCTGGAGCAGCTCTGCTCTGGAGCCAGGCTGAGAGAGCTGGGCTGGGGCAGCCTGGAGAAGAGAAGGCTCCTGAAGGGGAGACCTTAGAGCAGCTCCAGTGCCTAAAGGGGCTCCAGGAAACCTGGAGAGGGGCTTTGGGCAAGGGCCTGGAGGGACAGGCCAAGGGGAATGGCTTTGAACTGAAAAAGCACTGGTGGCAGTGGCTGGTTCTGGGATAGTTTCTGAGCTTTTGGGAGCTCTGGGCACCTCCAGCCTCGTGGCCTTCGTGCCTGGCAGCAGGGCTCTTCCCTGGCAGTACAGAGGCCACATTGTGAGCTGTCGCTGCCCGCTCTGCTGCTTGGCTCGGATCAGGGAGCATCTAGGTCAGCAGCAGGGGCAAGAAATTCAGGGAACAGCAACTGGGATGCTCTGATCTTTAGGGCCTTTTTATTCCAACCCTTTTTCTCTGACGTACAACCATTCCTCTCCCCATGTGTCATCTGGAAAAGGTCAGAGTGGCTTTGGGGTTGGGGCAGGGAATGGGGGAAGGCAGCTTGCTGCTCTCTCTGCTATTTCCATCCTGCCTTCCCCTGGGAGTGTGGGGAAGGGAGCCAGCCTATGTCCAAGGTACATCTTGGATTTGGACAAAGTAGTACACAGCTCCACGACGTGTATTCGCAGTGCGGAAGACGTGCTCGGTTCTCGCTGTGTAACCCAGATTTGATTTAAGCTCCCTTTGTTGCTTTATGGAAAAGCAGCAGTGAGATGCTCACTGTCTGCCTTGCAAACCCTCATCACCCACACAGGTGCAGCGTGTCTCTCTGGGCAGCACAGGGAGATGCTGTGCTCCTGCTCAGTGCCCGTTTGCAGGCTCTGGGCACTGTGCAGCTGTAGGTTTGGCTCCAGCAGAGCCCGGTGGCAGCAGCAGCATCGTGCGGGGCAGGCAGGGAGGTGCTGCTGCTGCTGAAGGAACACGTGCACCAGGGCAGCACGGGTGGTGGTTGGTACCTGCCTGGGGCACGTGTTTGTCAGCCTGAGGGTGATTGTGTATGAGGGAAACTGCAGATGGGGCACATGGGGTAAACGTGCTGCGCTTTGTTGTGTTGACAGAGGGGAGATTGAGATGAGCTCTTAGGCAGAAGCTCTTCCCTGTGAGGGTGCTGAGGCGCTGGCACAGGGTGCCCAGAGAAGCTGTGGCTGCCCCATCCCTGGCAGTGTTCAAGGCCAGGTTGGACACAGGGGCTTGGAGCAACCTGCTCTAGTGGAAGGTGTCCCCAATGGCAGGGGATTGGAACTGGATGAGCTTTAAGGTCCCTTCCAACACAAACCAGGCTGGGATTGTTCTTACCAGTTATTACACAGCATCAGAAGAGATCTTCTGAACCATCCACCTTCTACCACCCCTCACAAGCAACCACTATTCTGTTCATAACCGCATTAGCTCAATTCTAATTCTAGTTAGAAGTAAATGGATCACAGCACCCTTTAAAGTAGCAGCTCCTGAACCTTGATCTGCGTTGGCTAAATACTTCCCTGCTTTTGGCCTGAATTTATTCCTGGCAAGCTTCTCCTCCTTGTTTGTCTGTTGCCTGCTGGCATCAGCAGTTCTCTCCTCCTTGGGGCTTATTTCTTGGTGTACTTACGAACTGCTGTCATGCTTTTTCTCACCCTTAATTTCTGCTGGTGTGAACAGGAGGAGCCTCCTCTGCACCTGCTGAGATGATGTGTAACCACATCTAAGCAGAACAGTAGATAATGATTAGGAGATGTAAGGCTGCAAGGGAACAACCCCTTCCCTCAGCTTCCCCTTTCAACTTGAAAGAGGACATTGGGAGTTACTGTGTCAGGATTTGGGCATCCTGCTGCAGGATGGATGCAGAGGAACTGGAGCAAGGCCAGGGGAGGCTGCCAAAGGCTCCTGGGGTGGAGGAGATGGCGTGCGAGGAGAAGCTGAGGGGCCTCGTTTGTTCATCTGGAGGAGAGAAGGGGGTGTCCAGTTGCTGCCTTCCACTGCCTGCTGGGTCTTACAGGGAGGATGGAGCCAGACAGACCCTGCTTCCAGGGGAAATGCCATGCATTATTCCTGGTTTATTTAAGCAGCATCCTAATGATGATTACAGTCCTGTAATCAATCAAACTTCTCTTTCTCAGTTATTCACAGGCGATGAACTTCTTTTAGAGCAAGGGTTGTTCTTAAATATCACCCATTTCTAGTGTTCTTGCTCTGTAATTTTCTTCATGACCCATATTTTTTCATCTATGAGCTCCCATGTTTGAGTCATCTTCACTGCTCAGTCTCCCAGTTACTGTGCCAAGGTCATTAGTGAGAACACTAAGTAAAACTGGTTTCAGAACAACCTTTAAGGGCCTCCTACTTGTCCAGTGTTTTTCCTCTCTTCCTAACTACCCCCTGTTACCATCTCTCCTGCAGCTGCTTCTATCTTGCCACTTCTGGTATTAAGCCCTGTTTTTTACCCAGCTTAAATAACCTTTGCCAGGATGTCCTCCCCAAAATGCACTCCTGATCGCTGATGTTTCTGTTGTGTAGAGCATGGGTACCTAAATGAGTTGGCAGGCATCAGCAATGTCACCTTTCCAACATGTGGATGCTTTCCTTTCCTCTTTGGCAACACTGATCCCTCCTGAGGGACACGTGGCACGCCCAGTCCTCCTGGCTGCTGGGCATCAGTGTCAGATGAGGACAAAGCATGTGCCAGGCAAAGAGCCAGAGGGACTCTGGACCTCTCAGCCTCCTGCCTCCATCCTGGCTGTTTGGCTGTCTGTGGTTTCTCAGCGTGACAAGAGATTCAGTAAGGCACAAGGGGAAAAGTGGGGGCTATGCAGTGGTTTAAAAACCAGGGTGAAGCCTGGAGGTGGTCTTTGCCAGAGCAAGTGTTGGGATCTTATGCTGCTTTCTAATAATTCTCCTTTGCTCTTGTCTAGATGAAGATCTCTTTCAACGAGACAAGTTTGCAGACTATGTTTGAGTACCCATCGGAGAGCTCACTGGCAGAAGAAGAGGAGGAGGAAGAGGAAGGACACACTTCTGAAACAGAGGAGGACAAATCTTGCACCTTTTACGTTCCATGCCCAAATAGCACTTTGCATCCCAGTACCCCCAACTCAGGTGAGCGAGGCACAGTGGGGCATTGTGGGGTTACTGGTGGTGTCTGATGTTGTCCATATTCCCTACAGACCCTTATGGGGCTCCACACAGGTGGAAGTGCTGATGGAGGTGACTTCTGCCAGCTGAACTGGGGCTTAGTGGGGATGGGACTCAAACCAGAACAGGGACCTGCGGATGGGCAGTTTCCATGCTGTCCCTGCCAGGATCCTGATCCCGCTTGCTTTTGGGATGGTGAGAAATACTTCCATCGGCTTTGTTCTTCCAGCAGATTTATCTAGCTACACCCCAAAGCACTCCGTGAAGTTCAGCGTGTGGCAGGAGCAGAAGTATGAGGAGATGCCTGCTGCAAGGGGACCCATCCCAAAAGAAGCTGATTCCCATGGGAACCAAGTGATGGTGAGACATTAAATAAGCAAGTGTTGGCTTTGTCCTGCTGTGCTGTTATCCAGTGCTTAGGTTGGTCTGGTTGGTGGGATGGGATGTGCCTTCCACTGAACACCCGTGGAGGTGTGCACCGCTCACAGGGGGACGGATCTACACCAGGTCCCACTGCCAGACCTGCACGTGTAAAGATGAGGCATCTGGCACACCTTGTACTCCAGGGCACCTTTGGAAGGGGGGGAATTAAATGCCCTCGGGCAAGGTGCCAGTGCAGTCCGAAGGTGTGTGTACTCCTGTGCTTTGGCTTTGGTGACACCTCCATGTCAACTTGCTTTCTCCACAGCTCACCCCAGCAGACAAGGGTGGCCTCTCGGATTTCAGCAGCGAGCCCGCTCTCTACTTCTGATGGCTTCATCTCCTGGCCTGCAGCAGCGGCTGCTGGACAAAGTGTGTCAGTGCAGCTTCCCCAGGTCCATGCCAGCTCCGCGGAAACAGCTTCTGGGTCCCTCCCTCACCACGGTTTTTGTTGGATCCTGATGCCAAGAGTGGACTAGATGCTCTCGAGCATCTTCGGAGAATATTTGCACTGGATTCTGGGACCTAACTACTACTTTTAAGACGTATGATTTATTCTACCTGTGGCCTTGCGTGTTCCTTGTTCAAGATCAGCTGCCAGTTGGGCAAGTGTCTTGAGAACAGAGCTGTAACCCCGGGATGGATGTAGATTCTCTTGGTGCTTATCTGAGTCCACTGATCCAGGCACTGTGTGGGGTCTGGGAGGCTTTTGTACCACTTCTCCCATCAGAGGCCCCAGCGAAGTTCTGGGCTAGGAGCACTGGGAGTACCTGGGCAGTTACTGGGTCCACACAAGTGGTTGTGAGTTGACAGCTGGATTTGGGGTCAGTTTGGAGAACCATTGAAGGTTCAGGGTTTGTTCTCAGCATGTTTCTGGCTCTAGTTGTACTGAACCATCATGGAGTTAGTGTGCCAGTTATGTTCTTGTAAAGGAAGCTGAACACACTGTGCGAGGGATGGGGAGGGGAATAAATGCTTTTGGCTTTAGGTGTCATTTTTGCACTGATCTGCAGGGAAGTGTCCAGACTGGCTCAAGGCTCTTGAAGCCTCACAGCCATTGGCCATAGCTTTGATCTGTCCATACCCGACCCTGGTGTCCAGTCTCCAGTAACTGCTGACTGTGCTTCAGTTTGCCAGTCCCTCTTGTTGCTTTGTTCCAGCATCCAATGCCCAAGATTTCTCTCTTGGTTGGTGGGGAGGCTTCCTTCCAGCCATGCTTGCTCTGCTCCTCTGATGCAAAGCACAGGAGGGCAGTTTCACTCCTTCCTTCTGCAGAACTTGAACAAGGAACGTGATTTTTTTTTTTCTAGGATTTTTATAGTTCTGTTGTAATTGTTTAATGCAGCCAATATGCAAAGGAATCTGCTAGACTCTTCCATTGAAGTTTTCTACTACTGTAAACTCAGGGTCAAAATTGCACTCTGGAAAAGATGGAACACTGCTGCTAATGTGATTTGTATTTCTGGGATTAAAAGAGATGGTTGGAATAGCTACTGCCTCCTTAGGCTTTATGGAATGAGTGGTACCCCGGTGTGTGGACCCATCCAGAGGGAAGGGCTGGTATCTTTGGGTAAATTTGATATGTTTATTTGTTTGTGTGTTACATAGAGATGATGAATGTCGACTCAGGGTGGCATTGGGCTATGAACTGCAAATGCTCTGCATACCTTTCGCTTGTTTTGGTGCATAATGTAGCAGGTGGAAGGTTGTTCTGCTGAATAATATGTCAGGACGTCGTACTTCTAAGGCAGTGGGGCACAAGTACCATGGAAACGGCAGTGGATCCCATGGGCTAAAGCTTCTCCCATTAATAAAATACTTCAGGACAAGATGCTGAGACTGGGGTAGAATGAGGAAAACTGCAGGACCACTAGTGACTGCTGGAGACTTAAGGGATGGGTAAATTACCAGATATGTGGAGTTAAACACTGAGCAGTGCCCAGTCAGTAGCTGTTCACACAGCCAAAGGAGATGGGGGACTATGTCTGAAGAAAAGCTCATGCACAGCTTTTCTAGCAGAAAAGGTCCCAATGAGCATCTTGCACTTTGGAAGAGCTGGGGCCAGTTTAAGGCAGCTCTGTTTTCACTTACTTAACAAAACTGCAGGTGGTAAAGCAATTAAAGTTAGAGACAAGGTATCTGAACTAGTCTTGACTGTTCTTCCATGGATCAATGAGGAATGCTAAAGCCAACAATATCCTGCAGCTTCTTCCACTGACTTCATCAAATCACAAACTGGTTTGTGTTGGAAGGGACCTCAAAGCTCATCCAGTCCCAACCCCCTGCCACGGGCAGGGACACCTTCCACTAAAGCAGGTTGCTCCAAGCCCCTGTGTCCAACCTGGCCTTGAACACTGCCAGGGATGGGGCAGCCACAGCTCCTCTGGGCAACCTGTGCTGTTCTCTGTGCGTAAACCTCTTCTGGCTAGGACAGGCTCAGTGGAGGTATGGGAGTGCAGAGAGTGCTTCTCAAGAGGAGCATGTGGTGCTCTACCTCATAGCTGTGATTTACACCTCGGTGAGTGCTGACTTTGCACTTCCCTGTCTGTACCAGAGGAATTCGTAGCTTGTTCTTGGCAGAGCAAGGCGAATGCTGTTTGGAGGGCAGTAGCTGCCAAGTCACCTCCTGGGCTATGCTTCAGCATCACTGTGCTCAAAGGGTATTTTGTTGCAGATGCCCACCCTGATCTGTAGCATTTGAGGATTAACTTTAGTAGTTCTCTATCTAACACCAGAGTGCATCTGAAAGGAAAATTTACCTCTGCAAAACAAAGACTTTTATTAAACGTGGCATCCTTGCACCAGAACAGGATCTGTCCCAGACCAAGAGGGCTGTCCAGGCTGAAGAACAAGTTTAGGAACGCTTTTGTTCATGTGCTTGTTTTTCTCTTTCTTTTGAAGTGCATTGCTGCTCACTGGCTTTACCAGCATTCCCCAGTTCTTCCTCCAGGGTATCCAGCAATGTCTGAGAACTCTCCAGGATCTGGGAAAGGAAGAAATAAACATAGCTTATTTTTACATAAACTGTTTCTGAGTTCCCTTTGAATTCAGCTGATCTGCCATGCAGCAGGAGGGACCCTCACTATATCTACTTCTCGGTGATGTATCATCCTATTTCACTGCTGGAATACTTCTGACTACAAAACACCTTGGGCAATTTATGTCTTAGAGTAGGAGGCAGAGAACTTCTGGAGCAGGCCACGGGGTGTTTTGGGGGGGGGGTTGGTTTGTTTCAAAGGGAGCTGTTGATACCTGTGTTTTTCAGAGCAGTACTAAACAGTGCCCAGCTGACCCGGTTCCAGCAGTCTCCCACTGTTAAAACTGCACTCTTTAGGTTTCTTGCTTCAAGACTAACTCCACAATGACCTTAAGTCAGACTATATCTTCCCTTTTATTCATTTTCTCCTATTTTTAGCTTACATTGTATGTAATCCAACACTCCCACTCATTGTCCTTTTGGAAGCAAGGCTACAACAGGTTTAGATCTTGCTGCCTGTCCATCTCACCATTTTAGTTTTAACACAGAGGACAATTGTAATGAAGTGCGATAGTGAGGGTGCAGTCCTAAAGATCATCTATGTTCCTACGAACTTGTGGAAATCACTGTGTGGTCAGAGAAGAGATGAAGGTAAGCGCCTGCAGGATGAGACACTGATAGGACGTGTTGGTGGGATCTTGCCATCTTGTCCATGGATGAAGGTGGAGGGAGTCCTGTGCCTGCCAGGGGCTGGGGCAGGCAAGTTTCAGTAAACACTGATTCACTTCTAGGCTGTTGTAACCTGTATCTCAGGTAAGGTTTCTTTTAGAAGCTGCTGTTTGCCTGTGAAGCTTCACAACACAAGTTTTAAGCTGTTAAATTTTTATGTGAGTTCCCCCCATCACACCAGGTCTTGAAACAGGCTGAGAAAACAAGTACAGCCTCATGTGAAAAATATCTGTCACAGGAAGGTACTGACTTTGGGAGATGAAGAGGATGTGACAGAGAGTGATCCCATTCAACAACAAATGGGAAAAAGAGAACTTAGGAAGCAGCTAACAGGGGAAGCTGTTCAAAACACTTGCTTTGAACCAAACAGTTCCTTGGTGCCCACAGAAGGAAGATCATTGCTTATCTGAAAGCAGGCTGGCTGAGCAATGTGTAACTCAAAAGTGAATCCAGCTGTTACCCTATGTGCAAGATCAAGCAGTCCCTGCTTGGCAGAGTTTACAAATTCAGGGAAGGTGAAGGGGTAGAGGAAGCGAAATAACAGTAGTACCCTTGTGGTGTTTGTCTCCTTCCCACCCCTGTACTGGGCCAACAGTTCTACTCTTTTAATGATACTATTCCATCAGAGAAGGAATAAATGACATTAAAAGTTGGGCAAGCAGAGTGTTCAGTAGGCCAACAGTTCTGTCAGTGCAGTGTGTTGTTACCTGCGTGAATTCATGGTCTTCTGGGCCAATGTCTCGGCTCTGGTTTCTTCCTTCTTTCTCTGGGCACCCTGTGCCAGCGCCTCAGCACCCTCACAGGGAAGAGCTTCTGCCTCAGAGCTCATCTCAATCTCCCCTCTGGCAGGTTAAAGCCATTCCCCTTGGCCTGTCCCTACAGGCCCTTGTCCAAAGCCCCTCTCCAGGTTTCCTGGAGCCCCTTTAGGCACTGGAGCTGCTCTAAGGTCTCCCCTTCAGGAGCCTTCTCTTCTCCAGGCTGCCCCAGCCCAGCTCTCTCAGCCTGGCTCCAGAGCAGAGCTGCTCCATCTCCCCCCAACTGATGGTTTGTGAGACGGTCTTTTCTGGGGGGTCCGTTCCAAGGACCACTTTGATGTCTTGTAACAATATGCTTTATCCAGGCTCAAAGTGCACCAAAACAAACCCAAACCCCGACCTCTTCATCGGGGGTCTGCGTGTACCCGGAGCTCTGGCCGGGGCCGGCCGGGCGGGGGTTACGGGGCCGGGGGTGCCGCTCGGGGGTACCTGGCCGTACGCCACCTCGGTCTCGGCGATGGTCCGGTCGAGCTCTGCGCGGGCGGCCAGGTCCCGGGCCAGGCTCTCGCTGGTGCCCGCCAGCCGCTCAGTCAGCGCCCAGATCCGGCGCTGCAGCCGGCTCCGCTCCGCCTCCTGCTCCTGGATCCGCCCGCTCAGCTCCTCCCGCCGGGCGCGCAGCTCCGCCAGCCCTGCGCGGCACGGACCGTCAGCCCCGGCCCCGGCCCCGGCCCCACAGCCCCCCGCCCCGCTCACCGTCCCGCAGCTCCGCGCTGTACCCGCGCAGCGCGGGCCCCGGCCCGCTCATCGCCCCGGCCCTGCCCAACGTCCCGCCGCGCTCCGCCCCTTCCTGCGGTGCGGCCCGCATGGAGCCGGCGGCGGGCGCGGGGCTCTCGGCCGCCTGGCACACGCTGAGCACGGCGCTGGTGCCGCCCGCGGCCCTAGGGCTGGTGAGGGGCCGGGCCGGGCCGCGGGCGGGCGGGGACGGGCTGGGGGGAACGTGCCGCTCCCCGCTCCCCTCACGGGCCTCTGGGCCGCGGCGGGTCCGGCCGCCACCGCGGGCCCCGGGGCGGCCCCAGACTCGTCCGGTCCCTCCGCTCCTGGGTCCGGTTTTCGGGGCCAGGGCTGGGAGGGAACGTGTGGAGCTGCGGGCTTGGAAAGAGGGGCCGGGGGGAGCCGGGGTGCGGCGGGTTGTCTGTGCTCGGGGGCTGTCAGGGAAGGGCCGGCGGGTGCAGCCTGGAGGGCTCCGCGCCCCCCGCCCGTGCTGCGGCTCCCCGGCGGAGCCAGGCGCAGCCAGGGAGGGTTAGGCTTTTGGGGACCCGAGGGTGACCCGTGGCTCTCCTGCCAGCGCATGTGTCCTGCGGGCGGGACCCCTGCCACCGACAGAGGTGGCAATGGACAAGGATGCCCATCCCTGGCAGTGTTCAAGGCCAGGCTGGACACAGGGGCTTGGAGCAGCCTGCTCTAGTGGAAGGTGTCCCTGCCCATGGCAGGGGCTTGGAACTGGATCCCCAGCAGGTCTCTGTGGAGGAACAGCATCCCCTTGGCGCTGTCTGACAGGAGAGCCCGTGTACCTTTGGTCCCTGCTCTTTATGCTGAGGGTCTCTTCTGCCACAGACCCTCCTAGAGAAGTCTTTATGTGTCCTAGACTCGTTATCCCCTCCTCTTTTCAGGCAGCACCGAGGTCCAATGCTGTGGGGCTGCTGAAGGATGCCGACCTGCGGGCAGCCCTGGACGTGCTGCGATGTTATGACCTACACTCGGTCGTGGAGGAGTGGTTCATTGAGGTCCTGCAGACGGACCTCCAGGCAAATATAGCTCCTGAGTTCTGGAACTGCATCAGCCAGTATGAAAACACGGCCGAGGAGCCCCAGTGCTCCTCACTCCTCCTGGACGCGTTCTGTCTTCTCAAGTGCCGCCTGGACCCCTACCTGAACAGCCTGGAACTCCTGGAGAGATGGACCAAGGCAGGCCTGCTCCTGGGGACAGGCGCTCAGATGCTGCAAGAGAAGGTCTACACCATGTTCAAAGCTATCCTTTTCTTCTCCACTACCAAGTCCTTCCAGGAGATGATCCAGCAGTTCTACAGCCGCACATTCAGGATATATATGCGGCAGTGGAAGAAAGGAGAAGATGGAACCGAGTGTGAGAGCAGCATGAGTGAGACTGAGCAGGAGAGTGATACGGAGGAGGGCGGAGGAGAGAGCGCGCTGTGCGCGGGCTGCAGCAGCAGGAGAGAGCAGTGCTGGTGCCCCAAAGCCATGGAGCAGTTTCAGCAGCTCAACGACATCCTGTACGTACATTGGGGGGTGGTGGCTGTCCCTCGGAGCAGGCAGATGGTCTGGGTGGGGAGCAGCAGCAGGTCTTCTTGATCTCTGAAAGCAGGAGTTAGATGTGAGGTCAGGCTGCATCGTGGTGCTGGACAGAGAACCTGACACAGGGGTTCTGCGGCTGGGTGCCAGCCGGTGGTTGAACTAGAGCACATCTTCAGACAGAAAGTTCCTCTCCTTGGATATGAGAATATCTTCTTGCTCTGAGGCCTTCTGTCCTCAAGGAAGCAAACCCTTCTACATGAAAAAGCTTTTGATGGCCAGAAAATAATGTTTCTAAGGAAGATGGGGTAGCAGTAGTGTCATGTGTTATATACCTGTGCCTCTATGTGGGCTATCAGGGCATTTGAACTAAGATGTAGGCCTGCAGCAGTGGAGCAGCAGGGAGGAAGGTGCCTTCAGGTAGTCTCTATTTGCTCATACCTTTGCTTCCCTCTGCTCTGGGCTCAGTCACTGTCGGTCTCCGCAGCCGCCGGCTGAACCTGCTGGAGAGAGTGAGTGCCGATGCCGTCACCACCATCCTGCACAGGATGATAGAGGAGAGGATGGAGCAGCGGTGCAGGGGGGAATACGAGCACTCCTTCCTGAACGAGTTCCAGGAGGTAAGGAGGGCAGCGGGCAGCAAGGGCCCTGCCTGTGGAGATGTGCAGCTGCTCCTGGTGCTGCTTCAGCAGCTCAGGCTAAAGCAAATTCAACCTGAAAACCTCTGGTCCCGGGCTGTGACTCCGCCGCGCCTGGCAGAGAGGGGGTTAAAGCTCCCTGGTTTGATTTATGCTGGAGGGGGAGGTTTGCTCTGCCCTGTGTACAATGGACCGTTGTATTTCACCTGCTGATGTCCCTAGTAACAAGAGAGTTGCTGTGGTTCTGTTTTACCAACAAGAGCGTGTAGTGCCACCTGGCCTGCAGAGGACCCTCCCTCTGCGTCAGTGGGCCCATAATTATAATTTGTGTGGCTGTTTTCTGTTGTCTTTCCCATTTCTCAGCACCCCTTTAAAATAGGAAGTGAGGATGGGAGATGATCAGGGGCTGGAGCACCTCCCACACAAAGATAGGCTGAGAAAGTTGGGGCTGTTCAGCCTGGAGAAGAGAAGCTGCATGGAGACCTCAGAGCAGCTTCCAGTGTCTGAAGGGTCTACAAGGATGCTGGAGATGGACCTTCATCAGGGATTGTAGTGACAGGACAAGGGGTGATGGGTTCAAACTGAAACAGGGGAAGTTCAGGTTAGGTATAAGGCAGAAGCTCTTCCCTATGAGGGTGCTGAGGCGCTGGCACAGGGTGCCCAGAGAAGCTGTGGCTGCCCCATCCCTGGCAGTGTTCAAGGCCAGGTTGGACACAGGGGCTTGGAGCAACCTGCTCTAGTGGAAGGTGTCCCTGCCCGTGGCAGGGGGTTGGAACTGGAGGAGCTTTAAGGTCCCTTCCAACACAAACCAGGCTGGGATTCTATGATAGATCTCACCAGCAGGCCACAAAGAATTAAATTCCTTCCTTGCAACTACCCAGTTATTTTGCTGCTGCCTTGAACCAAGTTTGTGTTGAGCTGTTTGCCCAGTGTGGCCTTAAAATGAAATTCTCTCCTGGGTTATGGCTTTTCCAGGATACAGCCCTGGCTCTGCAGGCTTGCCCTGTGCTCCTTGTTCCTTTGCCTGTGTCGAAGAGCAACCCATGAAGTCAGGTTGCTGTGCAAATCCAACTGCTCTCTGGTTCCCTGGTTTCCTTGCTGTTTCCCATGCCAGCGTCTTTTGTTGCCTGCAAACATCAGCAGTCATTTTATGTTTACTTGCCTTTAGTTGCTGTGCAACATTTCCTTTATTGGAGCTAGTGTGAAAAGCTTTTGGATGACCTGGAGGTTGTTTCAGGGTGCTAGAGAAAATGCAGCTGCATTCCACTTGTCAGACTTGTTCCACTTGTTGCAGAAGGTCCCCTTGCTCCCACCTCCTCAGAAGGGCTGGTGTGTTTGGCCTCAGAGCATTGGAGCATGTCAGAATTAGGAAGAAAGGATTTTAAGGGGAGAAAAAAGCACAAAGCCTGGCAAGACAAAGGTAAAATAGGAGAAAAAAGGGTCTGAGAAGCAGCTTGCTAAAAGTGCAAGTGCTGAGAGCAAACCCCCCTGTCAGACACAGCAGCAGCAGTTCTGGAGTGTCAGCTGACAACTGGGCTGTAACAGGAGCACTCAGAGAGATAAACTCATGGGGGAAATGGGTGGGTTTGATAATAATTGTGTTCCCTAAAACCGAGTTGCTCGGCATCAGTTACAGTCCTTCCCTTTGGCCTTCAGGAACATTCTTTATCTGCTTTGGCACAGCTTTGCCCAGCTCAATGCCCAGGCGTTCTGTAGCCTTCGGGTTCATCCTGCCCTGTCATTGACAGAAGTTGTGCATTTCATTCAGTGTTTCCTCAGTCGAGTAAGTAATTAAAACTGACCATAACCAGACCTTGACTTTCATTTCTGTTTCAGGCTGTCAGAATTTGGTTATCAAAAACTATTAATATCTAGCACCTATTAATACTCAAATACTATCCTAGGAAGTACCTTAAAGTACCTTTCATTGCCAGCTTAAAGGGGAAATGAAAAAAACCAACAAACCAGACACTTTTTTTTGAACATCTGGATATTGAAGTTTGACAATTGCACATTTCTCTGTAGAAAACTAAATCTCAAATATATAAAAAAATGAACTTTCTGATGCTCCCTTTTCAGTTTTTCATTTTATTATTCAGTGACTAGGCCGGTATTTGAGGTCTTGGTTTAAAGTGCCTGAGTTTGGTGGTTGTCTGTGAGCCCTTGGCATGGCTTACTTGTTCTTCATTGGTTTCAGGAGTTGTAGAGATTTTGGGGTGAGGATGGTGCTCCTTTCTGGAGCCCAGCACCCATGCACAGACCTTAGACACCCCTTATCTTCTCATACACATCTGCGTGGTATATATCCTGTATCTTTAGTTAAAGTTCACATTCAAGGCCAGGCTGGACAGGGCTTGGAGCAACCTGCTCTAGTGGAAGGTGTCCCTGCCCGTGGCAGGGGGTTGGAACTGGATGAGCTTTAAGGTCTCTTCCAACAGAAACCATTCTATGATCCCCAGCTGTAACCCAGGCCAGGGTGCATTTGGAGAGTGGCTGGAGGTGATGCTGTCCTTTTCTAGCTGCCCATTTCTGCTTGCTGTCGTAGCTGTGGGGTGAGGAGTTAAGTGTGGGAGGTGGTCGTACATCCAGCTGTGGTGTTCACCACCTCTGTGCTCTCCCTGTCCTTGTGCAGTGGATTGAGAAGGTAATTGGCTGGCTCAGCAGGGTTTTCCTGCAAGATGGTCCCTCTGCTCGCTGCTCTCCAGAAGCCAGCAGCACCCTGAAGCGCTGGCGGTGCCACGTCCAAAGGTTCTTCTACCGCATCTACGCCAGCATGCGCATTGAGGAGCTCTTCAGCATTATTCGAGGTAGGTGAGACCCACTCAGTGTTCGTTGTTCACTCTTGGATTGGATGAATGATCTGTCTTCATCCGCTGACGTACCACGCTGCCTCCTCGTGCCTTCCTGTGGAGCATGGCCACTGGTTGTAGTCACTGCTTGGTTTGCAGATTTCCCAGAGTCGAAGCCCGCAGTGGAAGACCTCAAGTTCTGCCTGGAAAGGACTAATCAGAGGCAGCAGCTGCTCAGCTCCCTGAAAAGTGCTCTGGAAATGCGACTTCTGCATCCAGGTGGGTTTTACATCCCTATGTGTGTCATTACACTGTAAGGAGCCTGGGCATGAGTGAGGATCTACTGGTAGCCATCATCTGACCTCGTGTTTGAGGAGTGAGAGGCAGTCAGGCTGGGCACATCACGTGCTCTCTGTGTTCAGGTGTGCATGGACAGCAGTAGATGGTTATATCCAGCACCTTTTGGCCTCATTTTTACAGTATAGTGAGGAGCTGAGCTAGAAGTTTAGCTTTGGTCCAGGTGGGTAGAGGCTTCTTTGCTGTGTGTGGTCTGAGCTCCTCATGCACAGTCAGGGCTCAACTGGTTTTTGGTGGGCTCTGAGCCTGTGCTCATGGTTGGAATGGTTTCTCAGACATACGGATCTGATCTCTCCCTTTGGCTGGGACAGTAGGGCAGCAAGCCCTTTGCCTCTGACTCTATAGATCAAACCAAGGGCTTGCAGCATCCAAACTCCTTGCATCCAAGCCATTAGTCTGTGCTCTGGGGCTCTGACTTCCTCTGCCCCTCTCCTGTAGGAGTCAACACATCCGACATCATCACTCTCTATATCTCGGCCATCAAGGCCCTGCGAGAGCTTGACCCCTCCATGGTTATCCTGGAGGTTGCCTGTGAGCCCATCAGGAAGTATCTGAGGTAAGAGGCTTGTGGGGCAGCCGTAGGCATCCCCTTTCCCTCCTCTTCCCTTCCCTTGCTCTGTTTCTGTTGCTGTTGGCAGGACGCGGGAGGACACGGTGCGGCAGATCGTGGCTGGTCTCACAGGGGATGCTGAGGGCTCCGGTGATCTTGCAAATGAGCTCTCAAAAGCTGACCCTGTGACCCTGGAGAATGGCCAGGAGAGTGACGATGACATTGCAGAACCAGGGGACTGGGTTCCTGACCCGGTTGATGCAGATCCAGGTTAGATGCCAAGACCAGAAGTCCTGGTTTCCTGCTGCTTTGCCTGGTGGGCTGTAGTCTTGAGCAGCTCATTTGCTTATCCTCTAGAGCTGAGCTGGGGCAAGTCTCTATTGATCTCACACTGTTGTCTGCTGGATTTCACCAGGAAAATCAAGTTCCAAGCGTCGTTCCTCAGATATCATCAGCCTGCTGGTGAGCATCTACGGCAGCAAAGACCTGTTCATCAACGAGTACCGCACGCTTCTGGCCGACCGCTTGCTGCATCAGTTCAATTACAGTGCTGAGAGGTGAGGTCCAAGTGCCCAAGCTCAGGGCTTTCCATGGTGAAATCACCTGATAAAGGTGTGCTTCAGACTAACTCCTATGAACGGCTGTTTGCGGAACCAGGAATGTCTTTGGCCGTTTTCTCTGTAGCTTTGGGTTTGCATCTCAAATTTCATGCACTCACCTCTTCTTGGGCTGCTTCCTGCTCAGTCCTGCACTAGTCCTGCTGAGGCTTGCACTAGTAGGGCAGCATGTAGGGAATTGGAGGCACCAACACCCTCTTAGCTCCATCCCCCATGTTCTGGTGGCCCTCACAACCTGCACAGGCTGCTTAGGGTCAGCAGAAAGTGTCCAAATAAGAAAAAGGGATGAAGCATCAGGAAACCTCAGTTGCAACCCAGCTGTGTCTCTTGACAGTGGCTTTCCTTTCTGTGAAGTGCAGCTACTGCAAACCCTATCTGGGATGGGCAGTCTCAGGCAAGTGGCTCACCAAATGCTGAGGTTGCCCTGTGTTGTTGAGGGGATGGCTACACATGATGCTCATCTGAATGAAAGGGATGGGAGGGCCTTCAAAAAGCTGCTGGCCTCCAGCGGTTGTTCCTCACTGCAATGCTAAGAGGCATCCTGCTCGGATAAAGTGCCTTGCAAGGCTCCCAGGAGGAGCACCCTGTGCCAGGGACTACCTGTCTGGACTGTGTTGCAAGGGGTGGAGGCCAAGCCAGGCTCGTTGTGTGAGGGACCTGAGTCTGATCTGCTCTTTCTCTTACCAGGGAGATCCGCAACGTGGAACTGCTGAAGCTGCGGTTTGGGGAAGCTCAGATGCACTATTGTGAAGTCATGTTAAAAGTAACTTTTTTTATTAATTAAATTCAAATCCAGGGGGTTTGAGCTTGTTGGGGAAGGGAAGGACCCAAAAAAGGGTCTTTTAGGAAAGTTGGGTTCCCAAAATCCCAGTCAGGGCACTGCTTCATGACAGGAAGAAGTGAATTCAAAATCAGGTCTGCTGTGGGTTGGGTTGTCAGCTCTGGGGGATGGTTGCTCTGGTGCTGTTGTCTCTCCTGCCCTTCCTGCAGTTCAGTCTTATGGCACTAAAGGGCTGGGCTCTCCCAGCTCCTTTAGGGTTGGGACTCTGCAGTTTAATTCACTTGGAGCACTGTGAGAAGGAGACGGGTCTGGAGAGACTCCAGTGCAGGGCAGTGTTGAGCTGCAGGCTCTTCCTCAACCTCCCCACAAATGTTTCTGAGTATGTAGCAGACTTTCTAGTAGACACACATGACTGTGTCCTTTCCAAAGTCCCCATCATCGTTTGGAGACAATGCTATCACCTTGGTGAGGCTTCTCCTTTGCTAAGGGTTAACCCTGACTTGGAGAGAAGGGGCTGCCTCAGCTTCCTCTGCCTTTTCCAGGATATGGCAGACTCCCGACGCATTAACGCCAACATCCGTGATGAGGAAGAGAAGCTCCCAGAGGAGGAGAGGCCACCCTTCAGCCTCGTGGCTGTTATCCTGTCCAGTGAGTTCTGGCCGCCGCTCAAAGAGGAGAAGCTGGAGCTTCCAGAGCAGGTCAAGGAAGCCATGGAAGCCTATTCCAAGAAGTATGAGAAATTAAAGGTGAGGCAACTGTAACCCTCCTTCAGGCTTTGTTATATAGCATGGGTTTTGAGAAGTGCCCTTTAACATCCCGTCAGCTTTAGCTGCTGGTACACCCACACTGTTACAGTGGAATCCCAAAGTCCTTCAGCTTTGAATCAGCGTTGGAGGCTGCACTAGCATAGCTGAGCCAAAAGAAGGGTTGATCTCTGTGGCGTGCTGGTCATTGTAGTGACTGCAGTTTGGTAGGAGAGTTTTCTACAACATGACCATGTTTGTTGGTAAAATGGATACTGAGCTGGAAGTTCTTAAGCTGGTTGGCCTAAGTTCTGTGGTAGTAGAAGTGACATCCTGCCTCTGTTGGGCCTCTCTTCTTTGGTACTCTGGCACTCTCCTCTGCTGGTTGTCCTCTTGAAAAGAATCTCTTTTAACATGGTCTCATTTGAAGATTCCCTGTTAGTCTGGAGTTAGGTGAATGCTGCTGCCTCTTCTGCCTGTGGTTTCTCCTGGGTTGTTTCATTCATTTCTGGAGGGTTCCTGAACATGTTGGACAGTTTAGGTGCAAGTATTTTTGACAGTGGCTCAGGCAAAGAGTTCGTGCCTTTATAAACAGCATGGAATGGAGATATACAGAGGAAATATAAGCAACTGTGCAGTATTCTTTTGCGTTCTCTGGGCACTTGATCACGGCAGTTAGTCAAATAGAGAAGGCTGAGGTGCATCTTGTTCTGCACATACAGAACGGGTTGGAAGCAGGAGCATCTGTCTAGAAATCAAAGAGAGATCTAAGTAATTTCCAGAGCTGTGGTCTTGGCTTTCTTGGCTTGGAGCTTCTTATCTGGTGGAGTGCAGAGCATCCATCTGGGGCATGGATGGTTCAGATTTAGCAGTTATGCTGGTACAGTCTGTGTGCACATGCAGATGGTTCTTTGCAGCTAACCTGAAACAATTCGGTGCCTCATGCAGATGTTCCTCTTTAAGCGTCCACTTGTGCTCTGACTCCACTTCCAGCTGGGTTTTCTATATCCTTTCTTGAGCTTAATATACATGAGGTGATACATGCCATGAGGCTGGGAAGCTCCCAGCTCTAGACCCTGTCTCTTCTCCTGTAGCTACATGCCAGGTGTGGATGCAGCTGATGTCTGTGCCTGCAGAAAAATTAGTTAGGAGAGTATGAATGTGGCTGCCCCATCCCTGGCAGTGTTCAAGGCCAGGTTGGACACAGGGGCTTGGAGCAACCTGCTCTAGTGGAAGGTGTCCCTGCCTGTGGCAGGGGGTTGGAACTGGATGAGCTTTAAGGTCCCTTCCAACACAAACCAGTCTGGGATTCTATGAAGGAGGGAGCAGCCTCCTTGAGCATCCTCAGCCTTAAAGAAAATAGTGCTGTTCTCACATCAGTATCAGAAGAGACTGCTTCTCTTCTGAGGACATCCTGCCCCAGATGGATATTTCTTTTCCAGTAGAAGTTTGTTCTGAGTGACCCAGTTGTCTTCCAGTGTTTCCTCAACCTGTGCTTACCACACCAGAGAGCTGAGCGAGTGCTTTTAGGCAGGAGAGGGGCACTGGTCTTGGGCAAGGGCTGAACAACAACTTCTGCCTAGGAGGATGTTCCCCATGAGGGGGTAGGGGACAGTTGGGTGGTGGCAGTGCTGAGTGACCCATGAGGAGGGGAGCAGCTTTGGTACCTGGCAGAGGTGTGAGGAGTGCAACTGGCACTGGTGCTAGAGGGGCATTTGCAGTAACGCAGCACTTAGTGGATCCTGCTGGAAGATCTGCTGTGAGCAGCTGCTTCCCCTTTTCCAGGCCATGAGGACCCTGAACTGGAAGTACCACCTGGGCCTGGTGAGCTTGGACGTGGAGCTGGCGGATCGCACCCTCTCGCTGTCCGTCTCCCCTGTGCACGCTGCCATCATTCTGCACTTCCAGACCAAGAGTGAGTGGCAGCGGCTCGGTGTTACCACCCGTGTCCGTGAGCTTCCCATGGGTGCGAGGGAAGGCTGTGGGTCTCGGGTGGCTGAAGGCTCTGAGAGCAGGACCAAGACCTGGTTCGTGGGCTTAGATCTAGCACAGGTCTCCTAGGAGACAGCACCAGCAGGGCCACAGCTCAGCACCCGCCCTGCGCTCAGGCAGGGCTCACTGCTTGCTCCTGGCAGTGGCTCCCCAGCCTTCCCCACTCTCTCACTAAGCCCTGACATGCTGGGGGTGGGCAGATGTGCTGTTCTCTTCTCTGATATCCATGGTCTCTGCAGGTACATGGACACTGACGGAGCTGAGTGAGGTGCTCAAGGTGCCCGTGACGTCGCTGAAGCGCAAGATGACGCTGTGGCTGCAGCAGGGTGTCCTGCGAGAGGAGCCCCAGGGCACCTTCACCGTCATTGAGGAGGAGCAGAAGGACCAGGTGGAGAAGGTTGTTCTGATAGACAGTGATGAGGAGGGGGACTCTGCCATGGCCTCACAGGCTGACCAGAAAGAGGAAGAGCTGCAGGTACTGTCTGTGTGTCTTGGCTGCTTGCAAAGGCAGCAGGATGATGCAAACATCCCCTGCTTTTGTGGTTGGGGAATCTGATTAAGTTGATGGATTCGATTTGCACTTTGGATTTGCATTTTCCATGGCAAGTCCAGGTTTCTGGTGTGGGGGTTGAAGTGGGTGTCTCTTGATTAACGCTCACTGGTGCAGGTGCTGGATTGCAGCCTTCCCTCCAGAAAAGTGCCCTGCTGTGTGTCCCAACACCTGATGCTGTTCTGTTTAAAGACCAAATGCTCATGGCTGAGAACTTGCTGCCATCTCCAGCCCTGCTCTGCATCTGGGATACAGGATGCTAAAGCACCCCTTTTCCCTCATGGTATAGACGTCAGTGTGATTTACTGTTGCTGTGTGTCCCCTCTGCAGCTGTTCTGGACGTACATCCAGGCCATGCTGACCAACCTGGAGAGCCTGTCCTTGGAGAGGATTCACAGCATGCTGAAGATGTTCGTGATGACAGGCCCCGTGGTGACAGAAATCGATATACAAGAGCTCCAGGGTTTCCTCCAGAAGAAGGTCCGGGACCAGCAGCTCATCTACTCCGGAGGTGTCTATCGCCTGCCCAAGAACTGCAACTAGGCTGCCAGAGTCCCTGCTGTCCCCTCAGTGTCACTGCTCCGGCCTGTCTCAGCTCCTGGTGCCACCCAGCTCTGGGTACTTTCTGTGTGCCCTCTTCTCCGATGGGTGTCCTTTACCACATGGAGACAGCTCAGGAGCAGCCTGGACCATGCACCCCCCAACTACTGGGCCTGGGCCTGGGCCTGCTCCCCACATTGCTTTTCCTCCCTTATGTGAATGTCTGGGCCCACTTCACTGGTTAATAAAAACCAGCAGTCTCATTTTTCAGATGGTACCAACTCCTCTTTCCTCTTCTTTCCACTCTTGGCATCAGCCCTCCCACTCTGGAAGGGCAGGCAGGAAACTCCCCAGTCTGCTGGGCACTGTCTCCCTTTCACTGGGTCTCATCTGTTCCCAGGAGGTTTTGGGAGGAGGCTGTTGGCTCCAGTTGCTGTCTGGGTCTCTGTGTGTGGCTAAAGCAGCATCTTGCAGCTGGCTGTGATGAGCGAGAGCCTCCACAGAAGCAAGTGCTGATGCTGTCTCCTTTGGCTTACATGGGAGGAACACCAGGGCCTGCTTCCCCTTGTTTGGGACTCTTAAATTGGGTAGAATAATTCCATTGTGGGATGAGGAATGCTTTAGTTGGATGAGACGTAGCAGTTCTTCAAGGCAAGCTGTTGGGTCCTGGAGGGTAACTAAGTGGGTTATCCAGGCAGCGGTAGGATTGCTTTACCATGGCATGAATTGCATCTCCCAACACCACAGGGCTGCCCTCGAGGGTACATCATCTGGTGGAGCTTCGGAGTTACTGGCACCACTGAGATCAACGAGGCAGTTGGATGGGAGAATCCTTGAGCTCCACTGGTTAAAAATCGTGCCCCCAACCTGGGTATTGAGCAGGGGGTTCAGGATTGTGTTCTATCTCCACTTAACAGCATTCAGGCTTCCTCAGTCCTGCTTTCTGGTGGGTTTTGCTCATCAGGAGAAATATGAATCATAGGAAGTGGGGAAATCTGGGGTTTTTAATAAAAACTTGCTTGCTGTGAAGCAAAGAAGGAGTTCCCACAGCCCAAGGAGTCTTCTCTGCTGAATCTTCTACCCCAGCCTGTGGGCAGGAGCTGGAACTGAGATAGCAAAGGGCTACTCTGAAAACAGGGGACCTGGCTCACTGCTGTGCTCCAGGGGCACGAGAGACTCGTGCAATACAGCAGTGGCTGCAAATCACCCTATTTAACGTTTAACCTGGGTTTTCAGTGCCTAAAGGGCTGCCAGGCCCACACTGTGTGCAGCCACAGGCAGTGGAGTACGGTATTTATCTTCCCCTTGTGCGTGTTCCTGTTTTTCCCTCTGTGGGTGAGAGCACGTTTTCCTCTTTCCCTGTGGCACTTCACTCCTGGCTGGTGCTGGTGTGGCACTGGGAGCTCTTTGGTGTGTTCTATTGTGAAGTTTAAAATGTTCCTTGTGCTGCAGGGCTACTAAATAAACCCCAATCTGAATGTGTAGGATATTGCTCCAGGTAAAGCCAAGAAGGATAAACAGTGGCTGATCCCAAATGGCAGCAGACAAGGGAAGGAAACACATGAGCAGCCCCACCAGGCCCTGGCAGGACACCCGGCTGCGTCTGCTGCTGTTTGAGGCTGGGCAGGGGGGCCAGGACACGGCACTGGCCTCATCATTGCTGTGCCCTGCATGGAATGTGGCTGGGGACATCCCTGGGAGCCATATGTCAAGGACACAAGACATGGAATGTTGTTGATCTTTAACCCCAAGCAGGGGTCCCTGCTGCCCATTGGGTGCTCCTGCAGCAGATCCTGGTGCGTTTTCCCTTGCAGGAACCACCTCCTGGAGCGTTCTCCATGTTCTGTGACTCACCACATCCCCTCAAAGGCTGCTCAGCTCCTTGTGCCCTTGCTCAGCTCAGACACTCACCCACACTGGATAAATCAAAGCAGCCCACAAGTGCCTGGGCTCCATCCAAAACCCACATGCCCAGGAGGGCGAGAGGGAGCAAGACACAGGGCGGTTGTGCAGACATCCCTCAGGACACCTCTTCCCTGCGTGTGCTGCAGGTGCAGGGCCCCAGGGCCGCGTTTCACAGCTTTGTGTGGATTATTTTCCAGGAAAGGAAGCTGAGCGCAGGGAAGCATCCGGAAGGTGGGAGCCATGGGACAGCCGGCGTGCCGGGGTGTGACAGGGCACATCCTGCTCCACTCTTGGCTCACCACTGCATGTCTGGACACGCTGCAGCCCTGGCGGGGTGGGGAAACACCACTTTGATCTTTTGGGATCACAGGAACCACCAGCTTTGTGTCAGGGCTGCTGGCAGCCACCGACGGAGCCAGCGCCAGCTGCAGGGGAGAGGAACGTGGCTGGGGGGACTGCAGGGCCCGGCTGGTTCCGCTCTGCTCACACGTGCACAAACCCTTCTAAACGCAAAAATATTCTGCTTTGGTTTGTTTTGGAGAAGAGAAGAGAAGGCTCCTGAAGGGGAGACCTTAGAGCAGCTCCAGTGCCTAACAGGGCTACAGGAAACCTGGAGAGGGGCTTTGGACAAGGGCCTGGAGGGACAGGCCAAGGGGAATGGCTTTAACCTGCCAGAGGGGAGACTGAGATGAGCTCTGAGGCAGAAGCTCTTCCCTGTGAGGGTGCTGAGGCGCTGGCACAGGGTGCCCAGAGAAGCTGTGGCTGCCCCATCCCTGGCAGTGTTCAAGGCCAGGTTGGACACAGGGGCTTGGAGCAACCTGCTCTAGTGGAAGGTGTCCCTGCCCGTGGCAGGGGGTTGGGACTGGAGGAGCTTTAAGCTCCCTTCAACCCAAACCAGGCTGGGATTCTATGATTAGCCAAATACTATTTATGTATGTATATGCAGGTGGATATATTCCTCCCGTGTTACTTTGTCACTCCCAGGACAGGGTGCTGTAGGGCCATACCGCATCCCCAGCAGCATTCCCAGCCACCTCAGGATCTCAGGATGAGATGAGGGGCACATCCAGCCCTCCTACCATGCCCAAAGCCATGGCCATGCCATGGAGATCAGAACAGGGAAAGGCACAGGACGAGCATCTTTCCTACTGTGACTATTTGCAGCTGTTCTGATGCTGCCCCATGGGGTGGACCCATGGGGTGGGATGAGTTTGTCCATCCTGAGCTGAAGGGCGAGCTTTGCTGCTGCTGAGGGGACCCGGAGCTGCTTCTCTCCCCATAGGAGGTCCCGGTGCAGCTGAGCCAGAGCCACCGACTGAGTTGTAATGTGATTGTTCCACAGTGTTACGGTAGGAAAAACTCTGCTTTAATGAGCACTTCAGCTTTTATGGAATGTAAAAGTCTGGAAATTAATTGGAACAAGCTGGAAATGCAGTTTCCAGCCTGAACAGAGGAAGCTGCAGGGTGGGAATAAAGGGCTTTGGGCTTTTCCCTATGCTCTCTGCTGTGCGGCCGTGTTACTTCAGCCTGGAGCTGCATGTGCTGACCAAGGCAAAGCCCTGTGCCACGTCTCTTTGCCTTTGCAAATCATAGAATCACAGAATGGTTTGAGTTGGAAGGGACCTTAAAGATCACATAATTCCAACAGCTTTTAGAGGGAATAAAGAAAAAAAACATTAATAGCTTGAAAATGCAGGTACAATCCCTCTTCTTTACTCCTCAGGGGCTTGGAAATGGCTTTGGCTCCTCTGGAACACTCTACAGATACCATTGTTGCATGATACAAACCCTTTCTGTGAACACTCATTCACACAGCAGAGGGTGAGGGTGATCTTCTCTGATCACTACTTGTGAAATGAGTCGATATTTGCAGCAGGACCCTGTAGGTGACTGTCCCAGGACACTCCGTAGGTGGCTGCCCCAGGACACTGCAGGTGACTGTCCCCCCGGCTGCAGGGAAGTGGCTGCGGGCACTCGCTGACTCCATCTTTTCCAAATTATTTCCCAAATTTTCCATTTTTTTCCCCCAGTTTTTTACTTTTTTCCCCAAAGTGTGACCCCGAAGCCTCCCTGGTGCAGCAGCCTGTGCCGCTGGTCCCATCACCAACCCCAGCACCCACCCCGTTGCCACCCTGGCACTGAGCCTGCTCAGCTCATTCTGACACAACCACGACCTTCCCGGCGGTGCCAACTCCAGCACGTGAGGGGCTGAAGCTGCCAAAATCCTTTTTTCTCTGTTTTATCCTTCTTTGAGTTGTTTTAGTAAGGTGGGGATGGAGCTCGGCTGGAGAAGAAAGAAGCAGCGGGTTTAAGTTGGGTTTTGGGAGCAGGCATTTGGACCAGCACCCCTCGAATGGCTTCAGAAGCACAAGTCAGATAAAAATCCTTGCTTTCCTTTAGGAAAAGTGATCGCCCCCATTTACCTTGCTCTATTTATAAACTGTTTAGAAGGGCCCCGCTAACCCAAGCAGGATGCGGCGTCCCTGCAGGGGCTGTTCCTGGGCCGAGGATAAACTGTTTGGGTTATTTCGGAAGCTGCTCACAAGGGCTGGAAACTTTTGCTAACAGTGAGGCTGGGCAGAGCTGGAGGCCGGGCTCAGCAGCCCCGGGAGACAGGAGTCACTGCTCTGCTCCTGGTTTTACACCGAGGTTACTGCTGCTCCTGCTTCTTGCCACGGGTTCAGGATGCAGGAGGGCTGATGGTGTGATGGGACTCCATGGGAACAAGGAGCAGCAGCAGCAGCAGCGATTCAGGACAGATGGACACAAAGGTGGGTGATAGAAAACAAAAACCCACCCAAGAGCCCAAGTCATCACTAATGGGGGTGGGTGGTCACGGGGCAAAAAAGGCAGCTCCAGGCTTGGAAAAGGAGCTCTAGGTCTGGAAAAGGGCTGGATCCTGCAGGTGATGCGCACGCAGCCCCACGCTGGGGAAGCTGCTCCCACCATGGGGCAGATTATTATACGCTTTAATTCTTCCCTGTCTGGGGCCACAAGAGGGGCTGGCTCCGAGGATGGGGGTTTCTATGTCCCCATCCCAGCACCATTTCCCCTTCTCCACTTGCAGCCTCTCACTTTTCGTTTTGGTGCTCCCTGCCTGCTCCAGGCTTTGCCTCCACAGGGCACATTTCATCTCCACACCCATCTTCCGGGTACCTCCAAGGCCATGACCTTTTCAGCTGCTTTTTGCTTCTTTTTTGAGCAAATTTTCTCCTTTTCGCTTCTTTTTTGAGCAGATTTCCTCCTTTTCGCAGAGTTTCTCTGGGCAAGGCCAGTGCCATGGGGATGGGACCACAGAGCTGATGGGGCTCACCCTGGACCTGTTCTGGGCACCCACAGCCCCCCCAAAGGGACTGGCTCGGGGGGCTCATTCAGCTTATTGTGGCTCCCCAGGGCAGCAGTGGGGCCGAGGGCATGTGCACGTGTCTGGGCTGCAGCTTATCAGCCCTGGAGGTGTTTTGGCAACAAGGCAACAAGGCAAAAATGGAGGAAAAACCTAAAATCATCATATAAGTCAGTGCTCAGCAGCAGGGGCCCTTTGGTCACCCCAACCTCCAGCAATGCTCTCTGGTGGGTACCAGAACTGGGGGGTGCCCATCACCTGTGAGTACCCAGAGCAGTGGTGCTGGTCGGTGGCTGGTACCAGCACCTCGGCTCCGCGGTCGCCGTGTCGCTGTCCCCAGGGATTTCTCGCCCCTTCCCCGCGGGTGCCCCATGGGGAGGCTGTTTGTGCAGGATTTGCATTCGTGGCTCTGCAGGAAGGGCCCAGCCCGGCCCAGCCGCTTCCTCCCCGCCAGGGGCCCAGCTTGGGGGTCCCAGCACCGGCACCCGTAGGGACACGGATGGGGGACGGGGCTAGAGGGACACGGTGAGTGGGGAACTGGGGTTGGGGGGACAGAGGCCTGGCCCAATGCACACCCCCCCTGCATGCATGACCCCCCACCCCACTGCACTGCCCCACTGCATGTATACAGCCCCCTTGGTGCCCTGCCTCATTGCACAGGCATGGCCCCCCCACTGCTGCCCTGCTCACATGGGGTGTGTGTCCCCCCCACTCAGCTCCCCCGTTGCGCTGCTCTGATGCCCATGTGTGCCCCCACTATTGCACAGCCCCCCCATGTACACAGCCTACTGCATTGCATGTGGGGGTCCCCGATGTGCGCTACCTGCATGCAACCCCTCATTGCACTGCCCCCTGTGTGGTCCCACCAAGTGTATTTCCACGCTGCCCACATGGGTGCTCCTACCCCTAATGTCACCTCCCCATGGCAGGTTGCTCCCCCCACTTTGGGGTACTGGAGGTCCCTAAAGCCCGAGGGCTGTGGCAGGGGCAGCAGCAGCACAGCCGGGAACATGAGCGGCGGCCTTTCTTCATGGTCCTGTCCCTCTTGTCCCCATGTGCCATGCCAGAGGGACATCCCCATGTGGGACACCTCTTGGTGCTGGTGATACCCCTGCCCTCTCCTCCTGTTCCCCCAGACACTCGCCCGGCTTCTTTGGCCACCACCCCAGCCCAAGCTGATGATTTTGGGACGCTGATGGGCATCAACAGCAGGTCACCATCCCCAGCTGCAAGTGCCAGCCCTGCATCACCCCATCACCTGCATGAGCACCCCATGGCTGTGCTTGGCACCCTGGGTCAGGCTGCCCCACATGGGTCCCCATCCCCATGCGCCATTGTCCCATGCAGGTTGGCCCCATGTCCCCACCATAACCAGGAGCTCTGGCCGTGGCCCCCAGCACCTGTGACTGCAGCTTGGGGCAGTTTAGAACCCCCATTTCCCAGCAAGGGTGAGCATTGAGCCCTTCTTCCACCTCCCCTTGGTTTCCTGCTGCGTTTCAGAGGTTTCCTGCCCCCCCGTGCCCCCGGCTGCCCATGGGGCGCTGGGGATGGCTCACAATCCCTCCCAGTTACAGCAAGACATGTTTTCCTGGGCTGGGGACAGCCCTCGGGTGGTGGCCAGGAGCGTCTTTTCCTCTAATTGCGTCTTTTCGGGTTTTTGGGGGCATTGCTGGGTTTTTCCAGTGGTTTCAGTTGTGCTGCTCGGGGGAAGTTCTTCCCTTGCAAAACTCGGAATTAGCCAGAACCCATCTCTTGCCATGGCCGTTCCTCGAGCCTCTACCCAAGCTCCTCAGGAGGGGACTCCAGCTTAGAGCCAGCCCTGGGCATCCCAGTCCCTAGAGCAGGTCCCAGTGCTCTGTGCCAATGGACATCCCCCACCCGAGCTCCTGCGCCTTCGTGACACAGAATTCCCCACAGCTGCAGGGATTTGTTAGGCAAATCCCAGCCCAGCCCCAGTGGAGGCACGTCCGGCTGCCCAGCACAGGGGTACAGAGACTCTGTGGGTCCAGGCTGGGGGGACCCTGCTCAGAGCATTCCGTCCCCATGGGGATGTGGGGGATGTGCATCACAGCCAGGGTGGGATCTGTGATGCTCCTAAACACCCTTCCCAAACCTTCCACCCTCCTGGTTTTGGTGCTGGGCAGCTGCTGTCACAGGGAGCAGGTTTACCCAAAACCAGGAGCTTGCTACACCATCAGGAGGTCGCTCTGGGGCTGCTCTGGCTTTTCCACATGGGCTTGTTCCTCAGGGTAAAGCCTTGGCCGGGTGGTGCGAGGCAGGGGGCTGGAGGAACACTGAGCTGCACGTGGGGAGGATGTGCCATGACGAGCTGGGCTCAGAACCCCCCCAGCGCTTCCTCCTTCTGTCCCTCAGTGCAGCTGAGGGAAGAAGTGGTTTTTCCTGGGGAGTTTCTGTGCAGCAAGGGCTCAGGGCACACACAGCATCACTTCTCGAGGCCGGTCCCACAGCCTGGCCTGGCTGTTCCCGTGTCTCCACTTCCCTGTGCTACAGGGAAGTACCTGTGCCTCAGCAGGGTCGGGGTGCTGGGGCAATGGTGCAGGAGCTGCTGCAGTGCCTGGGGACAGACAAACCAACTGCTCTGGTCTTGCTTCCCCCCACCCCCGACTCTCTATTTTTATGGATTCACTGTTTTTTCCCAGTTTTACTTTCTGCTCTCTCTGGCAAGGCCCCTTGTCCCCGAGCTGTGGGGTCAGCCCCAATAACCTGAGTAGCATCACTGCTTTGACCTTTACCAGTGACGGGCTTTGGGCTGATGTCACCCGACGGGTGGGATGTTTTCCTTGACCTTGGGGCTCTGGAGGCTCTGCGGGTGCTGAGCTCATCCCACTGCCTCATCCATATCCCACTGCCTCATCCCTTTCCTGCTGCAGCCGCCCATGAGTTGTGTATCCCTGCACGATGCCATCGTGATGTGACACAGGCACCAAGGAGGGCTTTGAGCAAGAGAGGGGAGAGAAAACCGGCCCCACGGCCGTCCCCCGGCGCGGGGAGAAGGAAGTGCCTCTTGGGCCACTCCTCCTCACCATTTCCTCCCTGCAGCCGCAGCTTTAGACGGATGAGGAGGGCAGAGGAGCAGCCGGCCCGTCCGAGGCTGACAGGGACCCAAGGGGACACTGCGGTAACTGCACTTGGTTCGGCTGCCCCATCCCGCTCCCCTTTCCCTGGGCACCCTTTGCCTCATCCACTTCCATCTCCATCCCCACCACCACCTCCTGCTTGTCTCCAGTGGTCCCTTTCCACCAAAACCCACCCTGGTTTAATGGGGACCCTCCTGTTCCCACTGGTTTGAGGTGCTTCGGGCTCTTCCCTCTGCTTGCTGCCCTTCCCGTTGCCTCTTGGTCTTTGGAATTGGCAGATCATGTGTGCTGGGAGTGGGGCCGGGAGGTTTGGTGGTGCTCAGGCTTTCGGGGTGGTGGGGTTTGCACTGCCCTGGTGTCACCCTTGTGCCATGGTTTTGGGGATGGCGAGTTCCCGCACGCCCTGAGCTCGAGCCGGACACAATCCATGTTCCTCAGCTTGTTTCCAAGTGGTGTCCCTGCGGAGCTGAGCTCGGGGTGTGGGGCTGTGCCCTGTGCTAGGGCCATGCTGGCTGCTGCTGGCATCCCCCTGCTCTTGGTCACTGACCCTTCGATCTGTGGTTCCTTCTACGAGGGGCTGTTTTCCTCCACTTTCCCCTGGAAATGCTCAGTTTTGGTTGGAGGGGCTCAGTTTCCATCTGCGGGGGGATCAACCTTTGGGATTTTCCAGCTGTTCCCTTTTCCCAGCAGCTTTGCTAACCCAAAGAGCCCGAGTTTGGGGTGTAGCTCCCTCTGCTCCAGTGCCATCTTCAGGATTCAGCAGCCAGCATTTTAACCAGGGACGCGTTTCTTTGGTGTCTGCCTGATTCCCACCCGGAATGTCCGGAGGCTGCCCCCATCCCGCTCGTGTCCTGGCTGCCTCCCTCTGCCCACGCAGGCTCCTTTGTTGTGGAAACCTTGTTTTGGCGGGCGCAGGGTGACACATGGATGCAAATGTGACAGGAAGAGCTAAAGGAGGAAAGCTGGAGTTTCTCAGGAGCTGGGTGCAGGTCTCCCCATGGTACTGGGTGCAGAGCAGTGACTAACGGTGTTTACACGAGCACTTGGGATGCTCTGGACCTTACTGCCGGGTTCTTTTCCATGCTGTTATTCCCAAACATCCAATTAAGGTGCTGAAGGCTCATCTCTGGAGGCTGGCAGCGCCGCCTGCCCGGCCCTGGTCTGACATTGAGCAAGTGGGGGCTGCTCTTGCAAAAGAGTCCCCGTAAATCCCAGCAGGTATTAGGAACTGAGTCATGGGTTTAGTAGGATTATTCGATGCATGACAGGACAGATTTCTTGCTGAGGATGGATTCGGCTCATCTGGAGGGTTGGGCATCCCGTGCTGGTGGGATGGATGTGCTATCTGGGCTCTTGGATTTTGGGAAGGGGGGTCTTGAGCATCTCCTGGCTAATAACTGCTCAGTCCTTGGTGTTTTCCATCAGCCTCACAGGGACCTTGGGGTCCCTGCATGGACACAGTGGTGGTAGGAGAGTCCAGGCTGTGAGGAGCTGAAGTGCTCCATGTTTGGGCAGGGGCTGACACCCTCCCATGTGCTGCAGCATCTGTGGGGAAGCGTTTGGGATGTCTCATGTTTTCCTGCCAGCATCCTTCTGCTCCCTAAACCTTTTCCCAAAACTCCACAGCTCCCCCTGGCATTTCATCACCCCCCTTGACACCTGCCTGGGTCTGGAGCTGAGGAAGCGTCACTGTGTGATGTGTGGAGGGTTGTCCTGTCCCCAGGCCGGGCTCTGTGGTGTCCCTGCTCCCTGGGGACCACTGCCCGTGCTGGTCTGTGCCGCAGGAGCTGCTCCCAGCAGCTCTGGCGACAGCTTTTTGGGTCCCTTTTGGGACCTTCAGGCCCTGTGTGAGCAAGGCAGAGTCTGTGAGATGGAGAAAAGCAAGTGAGTGACCCCAGGTTGGCGTGGGGACAGCCAGGGGTTCCCAGTGGCATCCCCATGGCCCCCAACCCTCCTGCCCAGTGCCTCTGCTCCAGCTTGCAGGAATCTCGTCTGGCTGGTTCTGCTCTGGGCATGGCCAAATCCTGCACACGGTCAGCAATTAACACTCAGGGCTAATTGCTCCACAGCAGGTTAGTGCTGGGCTGGCCCTGGCTCCATTCCCAAACCAAGCCTGCTCCACAGCAGGTTAGTGCTGGGCTGGCCCTGGCTCCATTCCCAAACCAAGCCGGGTGCCAGCACATGGTCCAGAAATCACCTTGTCCCAGGGCGGGGGTGAAGGCTTTGCTGGATATATCCTGGTGTTTCAGAGGAGCCAGGGAAGGAGCCGGGTGAAGGGAAGAGGTGGCTGGCAGTGTTTCCCAGCACCAGCTCCTGTGTCAGCCCCGTGCTTGGGGAAGTAAAACCTTCTCCGGAGCGTGACATTTTGCAGGTCGGTAACTTCCTGCTGAGCTGAAACAGGTTAATAATGAACCCTCAGGACCTCCTCCTCCTGCCCAGAGACGTGCTGCTGCTGGCAACACAGAGGCGGCCGATGAAAGCGGCTCTCCTCTTCCTGCTCTTGGGGTTGGCAATGTCACGGTGTCAAACTGCTCCTTGCGTCAGCGCTGCTGCGGTCCTGAGCTGGCTGGAAAATGCCCTCCCACTGTGACACAGCTTCTGCCGCCGCCGGCGTCGTGCCGGGCAGGGATAGAGCCGTCCCGGCGCTGCGGCACGTGGAGGTGGTTGTGCGCGGGGTCCTGGCAGGGTGACAGCAGCCAGCCCTGGGGAGGTGTTTCCTCTTGGGGGCTTCCCATCATCAAGCCCTGCTGCTGGAGCACGGCCTCTCCTCTTCCTCCTTGTTCACCAACCAAGGTTTGTCCGTGTGTTCTCCGTGCAGACGGTTATCCCCAGGGATGCTCATGTCCCTGCAGCAGCCGGTTCTCATGTGGGAAGGACACAGTGGCTGCTGCGTGTGCAGGGGTGCGAGTGTGTGGGCTCATGGGGCAGGGGTAGAGGGGTAGGAGGGTTGCTGTGAAGAACTCCCCCCCTGGAAGGTGCGGAGCCACCACAACCCTGTGGCACGAGCGTTTCCACAGCGAGTTACTCCTGTGCGCACACCCTGCGAGGGCTCTGTGGGTGTGTGAGTGACAATCTCCCTTAGGAAGGTGTATGTGCGCGTGCTGGTGCACTGGTGTGGGTTTGTGTCCTGCTTAAGTAGATCAGGGAACAGGACCGGGCAACTCTGGTTGACAGTGTGGGTCTGTCTGCTTGTGTCCTGCCTCTTGCATGGAGCAGAGCCCTAGCTTTGGCTCCAGCCTGCTCTGAGCTCTCTTTCTGGATGCGAAGGCAGGGTTGGGTTTGTGATAGGCATCAGCTTGATTTATTTATGCTGAATTTCATCTGCAGTGTTGCATGTCTAGACAATCTTCCAGAAAGTTAGCTTAGGTCTGACAGTCTCTCTCTGCCACCTTGTGATTGCTGATGGGTACAGATAATCGTTCTGCCTGTTAGCAAGTGGGGTATCTCTGTAATTTGACTGTCAATGGTCACTTCCTGATCTTACAAAGATTGATTTTTACACGGTTCTTTTTCTTTTCAGTTAGAAGATGATGTGAATGGGCTGTAAGAACCAGATGAGATGGATGGAGAGCTGCTCTGTGCTGGGGTGGATGGAGAAGTGTACTCTGCCATGGAGGATCTGGGAGGAGAGGTGCCCTGTGCTGAGAGCGATGCAGCAGGAGACATGCCCTGTATCGAGAGCGATGCAGCAGGAGAGATGCCCTGTGCTGAGAATGATGCAGCAGGAGACATGCCCTGTACTGAGAACGATGCAGCAGGAGACATGCCCTGTACTGAGAACGATGCAGCAGGAGACATGCCCTGTGCTGAGAGCGATGCAGCAGGAGACATGCCCTGTGCTGAGAGCAAGGCAGCAGGAGACATGCCCTGTGCTGAGACCAACCCCAAAGAAGAGGCACCTCATGCCGAGAGCAGTGTGGAAGGAGAGATGCCCAGCACTGACGGCAGTGGGGAAGGGGAAATGCCCTGTGCTGAGAGTGATGCCAAAGGAGAGGCATCTTGCTACGAGACTGATGAGGAAGAAGAGCCAGCTACTGAAATCCCTGTTGCTTCCAAAAGAATGTATTCCATTTCTTCTCCCTTGCGGGCTATCATCCGCCTGCGCCGGCGGTACCACGGGCAGAAGAAAAGCCGGCTGCATTTAGAGCTCCCCCGAGAGAAGCCTTCAGAGCTCGTCCATACGAGGCTGCTTCAGAGGCAGCTTTCCCTGAACCGAACTGGCCTGTATGGCCCTTCTATGTCCCTCTTTAACCAGAGCAGCTTTGAAACGTCCCAGTACTTCACCTTTGATACGTCTGTGGACCAGTACGTTATGAAAAAATGTAGGCGGAAAAAGAATCGGAGGAAATCCAGGATAGTGCTGTACCCAGATAAAACAAAGAGATACCTGCCAACGGAGGAGAAGAGTAAGGCAAAACGCTGCCTCCTCTTGCTCATTGTCATTATCTTCTTCCAGATTCTCAATGCAATAGAGAACCTGGATGATAACCTCCAAAAATATGACCTAGACGGTTTGGAGAAAACCATGCACCGGGAAGTGTTTGGGCAGAAGGTTGCAGTGGAAAGCATTATGGAATTACTGAAAGACTACCTGGCTACCCACATACACAACAAGCCTCTAGTCATCTCTTTAAATGGCCCAACAGGAGTTGGGAAGAGTCATGTTGGCTGGCTGCTGGCCAAACATTTTCGTTCCATCATGGACAATGACTTTGTGCTTCAGTACTTTGTTATGCATCACTGTCCCAGCGGCGTGGCCCCACTGACTTGTGAAATAGATTTGTCTAAGAAGATCTCTGACATGGTCACAAGAGCTGAAATAGAGGAGAAGATCCCATTGTTTATTCTGGATGAGGTTGAGCTCATGTCTCCAGTCCTGCTGGATACTCTCAGCCGCTTCTTTGAGCCCAATCAAACCAATGAGTTCCTCAACGCCATCTACATTTTAATAAGCAACATAGGAGGTGGTGAAATAACCAAGTTTGTTATCCAGAATGCATCTGCTGAGATCCTGCATCAGCAAAGGGGAGCTGAAGAACTGCTGAGCATCATCCAGCCTGTACTGATTGATGCCCACCCTCTCTGGAAGTCTGCGGATATAATTCCATTCATCCTTCTGGAGAAGACTCATGTCATAAACTGTTTCCTAGAGGAGATGAGGAGGGAAGGGCTGTATCCCGACCAGAAACATGTTGAAAATTTAGCTAGTCAGCTCAGTTACTACACTACAGAGGGCAAGCAGTACTCCAGGATGGGCTGCAAGCAGGTTGTGGCCAAAGTCAACCTGCTGTAGTGCTTTACAGCAGGGACCAAGTCCTGCTCTCAGGATTTGCAAAGTTCTGTGCTTCTGGAGGAGTTCATTACAGCAGGCTGTGGTCAAGGTGTCCTCCTCAGCCCCGCACTGACCTTGTCCTGGTCCAGGTAGAGGGGTGGCAGCCTTGTGGTCTCTGTTCTCCTCCAGATGCTTCACTTGTTCCTAATATTCTGTGAATAAGGTCTGGGCAACGAAGCCCAACCAGCCTCCCATTAACTGCAAGATGCTTTGTTCCTCACGTGCTCATTTGGGATACTTGTCATTAAGGAGTTGTGAGATGAGAACAGACGCTGTGGGATATAAACAGGAGGGGGAAGCAGTAAGTGGGTTACTGTCCCTGCAGTACATGTAACCATTTCTCACTCCTCCAGGCTCATAGTCCTCAGCTCTTGGCTTTTCTTGGTCCTGGCTGGTGGAGTTCAGAGCAGAGACAGTGCTGGATGCCTGGGAGAATTGAGAGAATCATAGAATGGTTTGGGTTGGAAGGGACCTCAAAGCTCATCCAGCTCCAACCCCCCGCCGTGGGCAGGGACACCTTCCACTAGAGCAGGTTGCTCCAAGCCCCTGTGTCCAACCTGGCCTTGAACACTGCCAGGGATGGGGCAGCCACAGCTTCTCTGGGCACCCTGTGCCAGCGCCTCAGCACCCTCACAGGGAAGAACTTCTGCCTAAGAGCTCATCTCAATCTCCCCTCTGGCAGGTTAAAGCCATACCCCCTTGTCCTGTCCCTGCAGGCCCTTGTAATTGTGTAAAAGAACAAAAAGGATTTGTGACTCCTCATCCCCCAAATGCAGGGCAGGCAGAGCTCTGATTCCTCCAGCTCCTACATCACCGCATGCTCCAGAGCCTAATTTTTGGACCCGTTCCTGAGCTGTTGCTCTTCTGAGCTCATACCTGAGCTCACCTTTGGCACCTCTAGTGAGATTTGTGCCCTGCGAGTCTGTCTGGGCTCGTCTTGAAGACTGCAGAAATAACCACCGCATTGTTTCAGCTCTGGTGGTGGCAGCTCACCCCGAGAGCTCTTCTGCTTTTGCTCCTGGGTACCCTTCACCACCTCATTATTCAGGAAGCCCGAAATAGCAACTGACATATATTAAGCAACACACACTGGAAAAGACAGTTTGGGCTGTCTGGGCTGAGCGCGATGGGAATCCTGGGCTTGTTCCCATTTGTGCGAAGCCAAGAAGAGGTTCTTTGCCATTGAGACCCAGGGAAGCACCTCAGGAAAAGCACATGTCCTTATTTTGTGCAGGCAAACTGAGCAGGTATTTATGACATTGCCTTTTCAGGGTTTGAGTTTGTGCCTAAACCCCCTTCTACAATTTGCTGTGAATTACCCTCTATGTAGTCCTGTGGATGTTTGCACTGGTGGTTTGATTTGCCTCTTTGTAAGTGTTGGGCTCCAAAGACTTCCATCACAAACTTCTGCTTCCAGAGCTATTGTCAGGAATGAATCCAAACAATCCTGAATAAAATCATTCAAAGTGCATTTCCTTTATTTGACTGAAATGTGCTTTTCTTCCCAAATTTCTCTTCTGGATGGATGTAGCGGCACTTCCATGCCTGTGCTTCACGGTGACTTGCATTGGGATCCAGGCTCTCGGTGCAGTGTGTGTGTGTGCAGCTCCTCGAGGTGCACTCGTGGAAAGCCAGATCCAAACTCCACACAGAGTGCCACAGTGCCAGAAGCTGTGTGCTGCACAGCTCCTCCATCCCCCTGAGCTGCACAGGGGGAACAAGGCTGGAGAGCAGCTAAGTGTGTCCTTGGCTGAGATGCTGCTGGGCTGGAAGGTCTGAGCATCCACTGCAGAAGCCTTCTTCTCATGCAGAAGAGCCCATGAGAGCAGCTGGGCAGAAGGCCTGCTGCTTGCATGGCTTAGGGGAAAGGCTAAATGAAACTAAGCCACCTTCTGAGTGCAGTGGCCACAAAAAGTGGTGTGTGCAAGCTGGTCTCCATACTACCAGGACAGTTAATATGTTTTTATCCTGGATAAGAAACGGAAACAACTCAGGGACCAGGATTCCCCTCCTCTTCCAGCTGAGAGTGGGGCAGAGGTTATGTCTGTTTTCTTACCATAGAATCACAGACTGGTTTGGGTTGGAGAGGATCATCCAGTTCCAACCCCCTGCCATGGACAGGGATGCCTCACACTAGACCATGTTACCCAAGGCTCTGTCCAACCTGGCCTTCTTCTACCGAGATCTCTTGTTTCTGGGAGGGGAGCTCAAAGCCCAGGACTAAGACAGGAGAGACAAGCAAAACACACGCTGCCTGGGCTTGGGACCTGGAGTGCCATCAGTGTCTATAGTGCTGGGCTGCAGGGGTGCTGCAGAGGAGGCACCCATGGGTGCTGGATTGCAGATGGTTTCTGTCCTGTGCCTTTGTTCTCCCCAAGAGCTGGGTGCTGGGTGGCTCTGGGCTCATGGGGAGCAGCTCAGCACCCTGTGGCTCAGCAGCATAGGGCCTGTCATGCCTCTGCTCAGGGAAATCAGGGACATGTCGCGCTGTCTTGCCTCCCCCTTCATCTCGCCCCACTTCTGCACATCAACTCCCTTCCAAAGCAAAGCTGCAAAAGGCATGGGGTGCATAGGTGCCCTGGGCACCCTGAAACCCACCCAGGTCTTTGCCTTCCACAAAGCTCAGTGCTAAAAAGTGGGGCTTAGCTTTCTGCTGCATGAAGACCACCTCATCCCTCAGCCAGCACTGGAGAGGACAATCTGGCCAGTGCTGCACACGTGCCAACTCTCCTTACGCTCCCAGCCCACACCACAGCTTGTACTTCTGGAGGCCTTCGTCAGAAAGCACAGGAACCATCGGGCCATGGAGAGGACTCTCCCTGCCAGAAGATAAGGATGTCTGGCCAGGTTGTCCCCAGCCCCAACTAGCCCCAGGATCCCAGCTCAAATGGCTCTTCATGTTGTCCCCAACCCCAGCCTCCCGTAGAATCCCAGCTTAGACATCTGTCCATACTGTCCTAGACCCTAAGCTGCTCTGAGATCCTCTGCAAAGCCACCAGCCCTGCCAGGCACTTTCAAGGCAGTGGAGCTGGCCCATGGACAATCCACTGTGCTGAGCACCAGGAGCCTGGTGGCTCATTTCTCAATGCTGTGTGCAAAGGAAGCTGGTCTAGGGAAAAGGAACAGTTAAGGACACAAACCTCACAGTGTCCCCTAATGGCTGCTGTCATGGTAAGGGAGAACTTTACAGCTCTGTCAGGACCGCTGAGGTCCTCCACCTTCACTCGGCACAGGATCACTCTCCTGCTGCTCAGAGGGGTTACTCATCACATTGCTCATCACGTAGCCACTCCTACACGTACCTGGTCAAGCCCCCACTGTGGCACACACCCACTTGTAGGGCCGTGGTGATGAGCCTGGCTGGAGAAGTCAACAGCTCCTCCTGCAGCACAGCTGAGGCTGGAGGACCAAGCACAAAGAGAGCTGAGGCTTGTCCTTGGTCCCACTCTGTCTCTTGGAGGCTCGGATGCTCCTGGCATGGGACCCAAGGCTCTCCTGGAGAGCTGTAACTTGATGAGTATGGCTGAGATGCCAGGTGTATGGAAATGTGCTTTCACCATAGACTTTGTCCTCTTTAACCTGACATGGATTTCTTTACCCAATTGCATTTTCCAGGGAAAATGCTGGTTGAGCTGGAGGGATGGGATTGAAGCTGAAGAAGGGAGAGAACCCCAGCTGAGGGCACTTGGGCTGCTGGTCCTGCTCTTCCCCCACACAACTGAGCTGGGAATTGAAGGACTGGTGGGCAGCCTGGACTCCCTCACTTCGGAAGCATCCCTCATGCCTCATATCTCCCCTGCACTGTCAGCTCCCTTTGCCCCGTGAAGGGCTCCTTTCTTTCCAGTAGCACTGGGTCATGGCTGTCACAGGATGCTGGGACAGCGGATCCCAAGGGTCCATGTCACCAGGATGGGTCACCCTCCTGTGGCCAGCTCTTGCTTCCTAAAGCACCGTGCTCTCAGGAGCGCATACAACAAGCAATGGAGTAGGGGGACTGCAGAGAGTACCATGCTGTGTTGCCCATAGACTCATGCATCCATGAAGGATCTCTTCAGCCTTTCTTTACTCTTAACAGCTTCTTTGTAATCCAAAGATCTGGAAATATGACATTGTAGGAGATATTGATAGGGATAAAAAGAACTGCTCTGGCTGCACATCTGTCCTGGGCCTTCATCCAGCTCCTGTGCATCCCCTGGGTGAATGGGGGCTGCCTGATGTGTGGGTGCCCAGAGAAGCTGTGGCTGCCCCATCCCTGGCAGTGTTCAAGGCCAGGTTGGACACAGGGGCTTGGAGCAACCTGCTCTAGTGGAAGGTGTCCCTGCCCATGGCAGGGGATTGGAATTGGATGAGCTTTAAGATCCCTTCAACACAAACCATTCTGTGATATATCTGCTATAGATGTGGGCGTAGGTGTCCCCGGGAAGGCTTCCTTGGTTGCAAGAGCTCTTCCTGAGCCAGGCACACCTTCCTGTCGTGCTTGGAGCAGTGATTCATGGAAAGCAGCTCCTGCCCTGCTGCAGGCATGGCACTACCTCTGGCCTTGAGCAAAGCCACCTGGTTCAGTAAGCAAAGCAGCACTGGGATAACCATTCCCCATCACAGTCTGGCTGGGGCTCATGGGGAGACCAACAGAGTCTCTGCGCCTGACAACTGCATCCCAAAGCCAGAATGGCATATGGGGCAAAATCCTGTTGTACATTTCCTCTGGGGAAAGTGCAGTGTGATTCCCAATAGGTGAATGTGGGAAGAGCTGCTGCTACTGCCTGCGAGACCATAACAATGATGGAGGAGGGTAAAAGTAAATATGAAAGAGTGTCTTGCACAGCATGGGAATTGTGACCACATTGGTCACAGCATGGTCTGTGCTGACGCCTTCCCCAGGGCTGGGCTCAGGTCAGAGGGGCACAAGCTGCATTCCCATCACATATGGTGCTCTCAGACCCGGACAGAGCAGCTGGGCCACCTCCAGGAGCATCTCCCTATAAAGAAAATGCACCAGTTAGCACCAGCTCCGGAGGTACCAATTACCCTTCCCCATATCAGCCTCACCTGACAGCTCCCCACACCCTGGAGTCTTCCCTGCATGGGAGGACTTGGCTAAGCATGCTCAGAGCCCTATTTAAGCTCAGCTGGAGCTGTCAGTCCCTGTGGGAGCTGTGCTGGAGGACTGCGGGTGTCCAGCATAGGTCTATCTCTATCTGGTCTATGCTCTGCTGATTCAAGACATCAGCCCGTAGCCAGATGTTTCATCTTGCCCATCACCATGGACCTGCCTGTTCAGTGCTTGCCCTAATCTGTGGATTGGCTTCACACTGGACTCATCACCATGGTGTTGCCGGATCTGGACTTTTGTGTTGCCCTGGACTCTTGGTTGGACCTGGCTGCTATCTCAGACCTGCCTGGGTCTCCATGCAGGTATTGTAGGATGGGTCCTGCTGGTTATGGGTTCTCCCCTGCTCTCCCTCCCTGAGGGAGCCACCTCTGGCTGCCCCTGGTATGAGGGCACCTTGGTGTGAGGGGCCAGGAAAGGCCATCAAGCCAAGTGTGCAGCTGGGAGTGACACTGGAGGGGGCCTTATGGGCAAGACACTGATTGCCCTCTCCCTGTAGGTGCCTAAAGCTACAGGAGAAGGCAACATCCCCCTGGTACCCAGGGTATGACCTATGTTGGTAGAACCCTCGCCATGGCACCAGAAGAGCCCCCTTGCTGGGTGACAAATGGTTCCCGACACCTGCACCCCCTTCCCTGCTGAAGAAGCTTTGCCTTGGGCTGCAGGATGGATTGCTGGGTCTGCCTAGGGAAGGAGCAGCCTGGGGTGATGCAGCAATGGGAGCAGCCCGGCTGGTGAAGGTGTTGCCTGTGGTGTACCGTGGGGTGGGCTTGCACCCCAGCACGCTGCTGCACAGCCTGTGCTCCATCCCAATTGCATCTCTTTTCCATGCTGGTGTTGGAGATGTGCCCCCGAGCTGTGTGTGGTTCCTGACATAACCCACCACTGCGCCTCGTACCCATGTGTGGACTGAAGCTGCTCCCTCCCACCCAACTCTGGGTGGCTTGTCCCTGCCACATCAACTGGCAATGAATGGCACTGGGAGTTCATGCCTGTAGGTGCTCTGGCTGGATGTTGGGTGCAGGAACCCTGATGCCTGGACAAAATGTGGGCTGCTGAGAGATGGAAACAGCAAACCCCTCCCTGTTGAGATTGGCACTGGTGCACCCGATGCCTTTGCTGGTGTCTCTCTGGGTGCTCGTGGGTGCTGCCCAAGTCCCTGTTCAGCTGCAGGGCTCCTTCACTTTGCAGCTGGGCTCCGGGGTGGTGTCCTTGCTCTGCACCCACAGCCCTGGTCACCTCTAGGAGCATCATCCAGGACAGCCTCCTGGCCAGTCTCTCCCATCCTCCAGTTGCAGGAGGGCCTTTAGTGATTCCTGAGAAGGAGCTGAAAGCTGGAGATCAGTTGACCCTCAGATTGCTCCTACATGTGAGCTGGGAGGTTTTTGTTTATACAGTCAGCACTAATGAGCTGCTTTCACCAAGCTCATGGGCTTGGAGCGCTCCAGGCATGATCCTGGGTTCCAGGGCACTCCTGTACCAGGGACCCGGCTGCCTCCCCTGCACGGCCCAGGGCTGTGGGATGTGCCCTGTTTCCCCACGGAGATGGCCAGGCTCCAGGCAGAGGAAGGCGGGTGCACACACACACACGTTCTGCGTGAGCTCTGGTTAACTTCAGCTGCCTCCAGGGAAAGGTTTGTGTTTAAATGTTCCTAAAAAGGAGCTAATCCCACTGCCTCCGTGGATCAAAGCGGGCCAGGCTAAAGCTGCCCTCAGAGGCGGGTGCTGGCTGGTGTGCCCAGCCTGGCTGTGAGGCTGGGTCCTCCCTGGGGTTTCTTTCTGCCATGGGAAGGTGCTCAAGTGATGGCACAGTACTGACCAGTGCTGCTCTGTTATGCTCCACAGCGTTGTGCCAGCCTTGCTGGGCTTGCCCGGTCCCTGAGCTCCCCACGTGGTGCTGGAGCTGCTCCTGCTGCAGTGTGCCCACCCAGCAGGACCTCGTCCTCACTGGCAGTGCCTCTGGCCATCATGGCTCTACCAAGACCCGCAGGGGATGCATGATGTTAGCTTGGAGCACCTGAACAGAGTTTGTGGATAGATGCAAATTGAGGTACCACTTGCAGGGGTGTGAGGGTGGCAATAAGCCCATCTCCACATATGGTAATGGCAGTGTTCAAGGCCAGGTTGGACACAGGGGCTTGGAGCAACCTGCTCTAGTGGAAGGTGTCCCTGCCCGCGGCAGGGGGTTGGAACTAGATGAGCTTTAAGGTCCCTTCCAACCCAAACCAGTCTGGGATTCTATGATGCTATTCCTCTACACCCGTGACAAGGAAAAGCTACTTATGGTTCCTAGGTTAAGTGCTTTGTTGCTTTCTTACAAACTCCTGTGGTCCTCACTAAGCAGATGAGCTGCAACCAGAAAGGCAAACTTTTAACATTAGAATTGGTAGGGCAAGATCATGGGCTGCAGGAGGGGAGAACAGAGCGAGGACAGCTCAGGTAAGTCAGAGCTTTCCCAATAGCTGTGGATGATGCAATTTACCCCAAGGTGCAGAGGGAATGTCTGCAATGGCTTCTGAGATCACATGAGGATGGGTGAGCCTCTGAAAGGTGGAGGGAGGACAAGCACTCCCTCTCCTTGGGAAGGAGGAGGAAGGCACAGGCAGATACAGGAGCAAATGCATTATCTGTGAGCGTACAGAGGGGATGGGAGAAATAACATTTAACATTTTCCAAGTTAAGTTGTGACTATAAAGTCTTAACTGCTTCCTTTCAAAGAATAGCTGTTAATAGTTACTGGGATGAACTGGAAACAGCTTTCCAGAGCTGGGGAAATTCAATATTCCCCACACAGAGGGAGGACAGGGGTGGGAGTTTGCCCATTGGAGGGGATGGGGAGCTGGGAGGTGTGCAAGCGCTGCAGGAGACAGACTTGGGATGGAAAGCACAAACTGGAGGAAAGGTCTGAAACGCTGCTGCAGAGGAGGGTGGGAGTGAGCAAATGCACGTTCCAGGCCGGGGAGGGTGAAGGGCTGGGAGGAAAACAAGCCTGGGGGGGATCGCAGCGCTCCCCCTCCGCATGAGGGATAATACCTCGGGTTGTGAGAAAGGCAAACATCCAGAAGTGTATAAATAGGTGTGTTGCATATGCGAGGGATGAAGTAATGTGGGGCCTCGCTGGAGCACCGTGACCATATTTGGGCACCCTCCTGGGGAGGAAGACCTCGGCAAGGGGGTGATGCAGCCCAGGGAGAAGTTTCAGGTGAAGCATGATAAGAGGTTTCAAGCAGGCAGAAGCCTGGCAGGAGCAGAGAGCAGCGCTTGGTTCACCCTGTCATCCCTGGGCAGGGTGTGGATTGGCTTCAGAGAGTGAGGGTTAGGTTAAACTTGAGGAAAATTGCTGTAGCTGCAGGAGTGAAGCACCAGAACGGATTTATTGGGGTGGCTGCTCCATTGCTGCCACTGAACCTGGGGACAGGGGAGGGTGGTTTAGCCAGAGCTGCAGGGCTCTGCCCCAGTGGTTGCACTAGGTCCCATGTTGCCTGTCTTCTGTCACCCCTTGGTGCCTGTCAAGGGGTCAGTGTAACTTTCTCCTGCCCAGCATGCAGGCGGTCTGACTTGCAGTGCTTAGTCTTCACAGAGAGCACAGCAATTCAGCACCACTCCTGTGTAATGGATTAGTTTCAGTTACTAAAATACCTGGGTTTAGGTGCAAAGTTTCAGGCACCTGCATCTGAAAACTGTCAGACTTGGGAAGCGTGGTGAGATCAGCAAGTAACTCCCCAGGCAGATTGGTTTTCCAAGTGGGATCAGGTAGAAGAACAAGGGAATCGGCCAGCATAGAAACTAGAGCATGCAGAAAAGTTAATCATATAACTAAATTAATCTAGAACCTCATTTACTTCCCCTCGACACTTTTCCCTTATCAATTAATTTTTCTAATAGATATTAGATATGGGGTTAGGGTCTGTGTCTCGAGCTGCTTCAGGACTTGTAGCCGTATCCAGGAAGCACCTGCAGAAGGGGCAGGTGCCCCAGTATGGTTTGATATTCTCCAGTTACAGACGTGGAGCTGGTTGGTGGGTCCCTGTGCAGGAGCAGAGCATCAGCTCCTCCTCCAGCTGTGGAGATCACTGCAAAGAGCTGCTCACAGCTCCGTGCAGGATACACACATCCCAGGATCTTGTGTGGATGTTATTTTGAGCTTACTGACACTGTGCTTCCTGTGCTGGTTTATCAACTGATCCCTCAGGCTGGGATTTAGCTGCCCTAATTTTGGCATCCTGATGTCTGAGTAAGCCTCTCCTGGACTTCCCCATTGCTGCTTCCTGGAAAGAGCCTGCCCAGGAGCCCAGGCCTGGGAAAAGGCCACTTGGAAAACCTTCTCTGAGCCACAGCTCCTGCTCTGGGCTCACTGGGCAAGTTGGACCCTGGCAGGCATATGGCACCCATGCAGCCCCCAGGTTATTCCAGCCCTTTACAGCTCTGTTCTTGATGCAACAACAGGCTGCTGATGGAAGCCACCACCAATGCATCCCACCCTGGCTACCCAGACATCCTTACCCAGCATCTTCCATCTAGGACAGTGAGTTCCTGCAGGCCAAGCTTGTGCTAAGCTGCTTAGTTTGTTACCACAGCTGTGGAAGCAGTCACTGCTGCCCTGAGCTGCAGGACATCTCTCTGTATGCATCTTGCCCTGCATTTGGCTTTTATTACTCATGGTGCATCTCCTTGCTGGGCCCTTACCTTGGGGATGTGCCTGGATGGAGGGATCACCATGTTCTCCTCCTCCCCAGCTCCCCGCCTGGGGCATCTCACCAGGTCCCCATGGCTTTTGTTAACCTTTGGCATCAGCTCCAGCTTCCCCAGAGGGGCATAAGGGATCCAGTCTGAAGGAGCCCATTCTACACTGGATCCTGGCTCCTCACTCCCATGACATGTGTGTGTGTAGTTTTGAGGCCAGTAAGTGATATGTGAAGGGAAGGAAATCGTTAATGGTACCCAAAATCTCTTTTCACCTATACCTTTACCCCCTCCTGCTCCTACAATGTGCTGCACTACCCAAGTGCTCTCACTCAAACCAGGCCCATGTGGTATCTTGCCTGTTCTTCCAAGCAAAAAACCCCAACAAACTCAAAACATAAATGAAATGTCCTGGAGAAATATATTCCCAGAGCTTATGGTTTCTTTTGAATCTCTCTGAGCTGCCTGACATGAGCTCAGTGCAGGTACAAGAGGAGCTGCAGCCATTACTCTGAAACCAGAGAATCTATTGTGTTCCCAGCCCTCCCCAGCTTCCACATTTTCACAACCCAGCTCTCTTGCCCAGTAGCTTTTCCACAGCTGCAGTGAAGGGGTTTGTACCCCTCACAGCTGGCACAACATGGTGTCACTCTCACACACTCTTTCTGCTATATCACTGTGAACTGTCCAGTTCTTCCTGAGATGACTTCATAAATTTCCCCTGTGGGATGGAGGTTTCTGACTCACAGGCTTGCTTTGCCTATATGAGGTCCTGCCACCTCCCTGGGTGCTGCGGGGGCCTTGGGAAGTCAGTTCTGAGCTTTTCCTTTGAGCATAAGCTTGTCCTTGGCTTCAAGGTTCTTGCTTCTTCCTCCAGCGTGAAAAAGGCTTTGTGTACCTTGGGTTTGCTCCAGCTCTTGCAGATGATGTAATGAGTGGTTCTGCCCCTCCCTGCAGACTCTGCAGCACAAACTGCACTCTGATTCTTGGATGTCTTGAGGTCAGAACATAGTACTGAACGTTGCAGAGTGCCTTGGCCTGACGCGACCCAGTGTGCTCAGCTCCATCAGTGCTATGGCCTCTGTCAGCTTCAGCTGCGAAAGCTGCTCTGTGCTGCTTCTTTTACTCCCATAAATCACATCAAGGCCTTCCAGGTTGCAGCCTTATGCCAAAGATGCAGCACCTCCACCTCTGAATGCTGCTCCTGATACACCCAAGGCTCAGTTTTTGGCTTTGGTGATCCCTTAATGAAATGCACACAGGTCTCTGGGTTAGAAGAGGGGGTTGATGAAATTCAATTCTTTGGCTCCAGCTCAAGAGAAATCATTTTTCCTCTCCTTGCACCTGGTGGGCAGAAGATCTGCTGCTTGCAATGCTGATTCATCTTAGTTCTCACTTGAGGAAGATCCAGTGACCTGCTTGGACAAGCTCACCTAGGAGTTATAAATACACCGCTGTGTAATACTCACATGACAATAAGCTAATGGGTCATGATAATTGCCAATAAGAACAGGATTTGTCCCTACAGGTAGAGACCCCTCTTCCCGGGGCTCATTTTGAAGCCGGGTTATTACTTGCCTCCCTACAGCTGGGTGTTGGGCAATGCTGGTGAGATGGATGAGGTGAAGATGTGGAACTTTGCTGAGAAACCTCTACATGATAAATTACACAAAGTGCTGCTCTTGGTGCCAAAGCTGCACTCAGCTTCTGGACAGGTTGTGTTCCTGTCCACCATTAACTGCACCAAGGTAGACACTGCTTATACGATGGGACAGCAGGAAGAAACTAAATTGATCTCTCTCCTTGGCTATGATCCTGGTTGAAATAAAGGGGGTAGGAATGTAATACTGAATGTTTGATTTTTGACCTGTAACATCCACCCTTCACTCATCATCCGGGTGCTCCTGGTGTCCGCTTTGGCAGCTTCCTGCGCCTCTTCCTCCTCTGAACTGTGTGGAGCTGGCTGAAGCCATGGCCTGGGCGCGGGAGGATCCGTTGCTAATCCCCAGCCTGACTCATCCACGTGCTGGGGCCAGGGTGGGTCTGAGGGCTCAGACACCACAGGGCAAACCAGCAGTACTTCACATGATTTATTTTCTTATCGCATGCTGCTTTTAAAGCTCTTCAGTGATTTAGGTGCTGCCTGACAGCTTGCACCCGTCATGGGGGTGGACGCCAGGCAGGGATGCAGTTAGGACATGCCACTGAGCACAGCTTTAGCCAGCAGTTAAGGGACAAGCAATTTTACCCCACTCCAACCAGCTTCTGTGAGAGATGGTGACTGTAGAGGCTGCTTGAGCCAATTCTTTACTTAGGAACTGCCAGGAGTTGCCAATGAGTAGGTGATTTTGGAAGCAGCAGTTTGTCTCCAGCCCTCCAGACTTTGCCTTGTAGGAGGAGAAAAAGATGACCAAAGACCACTGAAGTTCTGTCTTTAAACCTTACCTATGTCTCAGGTTTAAGCATTCATCTAAGAGCCTGCCCTGAGGAAGGTGTTTTTCAGCAGCAAGTCTCCTGAGGTGAGCTACTGGCTCCAGCACTTGGTTTAAATGAGGGTTAGGGATGAGTGCCGAATCAGGCAGTGTTCCTGCTTGGAATTACTGACCATCAGCTTAGATGTGCTGGGTGGTATATACCTAGAAATGGGACTTCATGTGTCAAAACTAAGACTACATCTTGGTTTTGCCCAAGACTTATTTTCCAGTGGAATAAGCCTGATGATTGAGAGTTTTCACAGCAGGTGGCATGATGGTGATTTACAGTGCTGAAAGCACAGAAGTTTGATGCTTTGTGACTTAAAGACAACATGAATTTGTTCTTCCCAGAAGCAGAAAGCAAGCAATGTTAGGGAGCCCAGAGGGCAAAAGGAGATCATAGGATGGTTTGAGTTGGAAGAGATCTTAAAGATCATCGAGTTCCAGCCCCTGCCATGGACAGGGAAGCACCAAGGTGTCAAAGAATAGCTTTAAAATTTGGTTTTTTGCTCCTTGGTGCTTTGTGGTGGCTAGAGGCTGCCCGAGATGACAGGAGAGACTGCCATGTTTGATTTTAGGTTAGCCATCCAGAGATGTTGGCCAAGGCCTTTGCAGGAGTCCATCTTTCCTTCTCACCTGCTCCAGGCTGGTGTGAAGTGCCCCATGCTGACAAAAATAGATGAAGTTTGCAGTTAAATCTCCTAAGTTCATGACAAAGATGTCAGAGAGCTGCAGACCTCTCTCCAGCAGGTTTGTGGGCACTAAGCCCCTCCAGGCTCTGTTTAGTCATTATAAGGCACAAAGAATTTGAGCACAAGTGTTGTTTTTTTCCTTTTCTGGGCATATCTGAGACTGAGCTTGCCAGAGCAAGTGCTGAGGTTGCTCTTTTTCTGGGGCATAGTGCTGAGATTGCACAGGATCATAACAGAAACTGGGGTCTCCCACCTCCAGCTCCAGGCCAGAGATGCTGGCATGGGATGGGAAGGCAAGGCAGGAAGGTGAGAGTCCTCAGACTGTGTTTCTGTTCTTTATAGCAGATAGGTGAATTTTAATGATGGATACATTCTCAAAAGCACTGAAACATCTGGAGGCAAAGCCCTGTGATAGACAGCTGTAATAACTGAGAACAGAGTGGGGAGGAGGAAATTTGGAGCATGCTTTCACACTCCTGTTAGTGCCCGTGGGCAGATACCTGGTGCTGGGGGCAGACACATTCCAGAGTGGTTTGTGAGTCAGGCGAGCTCCTCCCATCACATCTTCACTCATCAAAGCAAGTATTTATAGCACAGGTAGGAGCAGGGAGAGAAATCAAAGGCGAGCTTCCCAGAAAGATGCATAAATCACTCCAAGAGTTCAGCTCTGGGGTTCTGCATTTTTTGCTTTAATACAAATGAATAAAACCACTGTTGTTAGTAACTAATATTTCTTAATATTATTTCATCGCTCTGCTTTTTGAATTAAAACCATCTTTGAGCAAAGAGGGTATTTCCATAGAGTTCTCCCAGTTCTCAGAGCTACCTCGCAGGCTGCTAAGGACATGCTGGCTTACACCACAGAAAACATGTTCTCCAGCACTGATCTGCTGAAAAGCAGTGCAGAAAGGCTGCCCAGGCCGATGTTTGCTGTCCGAGCTGCCGGGAGACCTCCAGGCCTTCCAGCAAAGCGAAGCAGGAAAGCCAGGAGGGTGCTGTACCCAGCGCAGGTGAGGAAGTATTTGCCACGTCAGGAGAAAGACCTAGTCAAGCGGTGGCTGCTCTTCTTTGCTGGCGTCATCCTCATGCAGGTCTTAACTGAGGATCCTGAGCAAGAGAGACTGGCTGGGGGGAAGAGTCTTAGAGCACAGCCACTCTGTGCACCAGCATCGCTGCGGGCTGCAGGGAACAGCTCCAGAGAAGATGGAGCTGTTTCAGAGGCCCCAGCAATCATTTCCTCATCAGCTTATGGTCACCAACCTCCCAGGCAAGCCACAGCAGATGTGCCACAGCAAGCAAGGAGACCTCCGCTTGCCTTCTGCAGGCAATGCTTGGCCAGTTTCTCTTGTGCAGAGCAGTGAGCTGTGTGAGAAGCTGTGCTCCTACTCCTGCTCTTGGACCGCTGGAGCAGCACCATGGCCTGGGAACTCCTGCACTCCTCCAAGGGGACACCAGGGCTCTGGATGGTGACTCAGGGCCAGCCGTGGCTGGAAGAAGCATTGATGAAACCCCAGGGCTGCAGCAAGAGCTGTGCAGGTTTTACTGCTGATTCATTTGTGACTCTGATCAGAGACTGTGGTTTCCAAGAGCTGGAACAAAAGGCTGCAAGAATCAGTTTTGCATTCCTGGGTTGGGCTTGTACTGTGCTAACTAACTACCTGTCAGTGTTGCATAACTTTATTCAGTGCCTTCACTTGCATGCTGTAATTTAGTGTCAGTTCTCACGAATCAGAAGTAGCTCAGCTCTCAAAGTGATGAGAGTGCAAAGATCCTGTGCGCTTTCCTCCCTCTGTAACACTGCGAGAATAAAACTGCTAAGATCAGACTTTCGCAGCGTGTTTCTCAGGTTTTAAAGTTCAGATTTGCCACACTGCTGCATGCTGAAAAGTGCTGACCATCCTGGGGAAACAAAACTGTCCAACCAGCAAGAATAGCGGAGTCAGAGCCACAGCAGGACCCGGACACAGACACACTGGTGCCCAGCACTGGGAGAGGGTTCATGGACCTGGGTCAGGAGCTATGGCTCCGGTTGGGGAGATGGGGCACAATATAAACCAGAGCCCTGGAATAAGGTATCTTCTTGGGAAAAAGTCGGGAGGCCCCTAAAGGAAACTGTGGGACATGCTGGGAAAGACAGTTGGTCAAGGGGGAGGTTGAACTAGACATCACCAGTGGTCCCTTCTAACTAACACTTCTGCTGCTTCTGTGTTCATCAGGGGGTTACTGGGAGTTCAGCAGGACTTTGTGGGTCTGTGTGTGAGAAATGGGACTGGCCACAGGTCCAGGGCAGTACGTGCGCAGGCTTTTTGACAGAGTGAATGTAATGGTGTCTGGTGCAGCCGGTCAGACACAAGCAGGCTGCATGAGTTAGGAATAAAGAAATCTATCTCAGGACCAGCTTCCGCTCCTTTCCCAGCCACAGGGCTTATTCCAAAGAGCCACTCACGGCTCCTTGCTGGAAACACAGAGTCCAGGATTTCCAGTGGATATTTTGAGCTTATTGAATTTCCGGGGCTGTTTTACCAGCCGCCCCCGAGGCTGGGATTCAGCTGCCCTAATTTAGGCATCCTGAGGAAAGTCTGAGTAAGTCTGCCTGGGATTTTCCCAGCCCAGCACCCTGGGAAGAGTCTGCCTGGGGAAAGGACACCTGGAAAACCTTCTCCAAGCCATGCCCATGCTCTGTACTCTCAGGTAACAGGGCTCCCCACCATGAAGGTCAGTCCCTAAAGGCCACACTATGCCTTTGCAGCCCCCAGCTTTGCCCTTCAGGTCTCCAGTCCGACCTTCCACTCTGCAAAACAACTTCAAACTTTTGCTGGGTTGCTCAAGGCTGTGTCCAACCCAACTTTTAACATCTCCAAGCATGGAGATTTCACCACCTCCTTGGCCAGCCTCTTCAGCCTGGGACTTAATTGAGATCTTTCCCATGCCACATGATGACAGACAGCTGGTGTGCCTCACATAGCTGTGCACTGAGATAGGTGTCTCGGAAAGCAGGTCTGCTCATGGCAGCAGCAATTAGTTCCTCAGGCCCTGATAAGAGCAGAACTCAGGTGCTTTGTAATGACCTAAAGCAGCCGCATGTGACCTAGGGCTGGAAGGAAGCTGGATTGCACATGCAGTGATTGCAGAAGAGGTGTGGAGCAGCCAAGCACAGCACTGCAGGCCAAAACAGAGAGGAGCAGGGAGCTGCAGCCCACAGCAATCCTAAACAGACCTGCTTGTCTCAAAAACATGTAGCTGAAAAAGCTGAACCACCGACAGAATTTAGCTGCTTCATTTCTACTGGGAAACAACAAAGCCAAAGGAGCAATCTGTCCATGTGCATAGAGTAAGGGGCAGCTGGGACATGACTTCTGCAAGTGGTGGTCCAGGATGAGCCCTCCAGAGGAGCTCCACATCCCTTGTGTAGGCAGGGGAAAACATGCAATCAGAAGGAATAACTGAATGTGAATTTTTGTAAAATGTTGGAATTGTAAAGATTATTGAAAAGAAAAAGATCTTTTAACAATGGTGTCGGTGATGAAACCCTTCAGAGCTGACTGTGAACTTGGTGAGCAGGGACTTCCCCGAAGCCCAGCATATCCCAAAGGCATCACGAGAGGGCAGCAGAGACAGACTCTGAGCAGCGCCCACAAGGCAGCGGCCTCCAGTGCTTCAGACACCAAATATGAGGCTGCAGTGGCGCATATAGCAATGCCGAGGAGGCTGGCAGTGCCTGGCAGCGAGCTGATGTGGTGGGAAAACAGAACCTGCCAAAAGAACCCACCTTGCTGGGGCATAACTCAGCAAAATAGATACAGACACCTTAAATATAAAAACCCCATCACTGAGTCTTAAAGGTGAGAGGTTTTATTGTTCCACACAGCACAGGATGGCGAGCTGAGGTATATGGTAATGCAGATGTAACAGAGGCTGTCATCAACCAACTTCCAAGCCAGATATTGTCAGCTTAAGCCAATGCAACCACTGAAAATTCATTTCAGACTGGTAACTTGAATGAGCTAAATACAAGAAGGACTGTCACAAGAAGGATGTACCGTGAAGTCTGGAGGTTCATGTCATGTTCAGTCCCTGCTCCTCTCTGTAACGTTCCTGTTTGCTGCAACATTGCTTTCGGCACGATGTGACATGGACAGGACCAGCTCAGGCTGAGGGCAGGAGTGAAGGACACTGCTAGGAGTGCACAGCCCTGCTCCACAGCATGGTGCTGGGAGTGCTGTCACCCAGCCCTGTTGTAGCTACTCCCAGCCCTATCCATCTCCGTGGCAGGTTAGAGCTATGTGTACCAGGTGAGGAGGCAGCCCAGCAGGATGGCTTTGGGAGCCCTGTAGAGCCCTGGAGGGATAATGTGTCTGCACTCCACCGCAGTCGGCAGAGCAGCGTATCCAGACAGGCTCTGTAGCACGGACATGTCAGGACTCAGTCCTGTACTTGCATTCCCAACCCCGCACAAGGCTTGTGGCTCCTGCTAGCAGCTGCCTTTTCTGCGGGGGGAGCCCCTTGCACCCCAGCTCTACTGCCTCAGCAGCCTCCGCTCCCACCTGCAGTCCTTGGCCCAGAGCCTGTCTCACTCCTTCCTCTCCCAGCGCACCCGTTCTGCATGTTCCAGAGCCTTCCTGATCCATGCTACAGCCCCAGCCCCTTCTATCCTCATACCACTCCTCCCTCCAACCTCCTTCTTTATCCAAGCCTCCTCAGGCCATCTCAGCCCCACCATCCTTCTACCCCGGACTCCCCCAGTCCTGCCGCTGGGCACAGAGTCCTTTGCTCCAGGGCACATCCCTGATGGCAAAATCTCTTGGACTTTAAAGCAAATAGCATCCAGATGTGTACTGGGAACAGCCCCTGGGACTTTCCCACCATGCTCCCAGGCTGGAACAGTCCCTGGGGAGCAAGGCAGATACATGACCCCAAACCCAGGCCAGGGACCATTCTGGCAGCTTGTTGTTACACTTGATCACATTCCTGTACCAAGCAGCATCCCCAAGAGCTGCTTAATTTAGTACTACAGATGTGTCCTACGGGACCAGGCACACTGGGAGATGCAGGACTCCAAAGATGCTCCTCAAAGGAGCTGTATTTCCCTGATCCTACAACATGACCACTTGACGCCCTGTGCAGAGCGGACACAGGGCTCAGGAGTTTTGCTGAGGGAGCTGCAGAAGACTGTTCGTAACAGTTCTGTGGCAGGTTTTCGACTCTTGGAGCCAGCATCGCTCCCCCTCACTGCGACACGAGGGCATGGATGCTGCTCCCTGCGGAGGCGTGCCAGGGAATCATAAACACAGCTGGTTTCATTGGGCGTGTTATTCACCCCCAGGCTCTCTCCGAGCTGGACTGATGATGTCTCAGGAGCATAATGGAGAAAAACATGGCAATGTTTTCTTCGTTGCACTGCCTCCCCTAGATGTTACATGCTGCACTACTGCATTGCACAACTGGCTGTCTGAAAAAAGGGGAGCCTGAAAAGACTGCTTTAAATCAGACTTAGAATGAAGACAAAAGTCAAGGGAAATAATAAGAAATCAATAAATCAATGAGCAATCTAGTGAACACATACCAAGGTCTGTACCTCTCCTTGCCTCACGGCATTAGAAAACCACTCAGCAGAGCTAAAAGCCATGAAATTGGAAACTGGTTTGTGTTCACTCACACGGCAAAAAAAGAGTGAAGATTCTTTATGGGATACAGAAAGGTTGATTATAAGGACCGTGGGATTACACTAACACCCAGTGTTTCTGCTTCCTGGAGCAAAGCTATGTTCCTCACTGATATTTGCTCTTAAACAATTCTTCAAAAAGTCCATCTACTTTACACCCAGAGACTGTGCAGCTCCATCCAGCTGGTCACTAGTCTAATGTTTTGGCTCTGTTTTCACCTGGCGTATGGAAAATCTCTGAGCACAGCCTTCCCCTGGTAACCAGTGTTTTCCTCCCTTTCCCTTCTCCTGCTCAGGAGAGTTTTCCACTTGCCTTTGATTTCTTCAGCTTGTTTGTGGCCATGTGTCTGGACAGCCCCACGGAAGGGTCTATCTTCATTGACATCATTGTAAAAAGTAGAATCATCGAGTCACAGAATTGTTTAGGTTGGAAAAGACCCTTAAGCTCATCAAGTCCAACCATTCCCCAGCACTGCCAAGGCCACCACTAACCCATGTCACTAAGGGCCACAACTACACATCTTTTCAATCCCCGCAGGGATGGTGACTCCACCCGTGCCCTGGGCAGCCTGTTCCAGTGCTTGACACCCAGCTGAAACCATGTCAAGTTTGTTAAAAGGAAGCATGTGTGGGAGAGGCCATTGTAATGGAGCCTCTGTGCGTCCCTGGGCGCCACCACCACCATGTCCCAGCCCAAAAACACTGAGCGCCATCACAGCTTTGGGAGGGTGCCAGGGAGGGACCAGCTGGCACCACAATGAGGATGGTGACCTGGGGTAGGTGTCAGTGATTGGGGAGCAAGAGGGGTGCAGGGGTAGCCCAGGAACATGGCAGTATGTATGGTGGAACAGTGGGACATGGCAGGACTTAAGGCACATGAGGTAACCTGAGAATGAGGTACAGCAGCGTGACATGGGGACACAGCACGGCCCTGAGGTATGTGGGGTCACCTGGGAACATGACATGGTCATGTTCAAGGACACGGTCATGGACACGGTCAAGGCCAGGCTGGACGAGTCTTGGAGCAACCTGCTCTAGTGGAAGGTGTCCCTGCCTGTGGCAGGGGGTTGGAACTGGAGGAGCTTTAAGGTCCCTTCCAACACAAACCAGGCTGGGATTCTGTAGTGGGGTCATGAGGCACACCGGGACATGGCTCAGCCCTGGGGCACACCGGGACATGGCTCAGCCCTGGGGCACACAGAGACATGGCTCAGCCCTGGGGCACACAGAGACATGGCGGCACAGCCCTGGGGCACACGGGGTCATGTCAGCCCAGCCCTGAGGTACACGGGGACATGGCGCCACCGCCCTGAGGCATACGAGGACATGGCGCCACCGCCCTGAGGTACACGGGGACATGGCAGCCCAGCCCTGAGGCACACGAGGACATGGCAGCCCAGCCCTGAGGCACACGGGGAGCTCGGGGACATGGCGGGTCCCTGGGGCACCCGGCGCTGAGCACAGGCCGCGCTCCTGCCCTCCGCGCCGCGTTGCCATAGCGATGCCTCCCTCCGCGCCCCCGGAGCGCTGTCGCTTTAAGAGCGGCGCGGCCGCCGCCGCCCCCGCCCTCGCCCGCCCGGCGGCCGGAAGGGGTCCGCGCTGCCGCCCGCCGCCGCCGCTCGGTCTCTCAGGTAAGCGCCGCGCCTCGGCCGGCCCAGCCCGCTCCCACCCCGCCTGCTGCCGCCGCCGCCACCGCCACCGGGGGAGGCGCTGCCCGGGGCGCCGGCCCCGCCCCGCCCGCCGGGTGCCCGCGGGCGGCGCGGCCGCAAGTGCGGGAGGAGCTCGGGGCCGCTCCCGGGGCGCCTGTCGGTAACGGCGCGGGGCTGGGGGTGCTCCGGGGGTGCTGGGGACCCGAGCGGGGAGCGCTCAGCGGACACCCTGCGGGCCGAGGCCGCTCGGCGGAGGAGGAGTCCCGCAGAACCCGCGTTGTGCTGGGCCGCGCGTCCGGCGCCGGGCCGGGTGTGCTCGGTCGTGTATGTGCTGAGTCCGTGGACCTGTTGAACGCTGCTCCGGCGGCTCGGTGTGTTATAGCAGGCACCGCTCCGGTGGCCGGTACCGGCGGTGCTGACTTTGTTGGGCCTTTCAGGGCTCCGGAACCGCTCCTGCCCGGGGATCTCTCCGCAGGTGGAGTCACGGCGATGCCGGTCGTGCCTCCCGCTCTCCACCGGCATCACCGTCCCTGCAGCCGGGCACGGCCCAGGCCCGGCCCGGCCCGCGGCGGGTACGCGGGGCCGCCTTGTTCTTGTTCCCCGCAGCTGGGTGAGCTCTCGGCATTCGAACAGGCTGCCCAGGGCAGGGCTGGAGTCACCGTCCCTGCAAGTGTTCACACCCCGTGTAGCCGAGGCCCTCAGTGCCATGGGTTAGTGGTGGCCTTGGCAGTGCTGGGGAATGGTTGGACTGGATGATCTTGAAGGTCTTTTCCAACCTTGTTGATTCTATGATTTTATGCTCTCTGTGGTCCTACCAGCAGTGGTTGGGGCTGCAGGAGGTAGGAGGAAGCGGGCAGGAGGGAGTAAACTTCACTGCTACGGTGTTAGTTGTGCTCAGGTCCCCAGATCCTTGAGAGTTAGACACTTGTGTTGGCTGGTGGTTTCATTTGCTTGGGATTTTTCCCCCATTTTATCAAAGAGCTTTAATTTTTTTATTCTTGATCAGATGTCTGTGGGAAAACTTTGCTTTTAAACTTTTATTTGGCCTTTTCTGGTTGATACTGTTCCAATTTCTTGTTTGTTGGTGCTTTTCGTTTTTTCCTTTTCATGCTGGATGCACTGGCTTTGCTTCTTTGGTTGGTCTGGCTTCTAAATGTCCTTTAATTAGGGAGTGTGGGGATTGGGAAAGGATAAAATATGAGAATCCAGGACTATATTGTGTCAGCTTTTCTAGTGGAATCCTGTAAGCCAAAGGGGAAGAGGAAAGAAAAAGTGATCAAGAGGATCTCAGGGTGATTTGCTTTGTTGGAAGCAGAAAACCAAAAATGTTCTGAGGGACTGACTGAGATTTTGTTTCACTTAATTTCTCTTCTTTTGAGGTTGAAAGATAAGCCAACACTTTGAAACGCTCCAGTTTAAAATGCTGAGCTCTTCTTTTGCTCTTCAACTGACTCAATTGAGAAAAGTTCTTTAAAACAGAAAAAGCAGCAGCAGTTCTGCAGTGGAGGAGGCAGCAGTGGTGGGGGGTGTGCAGAGGCCTCACAGCTTTTCCATCAGCCGTTTCTGCCTTCTCCCTGTGGACCATAGCATTAGAGAGGCTCCAATTCCCATTTAACCTGCTGGTCTGGGTAATGTGGCTGTGGAAAGCAGGAGAAGCTCTTTGTGGATTACCTGCTGTGCCACTTGGGGCTCACTCTGCTGCGGGCTCTGGCCTCTGGTGTATAATTGAGGAAAGTAATTGTATTTTAAGAAGACTTAAATCTATTACCCAGGTGTGTGCTGTCCCCTGGGCAGATGTCAGGGCGTGTGAGCTTTCTTTTGCTGCTGGCAAGCGAGTTGTGGTCTTCTCATGGTCGTAGTTGCCTGCTACTAGTTGCTTGATGCTGAAGGTTGCAGCATCTTCGGCTTTGGGGCATGAGACCCCTTGGTGTTCTGTCCTTTTCCTCCCCATGGGAATCACCCAGGTGACCTGCCTCCTCCCCCGGAGCTGCCTCCTTTCCTTTCCCAGGAGCTTTCATCTTCCTCATTCAATTCACTGTCCAGGAAGATTTTTATTTGTTGCATCTTTCCTGAGTTTGGTTTTTGTGCACAGCAACAAGCCTGGCCATGGGCAGCACAGGTCTGTGGTGAGGGACAGAGAGCCAAGAGCAACTAGAACTGGGTGTAATTGAAAGCTGTCAACTTCTCAGCGAAGGAGGATGTTCAAAGCATGTGGCTGTCTTGTCGAGGCTTGAGGTAGCTCCTTGGGTGACACTGAGTGGAGATCTGAATCTTTCAGTTCTAAATAGTCATTGAGGAGAAGGCATCAGAAAACTCCCCAGGGTTTGGCCACTTGGGAAGCTCTGTGGGCTGGAGTCCAACGGTGCAACGGCAGCAGGACTCTGGGTGGCTTTTCTTCTACTTGCTGCTGCAGTTCTGCACCGTCCGATGTGGTTGCTTGCTGGTGTTCTTCTGAAGGTGTCCATCCTGGGTGACTTTGAAACAGGTGAAATAGTCAAGAACCGGTGTCCTGGAGTGCTCTGCTTGGGTTTCCTGCCCTTCCTTCCCTTCAAAGTGGCTGTTCCCTAGGGAGTTTGGCTGCAGCGGGCATCTGTGCCTGAAAGGGACCAGCAGTGACCCATGAGAAGGCTTTTGGGTAACAGAGGGACAGGCTAGAGCCCTGCTGAGTGGGAGACCAGGCAGAAAGCAGTGTGCCCACCCTGGTGATGGCATGGGACAGCCCCGGGCATCCGGGAAGAGAGGAATTTGGGAACAAGGCGGATCTAACAGGGAGCAAATGCCCACCCCAGTGGTAAACAGCACCAGCCGGGAGAGATGCTTCTGCCTGCATGCCCTGGCTGGATCAGCTGTAGGCAGTTTCTCGATGAGCCTGTGGTTGAAATTGAGAGTTTCATTCCCCAAATGTCCTGCTGTCCCCTTGGGCCCTCCGTATCTGCTGGCGTTTGCCAGACATTGCCTGAGTTGCTCTTAAACTGCAGCTGTTTCTGCAGGTTCCCAGTTCCTGCTCAGTTGTTTTTATTCTGTTTATTTTAGTGCTTATAAACTGATTTTTTAAGAAGAGTTGGAACTTCAGCTGGAAAGTTGCCTTTTGCTGCTCCCCCTCATGATGTGGTTGAGAAGCTGCACCATAGGAGGTGGCAGCTGAGCCCTGCAATATTGTTCCCCCCTTTATGCTTTGCATTTTCTGAGCTGTGGTTTCCCAGGGATTCAGGGGCTGCTGCCCTGTACCTTGGTTTTAGCAGTTGATGTGTTTGGGGGGGGGGGGTGTCTGCTCTTAATCGAGTAAAGTTAGGAACTTGGCTTGGGAGTAAAAACCTTAAAAGAGACTTTTTTTCTTCTCTCATAACATGTTGTTTAGCCTGAACATTTGCAGTCAGAGCTATGTGTTTCTTAAAGACACAGAGAGCAAATAGCTGCTTTAGGGCAACATTTCAAATTGCTGAGAGGTGCAGAGTCACATCTGGAGCTAGAAGGTGCCACCGAAACATGACTCTGTTTCCACCATGACTCTGTCATTCTGCATTGTACGGGCAAACTCCTTCATGATTCTCGTAGCGAGTTCAAGAACTGAGGGTTGAGGTAATGTTTTAATGGTAATGTGTTTTAAAAGTAGTTTTTTACTAATGTTTTTTAAAAGTAGTAATTTTTTTTTTAAAAGTAGTACATAACTTTAGTAAAGATACAAATCAGGGGAGAACCCAGTGTAGTTAACATGATCCTCTGCTCTCCTGGTGATCAATGTGTGTATTGCCTTTCCATGCTGATCATAGAATGGATGAGCTTAAAGCTCATCCAGTTCCAACCCTTTGCCATGGGCAGGGACACCTTCCACGAATCCAGATTGCTCCAAGCCTGTTTCATAAGTTACTTTTGCAAGTTGAACTGAAAATAGGTGCTGGAAGTGGTGAATAATCCCTTCACTTTGAATAATCCATGGCTGGGAGGAGCCAAGGGTTCAGTCCTCCCCAGCTCTTTTGTTAGAGAACAGGCTAGAGTTTTTGTGCCCCTGCTGTGCTGTGTATTGAATGTTAAACAGTGATTTCTATGCAAGAATTTTAAGGGAAGCCTTTCACAGTACTTGAATGACCAACTAGGGGCAGCTTAGAAAGGGTTGCCTGGGAGATGCTGCTGAGAGCAGCTAGTGCAGGGTGCGACAGCTTGCATGGGAGAGAGGGGAGGCAGGCAGGATCAACATCTGATCTTCCTCTTTGGGGTGCAAGAGTGGTGGTACCCCTTCTGGATGCTCAGGGGATGTGAATGTGAGTGGTGCTGCTTGTTCTACTCATCACAGTGCTCCTTCTAAAGGAGTAAGGTGCAGCTGGCCCTGCAGAGAACAGGGTCATCTGGGTATCAAATGGTGCACTTCATTTTCTACACGCTCTGCAGCACTCACACTTCCTCAAGGTTTTCACCAGGAAGGAAAAGATGTTGCTTTGTGAGGAAGTAGCATGGGGAGGCTTCTGGATGCTCCTGCAGCATCACCAGAAACTTGGGTAAAATCCTGTGACATCCCTTTAGGTAATCTCAGGGTAAAGCTGGCTTTCAAAGGAGCTTATTGTTCCCTTGCTCCTCTTCAGAGCTCCTGCTGCACTGGTTATTCCTCTCTTTGGGTGCAAATAGGGTTTAAGTGATAATTATGGGGAAATGCTGAAATACATACCCAGACATGAAGAAAATACTCTTACACATGCAGGTCCCCACTGCTGTGTGTTTAATGGATTGCTTTTCCGGCTGCTCCTCAACTTGCAGCTCTGAGTTTGTTCTTGCACTTCTTCCACCGCCTGCTTAAAATGAGTTTGCGTGAAAATGTGAGTGCTTTCAGGCTGTGGGGAACGAAAACGTGATGCTCCAGTTAGGTGTTGGCAAAGTGTCCTGCTGTCTGGAGCTGTGTGGGAGGAGAAATGGCTTCTTGGTTGTGTGACCCCAATAGGGAGAAGAGCAGCTGGGGTTTAACAAACTGCTTAAAATTTATATAGGCCCCCAAAGTCTCCAGAGACATCTCTCCTTTCCTAGAAGCTTCCTTTAACAAGCTGATTTCTCAGGCTGATTGCTTGCAGATGAGATCATGCAGTGTGTTTTGCAGGGAAAGAATCTCAGCTTAGACTGGCGAGCCAGAAAGCTTTAACACGCAAGTCACATGCCCGGTGTCCTCATGGCACATACGGAACACTAGAGACTACAAAAGCATCTGTCTGGGGGGCAGCTTTTGCTCCAACATGAACTTTCTGGATGTACAGAATACCAAGGGATGCTCTCAAGTGCTGGGTCCTGTTGCTTGGACAGCAACAGGAGATAGCAAGGAAGTATTTCATCTTTCCTTAAGCTCTGTTTCTCTCTTTAGTGTGTGTGGTGTTGGGATAAGCCCAAGCGAGGGAAGGCTCTCATCTTAATTCCACAGACGTTTTTCTGCTGGCTTCAGCAAAGGAATTTATGTAGAATTGATGATGTTTTTTTCTGTTGATACATAAGAACATTCAGAGCAGGGAGGACTTGATGTTAATGTTCTGCTGCAGAGGATCCCACCGGCCTCTGGTCCCTCTCAGTGCTGTTTTCCATTTCTCTTGATGGGACCCGGGTTAAGGTGTCCTTAATAGAAAGGCCTCTTCTTCCAAAATAAGCACAGCCATCATTTAGGAATGCTGAAAATTAAGCAAAGCTGTTCTAAGGTGATGCTGGGTGGTATTCCCAGCACAGTGAGCTAAAAACTTCTCTTCCCAGTAGTTTGAAAGTACAACCTGTTCTCACAGGCAAGGTAAAAGGCACCTTCCTGATGCCAGGAACTCCTTGTGCCTAAAATTACTTCTTCCAAATCAAGAAGGCGTTAGTTATGCAAAAACAAGCTGGGGGGAGGAGAGAGTTTTACTAATATTGATTATGGAAATAGGAGCCACTTGTTCCCAAGCTCTCTTTAGAAAAATAAAAATAGAAATTGGAGTCAGACCGGGCAGGGAAAACTTCAAATCCCAAACTTGAAATCCACCAACCTTTTCTGCAACTTAGAGACAGGAATGGATAAAGCAAGATGTGTTAACACCTCCTACCACTGCACAGCAGTGTTCTTCTGCCTGTAGCAGAGCCTCATTCTGTGAGCTTGCTTTCTGAAGCTGACAGTTGAAAGCATATCTTACAGGTGATCACAGGCTTGGTGGAATTTCTTTTTCCTGTTGCTAAAGCATCTCTTTATATATCTCAATAAAGCAATCTTCATGTTTATCAGAAGCTCCTTACAATGAATAACTTCACACAGGTATTTTGTAGAGGTGGAAAGTCAAGCACACCCAAGTGGAAAATGCCTATCTGCAGGCTCGTCAAACTTCAAGCTGAAAGAGGGGAAATTGAGATCTTAGGCAGAAATTCTTCCCTGTGAGGGTGGAAGAACCCTCTTTTGCACCCAAGGAGAGGACTAACCAGTACAGCAGGAGCTCTGGAGTAAGGGAACAATAAGCTCCTTTGAAAGCCAGCTTTACCCTGGTATCGCTTAAAGGGATGTCATAGGTTGCCCAGAGAAGCTGTGGCTGCCCCATCCCTGGCAGTGTTCAAGGCCAGGTTGGACACAGGGGCTTGGAGCAACCTGCTCTAGTGGAAGGTGTCCCTGCCCGTGGCAGGGGGTTGGAACTGGAGGAGCTTTAAGGTCCCTTTCCACCCAAATCAGGCTGTGATTCCATCCTTTTGAGTGTGTAGTACAATCAAGTTACATACCTACTTTCTATGTTGTGTTATTTTCTTTCCTAGGTAAGATAGTTGTGAAGTAAGTGGCTTTGGTTGCATGCCCTTAGTCACGGGCTATTAATTCCAGGAACCTTGTTTTAATGAAAGGGGCTGGTACAACACTTGCTGCTCTGATGGATTGCAGTGAGGTGGTATATTTTTTGTAGCATCTCAACCATCTCATTCTTTATGCTGTTCCTGGATGGGATCCTGCTGGGTCTGCTCATGGGCTGTGTGTCCCCCTGGACATGGGCTGATGTGTCTCAAGGCCACCGGCTGGGTTGAGCAGCGCATACACATGGGAGGTGATGATCTGTACTCTGAAGAGCGCTGCCTAAACCTTGTTTTGTCCATGAAGCTTCAAGTATGGAGCTGTTAAAACCCCAGCCCACTCAGAACTAATGCTTGCAGAATGCATGACCAAGGAATTAAACTGGGTGGAGTTGTTCCAAAATTTGGATGTGGGGCCTGTCTGGTCCTAATGCAGCAGCTCTCTGGGTGTTTGCTTGGAAGGGTTCCCAGCATGGATGATGCTCTCCTGACCTGATTTGACTTCCCTTTCTTGATGTTTGGGTACTGTGCCCAAATTTGTCTGTGAGGCTCTGCAGCGCAGAGCTCTGGTGCCTGATGAACCTGAAACAAGTCAGCTCCTGTCAGGAGATGCTGGGAGATGATCAGCTCATACGTGCCATGGGGGATGGAAGGGAGGGCAGAGCGCAAGAGGAGGGACAGGCAAACAAAGTAAACAGTTGTGTTTCTTCCCCAGGACTGTCCCATGTCCTGAGTCTGCCAGCTGCAGTTTGGAGGCCAGAAGAATAGGGTGGGGTATTTTCTTCCAACCAGATGAATTTCTGCAGTGAAAAAGAGATGTGAAGTTCAGTTTCTCTGGGAATAACATTTAAGGTGTAAAAATGTCCCACCCATCAGTAACGAAGAGCTGCTGAAGAATGAGCAATTACAGAGACAGAGCCTGCAGAGCACATGGTGTTTGCAGCTCTTTTCTTGAAGGATGAGAATTCAGCTCTGGGCCCTTCACTACAAGAGAGACATTGAGGTGCTGGAGCGGGGCCGGAGAAGGGCACCGGAGCTGGTGCAGGGCCTGGGGCACAAGTGTGATGAGGAACGGCTGAGGGACCTGGGGGGTTTAGTCTGGAGAAGAGAAGGCTCGGGGGGACCTTATCGCTCTCTCCAGCTGCCTGACAGGAGGATGGAGCCAGGAGGGGGCTGGTCTCTGCTCCCAAGGAACAAGGGATGGGACAAGAGGAAACAGCCTCAAGCTGCACCAGGGCAGGTTTAGATGGAGATGAGGAACAATTCCTTCCCCAGAGGGTGCTCAGGCATTGGAACAGGCTGCCCAGGGCAGTGCTGGAGTCACCGTCCCTGCAAGTGTTCACACCCCGTGTAGCCGAGGCCCTCAGTGCCATGGGTTAGTGGTGGCCTTGGCAGTGCTGGGGAATGGTTGGACTTGATGAGCTTAAAGGTCTTTTCCAACCTGGTTGATTCTATGAATCTGGACATTTTTTCGTTGCATGTATCCTTTGGTACTGTCATCAGTCCTTTGGTAGTGGCATCAGCCTTCATGTTGCCTTCTTATGGAGAGTTAAACTCGCCAAGAGTCAGGTTTTGTTGTCCATGTGTATCACTACTGTTATTTCACTTGTGCTCATCGGTTTCTGCCTGTCCAAAGGTAAAACAAAAACAGTAATATGCTGTAGCAGAAATAGCTGGAGTATTACTCAATATGAAAATGTCAGCCTATAATGGGTGCTTTTCACTAAGCTCAGGCTGTTTCTGCTGTTCCTGACAAGCTCTCCCACATTCAGGCTGGGTAATGTGATCTTCCAGGGATGTTTATCTTCCAGTTCTGTGTCTCTAGTGGAGCTGCGCTGGGGCTGCTTGTGAGAACATGTGCAGCGTGAGCCATGTTGTTGTTTGGGATGAGGTGTTGGCCATGTGCACTGTGATTCAGCAGAGCATGCAGTGAGCTCCCTCCTTGTTTCCCTGGACAAGGGTCCCAATGCTGCAAATTCATCTCATGGGCTTTCTGTTTAAGTGCATGTGTTTTGCATTTGCCATGGGTATTAGTCAAACAACCCAACTTCCCAAAGAGTCCTTCCCTTTGCCTCCATCCATCTACATACATAGCTAGCAGCAATCATGTCTTTTCTTTCGTGTTTTGGGACAAGCTGAACGGGGCTTTACTCTGGCAAAGAGTGTTGCTGGTCAGCGCCATGGGCTGGGAGGAACAGCACTGGTGGCAGTTTCTCTGGTGGCCAACAGCCCTCTTTAATCTCAGTTCCTGCTTCTGCTTCCCCATCACCCTCCAGACAGAGCACCTCATGTAGACGACATGCTGCCTTCATCCTGAGGACTGAACCCACCAGGGGTTAGATGTGGTTCAGTCTCTGCTACAGCATTTTCTGGCCTCCTCCCAGCACTGGAAGGACACCAAATAGCAGCAGTGCTTCTGAGACCTCCCTAGAGGAAAGACTTAGAGTGGGAAATGATTTTTCTCGTTGCTTCTAATGTCAGGAGAGCTATTGGCTGTCTTGCTTTTAACCTGTATTCTTGGAATTATTGGAAGCTTTTGTGTTTGAATACACAGCTGAAGTTAAATGCCAAAAAGAAATCGCTTATGGTGGGTGTTAATTCATGCAAGGACAGTGTGACGCAGTGCACTGACCCAGTTTGAGACCTGTTTGAGACAAAGGCACAGAGACTGGTACTTCACTGTCTCTGTCCATACAGAATTAGCCCTGGTCACGTCAGTGCTGACATCTTTAACCAAGGTTTTGATGATACAATCTAGAAAGATTTCTTCAGAGAAACTCGATGTGTATCTTTCATGAAGCTATTGGCAATAATTATTCTGCCTCTTCTCATTTGCTGTCACAGAATGATGGAACTACAGGTTGGAAAGGACATGTGGAGGTCTTCAGCCTGACCTCCTGCTTGATGTGGGACTGTCTCCACCTCAGCCGTGGCTTTGTCTGGCCAAGTCTTGAAAGCATCCAGGAATGGAGCAGTGTGCCATGTGGGATCAGCTTCTGTTTGCTCTTGGTTGAGAGTTGTACCTAGTGAGCCACCTTCGAGTGTGGGTTATGCATTTAGCTTTGAATTGCCTCATCCTCCAGGTTTAAAAACATTTAAGTGAACTGTTAGAAAATGTCCCAGTAGGACTAATAATGTAACGTGTAATGTATCTGAATCCTTCTGTCTTTTCCGTGCTAGGGTGGGAAATATGAGCAGACCTGAAGTGCTGTTTCTGCAGGAAAAGGCAGGGACCCTGTTAGGTGGCTTTCTCATGTTTGCACAGGGTATTACAGGTGAAGCAGTGCTTGTAGGACATGTCCCATTGTTGGAATGAGCACATGGGTGTTTTCCCCTCAGTATTAGCCATGGGTTTTAGCCCAGGCGGAGCTGGGTTTGTCTGGAGGCACAGGATGAGCTCTGTGAGCATCCTCCACCCCGAGGCTGAGTGTGGGCTGGGGCAGAGCAGCTCTGCGCCCAGGCTGAGGCCACACATGCTCAAGGAATGCCCCTCCTCAGCCCCTTGCAATGCGGGGAGAGGGTTTTCCCCAGGGTCTGCTGCCGTCCTTTCAGAAGGAACAGCAGGTCATGAGATGAGTGTGCCTGTTGGAGCGCGCATCGGAGTTGCCCTGAGTATTAATGGGAGCGCAACAGCTCTCTACATCTGAGAAGTAAACTTGGATTTGGCAATGCCACGAGCTTCTGGACACAGTGGGTGTCCATGAATGGCACGTAGTCAGGCCAGAGCAGAGGCCTGCTGCTGTGTCTGGGCTGGGCTGGATTTCCTCAGACAGAACTGCAGATTGCAACACCCTTAATGCTTACTGAGGCCAGGAGGCCTTGCTTGGAAGGGAAATGGCTGAGATGCAAGGAGCTGCTGAGGAGGTGGAAGCTTCCCTAGCCAAGGCCTCGTTGCTGGCCTCCAATCTGGCTGTATCCCTGGACTCTGGATCCTCTCATGTAATGGGGAGAAATGCACATCCTTCGTTGGCACTGAGAATGAGAGCTCCCGTGGGCTGCTCGGGATCTTGCTTGGCACTGCCTTCTGCTCTGAGGTTTCCTGTTGTATTCCTGTTAGTGTCCACTGTGCCAGATGAGGCTGGTGGTGTGGAGCCAGCAGCGGTGTCCTTGGGTGGGTTTACAGATTCCCTGTGCCATGCAGAGGGCCCTTTGGAATCCTGCCTGTCTGAACCATGTGCCCGAGAGCATCCTCCTGCCTTTTGTTTCCATACCAGTGCCAGCAAAAGGGCTGGGAGCGTGGGCTTCTGCAGGCCTCCGGTCACTCGGAGGTGATGGTCCCTGCTGAGGAATGGCAGCAATGTGGTGACCACTGTTGTCAGCTGCTCGCTGCATGCTTTGACCAAAGGGCAGAGGGCAGGTTTGGGGTTGTACAGCCAGAGGGTCCTGGAGCAGCTGCTGTGCAGGGTCAGGGGTGGCAGCTAGAGGCTGACCTGGGCTGTCAGCTCTTGTTTTACCATCAGCTCTTGTTTTACCACCATCTCTTCCCCACACCAGGTATTTCTGCAGGGTCTGGGTGTGTTGCAGGCAGAGGGGCTGTAACAGCATCGCTGCCACAGCTGAGCTCTGCTGTGGTTCGGTTCGTTTGGTGTCTTTTGCTGGGAAAACCAAACTGTTGGTGCCCAATCTCTCCCCACATGCTGTTCCTCCTTGCTGAAGCCTACAGCCAGTGCCTATGGTTTGCTTTCGCATTCTGCTCATATTCTCCATATCTCTGGAATAAAATCTCCAGTTGAAAGAAGCTGAGTAGCTCTTCTCTGAGCTGGGTTTGGAATTAAAACTCAGACATTGGTCTTTGCAGGTCCCCACAGCTTGTAGTGTTTGAGGTGAAATGTGGCAACGTGGGTTCATCTGGGAAACTACTGGGAGAGAGGAACAGACCTGGGGAAGTATCACTGTGGGTGAGGTAACAGAGCTTTGATCCACCAGGCCTGGGACCTGGGCAGCTTTGCTTGTCACAGCTCTCCTTACTTGAGAGCTGCTGCCTTTGCTCCAAACCCCTTATAGCGGTGGAGGGCAGAAGGAGCTGGGCTGCTGCAGTGCTGGGGGAGGAACATGTCAGTGGCAGTGCTCGGGACACTGGATGCTATCTAGTGCTTCAAGAAGGTCAGCTTTGAAAGAGGTCCTGTGCCTGCTGAACATACCAACTGCTTACAGGGATAAGCTGTCAGAAGCCCAGAGCAAGGGCTTACTAGCTCATGGGAGTCGAGCCCTTCCTTGGAGCGGCAGCAGTTCTCATCTGCAGCACTTGCTGTTGCAGACACCAGAGGGTAGTTGGCTCATGGTGCAGACAAGAGCAAGGCAGAGAGGCTGGAAGCGTCCTGCTTGGGCTGGTCGCAGTGTCCAGGGATAGGGAGGGATGTCTGTTTGCAGATAATGGTTTCTCTGCCCCTTTCTCTCACTTGTGTCAGCAAAGATGGCCAGGGAGAGTGTTTACAAGTGTGTCCTTGCTGAGAGCTGCTCTGTGCCAGGAGTTCACTCCTCGGCTGGATGATGTGTTCACTGGGGCTTTGTCATTACAGCAGCTAAAGCTAAACTCATCTCGCTCCACTTGTTCTGGCCTGGGCGTATATGTACCACTTGCCTTCCCTATACTCTCATCCCCATCTCTGAGGCAGCCCAGAATGGAGCAGCTCAGGACCATGTTGTTTAAAAGACAAAGCAAATAGGAGGCTGCTGTTTGGGTCTTCCCTGGTAGTATTAAAGCTCTGAGTGAGATTTGGGGGGCTGGGGAGGAGGAGTTGTTCCTCCATTGCCACCTCTCCAGCCATTCACATCCCTGGGGGAGGGAACCGTGGTGGCAAAGCAGTGCTGAGGCCTCCTCTGCTCCCGTGTCCTGGTGTGACAGGGCATCACTGAGCAGCTACAGTGTGCCCAGAAACAAGCAGCTTGGCTCAGCTGCAGAGCTGTATCTGCTGGGGGCATGAGGATGTACTGTCCCATGGCTGGACCAGAGGTTGTGCTTGTTCTGGTGATGTAGGAAGTCATTGAGGGGTCGAGGAGACACCATATGCTGTGGTATTTGTCCTCTTGAGGACTTTCCTCTCTCTTCAGAGGACAGGCTTCCTTGGCATGGGGTGGGAGGTGTGTGGTGCGGGATGAATACTGCCCTTGTGCCACATTGTATCTTACACTGGTTGGGAGGGGGTTGTTCTGCATCGGGTGTCTGTATATGTCACCACATGCTCTATCTTGTTACCTCTGAGCCTTTTGTTACCCTGCAGAATAACTCTAGTCAGTACCTTGTATGGAGGGGTGGTTGGTCAGTAGTTCTCAGAGGATGCCACAGGCATCCTAAACTTGCCTTCCCCACCACGCCAAACTCTGCCCTGCTTCCACCTTCTCCCAGGTTTATGGCTGGAAGTGGGTTTCTTTGCAGTGGAAGGATGATACCAGCAGACCTAGGCTGAGCAGATGTTTCAGCTGGGCTAGGGTGGGAGTGAACACGTTCTCACAACGCGGGTAAGGACAGAAGAGGGGTGTGAGGTGTAAACAGAGCACTTTCCGAGCAGGCTTCTGTGTTGTATCACAAGTTCCTGGAAAGGTGGAAGCGGGAGCTGGCTGTCACCTCCTCTCAATGAAGGAATAAAGAGCTTGAATGTTGTACAGGTCCAGCCTTCTTCATGGGACTGTCCTGTGCTCTTCAACTCTCTTGTCCCTGCATAGCCAAAGGCCGTTCAGGTGATGTCCTGGTCTTATCTGACATGAGACATTGGTGCTTACCAGGATCACTGGGTCCTGCTGTGGCCTTCTGGGATGAAGGCAGGTAGAGGTGCTGCCATAGCTGGGCTAGGAGAGGAGCAGAAGGACCATGGCCTAGAGCCACTGCAGAAGGACCAGGGTGTCTGGTGGTGTTGCTGGAGCAGCCTGATGTGCTGCTGCTGTCTATCTTGAGCTGTTTGGTTGCCTTCACCTTAGCATCAGTGTGTGTTCATTTATTTCTCCAGTGGCTCTGGGACAGCAAAAGGCAACTTCCCAATGTCAGTGTGATCAGCTCATCAGTTCTTCACCCCAAATTTCATAATTCTGCTTTGCTGCTCAGCACAGCAGGTTATTTTTAAGCAGTGGAAGAAAAAACGCTGCTTTTAAGCCCGTTGAAACACTTTGTAGGCATTATTATTTTGGAAGACCACCTCTTAATTCTTCCTAGAATGCTTTTGCAATACTTTGGGGATCACAATCCCGTATCGATGCCTTAAACAGCCAAATTGTCCTGCACTGGCATAAACAAGCTTTTGTGTCTAAATTTGTCTATGGAATTTGGTCTCTGTTAATTGGACTGATCTTTTCAAAGCCAAACACAATCTGTTGGAGGAACTCTAACAGTGCCAGCCCTGCCTGAGCTGGTTCTGCCCCCTCGCCGTGTGGAAACCTGCTCGTGCTGCGGAAAGCTGTTCTGTGCAAGACCAAAACAGGGTCTGTTGATGTTATTCCGAGTCCTTTGAGGAGATGACTTACTGGTCACATGTGCTGCTATGAGGTCATTAGGAAGTCTCTCAAATACACAATTTGAGAAGCGATGATGGTATGGCAGAAGTATTCTCCCTCTGCGATGTGAGATGCAAAACTCTCTCTGAAGTGCTGTAGTTTGTAATAGCTCAGAGTGGGATCTGTTATTGTGCATATTTGGGCTCATTCCAGTGAAAAAAAGGAGTGTTTTGCTTTATCCCAGATTGATTAGTGACTGTGCAGCCTGGATCAAGTTACATTGCAGAGGGCATCCAGCAGAGCGCCTGTTGCTGTGCTCAAGTGCTGAAGGCAACAGCGAGTGAACTGCAAGGTCAGCAGTTTCTAGCAGCACTTTGTGCCTCCGCGGCACCAGCCTTCCCCAGGGAAAGGAGCTCCTCAGATCTGTTTGAGTTGGGTCATTGCTCTTCCCAGTGCCATGGGGGCTCTTTATCACCCAGGAGCCTTCTCCAGGCTCTTGATGTGATGTGCATCTGCTTTGATGTTTTTGTTGATGTTCCCAGCGGGCAGGTCAGCAAAGCACTTATCATAGAATCCCAGCCTGGTTTGTGTTGGAAGGGACCTTAAAGCTCCTCCAGTTCCAACCCCCTGCCACGGGCAGGGACACCTTCCACTAGAGCAGGTTGCTCCAAGCCCCTGTTGTCCAACCTGGCCTTGAACACTGCCAGGGCTGGGGCAGCCACAGCTTCTCTGGGCACCCTGTGCCAGCGCCTCAGCACCCTCACAGGGAAGAGCTTCTGCCTTAGAGCTCATCTCAGTCTCCCCTCTGGCAGGTTAAAGCCATTCCCTTTGTCCTGTCCCTACAAGCCCTTGTCCAAAGCCCCCCTCCATTTCAGTGCCTCCTGTGGCTCCCTCTGCTGCGGTCCTGCTTGTCCTGCCACCCCAGAGCCTCAGCAATGTCACCTGCCCATAAGGTTCCCACTGTCACCCCTGGTAATTCATCCCCCAGGTGCCACATTCTGGTTGAGTTTTGTGTTTTCCCTCTGTTTCTGTGCTTTAAGTGAAGAGGAAAGGACTGATGTCACACAGCTGTCCTACAGCTGCACTGGTGATCCTCCCTCCTGTGGGACCCCAACCTGAGGGAAGCAACAGGCGTGATCTGTTGTGATAAACACGCATTGAGCCCTGGCGCTGCTTCTGGGCTTTCCCTCTTCCAGGAAAGACTCTGGAAGCAAAAGGCCAAATGTCTGAGAAGTGCCTCTGCTCTTTGCAATAATCCCATCGGCTGGATTTGCTTAATAAATGACTAGAACTGTCTTTACTTATTACTTTTCCCTCACAGACACGGGCTGGTGGAGAACGGACGCGAGGCACACGGTGCAGTGATGTTCCTGCCGGGGCTTTCCCCGTGAGCAGAGGCAGCCGTGTTAAACCAGAAGGTGAAGCCGGCTGTGCCGTGCTGGGCCTGGCTTGCCCCTGGGACTACACGGGCCCTGCTTCCTGAGCAGGAGAGCTGCTTTCTGTTGTGGTTTCACTAAATGAATTCAAAGCTTGGCCTTCCTCCAGGCGCAGCCCGGGCCGGGTGCCAGCAGAGCAGCCCCGAGGGAGAGCACTGGAGCAAGGAGGGGCCAACAGCAGGGAAGAGCCGAGGAATCCAAGCAGGCGGATTTGCCTAGCAAACAGCTCTGTTTCCATCTGCTGGGTCAGGAGTTGCTATAGGAACTGGGATGATAGAGGCAGGGCCATCTCCTGGGCCTGTCTGTGTGTGTGGAGGGAGGGAGGAGGGAGGAGTTACTCAAGTTTGAACATATCGTGTGCTGGTGGAAAGTTGCAAGGAATGTCGAAACTACAGCCTGGCTCAACCTATGGAGCTCAAAAGAGACATGGCAGTTGTTCCCTGTGCTCAGCAGGCCCCGGGCAAGGCAGGTAGGGTCCTTCCAGCTTAACTCTGCTCTTCCCCCCATGTGCTTCCGACGTTGGGTAACACGCAAACGCCTTTGGAGACTGGCTGGAAGTGGAGGGGGGGCTGTAGAGGTGGCAGTGCCGGGTTGTGGAGGCTGTTCTCCCTGGGCTGGTAGGAGATGGTGGCTCTTTGCACCCTGTTTTTCCTCCCACAGCTGCCGGAGGGTTCACAGATTGTGGATATTCTCATGTTCCATGCCCTGGGACCCGGTGTCCTTTGTGGGGTGGGAATGTGAAGTTGGCTGGTGTGTTCTCCTGGGCAGGAGTGGTTTGTGGGGCTGTTGCTGTCCTGGAAAGCCCATGGTGTTTGAGCTCTAATCGGACATGCTGTGCTGAGATGTTTCAGGGCTAAGGAGGAGTCAGATACCCAAAGCTGAGGCTGGCAGGGAGTTGCTTGTGATGGTGGGACAGTGAGGGGACACGCTTCTGACCCCGAGCCCCAGCGGCTCCTGCCCCATGTGGATTCCTTGGCTGTGCATCGCCTCTCACCTCTTCTCTCGGGGCAATGCAGACCTCCCTGTCCCCTCCTGATGTGCCTACTGCAGTTTTTATCAGTGTCCAACTTCCTTGGACTCACATTTAGCCTAAACCACTGGAGTATGGATGTGCAGGAAGCTGCTCCTGAGAATCCTTGTTGTTAGGGTTAACTGTGTAGCAACCCCTCCAGATAAAATCTGATTAATTCCCCAGTAAACCCATTTTTTCCAGGTGCTGAAAACTCTCCCAAATAGCTGTGTTTCCACAGGGTCACTCGCTGCCCCGCAGGTATTTACTGAGTAGGTTTGGCTGAAATTTCACCTGCCCTTTTTGTGTCACAGAGGATAATCTCTGCTACAGAAAGTGAATAATAATAATAAAGAAAAGGTGGGTAGTTTGTTTCTCTTCTTGAGAAGCTGCACAATAAGCTGCCGAGAGCTGAAATGTGATCTCTGTACACAGAGCAAAGCTTGCCAAACTGGATTAGATCACAGCCCACCTACTCAGGCCCGGCTTATCTCGGGCAGCGGCTGCTTGGCACATTGCACACAAAAACCCAAGAGCTCGAATGCAGACAAATGTGGAATAACCTGCCTTGTAGGAGATCACTTTCTGGTTACATTAATTACTGGTTTGCTTATACCTGGCTAGCTGAAAATGTATATCCAGTGTATTCTTTCTTTGACTCTGCAAATGGAATCGCAGATGTTCTTATTATGTAGATCCACTTCCAGTATTTTATGGAATTACTCCCACGTTGCTCTGTGGCAACATATCCCAGAGGCTTCATGTGCATGGTATGCCCTGGAATTTCATTTCCTCAGTTTTAATGTGTTGTTTTTTAATTTCAGTTCGTTTTCAGTACAGGAAAGAGGTAAATTGGATCCTTCTTTTAGGTCCAGGCATCATTATTTTACATAGTTCTTTTTCTCCCCCTCATCTCTCCTGTTTCTTGTCTTTGCCTCAAAGAATCCCAGGATTTTCCTACAGCTACAGCTACCTGCCTTCTGTGTAATTGCTTCTCTGTGGGCTCCTGTTTCCTGCTCTGGCTTGAGAAAATGTGATCAGAATCAGCCATTCTCCATAGCTTTTCCAATGTACTTGTGTTTTCCTTTGTTTATAAGCAAAACGTTTACTTTGATTGCTTGAAATACACAGTGGTAACAAAGGTCTTATCTGAACTGTGTAGTCACGGTGGGTGTTTTGCTGGAAACTTTCTAGTTAATTGAAATTTTATCTCTGTACATGAGAAGTTAAAATTTATCTTGTGGAGTTGAACTTGTAGATACCAAACCCAGCGGAACATGGTGAGACCTGCCTGGAAATCCCCACTGGAGGAGGAGTCTCCAGGCTTGGTGCAGCAATTTGAACTGATCCCGAAGTGTTGCCGCTCATTTGCTCCCATCTTTGCCAGGCACTTCATAAATCAAACGTTAAAACCACTTTGCTTGAGCAAACTTTGTTTAATACACAGAGTGTAGCAGATGTGTGTTACAGGCTGCTCTGCTGTGGTTAGGTGCACAGAGAAATGATACCCACTGAGGACACAACCTGCCTTGTCCCCTCTGGTTCAGGGCAGTGTGCTGTGGGAGGGGAGAAACGCTTTCATGGAATCCCAGACTGGTTTATGTTGGGAAGGACCTTAAAGCTCATCCAGTTCCAACCCCCTGCCATGGGCAGGGACACCTTCCACTAGAGCAGGTTGCTCCAAGCCCCTGTGTCCAACCTGGCCTTGAACACTGCCAGGGATGGGGCAGCCACAGCTTCTCTGGGCACCCTGTGCCAGCGCCTCAGCACCCTCACAGGGAAGAGCTTCTGCCTCAGAGCTCATCTCAGTCTCTCCTCTGGCAGGTTAAAGCCATTCCCCTTGGCCTGTCCCTACAGGCCCTTGACCAAAGCCCTGCTCCAGGTTTCCTGGAGCCCCTTTAGGCACTGGAGCTGCTCTAAGGTCTCCCCTTCAGGAGCCTTCTCTTCTCCAGGCTGCCCCAGCCCAGCTCTCTCAGCCTGGCTCCAGAGCAGAGCTGCTCCAGCCCTCGCAGCAGCTCCGTGGCCTCCTCTGGCCTCGCTCCAGCAGCTCCACGTCCCTCTTGTGCTGTTGCCCCAGAGCTGGATCAGGACTGCAGGGGGGGTCTCCCCAGAGCGCAGCAGAGGGGCAGGATCCCCTCCCTGACCTGCTGCTCACGCTCTGGGGGTGCAGCCCAGCGCATGGGGGATTCTGAGCTCAAGCACACGCTGAAGCCGGGTCATGGGGAGTTTGCTGCATTTTGGTTTTTGCGGTTACTTCAGTTGTGGATTGCTGTAAGTGATGACAGTTTGGCTTCTTTCTGATATTGGAAAAGCTTCTTCAAGTTTGGTGTCTTTTTGTAGCTGTGCGGCATGGCTTTTCACACTTACAAACGGTTTTTGTTAGGACTACAGCAGAGCCAGGGGTGCTCCTTGAGCTAAGGGCAAGTCTGGGTACCAGTGGCAGGTGCACTGAAGCTTTGCTTTATGAAGAGACATTTCACAAAGCTCATAAATTGCCGTTTTTGGTGGTATCAGCATTTCTTTGGTGGCTCTGGAGGGACAGCTAAGCAAGTAGATGTTCCAAATAGTGCTTCTGGTTTGATTTTCACTGAACCATCTCTTAGAGCTTGGCTTCCACCCTTGCAAAACCCGGCAGCTTCTCAGCTTAGTGCTGGGTATGTTGTGGGTTAGCTTCTTGTTTTGGAAAGAGTCTGTCCCAGTTTTCATGTTTTATCTCTTTAAAAGATTCCACCAGGAGCAATTAACAAAAGAAGTTGTAGATAATAAGTAGCTGCTATTGTAAAGTAGGTATTTTGGGATGTAGGCAAAGCTGAAGATAACTGTAAAAGCACAGTGAGTGTATCTCAGGGCAGTGAGAAATATTTTCATATCTATAACAAAATAAATGTCATCAGTGGTGTTTATATAGTTGGGAAGGTTAAAAAACCCCAACTGATTGCTGGTAACAATAGTGAGAAGTAAAAAGTTTCCTGTGTTTGGGCAGGAGCTGGATGATGTCCTCTCCCTTATGAGGATATGGAAATACCTGCCCTTGCACTGGTAATGGGGGAGGGCGTTAAACACAAGATAACAGGCTGAAGGCTTTGAAATCGGAGCAAGATAGAAACTTGTTTGTTTAAAACCAACTGGCAAAGCAGCTTTCTGAATCCTGGCTGCTGATGTGTAATAAATCTGGGAGGACCAAAGGAGTTCCAGAAGTTTAGGAAAACATAAATGTTGTGGAAGTGGTTTAAAATAGCGTGGGAGCAGGTGACCAACAGGCAGAGGCTGACCTCCGGCCAGAGCGGGATCGGGGGAGCTGCTGCATCCCTACATCAATGTCACATTAAAGAAGGAACATGCTCAATGATCCATGTGCTCTGATGGAAAGCAGATCACGTCCAGAAAGTCTTCAGATTGTGGTTTTTAATGAGAATCCTGTACTGGCTGCCAAAAGGAACTGTGTTGACATCATATACCTGGATCCCTGCTGTTGACTGAATGCTGCTGCTCCCAGAAGGCGGAAGAGGCTCTGCTTTGGGAGCAGGAGGTGCTGGGTGCCCTGTGCAGGGGCTGGTCTCTGGTATGTCCTTCATGCTCTGCTCAGGTGCCTCACCATTGCTGGTAGTTGGTGAGCTCTGAGTGAGGAGCACCCTCCTGAGCTGTGTTGGTGGTGTCTGGTGTCTGCTGGCCGTGTAGCCGGTCCGTGTCCTCTCGCTGTGCTAAGGTGGCAGGGTCTCAGTTTCCCTTTGCTGATCAGTACCGTGTTGAACAAGTTGATTTATCAAGTGGCACCTGATACCTCTCAAAATAGTTAGTGATGGGAATGTGATCCATGCAGTCCCTAAACACAGAGCCATGGAATAGTGCTCCAGCCATGCTCTAGTGTTGGCACAGGACAAATGCAGTTATCCCCTGGCTTGCCCATGAAGAAGCCAGTGGAAGTCATAGCAAATCCAACCAGAGGTGTCCCACTGCTGGGTGGAGACTTGGTCCCAGGAATGGTGACGTGGGAGAAAACATTCAGTAGCTTAATACTGGAATATGGCTTCACCGAGGAGGTTGAGGGGGTTTATCCGGGAGAGGAGGAGGCTTTGGGATACCGAAGAGCAGGTTATCAAGAAGACAGAAACTGGCTCTTTACTGAGATGTGTAACAGGAAGGTTGACAATGATCATCAGCTGAAATAACAGGAGGTTCTGCCTTGGCATTAGGAGGGGTGAAGCTCTCCCTCTGCAGACAGTCATGCAGTGGAAGAGGTTGTCCAGAGAGGTGAGGGGAGACTCTGACCTTAGAGGATTTTAGTACCCAGCTGGACAAAGTCCTGCCCAGGTTGCTTTGGAATTGGTGCTGACCCTGCTCGGAGCGGGAGGTGGGATTAGATGCTCTCCTGAGGCTCTCCTGAGGCTCTCCTCCAGCCCAATAATCCTGCTGCTCAGTAACCTGATCTCCTCCTGAATGCAGTTTTGAGTACAGTTAAGTTCTGGTGGAGCCCCTTGAGAGCGGGGAGGGAGGAAGGTGGTTTAGATTGAGTGCTCTTAATACTCCATCTGTCATCTGTGTGGTTAACATGTCATATATATGGTTGCTATGTGAGACTCTCGCAGTGGAAGATTGTAGGTCTTGAGAGGCCTATTGCTGACTTGGAGTTGATGTATTTTAAGGATAGTTTAAAAAAAAGAGTAAGCAACCTCCTCACAAAAAGAAAAGCTGGAGAGAGATGCCAGTGTGAGGAACAGAGTGAAAACATCAGTGTGCCACGTGCTCTCTGCTGCCTGCTTGGGTGGGATGGAGCTCTGGTGAGGGACAGTGACTGCTGCTCCTTGGGCAAGGAGGAAGGAGGGACTTGGAACTCCCTGTTTGCACATCTTCTGTTCTCCTGCCACTTCTGTCATACAGAAACAGTGGGACCTGAGCCTGGAGGCTGCCCCGCAGTTGAGGGCACATGTGTTTTGGAGGGCTTGGTGGACTCCAGAGGCTGCCCTGCCCCTGCTGCTGGGTTTTGGGCTCCTGCGAATGATGTGCACCCATGTCCTGTGTAGAGTTGCAGTGTATCTGCCTGGTCATGGGAAGAACCTCCAGGATCCTCAGTTGGGATAAGCACAGAGCCCTGCCTGGGTCAGTGGAGAAGGGTAATGATTGATTTTTACCTGTTGTTGTACAATGAATTTGCATTTCCTTATCTTTGGCTTTGCCTTTCTAATGGCTTCTATTTTTAGCCTGGTTACTTTGATGGATTAAATCACATTATTCAGTTATCCCCAAGTTTGGTTTTAGAACAAAAGTGTTCTGTGCATTTTCACAATCCAAGGACAGCCCACCCCTGTGGGACTGGCAACAGGCAATGGGAAATGCTGGAGGATTTGGGGGGCTCCAGCTCTTTGCAAAAGCACTGGCACCTCTCTGGGTTGTAGATGAGGTATTCCTTTGTCTGAGTCCATGGGCTCAACCTTTTCCCAGTGCTAAATGGCTATGGATGGGTGACTGGAATGGTGGTTTTCTCTTAAAGTCTAGCAAGAGTGAGGTGTCACTACTTTCGTATTGGCCCTATTAGATGTTTTTTGGCTACAACATGGAAAACGAGGTTCAAACCCTCCTCAGCCTCGGAACGTTCCTATCGCCCACCCCTCAAGAGAGTGACCACAAAGTATACCCAGACCTTGATATTCCCATTCCTCTGCCACTGCCTCAGACCCAGCTCTTTGGTGTCCCTGTCCCCACTTCAGGTGCCACTCCGGAATGTCCTGGTCCTTTTCCAAGCCTCCTGTGTTGTTCTTTTCTGTCTCTTGTGGTGACAGGTCTCCTAATACCACCTCAAAGATCACACTGGAGCCTATTCCCATCTCACTTTTCCAATTCCTGTATCTTCTCACATACATCTTGATAAGCCCAACTCCTTCACCTTAAAATCTGGTTGCTTTTACCTGTCCAGCCATGTTGCTGCTCCAGACATCACTTTGTGGTGTCACTGTTCCTGCCCCATGTCACCCACCACATTCCTAACATTGCCAAGGCTCTTTCTGACCATCCCTGTTGGCGCCTATGTCCAAGCTCTCTGGTTGCAGCCTCATGCTTCACACCAGGATCCTGCTGGGCCTGCCCAGCTCCCCATTACTGTCCACTGTGGTGATTATTGGTGTTGCTGTTTGGTTTGTCCAGGTCTCACCTATGTGTCATGCAGGGACCTCTCCCCAAGCCCGGTTGATGGAGTCTGGGGATGGCCACAGAGGCCACACTCTTTGTTTAGCTAAGGGAGGACTTGCTGCCACCTTCTCACAGGGCTCCTGCACATGTGGCACGACCATCCTGATACTGGTCCCATCCATGCACCCAAAATGTTGTAAGAAGTGATCAGAATCCTTTCTGTGAAGCTGATTTTCATCAGCACATTTTGTTTGGTCCAGACTGGAGCTGAAGGGCGGTGTGTGCTCCAGAGGAAGGCTGCTGGGTTCGAGGTATCTCAGGTTAATTCTGAGGCAGACACACACGTTCCACCATTGTTTCAGAGCCAGAAAAGTGGAAATCACACTTTCCAGCCTTAATTTCTTCAGGCTTCAGATATTGCCCTAATAAGTAACTTTGCTGTTTCCTCCTTGAATTCCTTTAGGAATGCTAAGAGATACCATTTAATCCTCCTGAGCATTCCTGAACCTCTTCTGAGGATACTTTGATTTAGGTTAGCTCCTCCTGTAACACATACAGAGTGCATCATACAGCAATGAGTCCTCATCATGACCGTGGAGTTTCTTGGCCTGGTGCTGGGCATCTGTAATGGGATTCCTACAGCAGAACCTGAGGTCCTACTCCAAGGTAATGATCTGCAAAGGAACCAGTTAAAACAACCTCCTGTTTCACTTGGGATCTAGAGAGGCTTGCAAACAAGCCAGACCTCCGTAATGGATTTCTGGAGGGAGAACAGTGCCTGGAGGAGCTCCAAGTCCCACCTTCTTTGTGCACATCACTAAAGAATAGCTCCCTCCTGCGCCCACTGGGCTGCTGCTCTCAGGCTCCGTGTGTGGGGACAGCGCTGGGTCACAGCGAGCTGCAGCTCTTGGGATGGGTTGGCTCTTTAGAGAGGGTAGATTGGGGTAAACTGCCCCTTTTTTTGCATTTCTCAGTTTTTCAGGGAGTAGCTGTTTTTTTTCCACCCTCACAATAGTTGTAAGAGGGGTTTATTCTCCTGCAGGCAGCTGTTAGCAATTAGCAACTTGAGCCATTCAGCCTGAAACAGAGTTTAACACTTTCTTGCCTCTCTGAGGATGTTGCTGATCCTGGTTTTGCTGGTCTGGGGCTTGTGCTGGAGTTGTGGCACTTTGTGTGTACATGTGGGGAAGTGGGGAAGAAAGGATGAGTCCAACGAGAGGGGCTCATGGAGCTGAAAGAGCTACAAAGGAAACTATCAAGTCATCTGCCCAGGAGATGATTTCCAAGCAGTTGGTGCAGAGGCTTGTATTTAGGAGTGTATCCCAGTGTGTTCCAGCACTGGGAAGTGTGCAGTTTGGGAATCCAGTCTACTACTGGCTGAGATTTGGACTCAGCAGAAATCAGCGTCAGAAGGTCTTCAAACAGTGATTTCTGGCAGTACAAGCTCCTGAGTGGAGCTGAGGCTCCTCTAGAGGATGAGACAAGGGAGAAAACCACTCTTGGTGACCTTGCTCCAGAGAACAAGTGCTGCTGTACGGCTCTAGAAGATGAGAAATGACAGAGTTTGCTCCCAGTGTGCAGCATCTCTGCTGGGATTCCCAAACACGCACTTTGGTGGTCCAGGGCTGCGAACCAAGTGTGGTGGGAAGAGCAAATCCAGCACAACCCGAGCCCCATGTAGGGCTGAGCTGCTGGAAGTAATTTCTCACTGCCACATGCCAAGGTGAGGCTTTCTCACCAAACTGTGGTCACCAGGGAATGATGAGGCTGGTCCAGGCCAGCTGTTAAGGTTCCCTCTGTCAACAAGAGGGAGACATGTCCAGAGAGGATTCATCCTGCTCATCTTGGACACTCTTTAGCCAGGAGTCAAATTCAAAGCCAGCTTTTGTAGGCACAGAGTTGCAGACAGATGCTCCAGAGCCAGCTCTGAAGCCGTCCCTTTCTCTCCTGAAGGCCGGGCTGGCCTTTATGGCCACATCTTCCAGTTTTGGCTTGCAGTTCCCCTAAGCGACACTATTTTTGTGTGAGCTGCTGAGCTTCACTTATCCACCAAGTCCCGAGAAGCCCCTGGTTCACAGGGTGGGATAGGGTGGCACAGAAACTGTGCTGCCCCAGCGCATCCCTTTCCTCCAGTGCTGGTTGCTGGCTCAGTGGCAGGAGCTGACATGGTGCTTGGGCATTTGTGTGACTTTCCTTGCTTACCCTCCACCCCATTCCTTCTTCCCTCCTATTGTCTTACCATGTCAAAGTGGTTAAATCACAGAACCCCAGCCTGGTTTGTGCTGGAAGGGACCTTAAAGCTCCTCCAGTTCCAACCCCTGCCACGGGCAGGGACACCTTCCACTAGAGCAGGTTGCTCCAAGCCCCTGTGTCCAACCTGGCCTTGAACACTGCCAGGGATGGGGCAGCCACAGCTTCTCTGGGCACCCTGTGCCAGCGCCTCAGCACCCTCACGCGGAAGGATTTTTCCCTTTGTGATGTGACTTGCTGTGGCAGTGCAATGGGTGTCATTTAGAACATGGCGTGAGCTTTGCCTAGAGAAATGGGCACTTAAATTCTGGTGTTTGGTCTGTTCCTGCTCAGATGGGATGATGGTTGTGTTTGTGTTGCATTTGTTATATTGCTGTGACTGTGGCCGTTGTCGTGACTTCTGCGCCACACTTAGCACAGCTAATCTCTTGTCAAAGACAAAATCCTTACACTAAGGCTCCACTTGGTACCTTTCACTCAGGGCTGTCCCATCTCAACTGGGCTGCGAGCTGTGCACTGATGGCAGGGGATGGGGCTCCTTCATCCCTGTGCTCTGCTGCAGGCATCTGCCTCCCTGCTCTTGATACTTCTGTGCTGGGCTTTTGGATCAAATAAGAAGCCAAGGCATTTGAACACTTCCAGTGCTGTCTGTGATTGCTCCTGTTTCTTGTTTCCTTCCACAGTGGCCTCTGGTCCTCACCCAGCCATGTACTAGCCCTATTTCAGTGCTCTCTAGCTGCCCTTTCCCTTAATCCTGGACGGGTTAGAGGGAACGCCCTGGGTGCTTTGGGAGCTACCCTATGTCTTTATGGGTGTCTAATCCTCTCCCCATTTGCCAGGCTCTGGTTTAGGCTCTGTAGGGGTGAGGAGCGTGTGCAGTGTATGTGTGCTCATCCTCTGCCTTCTGAGGCCTCTGGTACTGCTGACAGCTTTAAACCTCCACCTGGGAGATGTCTCCAAGCTGCTGTTCTCTTCAGGGCCTCCTCAACAACCTGCAGCTCTGTCCATTGGCTGGGCCAGGATGGGGACCCATGGGAAGGATCTTCTCTAGGCCAGGTCGCACCCATACAGTGCAGCTGATCTGGGTGGATACCTGGGTCGTGGTCAGGGCATCCTGTACACCACCAGACAGCACTCTGCTGGGTTTCCCATCACGTCCTCCAGGAAGAAGGTTAAATGTAAAGCCTTCATGTTCATAACACTTCCCTTTCTTGGGTCCTGTGGGGAGATTGTGTCCTCTAGTGCTGAACTCTGTGCGGTTCCTTTTGCAAGTCCCATTTTGGGAGCCTCTGGGGCACCCCGGCAAACCACGTGCATAGACTAACATCCACTAGGTCTGTCCTTAAACTCTCCCACAATAATGTCTTTAGAGACTCCCTCTGCTTAGCTACAAGAGGTCTCTGCTCCGTGGCAGTTGCAGCCTGTCATGGGATGGTAGGAATTGGGGTGTTTGAGCAGAGATCACTCCCCTCCATTTCGTGGTGGGGAAAAACAACCTTGGCTGCACACCTGCTTGAGAGCGCTTGGTCAGAACCTCTCCTCTGATAGTCAGACCCTCCTGCTGAGCCAGGGGCTGCCTCTTCTCTGCAGTGCTTTGCTTTTGTCTGAGGTGGCACAAAACCTTGTTGTCAGCCTTGGCCAGGGCGCTCACGTGGAGCTCAGGAGGTGGCTGAAGCAGGAGGGGTCCTGGGGATGTTAAGGTCTGTCTTGGTTTGCTTTCGTGGCTGGGCACAGCATTGCTGGGCAGCATCCACCATCAGCAGTTCCCCGAAGGCCCTCAGTTGTTTTTCAGGCTCAGAGCCATCTCCTGTGACGGAATCCAGCAGGGACAATGGCCAGTAGCATATTCTTAGGAAAGAGAATAAAACCAGGACAAGCTTCAGTGATTCTAACCCTGATTCAGCTCCTCAGCAATCCGCAACGGGGGGATTTCCTGAGCCAGAAGTTTTACCTTTGGATTTAAGAAGCTGTGCTGCGTCTTTCTGTTGTGAATCTATCCAATTGTTTTGGTATCCAGGGCAACTCAGGGCTCTGACTTGTACAGTTTAATTCTGTTGGGTGGAAAAAATACAGCCTTTTGTTAGAAACCTCTGAGCTAATGGCATCTGATGCTCTTGCATGCATGTATGCACTGGCATAGCGATGGGCCCTTTCATATCCTCTCTTCCTTTACTAACAAATCCTAGCATTCAATTTTGCCTTTTTACTACCACTCTGAGGATTCTTGAGCAAACACCCTCTGGTCCTGGCAACTTTCTCGTTTATTGCTTTGTTCTGTTTTCTTTTTGCCTGACATTTCATTAGGAGACAGAGCCTCTAACCTGCCTTCTGTAAAGCTCTCCTGCAGGACGGGAGCCTCCCGAGGCTCTTTGTAGTGAATGTGGACACAAAGAATTCACATACTGCTGAGATGACCTTGTGTTCCTTTAGGTGTTATCATGGCTTTCCACTGGAATTGCCAGAGTTTAAGCCCTCTGCTATTCTCCTTGTTTCCAAACAGGAAATGAATTGTGCTTGCATGTGTGAGTGCACATGCTCTTGTGGCAGCAATGTGGATATGTAGGGAGAGAGGATTTTCACCCTCGTTTAGACATTTATCTTCCAGTTGTGTGGCAAATTCCAGAGTGCCCACTTGGCTTGGAGTCCAGAGCTGCTGTGGATAGAGATGTCCATTGGGTGGATGAGCCCTGGTTGGACTGTCCAGGTTTGCTGTAGATGCAGCTTCAGTGCTTGTAATGTAATGAGGAGGGTGAAGAATCGATGGGGGACAGATTGCTTTGCACTGGACTTGGTTAAAAGCAGTTAAGAGAGTATGTCCACATGGTAGTTGTAGGAGCTGAGCTTCTGAAAGCTGAATTCCATGAATCGCTCTAGAGATAGCATAGGTAGCTGGGCAATCATTAGTTCTTCACTAAGCCTCTGATGAGGGGATGGCTCAGAGTAGGGTTGAGGTCAAAACACTCTTGACAAGGCGTGGAAGATTGCCCAACCCACCACGAGGCAAGGGCAATAGAGCCAGCCTGCAGCACAGAGGAGTCCTGTCTGTGGGGGACTCTCATCCTGTCTCTTTGCTTTGTCTTTCAGAGATGTAGATGGCAGCTGCTGTGTCTGAAGGACTCGCACCCATCTGACCCTGCGCAGCGCCTCCGATCGCTACCATGATCTTCTGCATGCTGCTGCTGGCCTCCCTGCCTGAGCCCGCGGGCGCCGAAGTCAACCCTGGTAGGGAGCTGCCAGCCTGGGAGAGGACTCTCCTCTCCCACCTTCCATGGGCTCGTTCTCAGCCTTTCTTTGCCTCTCATGGTGAATGTAATGTATGCACGTAGATATGATCACTAATGTGCCTGAATGTCCTCCCCTGGGCTGCTGTGCTGGAGTGGGACACCTCTCCTGTCAGTGCCAGGAGGGCTCAGGCACATGGATATACTCCATTCTCTGCCCACCCAGAGGGTCTGTTCTCTCTGCAGGCCTGTCCTGAGCTCTGGTTGTCCCTTCATCACTGACCGTGTGGCCTGCAGAACAAACCTGGCTCTAGACTGGCTCAGAGATGCTGTGGAGAGCAAATTGCCAATTAGTAAAGCATAAGCCACAGCAATCTCAGCCAACAAGAGGGATTCTGGAGAGAGAAGTGTGGAAGGAAAGGTAGAAAACCCTACCTGGCACAAAGCTAGAGTGGAGACAGGGATATGAGCCTATGAGTCCCTGCGGAAGGCCTGACCTCTTATCCTACAGCACTTGGCAAGTTAGAATCATGATGGAGATGAGTAAGGTAGTGGTCTGCAATATACTGCAAAAATCCCCCTAATGAGGTGGTTTGAGCTGGAGACAGTCTGTGAAACACAGTGTAATCCTTTTCCAGCTTGGCTGAAGGTGTGGTGAGGCAGCAGCGCTACCCTGAGGGCCTTCCTTTGCTCTGCTGGGTCTGGCTCTGTGTGTTTGGAGGCCTTTAACTGTGTCTGGCTCTGACCCTGCTCTGGCCTCCGGATCTGTGCAGAGGTTTGAGGTTGTGCTGCAACCAGCCAGAAGTGAAGTGAGGGCTGTGGGGGGCTCAGCAGGGCCTGTGCTCCCCCGTTACACAGCCCTTCCTTGCACTGTACACCCCACACAGTCCAGCTTTGAACTGGGGTTACCATCTCCTCTTGATGGTTAAAACCTAGTGGAAGAAGGGAGAAGACAGCAGCCAGAGGGTCAGTCACATGCAGATTCCTTCTGGTGGTGGAACTACAGAAGTTGGTGCAGCCAAAGGTACAGGAATAGCTCCCCCATCCCAGATCCTGGGAAGTGGATGGGATCTGAGCACAGGGCTGTGGTCCTACACGTCTGCAGTCAGCTTTTCCACCAAGGAAGCAGCACGTAGCTTTGCTCACACTTCCTTCTCCCTGTGACTTCCTCAAGCAGCTCTGCTTGCCCAGCCCTCTCTGCCCCAAGGGGCTGTGTGTGCCCTGTTGTTCCCAGCCCAGTTCCAGCACAGCTGTGGCCTGGCTGATGCTCCTTGGCTGTGATGCCCAGCTGTGATTATCTTGACCTCCTGCTCTGCTCCAGGAGTGGTCTGAAGCACCTTCTGCATTGCCTTCTACACCAAAGAGGCTGCTTTGTGGGTGATTTCAGACCTGTGTAGGAAGGATTCTGTGGAGTCCTTTTGTCTAGCATCAGTTGTTTGACCTCACTAACAGAGGTGAGCTGTGACACTTCTCTGAACCTCAGGGTATCCTTTCTGCATGGCAGGTGAGTGTGTCCCTCAGTGCATAGTAGAGGGTCAGGGATATCTGAGCAGGAGTCCTGGTGGCACCTAAACAGAACCCAAGGGTGGTTTTGGGTGAGAAGATGTGCATCTTGGTGAGAGCCTCGTGCTGCTTGTTTTGGTGAGAGCCACAGCCACCTGCAGAGTGCATCCCTCCATGCCGGGGATGCTCTGGTTTCCGTCTGCTGGCCCTGGGTCTGTGGACAAATGAGTTTTGTTAAGGATTGCTATAAGCCCTGGTGCCCCAGAGTCCTTCCCAACTAGCCAGCTCTCCATCTGGCATTGCTGTATGGGGTGCATTTGACCTTTAAGTAATGTGTGACCAGACAGGATCCCACTGCAGAAACACATAAAACCCTTTGTGCTTTCAGACATCTCCACCCTTTTGGAAGATCTTCAGATATTTACCCATAGTTCAGCAACTAGAACTATATTGGCTTCCCAGCAATAGGTCAGATCGTACTGGTGGGACAGGGAAGAGTGAAGACAGTGGAGGCTAGTTTGGTTACTAAACTTACCTCAGTGTCAAGAGCAGGATTAGAGCGCTCAGCCTGCACAGTCATCATGCTTGATCCCAGCCAGATACCAGTTGCTTCCCAGTGAATTCTTCTGTAAACAGGCCTCTTAAGAAACCTCGGATACATGAATGAATGCTCTGGGTGAGACCAGAGGCCCATCCAACCTCGTGTCATGGTTCCAGCAGGGTCCCATCCCTGCTGGCTTGGGAAGGATGCACAGATGGGCAAGCACAGAGCAGTACCCTACGTGTGCTCTGGGCTCCTGCACCCTGCTGGGCAGGAGCTCTCTGAGCTACCCCTTGGGTGTTTGCTCGTGGCACTGTGTGTCTGGGTGCTTTCTGTACCATGTGCACCTTTGGCATTCAGAGCGCTCAGGAGATGAAGGATGCATATGTTGGTTTTGAGCTCTGCTACCTGATCTCTTGATGCCTCCTGCCTCTGGTATTTTTAGAGACAGTGAGTAATTGTTTATGATATAAATATCTTTGTCATGCTTCACTTCAGTGTTCTCTTTTGTAACGATGAGCCTGCTCATCTTTCCTTACCTCATCTGTGCTGCCTTCTCTGCCTTTTGATGGGAGAAGGAAGGAGTAAGAGCTCGATTCTGTATCTGACTGGCATCCAACCATGAATACAGCTGGTGGTGTAATGGTGTTTTCTAGTTTGTTTTGTCTGTATTCCCGTAATTGGATTTTTCTTCTGTATTAAATAACCTGGTATCATCTGCAAACACTGTCACCTCACCACCCATCTCCTTTACAAGATGATTTAGGAATATGAAGAACATCACACATTGACTGAGACTGTGCCTGACAATGCAAACGTTTCTACACTGAATTGTGTCAGGCGGTTATTTGGTCTGTGCTGGCTTGTTCTCTGTGGTGGGTTTGATGCCTCTGTCTTGTCTTGTAGCCTCTGAGCCTGGAGAACAGTTTGGTCCAGGTTTGGTGCGAGGGTGTCAGTCCTGAGGTAGAGGAATGAGGAGCACAGCCAAGGCAGTGCCCTGGCTGGGGGCAGGCAGTGAGGATGCAGCAACACGTGTGCCATGGAGTCACTGAAGCATGTGTGGCACTTGCCTGTGTCCCTGCAGATGGGCTGTTGTGGGGCTGCTGTGATGACAAAGACCAAAAATCTGTGAAAAGTCCATTTCCTTCTTTCCTGGACGTGCCATGGAGTGTGTTTTGGTCTTTTAGTAGTTTCATGATTTAATCCAGTATAACTTTCTTTTTAATCTGCTGTTGATGTCAGTCTGACAAAAATATCTCACTTGCCTGGTTTGAATCCTGAGCCTTAATGAATACATTAAGATTCTGAGTTCTCTGAAACATCTTTAATATTCCAAGACATGTTTAAAAACTTGTGTCAGGGGAGAGAACTTGGCCAGCTCGGATCTGTGAGCTCCATCTGCACTGGCTTTGGTGTATTGAGCTGTATGGAGCTAGTAGAGCTCCGTGGCTTGAGCCAGTTGTGTGTGTACTCCCTGGAGGCACCAAGTCTGAGCATGTTCTCATGCCTGGAGAGAGATGTCTGCTCCATTTGAGGCTGGAGGCTGGGAACAGACTGGGATGGAGCAGTGTGGATGGCCAGAGCTTGTGCTCAAATGTAAGCTGCAACCTGCAGTGACACAACAGAGCAGATGTTTCCATAAGCTGCTCTAGTCATCTATAATAAAAGCAGTTTGACTTCTCACTTGTAACCAGCCTGATGAAGATGATAATTGCTCCTATTTGAATGCAAGTCAAGCATCCAGTTTGTTCCAGAAGAAGAAGAAAAATCTTTAACAAACGATTCCTTTTTATGTCTCCTCATTATTGATAGCTTTTCATTGTAAAATAGGTCTGTACAACCGGTAACACAGTATAGCTTTGGATTTCCTGTTCTTAAAGTGTTTCTTTGTAAAGCTTTTGCCTTGCCAGGACTCTGCTGAATGTTGCTGTGAGTGCATTTCATTACTTATAATTTCAGTTTGTAGTAATTATAGAGTACTTCACTCTTGTCATTTGCATTCTCCATTTTATCATTCCCATGTTTATTCCCTGGGCGTGATAGCCTTTTAATTAAACTTGTCTGGTGACTTAGAAGGAATTGGTACTGATCTTTTGGCCTTGCTTGTGTTCCCATTTTCAGCTATATGCCGTTACCCTTTGGGTATGCACGAAGGGACGATACGAGATGAAGACATCACAGCTTCCAGCCAGTGGTATGATTCCACAGGGCCCCAGTATGCACGGTGGGTTCATCTCCAGCAAAAACATAATCACTTTTTCTTCTAGATATCCAATATGTGGTTGAGGAAGACGTTCCCTCACCCTTAAAGAAAGCTCTTTGCTTAGCTTGTTCACTGCTTCCATGTTATATCTAATTAGAGCATTGTGAAAGACCAGGAGGCAACGGTCATGGTCACAAGCTGTAATACAGGAAATCCTGATTCAGTATTAAGGGGGGAATCTGGATTTGGCTGTACAAAGCCTTGAGCAGCACACCATAGCTTTGGAGTTAGCCTTGCTGTGAGAGACTGCACTAGAGACTTCCAGAGGTTGCTTCCGGCCCTCATCCTGTGAATAAATCTCTAATGGATTGAGACTTACAGGTCAGCTCGGGACAGTGCCCCTGGGAATCTTGCAGAGAGCTTTAAACTAAATAATAGGAAATCATTTACAAGGATGCACTTTTCCACAGCATCCTATTGAGGAAACAGGCTGTGTCCACTTTGACTCAAAAACCTGGGAACTGCGGAGTTAAGGAATTGTTATAAAGCAGCTGAAGGATTTTCCTTCAGTGTCAAGCAGCACTATGGGCTGTCATAAGCTTGGCTTTTTTTTTTGTAGTCATTTTGTTTCTCTCAAAGCTACTCACTGATGGTTTGCAGAATACTTATAAAAATAAGTTACCTTGGAATTGTTTATAATGATGGTATCAAACATTCCTACAGCTTTGGTGCAAGGCAAATATGAATACAGAATCCCAGCCTGGTTTGTGTTGGAAGGGACCTTAAAGCTCCTCCAGTCCCAACCCCTGCCACAGGCAGGGACACCTTCCACTAGAGCAGGTTGCTCCAAGCCCCTGTGTCCAACCTGGCCTTGAACACTGCCAGGGATGGGGCAGCCACAGCTTCTCTGGGCACCCTGTGCCAGCGCCTCAGCACCCTCACAGGGAAGAGCTTCTGCCTCAGAGCTCATCTCAATCTCCCCTCTGGCAGGTTAAAACCATTCCCCTTGGCCTGTCCCTACAGGCCCTTGCCCAAAGCCCCTCTCCAGGTTTCCTGGAGCCCCTTTAGGCACTGGAGCTGCTCTAAGGTCTCCCCTTCAGGAGCCTTCTCTTCTCCAGGCTGCCCCAGCCCAACTCTCTCAGCCTGGCTCCAGAGCAGAGCTGCTCTGGAGCAGCAGCTCCATGGCCTCCTCTGGCCTCGCTCCAACAGCTCCACATCCCTCTTGTGCTGTTGTCCCAGAGCTGAATGCAGATTAATTTCAGGTTAATTATGATACTTTCATCTTTATGGTGAATTTGGGCAGTCCAAAATAGTAAAATTCTCCTAGTGTTTGATTATTTCTTTTTGTTAGTCTGCGGTAGAGCAAAGATGCCAAATGTCATGTGTTTTAGTGGAGTTTGAACATGCCTGTGGATCTGAAAGCTGGGAGACTCACTTTGTTCTCCGAGGGATGGCTTATCTGCACTTTGTGAATACCTCAGGCATCACTTACCATCTGTTATCATCATCTCTTTGCCAGGGCAGCTGGATGTCCACAGGGTGAAGACATGAAGGCATCCTCTAGCTGACCTCATTTTGTTAGAGGTCATAGTTGTCCTATGCAGATGTCTGTCCCTGTCACTTCACAGTCACCCTTCCTGCCTTCCTTACAACTTCATTTACTTGTCACTTCACTGTAAGAAAGTCTGGCACAAACAGCTGAGACAAAAATCTTCTCTAGCCTTTGCCTTGACCTTCAGTGTCTCTTCTGGGTACTGCATTCCTTGATGCACGGGGCTTGGCACTCACTGATCCCATCCATTAGATAACTGTCCAAAGACAAGGACACTTCAAGGCCTTCCTGTTTGCTGGGAAATGCTTTTTGCTAGAAAGCCCACAGGGTCTTTTTGTGTCTGGATATGTTTCTCATATTTAGAACTCTCACCACCTTGTGGTTTGCACAGGGAGCCTGCAGACACCCAGGGAAGTGTCCTTCACAGCTCCTTCACAGCTTCTGCTGATGGCAATTGCCATCACCAAGAATAAAAGCCTTAATTTTTGCAGCTGGTGCCACAATGTTCAACTTGGAAGCAGAGACCTTCACACTGTACCCCCAGCTGTGTTCTGCACAAGCAGCTCTGAAGGAAACATGGAAGACATGTTGAGAGGACCTAGAATAATTTGTAGATGGGCAGAGCTTTTCTTTCTCTCATGTCCCCCTGACCTGGTCAGGCAGTGCTGGCTGCTTGGAATACATCTGGTGAAGTGCTCCATGTGCAGGCACACAGTAGGGACATCTGTTCACAACACTTGTAGCCACAATTATGAGCTCTTTGCCTTGCTGAGTCGTTCTGCAGGGACAGCAAAAGATTTGGCACTTTGCTGTTAAAAACATCCACCATGGCAAGTAGCACTGGGGAAACAGGGAGGGAAGAGCTCCAGGTACAAGCTGCCTGCGGTACAGCCCAGGAGACACAGGTCCAGAGAGCATGCAGGGTAGTGCAACCAGAGCTCCAGGGTGACATGACAAGGGGCAATGATTTAAACTGAAAGACAGCAGGTTTACATTGGGTATTGGGAGAAAATGGTTTCCGATGAGGATGGTGAAACAGTGGGACAGGTTGCCCAGAGGAGCTGTGGCTGCCCCCTCCCTGGCAGTGTTCAAGGCCAGGTTGGACACAGGGGCTTGGAGCAACCTGCTCTAGTGGAAGGTGTCCCTGCCCGTGGCAGGGGGTTGGAAGTGGAGGAGCTTTAAGGTCCCTTCCAACACAAGCCAGGCTGGGATTCTGTATTCTTGAGATAGCTCCTCTTTGTGTGTGTTCAAGCTCTAGGAGATGGTCAAGCAGAGGTTCAGGTCTTACTGTGTGGGGTTTAGGTGAAGCAAGTACACACTTTACCAGAGAGGTGCTAAAAAGCATGTGGTGTGCAGTTACCTACAGAGTAGCACAGTTGTTTCTGATCAACATGAAAGTATGTGTCTGGGGAAGGAATGACTTCTGACAGGTAATTAAAGATGTCTTAAACTGACGTAGTTGTTCTGAACAGGACAAAACTGGCTACAGGACTCTCAATTGACCATCACCCTGAAGGGGGGAGAGGTATTTGGTAGCCAGCTGTTAGGTCTTTCTTGCTGATTTGGTTTCTTTCTCCCAATTCCCCAAGTTTCAAGGTGTTTTCCTCGGTTCCTATAAGTGAAACTTCTCATGCGTGTGCTTTTCCCCTCAGGTTACAAAGGGAAGAGGGGGATGGAGCCTGGTGCCCAGCTGGCTTGCTGCAACCAGAAGATGTCCAGTTCCTCCAAATCGACCTGCACAAGCTGTTTTTCATCACCTTGGTTGGCACTCAGGGACGGCATGCCCATGCCACAGGCAAGGAGTTTGCCCGCGCTTACCGCATTGACTACAGCCGCAAAGGCGAGCGCTGGGTCTCCTGGAAGGACCGTCAGGGCAGGAAGGTGAGTGTGGAGGAACTGGATTGTGTCGTCTCCTCTATCTACTGCCTTGTGCACCATACTGTGTCCTGACTCTGTCAGGCATACAGTGTCCTCTGCCTTAGTCCTGTGTTTGCTGTGGTGTCAGACTGTTCCTCCCCTGACCTGATCCCCCAAATCCCAACCATTGCTGTGACTGAAAGCTGTGACTCCTTGCTCTTTCTGTCCATATTAAAACATGAATGTCCCTCTACCAGCCAGACACTCATTCCTAAACTGGAAGCTGCAAAGCAGATGCTTGCTTTGTAGTTAAAAGGGAGGGGGTGGGAGGGAATGGAGATGAGTTTCTGGATGTCTGATAGCAGAGCTCAATATAGGGAGCAATGAGGAGGAAGGAGTTTGGAAGGTAGGAAATGTGCTGAGCACACACTCAAAGAAGCTTCCCAGCTCACCACAGTTGTCTCCTGCTGTTTCCAGACCTGAGTCTGAAGACCTAAGCCAGACTGGAAGGGTACTGGGTGATGTTTTCTTGCCCTGGGGGTGCTTTACAAGTCACAGTGGGGTCTGTATTCAGTATTAGGTAATAGTTTCTAGCTTGTTAGTGAATTATTTGTTCACTCAGACCTTTGATCAGCCATTTGACCATTACCATTATCTTGCCCATCCCTCACATTTTGGTGTGTTTGCAGGATGGGAGGAGGAGAAGTTTAAACTCCATGGGGCTAATTGTTCTTCATTGGCACTTTCTTAGGTGAAGTCTGTCTGTGTCTTGAGTTACACCAGAATTCAGTAGGTTACACTGTCCACAAGCAGCTCCTTGTCTCCTCCCCTGGTCCTGTGCAGAGCAGGGTTCTGGGACACTCAGGGCTGTGTTAGTGTCAGATGTTACCATTTAGTATGGGTCAGTTTTTGCAAGATTTCCCTCTTAAGCCATAGTAAGGTAATTCAGCTGTGTATGATGCTATAATTTGAGCCATCCTCTATTGTGGAAGTCCACATATATTCTGTGTGTGTACCTGTTCCCCATTGCATGAGACCAAAAAGCTTTCCCTCTTGGTATCCTTAGAGAAGATGCTTCTGCTCCTCTGCTCCTGCTGTTCTGGACATACACAATGGGTGCAATTCCTGCCATTTCAACTCCTCCGGAAAATTACTTTCCATAAAACATGTTGTTCAAAATGTGTCCCCAGTAAGGGGCATATTCCATTAGGGAATCCGTATTTCAGCAGCACTGCTGTCTGGTCAAATAATTAGGTAAAAATGTCCTGTAAAATCATTCAGACCTTGGAATGAGGTGCAGATGGAGGTGCAAGATCCACATCTACTTATCTGTGTGCATTAGGAAGCCCTCTTCCAGTGCTGCAGTTGATTCCAAATGACTGCTATTTCAGTGTGTGACTCTCTGAACCTATCTTGGCATGTGTCTGTCCAAGGAGATCACACAAACGGTTTCAGCCAAACAAACCAAACCCACCCCTTGCCTATGCCGCTAGCTTTCAACATGGAGCATATGCTGTTCCTCACCAGGAACATCATCTCCAGCTTTAATTTGCTCAGTAAAAGCAAAAAGTCAATTTGTTGTCCCCTTGTCTCTGACACCAGTTAAGGATGGTCCTCTCCATTGGCACTAACGTTGCATGACGCGGCAGTGTTAAGTCCTGGTCCTTCATCAGCTTCTGTTACCAGCCACCAACAGTTATTTGTCAGCAGCACCTCTTCATTCTTCTTGTTGGGAACACTGGCATCAGTAGTGGCGGGGGCTGGAAACTGGTGCTGAGTTTGTTCCATGCACAGCTGACTCACTTTGGGGTTTTTGGCTCTGAGAAACTTATGCTCAATAGCAGCAACCCCACCTTGTGGAGGTGCCACACAAAGGACATCTTCTCTTTTGCTTCACTCAGAACACAGGACAGGCAAAACTGTCAGCTCTTCCACTGTGGAGCTGGTGCAAAGGTACTTGTTTTTGTGGGAGATGCCTTTCTTCTTACTCTGTCCAGCCCTGTGTCCATCTAGGACTTTCTGGCTTGACATAGTCTCATAGAATGGTTTGGGTTGAAGGGACCTTGAAGCTCATCCAGTTCCAACCTCCTGCCACAGGCAGGGACATTTGCCACCTCACAGATTGCCTGACAAATGATCAACTCCAGAGGATCCATCCATCTTCTATGATGGGGACATGGGCTATTCTGCCATATGCTGTCTCCTCTTGGATTTTATTTCCTATCAGAAAGGTCTTGTGGAGCCAGCCTGGGTGGCTCCCAGGTCTCCTTCTTAGCCCATCTGGCAGCTGAAAGGGTCACTGTCACTTGGTTCCCGAAGACAAGAATTACTTACATGTCCTTGCTTCATTGCAAGAAGTCATGGGTGTTTCTCAGATGTTCACAGGCTGCAGATGAAAAGCCTGTTGAGCTGCAGAGGACAAGGAAGCAAGCTTTCTGCTTGGCTTTTCTTCTGGTTCCTTTGCTCCCCTCCTGGGGCTGTGCACCTTTGCAGAGCTGTCCAGCCAGCTGCAGGAAGCTCAGAGCTATCCTGGTGCAGCCCACTAGACCACCAGATGTGGCTGGCTCTTCTTCAGGGCAGTGCAATCTTCTGAGTGGTTTCTTTGTGATACACTAAGGTCTTTCACTTCCCACCAGACTCTCCAGCCATGCTCACTCCCTGGAGCTCTCCCCTGCTGCCATGGAGGGGAAGCCACCTTTCTGCTCCCTTGTTGGCCTCCATCCTTTAAATTACCTGCACATCAACAATTGCAATCTCTGTGATCTTGTGAGTAACCTCAGCCTCTGATTCACCCTTCGCATCAATAGTGTCTTTGAACAAGAACTCTAACACTTGTAATTCACACTTTTGATATCAAAAGCGTTCTTATTTTGTTTCCATAGGTCTAAGTCCTCTAAAAGAAATCCCTTTAGGCACTTTGTGTGCACTGCTGGCAGTTTGACAGCTTCAGCTCTTTCCACACGCTGACTTTCCAGACAAATAGCGGACTGTTCCCAGAAGCATGGTGAAGCTGAGGGAAGGGGAGGTGGAAGTTGCTGCCATGTCAGACTGCACCTCAGCAGGATGGGCTGACTGTAGCCATGCTGAACACAACATCTGCTGTGCAGCTGGTTGCACCTTCATTCCCAAACAGAGCAGCACCTCTGGAATATTGTTGGCTTATAGACAAGGGACATCAGGACCCTCCACCAGGTAGCTAGTGATGAGGGCCAGTGCTCAGTTTGCTGGTGTTAGAATGTACATGGAGGCTCACTTGAAGAAAGAGAGGTCATGTACTAGTAACTGGAGCTCTGTGCAATGTGTAGTCTACATGTACATTCATCTCCAACCTACCTTTCTCCTCGGCAGTGGACAGGAGGTGAAATGGTAGCACCCTGCAGCCTGTAAGTCATATACCAGGTAGGAGGAGGGGAGCAGCAGCAGGTAACCCTCTGCAGACACTGCACGGGGAAGCTCCTCAGGCTCAATAATGGGGTACAAGTGCACCACTGTACAGGTGAACAGCACGATGGGGAGCAGTTGCTGGTAAGGATCTCTCTTCTCCAGGTGATCCAAGGCAACATCGACACTTACGACGTGGTCTTGAAAGATCTTCGACCTCCCATCATTGCACGTTTTATCCGGGTGATTCCTGTGACAGAGATGCCAATGACTGTCTGTATGAGGGTGGAGCTCTATGGCTGTGTCTGGTATGGTAAGTACCAATTTCCATGCCTGGCACTGGAAAGTAGTCCTTGCACAGCTCACTGGGACTCACCTGCGTCCCATGTATGCAGAGGGAATCCCAGGCCCACGGAACTGCTTCTGTTGGTCCACATCATAAGTAAAAGGATCATATGGACAGAGGTGATGGAAGGCTGCTGCTGCTGTATTTCTGAGGTATATGGCCTTCTTTTTTAGATGGTTTGGCATCCTATAGCATCCCTGAAGGAGGGACAATAGCGGCTCCTGGCTCCCCCATCGTTTATCTGAATGACTCGACCTATGATGGCTACCAGGAGCGCAGGTGGGAGAAGTCGTCCTGTTCTCTCTCGGTCACTGTGCAAGTTGCCTCTTCTTTCTTACTTACCCTGTCACTAGTATCTTGCATCCCAAACACTTCTTTGAGACCTCCAGAGCTGCAAGCTAGCCTACTGGTTCTCCAAAGCATCGTGGCTTCGTTATTCCAGGCCTTTGGCACATTCTCAGTTGCTCTTTTAAAGGAGGACACGATCTCAGAATGCATCAGATTAATTTCCCCCAGATCACAAAGGCTGGCAGGAAAGAAGTAATGCTTTTGGTTATTGGAAGTTGTTGCTTCTCTTTAAAGAGTGTGGCCTTGTACAGCTAAGGGCTGTCTTTGTCCATAGCTTCCATCTTTACGTGATGTGATGATACAGTCCTGATGTGTCCAGTTGCCTTAAAGCCTTGTTGCTCTTGATCTCTGATTGTGACCATGTTCATTGCACCAATTTCTTTGTTGGTTCAGGGATAGCCTTAAGCTGCTGTTGATACAGCAGTGCATAAGGTGCTGCTACTCTTCTGTTGCCCTAGATTGGAGTGGGAGAGCTGGCTGGATCTTCTACCTGTGCAGTCCCAGTGTCCCTGGAGCAGATGAAGGTCCTTCCCCTCTTCATTACCTTTGTTGTTTCTGCAGTTTGATATCCAAAATGCATTCTCTAGCAGGCTGCATCTTAAACTGTTGCATGAGGTCTCCAGGGTAAACTGGGCACCTGAGAAAGTGTGCAATGCCTGAGCTCTAGGCCTGCACTTGATACCTGTGAGCTTCTGGACAGATTGGGAGATGTTGGGTTTGAAAACAAAGCTCTGATGGACTTAAAACAACTTGGAAAACTTCATCATTCCCTGTGAGAAGCTCCAGGTCAGCAGAGGCACCACTGGCAATGTGGTGTGAGAGGAAGGTAGCTGATTAGGCACTGTAAAGAGTTCTGGGGTATGATGCTTTTCCAATTTGGAGTCAAAAAGTGCTTGAATTTTGAGAGCTGATCACAAGGTCTGTTAATTTTTCATGTCACTGACATTAGGGTGGCATCTATTGACATTCTGAGGTGTCTCTGGTTTACTCAGTAGTTGATTCTCAAGGAAGGAGAGTTCATTAAGAGTCTGTATCTGAAATGTTAAATAACTGGCTGAGATTTCAGGCCTTCAGTGTAAGCACTTTCTTTGCTATAAATACAGATTTGAGTGTGTTTCAGTGGCTTGAAACCTGACAGACTGGGGTGTGGGTATTCCCTTGAGGCAGCAGATCCCTTTCTGTGCAGGAATGTGCTTAAGTGATCTGACAGTGTCTCTTCAGGGACCTGGTGCCATCCACTGACTTAAGGTGCTTTTATAACATCTCCTGTTCAGTTGTCAGTAACTTCCTGAAATACTTTACTGTTGCCTAAAAAATTTTTATGCTCAGAGGTGATTTTTCTAAACTTACCAGTGTTCTATCATGCTGGAGGTTAAAATAACAGGGTGGAAAGTACATTCCTTGTATTTCTAGGATGTTGCAAGGTACTGGGTGACAATGTCTTTATATTTTAATATCTGATGCTTTAGATATTAGTAGGGATTGGATATTTCAAAACAGAGGGTTTTATGTGCAGGAAGATGTAGGTATTGCTCTTTGCTATCCAACACTAATTGAGGAGGCTGGTCTGCTGGGGAATGTCAGGGAGCTACAGATGTGCTAAGCAAGGACTCTTCCAAACTACTTTGCCTCCAAGTCTGACCAGCCTGGAAGCAGGAGTTGCCTCTTCCAGCTGTAAATCCTGTTTTGGAGTTCAAAGGCATGCATACCTGTACAGATCCTACTGACAGGAGGCTCACCTGGATTGGGGCTTGCAGAGCTTCAGTGTAGGTAGCAGCAGCCCTGGTTACAGACTGCCTGGAGGCAGCTGGCTCTGAAACAGGTCCAGGGAGCAAGTTCAGCACTAACACAGCTGAAGTGTCTGTGCTTTCCCTGCTGTAGGATGAGGGACGTGGCAGGGATGGCTCCCAGGTGGGACAGGAGGGAACCACAACTGGCATCTAGGTGCTGGAAAACTGTACAGTGAGCTCTGCAGTCTCAGATAGGAAGTGCAGTGAGGCAGGGTCCTGGGCAAAGAGTCTGAGTTGATAACATGCTCTTCTTGCACAAGGAGCAATTCCAGAGCTGATCCCAGTTAGAACTGGCTGTGGCTGGGTGAGCTGCCCATGGTCTCACTGCTCTTTCCTGCTTTTCTGTGCCTGCCTGCAAAACTTTCCCTACTGGTTCCCCCAGGATGGGATGGAGCAGTTCCTCCCATGCAGTTCCATGGTGAAATGCTGCTATTAAAGCTCTGCTTGGAGAGTGTACAGTATCATTTTCTGTAGTCTGTTTTCATTCTCAAGAGACTTTGCTCATAGCTTGGCTTTGCTGTCAATGCTTGAGATCAATGCAAAAACTTCTGCCTTTCCTAAGCGGGGAAAGATTTTAACAGCCCAGCCTGAACAAGATAAAGGAGATGTTGCATAAGGACAGGGAATGCCTTATCCAAGATGGATTAAGAGCAAATACACTTATGTTTTCCTGGTACCAGGTGAAGGACCCGTGTTCTTTCACAGCTGAGCTCTCCTGGCTGGAGTCCTGCCTAACTCTTGGTTCTTTCTTGGCAGGCACTTGTACGGCGGCCTGGGCCAGCTCACGGACGGGGTGCTGGGCCTGGATGACTTCACACAGAGCCACCAGTACCGTGTGTGGCCGGGCTATGACTATGTGGGCTGGAAGAATGAGAGCTTCAGCACGGGCTATGTTGAAATGGAGTTCCAGTTTGATCGGCCACGGAACTTCACCTCCATGAAGGTAGTCACTGTGGTCCCTCTACAACAGCTTGGGGCAAGGTTTGCGTGCTTCCACATTGCCACTTTTGGGTCCTCTTCCCAAAGCAGGAGGATACAAGGTGCCTGGCAGCAGAGTTTGAGTAGGAGATGTCCCAAGTTCACCAATGTAGAAAGGTGAAGCAGGAAAGCGCTTGCCTCTCCAGGGATCAAACACTCTCCTGTTGGCATTTGGCTTAAAGGGATGAAAAGCAGACACCTGAAGCAGCACTTAGGCAGCTGAGATGGATTTAGGATGCAGGCTACTTACTGTCTAGGGGCTGCCTGACCCCTGAGGTAAAGGAATGTGGTTGTGTTTCCATTTGACCAAAAATTTCTCTGGATGCTTCAGTCTGTGCTTGTGCAGTGGGAAATGACTTAAACACACAGGAAAAGAATGAGCTGAACTTTGGAGGCTGTAGTAAACAGCAGAGTCTTTTAAAAAGGATTGGTGGCTTTTCTTGTAGAGATTTCAAATGAAGGAGAACCCACCACATCCTTAAGTAAATTGTTTTGGTGGTTACTTACCCTAGTTTTATTTTGTCTATTTTTAACTTGCAACCATTGGCTCTTGGCCTGCTTTCTCTGGCCAAAATAAGAGTCCTGCCTTCTCAGACATTTCCCTGCTTCTGCACTGAGATTAAACCACTGCCTTAATCTTTGCTTCAGTAAACTAAGCTGGCTGAACTTCTCAGTCCCTTCCCTGAGAGATCCAAGGTCATTTTTGTAGCTATTTTCCAATCCTTCCTTTCTTTGCCAATACTCTTTTGGAGGTATAGAAACTGGAACTGGATGCAGGCTTGCCATCAAACTGGATAAAGGAATGGTACCAATTTCCTGCTTTTAGATGATTCTTCTCTATTTATGAAGCTTGGGATCATGTTAGTCCTCCTTAGCCAATGGACAGGGAGCCAGTGTGCATTGAGGCTTTGGTATCATGCTGAAAGTCAGTTTGAACTTACTGGTGTCCAGGGTAAAAGTCCAGTGTAGAAAGCATCACTTACAGTTTGTTCCTGAATTTAATACCATGAAATAAGTCAATCTGAAAACTTCAGATTATTTTAGGAATCTTTGATTTATTTTTTACCCTTCATTGAATTTATTGCTGTGGATTCTGCTGTCTCTGATTGTTGAAAATGGTAATGAATCCTAAGGTGGTTTGGGTTGGAAGGGACCTTAAAACTCATCCAGCTCCAACCCCCTGCCACAGGCAGGGACACCTTCCACTAGAGCAGGTTGCTCCAAGCCCTTGTGTCCAACCTGGCCTTGAACACTGCCAGGGATGGGGCAGCCACAGCTTCTCTGGGCACCCTGTGCCAGCGCCTCAGCACCCTCACAGGGAAGAGCTTCTGCCTTAGATCTAACCTGAACTTCCCCTGATTAAACTTAAACCTTGAGCTAGGAATACATTCCTGTTGGAAAAGCACCTAGAGAAGAATTTGTGCCTTAAAACTTTTAAGAGTTAGTTGACAATCTTTAATCAAGTTAATATAACTCATGAGTTCATACTCAACTGGAGTTGGATGTTATGAGGAAATTAAATGCCTTACAAAAGTCTGTCATATAAGCACAGCCATCATCATCAACCAAATACATCAGCTCATAAAAATAGCTACTACATCTAGTATTTGATTAGAAAGCTGTATTATTAGCATAAACTATTCTTCATTACCTATTGAACATTGCCTGTTTTGGCTTTGCATGTATTTCGTATGGGTTACATGGTCTGTAGGGACTTTTTTGTCTCTTCATACCTGTTAGCTTCATCCCAGTCCTCTGAACTTCCCCAGGGTCCAAGAAAGCATTACAAGTAAATGTCAGTAAATATTGCAGCTGCTTTGCAAATTACTTAGGCTTGCCTATTATAAAATTGGACTTCCGTAGGTGGTGGTTGGAATAGAAAGTGTCTCTGTATCAGTCCAAGACATGAACATATCCAACTCCTGTCCAAATATGGCACAAATTCTATATTGCAGGCGTCAGGCTTTCCTGCCTTGTTATGGATGACTATTTCTCCCTATTGAATAACGTTGTCTAAGCTTCATCTGTTCCTAATTACGTGCAAATACCCTTCTTTTGTCTTTTTTCTGCTCATCAGGCCTGCTGTCCTCATTACTGTTCACTGCTATTCACTGCAGGACCTCGCAGAGGCCAAGCAATTAATGGGGTTCAAAGCTGCACCGAGTTTGGAAGCTGTTGTTGTCACTGTTGCTAATACCCCACAGTCATTAGGAAATAATTCCTAGAGTTGCTGGGGAGGATCGGGCCACCATGGCTATGAAATGCAGTAGACTGAGGAGGACTGAAGACTAAGGATCACACTGTTCCTTCCTTTCCTGGTCACTGGACCCACTGCCAAAAAACTGGAGTCAGAAAATCGGGACTGCATGGCAGAACTGAGAGAGCTGGGCTGGGGCAGCCTGGAGAAGAGAAGGCTCCTGAAGGGGAGACCTTAGAGCAGCTCCAGTGCCTAAAGGGGCTCCAGGAAACCTGGAGAGGGGCTTTGGACAAGGGCCTGGAGGGACAGGCCAAGGGGAATGGCTTTAACCTGCCAGAGGGGAGATGGAGATGAGCTCTTAGGCAGAAGCTCTTCCCTGTGAGGGTGCTGAGGCGCTGGCACAGGGTGCCCAGAGAAGCTGTGGCTGCCCCATCCCTGGCAGTGTTCAAGGCCAGGTTGGACACAGGGGCTTGGAGCAACCTGCTCTAGTGGAAGGTGTCCCTGCCCGTGGCAGGGGCTTGGAACTGGAGGAGCTTTAATGTCCCTTCCAACCCAGACTACTTTGTGATTCTGCCTTGGTTTGAAAAGGGCCAGATTTGCATTGTATAGAGACAGTGAAACAGCATAAAGGATCCTTACAAGCCTTGTCCCTCTTTGCCCAACCTGCTTCCTTGGAAGTGTTGGACACCTGGGAAAGTGCCAGAAGTTTGGTGGTGTTGATGCGTCTGCAATGCCACAACCCAGGAAGATGGAGATGTCACTTTTATGCTGGAGCCTCTTGGTTTAGGGGCAGTCCAAGAGCAGGAAGGGAGAAAGTTACTACTGGCTCCTGGGAGGGTAAAACAAACCTCCCAGGTATGGAGGTGTGAGGTCAGCCTGAAGGCAGTCTGTGAACTGCTTGGTATGAAAGTGAACTGTGTGGAGCTGTAGCTTGGAGGTGAGAGTTGTGTGCCTTGCTTTTAGACAGATGTTAGCTTGGCAGCATAGTGATGGCAGCTTAAATTCCAGTGGTGCTATTGCAGTAGGGACAACCTGATGATGAGCCACCAGGAGAGGCAAATGGATGCAGGCTTGTGTGATGCTTATCTTAAAACGTAGACCCTCAGTTGTGTTTGAGGTGCAACCGCAGCACTAGAGCTGCCCTATGGCACAGGAATACCTTGTTGTGCTTGTACCTCTCTTTAATTAGCTTAGACTGCAGATGCTGAAGGCTTTCTTGAAGAGGCTGGAGATGTAGCTTTTCTTTCCCCGTTTAGGATATATATTTAAGAAGAATTGCTCTGTGAGGCTTTAGGTTAGCACAGGGCTTGATTTTTGTTCTTTCCTTATTTTTTTAATATGTGCCTTTTGAAGAGGCTGCCAAAATTTGACTCTTATTGTAGCTTCTGCATGTAAAGTTCAGAGCTATTTCAGAGTAACATTTTGCACCTATGTTCTCATTGCACACTGCAAGTGGCTGGAGCTATACTGAACAAGTCCCTCATCGTGGGTTGGGAGTATTCATACAGGGAGCTATTAGAACTAGATAATCTTCATGAATGGAAAAATCCCTGAAGCTCAGTTTTGGGTTCCAGTGAATCCTCCTCCCATCTGATCAGTTTTCTCCTTCCTAGGTGCATTGTAACAACATGTTTTCCAAGGGGGTGAAGATCTTCCAGAAGGTGGAGTGTCTGTTCAAACCACGCCTGATCGCAGACTGGGAGCCTGAGCCTGTCGGGGTGGCAACTGTCTTGGATGACAAAAACCCCAGTGCCAGGTTTGTGACTGTGCCCCTCAGCCAGCGCGTGGGTAAAGCCATCCTCTGCCGCTTCCACTTTGCCGACACCTGGATGATGATGAGCGAGATTTCCTTCCAGTCAGGTGAGTATCCCTCCGTCACGCACATCTGGAAGCACAGAGAGCAAGGGAGATGGTGTGGAGGTGCAGGATGTGTGGGGTTAATGTGAGCGTAGGCACTGTGGGGTTATGTGGTGGGAAGAAGGAGGTAGTAGAAGCACTGAAGGTGTTGGAAGGGCAGTGCAGGGGCCTAAAGGTCCACTCTATAGTGGATGCTTTTCAGGCTGATTCTGTGCACATGTGCAGAAGCACAACCAAGGCAACCAAAAACTGGACTATACAGCATTTCTTCTTAAGGCAGTTGCCCACAGGTTGTGGGGTTGATTTGTACTTCTCTTTAGCAAGTATTTTGTTATGAATAATTTACATCTATATCTATATCTATCTACCTACACATTATGACCAAGTTAGCAGATTATGCAAAATAAGAGGCTGACACTTTTTTTTCTCAAGTCTTAACTAGGATGTGGGAGTCAGTGCTGTGAGGTGCTTTGCTTTAAAAGGCTCTAGTAGGGAATGGACGAGAGTCTTAGAGGAAGCTGCCAGCACTGACAGTGAAATGATCTGTCTGTAGCTTCCTACTTGAGGGTCCCTAATCAGCTATAGTGAGAGGACATTGCTGCGGAAGGAAGGCTCTGATAGCAGCTTGTTGCTTATCTTGCTGATAAAACCCCTCACTATCCTCTGTCACATGTGGGACTAGTCAGATGCTTGGTCTAGCCTGGGTTGGTGATTCTTACAGAATCCCAGCCTGGTTTGGGTTGGAAGGGATCTTAAAGCTCATCCAGTTCCAACCCCTGCACAGGCAGGGACACCTTCCACTAGAGCAGGTTGCTCCAAGCCCCTGTGTCCAACCTGGCCTTGAACACTGCCAGGGATGGGGCAGCCACAGCTTCTCTGGGCACCCTGTGCCAGCGCCTCAGCACCCTCACAGGGAAGAGCTTCTGCCTCAGAGCTCATCTCAATCTCCCCTCTGGCAGGTTAAAGCCATTCCCCTTGGCCTGTCCCTACAGGCCCTTGTCCAAAGCCCCTCTCCAGGTTTCCTGGAGCCCCTTTAGGCTCTGGAGCTGCTCTAAGGTCTCCCCTTAAGGCGCCTTCTCTTGTCCAGGCTGCCCCAGCCCAGCTCTCTCAGCCTGGCTCCATAAGAGAGGTGCTCTAACTCTGATCATTTTTGTGGCCTCCTCTGAACTCACTCAAGCTAAAATGGGAAGGAAAGCTCTTGCTCCAGTCCCTGTGTCTGGCGAAGCTCAGGGGAGCATCCTGCAGGCGCTGGTGGTTTGCGGTGGTCAGAACAGAAACTCAGTGCTGCAGGTGTGTGGGAAGTGCTGAGGGAGCAGGTATCTGCTGTGTGGGTCTCAGCCCTGTCCTGCTGGGGAAGGCAGGGATGGTTGGGATTGCACTGACCACTGGCAGGAGCAGGGAGGCTGGTGGTTGGACTGACACCTTCCTTCCCTTCCACAGACATGGAGAGTGTGAATCCAAACTTCGTTACAGTCGCCACAAGCACAACAGATCTGCTGGAAACAGAGTACAACGTTACTGAGGGGACCTGGGGTAAGGACTTCTGTCATTTGCCGTGGCAAGGGCTCATGTTGGGGTATTTCACAGTAACAGCCTAGTTAATGGGGTGTCTCCCTCTGTTTTTGGAGCTCTGGGTATGGTTATTGCCCTTGTGCATGGGACTGCATCTTACAGCCCTCTGAGCTATTTCTTCTTCTCTCAGCTGGCTGAGGCTGCCTTAGAGCAAGCGGGCTGAAGGCACATGTGCTACCAGTGAAACTCTGACAACTGTCTGCTCTAATATGGATCCATTGCAGAAATCTGTTCCAAAGAACAGTCTTTGACTGCAGAAGTCCTCTGCACAATCCCTAGCTGTGAGCCTCCAAAATGAGAGTTTCTGATAAGAGCAAAATGTGAACACAGCTGATGTTAATGCTCAGGGAGCTGCCTAAGATCCTTCCTGTACCAGTGTGTAGGAGGGGACATGTAGCAAGTTAGCCAGCACAGACTGTGTTTTGTTAACTCCAGATTCTTCTTCATATCTCTATGATTGCAGAAACCACATCTTCTGTGACCAGCACCTGGATAGGAGAGAAAGCAGACGACTCCAGCACCTCCATCCTTGTGGGCTGCCTTGTGGCTATTATTCTTCTGCTCCTAATGATTATAATCATTATTCTTTGGAAACAATATGTTCAAAAAAGATTGGAAAAGGTAATACAATGGGGCTGTTTTGCAGACACAAGTTCAGTGCTAAGCATTAACCCTGATGAGCTCAGAATTACGTGGAAAGTACGGGATTTCCCCAGCTCCATAGAGCAGCTAAAACTCTGTTCTCACAGCACAGAGGATGCCAGCCCTATCCAAGATGTTACTGGAAGCTGCTGTGGTTGCAGCCAACATATTACTTAACAACTGAGCATCACTTCAGCTTTTTTCCTCTCTCTTTTGCAGGCCCCACGTCGAATCCTGGAGGAGGATGCCACAGTTCGCCTCTCCTTCTACAGCTACACCATTGCCAACAACCAGACCCAGATCCACCAGTCAAATCCCACCTATGAACGTGCTTTCCCACTGGATTTGGAATATCACCAGCCAGCTACGCTGCTCCAAAAGCTTCCAGAGCTCTCACAAAGTGCAGAGGATTCAGGTAATGTAATCATCAGTCTCCAGAAGTTACATGTTTCTTCTTTTATTATTTCTCTCAGACTCTAAAATATGCCACTTCTTGTGTCTGAGTAATCTTCTCTGACTCCTGTGCAATAGAATACTAACCCAGGGACTGAAGACCATATTCTGGAGCTCTGCAGCTTCTTAGCATGTACCTTTGGCAGATGGAGCACCAGCCCCACTAGAGGGTGGTGGCTTCTTGTTCTCTTTGAAGACTGTGTGAATACATTAGCCAGCTCATCTTTTAGGGCCTGGTTTTGGCAATGGCACATTGTTTGTCTCATCAGCCCCCTGGCAGTGGAGTCACTGCCTGCAGCACTCTGGGGCTGTCCAGACTGGCTGGGGGAGGTCTTTAGCACCTCTTCCTTGCAGCAAGGGCTCTCTGACATTCCCCTGGGAAAAGCAGAGGGAAATGCAGCAGAGTTGTCAGAGGTGCCCTGGCTTGCAGCCCCTGGGGAGCTTTTAGATGCACGGGGAATGTTTCCAGCAGGGTTTTATACTCTGATGGCAGTGCTTATGAGTGAATGGAAGGGCAGTGCTGCATTCTTCAAGCACTGACAAGTTGCTAAGATCCAGCATTGTAGTACACAGGGAGACTGATTGGATTGAGTCAGGGTGTGAATTTGAATCAGAACAAATGTCTGTGTGATACTGGCCATACAGGGAGTTAATTGTAAAGTTATCCCATGATACTTATATGAATAAGCTTTAAGAGGTAGCGTAGCATGCTAAGAGTACATGGAAAATGGAAACCTCAGTCAATTCTTATTGCAGAGGGGAATCCAGAGTAAGTTTGACATTGCAGACAACAGATAAAGGGAACAGATATCATACTTAGGATGAATCAGAAGCAGGAATTCACTTCAGACTCATGCCTCCATGCCTGGGCAAGAACTTTAGCTCCCATGACTGGACAGAGCAGGCAGCTGTTAACACGAGTTCACTGGCATTCACAGGTATTTGTGGTGTCTGCAGAAGTGCAGCTTGTTCTGGTTTAAGCCCTAGTTCAAGCAGTCTTCCATCTGGGTGTACCCTGGTACAAAGCAGTAGGCACGCAGCTGGGCTGGATTCCCAGAGCTCTGCAGCATCAAGAGGAGCAGAAGCCAGACCAGGCTTGGTTTTAAGGGATTGAGTGTGTCTGACTCCAGCTCTCTTTGGTTTGCCCTTAGTGTGCAGCGGGGACTATGCTGAGCCTGACCTGACCAAGTCCACTCCTCACCAGGGCTTTCAGAACAACGTTCCTCACTACGCCGAGACGGATATTGTCCATCTGCAGGGTGTAACTGGCAACAACATGTACGCGGTGCCTGCCCTCACCGTGGACTCTCTTACCAAGAAGGACATCTCCGTGGGTGAATTCCCACGGCAGCAGCTACGGCTCAAGGAGAAGCTGGGAGAAGGGCAGTTTGGAGAGGTACAGCACTCCCACTGGTCCAGAAAGGAGATTCCTGGTAGAGTGGAGTCTCTGCACTGCTTCATATCTGGGCGCCGTGCTGCATACGAGTATTTTGGTCAATATATCTTTGCCGTTGGGGAAAGCTGATGTTCCTCAGGATAGGCTTCAGTGAGCCCCATTCTGCACCTGGGAGGCTGCTGCTTGGTACCACATGAGTCTTTCTCAACTGATGAACTTTGCTGTCTTTATCCCTATTTATGACCTTACAGAAAAGGCCTGGGATGGGAATTTGAACTGTTTCATGGTTTTCCATGGACATATCAAGTATGTGATCACTGTCACCCACCTTCAGGCATGCCAGTTTGAAAGCTCTAGCAGTGACTCCAGTCAGGAGCTGTAGAAACAGCTTTCCCATTAACAGATGGAAGTTCTGGTGGGGCTCTGCACGCTGACCCAAGACATTTCCCAAGCGTGTGATGCCCTCACATATCCTGTAGCATTGCTGCGTTCAAGCCCCAGTTTGTGTCAGAAGCCTCAGGCAGCATGATACATGCCTCTGTCATCTGCCAAGCTTTCACTTTACTCCTTGAGCTCCTTTCAAGCTTTGAATGCTTTCACCTTGCCTTTTCTTTTCTCCCTGCTTCCTCTCTAGCCCTAGTTTCATACTGAGCAGGTCTTCCCCTCTCCTGCTCCCTCTTTTCCACTGTCTTTTTTCCTTCCCAGCTTCTACTCATTTGCAGCCTTAAATTCTACCTGTCTACTACATTTTGGCAAAGCACAGCCCTTTACTGTCTGCTTCTTCCTCTGTGATGTGCTCATCTTTATAGTTCCTCCCTTCTGATAGCACACCTTCCCTACCGCAGCCCCTTCCCTGTCCCCTCACTTCTTTCTGGATCACTCCATGTGTTGAGAAGGTGCTGACATCCTCAGCCTCTTGCCCTGGCTGTCAGTGTAGCCCCTTCTGCTGTGTCTGGATCTTGCCCTGCCTTGGGCCGTGCTCCAGAAGTGAAGCAGAGGCTTTTCTCATTTAAATCATTGTTTTTCCCCTCAATTTTTAACTCATTGTTTTGCTACTGGTTTCTCTTTCCCTCTCATTCCTGTCCTTTTAGTAACTGTCAGGATTCAGAGGCTGTTCTTTCCCTCACACCACAGGCTCTTTCCCTCACTTTGGCAAATGTGCTGCATCACATTCTCCTATCTCTCCTCCTCACCACCTTAGTCTTTACCAAACTGGCCATCACCATATGATCTGCTCCACTCCTGGCTTAGTGTGTGGTCTTGCTTCTAGAGCCATGGCTCACTGCTTTATCCACCTCTTCATCAGGGCTTCTTTCCCCTTCAGTCTTTTTACTTCCTTGCTCCTGACCATTCACTCCCTGGCTTGGGGACACATCATCCCCAAGCACTTGTCATACCTGTGCTTTGTGCTGTGACTGTTTCCTATTCCTGCTCTTGTGACTGTACTCTTATCACAGCAGGTTTCATTCTCCATGTAACTGCAGCAGCACCTTTGTACTTTTGTTTCTGTTCTGTTGGTTTGTCCCATTTTTGTGTGCTGTCTCCCTCTGCTCACCATGCTTGTCACAAGCTCTTGCTGCTTTCTTCCTATCAAATTCATTAAGCTCCCATTATATTCCCCTCACTGCTGCAAGTCTTACACTGACACATCTGGTCTGCTCCTCTCCTCCAGCATCTGTTGCCCAGTTCTCCATTTGAATATGCATTATGATAACTTCTTAACCAGTGTCTTGTCAGCCCTTGTAATACAGCCCTGGCAGTAATTTCATGTCTTCATTTATTTATCTGAAGATGGCAAGGGGGTTGGAACTAAGCGATATATAGCATCCCTTCCAACACAAACCATTCTGTGATCCTATGAAACTTGGAATTCTGTGTACTCAGAGTATTCATCTCTGGGTATATTCCCAGGTGAGGTGTTCACATCACATACACATGCTCACACTTTTTTCCTTTTTCTTTTTCCTTCTGGAATCGGAGGACTTAGGATAGCTGTACTGTCTGTGCTTCCTGGATGCTCCTCAGTTAAGTTAAAGCAGTGACTCAAGCCAAGCCTCAGGACAGTTCTGGACTTGCATGGCTGGTGTGATGTGCTGTACATGCCAAACGTGCTGCAGCCGTGCTGTTTGGATACACATGCAGAGTAAAGCAGACACCTCCAGGCCTTCCTGAGCATCTCCAGTACTTCCTGGGTGAACTGGAGCGCCCCAGTACTCTACTGCAATAGTCTGCACACATGCAGTCAGTTCAGAGTGTTGGGGACATGTCAGGCTGCAATCCATGTGTGTTCCTGTGTCATGGGCTGTAGAGTGGATGTACACATTTTGTCCAAGATCTAGGGCCAACCTATGGGCTATTTCTGATCAGAACAGTGTCACCTTCATTAGGTCATTCACTTGGTCATTCTGCCAGTGGTGACCAAACTGGTGACCTCAGTGTGACATTGGCACTGATGAGGCTGCACCTCGAATCCTGTGTTCAGTTCTGGGCCCCTCAGTACAAGAGAGACATTGAGGTGCTGGAGCAGGGCCAGAGAAGGGCACCAGAGCTGGTGCAGGGCCTGGAGCACAAGTGTGATGAGGAACGGCTGAGGGACCTGGGGGGTTTAGTCTGGAGAAAAGAAGGCTCAGTGGGGACCTTATCGCTCTCTGCAACTGCCTGACAGGAGGATGGAGCCAGGAGGGGGCTGGTCTCTGCTCCCAAGGAACAAGGGATGGGACAAGAGGAAACGGCCTCAAGCTGCACCAGGGCAGGTTTAGATGGAGCTGAGGAACAACTCCTTCCCCAGAGGGTGCTCAGGCATTGGAACAGGCTGCCCAGGGCAGTGCTGGAGTCACCGTCCCTGCAAGTGTTCACACCCCGTGTAGCCGAGGCCCTCAGTGCCATGGGTTAGTGGTGGCCTTGGCAGTGCTGGGGAATGGTTGGACTTTATGAGCTTAAAGGTCTTTTCTAACGTGGTTGATTTTGTGATTCTGTGCTTGTTTTCCTCTGCCTTTCTGCCTGTGCACACTCTCATAGCTGCCTCTGCCCCTTAGGTGCACCTTTGTGAAGCTGATGGCCTGCTGGAATTCCTGGGAGTCTCCTCTACAGAATTCACTCACCAGCCTGTTCTTGTGGCAGTGAAAATGCTGAGATCAGATGTCAACAAAACAGCCAGGTGAGCACATCCACAGTGCCAGCCATCTGGGAAGGAAAGCAAATACTCCCCAAGCACTAGTGTCACATAGGTTAACTCTGGTGACACCTGTATGAGAGTGTCATGTGTCTCTGATGTGTGTTCATGTAAGGAACAGGACAAAAGCAGGGAGTGGGGGATAGGAATAGATGTGATGTCAAACTGAAACGCTGTATAAATCCCGTTTGCTGTGGAAGGGGTCAGTGTTGAACACAAGCACAGAACCACCTTTCTAACTTACTGTGGGCAGAAGTGTAAGTGTCTGAGATGTTCTTACACGCCACTTCTGCTCTCCGGAGACAAAGGAATAGTTTAGGATTCAAACCTGTGTGTTCTGTTTTACAAGAAATGATTTCCTGAAGGAGATCAAGATCATGTCACGGCTGAAGAACCCAAATATCATCCAGCTCCTGGGGGTGTGTGTGCGTGATGACCCCCTGTGCATGATAACAGAGTACATGGAAAATGGAGACCTCAATCAGTTCCTGTCGCAGAGGGAGATCTACAGCAAATTTGCCATTTCAAACAACATTCCCTGTGTCAGGTAAGAGGAACTGCCCATCTGGGGGACAAATCAGCAATACAGAGCTACCCGTTTCATTTGCTGTGCCTTCCAGGCAATGACTTGCCTCCAGCGCAGCCATTGCCACAGCACACACTGTACACACAAGTCCTGTTTTGCTTGGGACATTGTTCTTGAGGTCTCTGGAGATCTGTGTTCCATGAGGTGTCCCTGACTGGGCTGTTCTGGTCACAGTGACCATCTTAGGTGTATTGTTTGCTGATGTGACCATATGTTTATGTTGGTGGGCTAGCATTACAGCAAGAAAATCAGGAATGTCTCTTGGGCTTTTAAGAAGGTTCATATGGTCTCTGGATGTCTCAAAAATATTACATGAGGGGAGTTGAGTGTAGAGTTTCACTAAGGAAAGATTTCATCAGCCAGCAGGAGGAGAATATTTGGCAAGCCGTTTTCTGTCAGTGGTGACACTTATCTTCTTCCTCTATGGAAGGAGTAAATCTAACATAAAAGCAACTCTACTATTGCAGAAATCCTTTCCTCAGAGGAGAGTTGTGTGGAGGACTTATGTATTCTCCTTGATAAAGAAACCTTCCCTAATCAGAAGCTGGTGCATTGCTTAGCCTTTGGCATGGACCTCCCCAAAGATTAATTACAGTTGAAGGACTAGGCAGCCAGGCAGAGCCAGTCCTGTTGGACTGGACCAGGAAGTGGCTGGGTCTTACCAGGTCAAGACAACACTGGTGTTTCTGCCAGTAGCTGGCAGTGGTCAGTCCTGTTGTGGAGTGTTAAACTGGCATCCTGCAGTGATGACACACCAGGAACTGTGGTTTGGGAAAGGATTTGCATCTGAGTACAAACGTACTCCAGGTCTCTCCAGTCTCCTGTCCTTTCTGCACATCTGAAACAGCTTTCACCTTTAGACTTGTGGCTTTTTTTCCTGACCAAAGTCTCAGGCTTTTCTTCTGTATCTGCTCCTCACCTCTCATCTGACTTCAGCACTGTCACTCGCATTATTCTTCCTTGGTTTCCATCTGGCGGTTCTAGTTTTAATTTCAATCCAGCAGATTCTTCAGCCTCTCCTGTTGTTCCTTCCAGACAGGTAGAGTTTCACATTAAAGGAAGCCGGTATGACCAGCTCAGATATCTGTATAGCCGTTTACTGAAGGTGAAATGAATCCTCCTGCCGTAGAGGGCAGCTTGTCTCTGCTGATGCCAGCGGGTATTTGATGTGGCAAGGTCCAACCATCCCATGTATGTCTCAGGCCCAATATTTGGTATACTGAATGTGGTAAACAGCCCTTTCATAGAATCCCAGACTGGTTTGTGTTGGAAGGTACCTTAAAGATCACCCAGTTCCAACCCCCTGCCACAGGCAGGGGCACCTTCCACTAGAGCAGGTTGCTCCAAGCCCCTGTGTCCAACCTGGCCTTGAATACTTCATACTTGAACACTTTCCTGCAGAGAGGTGACACATTTCTAAGTCCTTATGGCTGTTTGGTATTTGAAATGCATCTCCCTACTGTCTCTCTGGCTGTCTAACAAGTCATGAGGATGACTCTGCCAAGAAACATCTCCTGTCTTGCCCCTCTGTATGCAGCACTGCACACATCGAGCCCTGCAGAGCTCGCTGAGCACAGGGGCAGGGAGCCAAAAGGCAGCTGCTGGTGGGAGCCTGCCAGGGTGCAGGTGGGACTGCAGAGACTGAGCTGCTTCAAAGGGCAGAGCAACAGCCCCAGGCAGGAGACAACTGCAGCAGAGCAGGGGAAGGGAGAACATAGGATCTTGGAGGCTGTGCCCGCTCCGCTGTGGAAAGCCAGCAGCCAGGTTAACGAGGTACAAGTGGGTGGCAGAGTTCCTTCTCTTGGGCACAACAGGTCCACCCAGCTCAGGAGGAGCGTGGAGCTGACTGTGGGGCTGGGCCCAGTGTCACCTAGCTGAGTGTGCTGGTCACTGTGCTGGCAGGGGAGCGGTGCCCAGAGCCTCCTGCCAGTGCTCTGCCAGGGTGAGGGGCTGCCTCTGAATCACTGTAGTGAAAACTTAGCTATTGATGAGGATAGATTGACTGGATCAGTTATCATTAGAGGCTGTAGTGATAGCTTAGCTGTTGATTAGCATAGATACATTGGATCTATTATCATTAGATGCGTTACATCATTGTAACTCATACGTAATAACGTTACTGCTTCTCTCACTGCCACCAGAGCATGAAGAGAAGGAGACAAAGACTTTCTTTTTCTGACTTTTATAAGAGAAATACCAACTGTGAACACTCTATCAGATTTGTTGTGAGAAATGCTTAGTTCTGTGGAGCATTTGGGCAACCCACAGTGGGAAACATCACAAAATAACAGTGTGTGAGGAATGCTGAAAGGCAGATGGTCCAAACCCTATCTGTGTCTCGTGCAACTTTATTGGTATTATCTTTATTTTGGTAATGAGGGAATTAAAATTATATTAGATGGAAAATGCATCTGTTTATATTTTCAGTAATATTAAACATACTGAGAAATAAGGTCTCTTTAATGTTGTGGTATATTAATGTAAGCATGCCACAGTGGCAGTGTGTGAAATACCAGGCTGAGCAGTTTCTAAGATAGGAGATTCTGAGATTTTACAGCTTAATTTTCCATGTCTCTCTGCAGAAACTTGGCTTTGCATAAACTCTTTGAAAATCTTGATTTTAACACTTGATATTGAAAACTCTAAAGGATGTCAAATTCCAAGGGCCCTGAATTTCAGGGACAGCTTGTCTGTTCTTGCTTAGGCAGCTCAAGAGCTTGGCTTAGCCTGGCAGGCGAGGGATTTAGTGCCTGAAACTAGGCACTTGAGTTTCACTGACACAGCAAAAACTAAACCAACAGGTCACTGTAACCCAGCAAACGCAAGAAACTGTCGAGTGTGAGGAACTCTGCTGATTTGTTCTTTGTTTTCTTTTACTGCAGCTACTCCAACCTGCTGTACATGGCCACCCAGATTGCCTCTGGAATGAAGTATTTGGCATCTCTGAATTTTGTGCACAGAGACCTGGCAACTCGCAACTGCCTGGTGGGGAACAACTACACCATCAAGATCGCAGACTTTGGCATGAGCAGGAATCTCTACAGTGGGGATTACTACCGTATCCAGGGAAGAGCTGTACTGCCCATCCGTTGGATGGCCTGGGAAAGCATCCTCCTGGTAGGGACTGCACAAAACCATTCTCCCTTCCTCTGATTTTCACTGTGCCCCTGAAACAGCAACACATGTATGTCTAAAGATCCTTATAGCATCAGAATGTGTGCTACAGATGGCCTCATGTGAGAAATCCATTGAGTTGCTTTGGACATAATTCATATCCTGGGAAAGGAGTGTGCCCTTGCAAATAGAGCACAGATTACAGAGTAGTTTGGGTTGGAAGAGACCTTCAAAGCTCACCTACTCCAAATCCCTGCAATGAGCAGGGACATCTTCAACTAGATCAGGTTGCTCAGAGCCCCGTCCAACCTGGCCTTGAATATTGCCAGGGATGGGGCATCTGCCATCTCTCTGGGCAGCCTGTGCCACTGTTTCACCATTTGTAAGCCCACACTGCTGGGTCATGTCCAGCTTTTCATCCACCAGCAGCCCCTGGTCACTCTTGGCAGGGCTGCTCTCAGTCCCTTCATCCCTCAGCCTGGATTGATACTAGTGGTTGCCCTGAGCCAGCTGTAGGACTTTGAATTTCAGCCTTGTTGAGGTTCACACAGGCCCATTTCTTGAGCCTGTCCAGGTCCCTCTGAATGGCATCAGCCCTCATCTGGGGCCTAATTTCTGTTCTGTGCCTGGCATTCAGCATTCCTGCTGGAAGTGTAAGGAAGTTGCCTTTCTGTGCTTATTTCCCCAGCTGGGAAGTTGAAAGGGGCATGCACAAAACTTCATGAGTTTCAAGTGCCAAGTCAGGTTTTGAGGTTGGGGTTTTGTTTCCTGTTTAAGGGTCCTGCTGTCTCCCTCTCAGGAGAGCATTCAACAGCCCAAACACATCCTGTGTGGAGGCAGGTCCTTAATGTTCAGCCCAATATTTCTTTCTCAAACTAGTTGGTGAGATCACCTGGTTCTATTTTCTTACCACACACTCTGAGTACCCAGCACAACTGCAATTACCTGTTCTATAAAGGCTGATAGGCTTAAGCTTTTCTAAATTCACCCTATTTTTCTGGTTATAGCTGCATCTAAACCATAAGTCACTCATGTTCCCTGTGTGAGCATCTTCCAAATGCTGACACACTGTTAGGGTTGCCAGATAAGCCTGCACAAGGTCTTGGATGTTTTCTGCCCAGACAGCCCCATTCTGTTATTTTCTGAGCAACCTTGAGCTTCTTTTCACTTCTTCAGAAACATTGTTCCAAACATGGCGAGTTTGGGCACACTTTTTGGAGACAGAAGACAGGGACTCAAGGAGGCTGTAACTGACTTCTTAACATGTGCAGAGATCAAAATTATCTTGGCCTTTCTCTAAGAGCCTGGAGTCTGCATTGGCTCTGCTTTCACCCCAGGACTTTGCTTCCTGTTCAAAGCTTCTCTGGGCTGCCCTGGTGTGTTCTGGGTGGAGGGAGGCCACAGTCCATTCTCCTACTGCTGCAGATACTTTCTCAGGAGGAAATGTTGTCTCTGGCTTTCTGAGACTTGCTTCCTGATTCAAGAGGTTTGCGCCAGTGACAACTGCACCTTCTCAGACCTGTCCTGTGGGTCCCACACACATGCTGCTGCTGTCCCACAAAGCAGCCATGTCATACCTCAGTCCCTTTGTGCTCTGCTGGGAGCAGGTCACCTGCTCTGCTGTCTCTTCAGAGCATCTTCCCAGGTATGAATTCTACATCCTTGTGTCTAGCTGCAGAGGGTGTAGACTGGAATGGGTTCTGCTGAATGTGCTCTGTGAGCAACCCGGGCTAATAACATTCTTTCATTCACAGGGCAAGTTCACCACAGCCAGCGATGTCTGGGCCTTTGGGGTCACCCTCTGGGAGATGTTCATACTGTGTAAGGAGCAACCTTACAGCCTCCTCTCAGATGAGCAAGTCATCGAGAACACAGGAGAGTTCTTCCGGAGCCAGGGCAGGCAGGTAAGGCAGCAGACGTGGCCTCTCCCTCCTTCACTTGTCCTGGGCACATCCTGGTGGATCTCCCAGGGCCTTGCTGCTGGCCTTATGTCATCTGCAGGACTCTCTGCTTCTATTACGCACCTTCTCAGTGTGTCCCACCTCTCTTCCCCTTTATCTAGGCTTATTGCACCAGCTTTCCTATCCGGGAGTCCCACTGGAAGAATCTCTTGGCCCTGTCCAGTACTTCTTCCTTATTATAAGCCATTTCTATCTCAGTCTGCCCTGTCCTTTTGCCTTTTCTGGGCTCTCCTACACCGTCCTTGTGCTCCTTTCCTTTGTCAGATCTCTCTCCTGCTAGCATTCTCTGTGAAAGACCAGGAAGCACTTACTGAGTTGGGGAAGGAGGAGTTGCTAATTTTCAGGGATTAGATACTCTTTGGAATATCTCCATATATGCCAAGAAGCCTTTGGCCATCCCTACTTGAAGGGCTTGTCTGTATCATTCTGCCCTCTCTGACCAAACCCCAGGCAGGACTGTCTGCTCCACTGCCTTCAATAGATACCAGTGATGATGCAGGATGGTCCCTCAGCACTGAGCATCACTGCATCCAAAAAAGTGGAGTGCAGGTTTGGCACAGTTTGCTGCTCTCCCAAAATTCACCTTTAGCACCAGTGAAGTTAAAGGATTAAGGGGAATAAAATAATGGGAGGTTTTATTCCCTCCCTCCTGAATACTTATGATTTAGTGAAGAGCTTAAAAGACGTGTATTGAAATGAGAGGGGGGGGGAAAACCGGTTCTGCCAGGCTGTGCTTTAGATAAGCTCTAAAAGGTGTTTTTTCTCTCTGCTAACAAGCTGTCACGATGCTTAGAAAGCCTCATGGGTTGTCTACGGTGAGTGGAAGTATTTGGATTTTACTGTGGTAAATTTGGGTTTGGTTTGTGTGTTGCTGTCACTTGGAAGACAAATCCCTCTGAAGTATTCGTGTTTCCTGGAGGACAAAGGACTGATTTGAGACCACCTTATCAAACCAGTTGGCAAAGTGTCTGCAGTGCCATGTGAGATGGCATCAAAGCTCCATCCAGACTCCGCTGCCAGATTCATGCTTAATGGATTTCAAGCATTGCATGATGGCTGTGTCTTGTGAACCTATAGTGAAACTGTCCTCTTGGTGTTCATTTAGTAAAGGTTCAACTCTCATATGAAAACCCACTGAACCAGCTGTACCTTTCTTCCTTTCAGATCTATCTCTCCCAGACTCCTCTGTGCCCTAACCCCGTGTTTGACCTGATGCTGAAATGTTGGAGCAGGGATATAAAAGATCGTCCCACTTTTGACATGATTCACCACTTCCTGCTAGAACAAATGGAATCAAACATTTGACTCCAGGAAAAAGAGACAAACTGTTGAGAACAGAGTGACTTTGGTGCCTCTCTGCCTGTACCTCACAGAAGATGGTCAGGCCACCTTGCTCTCCTCCCTTGACTGTACCGTATTTAAGTTGAGACGTCCATGGCAGCTGCTCATTCTATTGGCCATGGTCTGACATGCAAGACCAGAGGATCTCATTTGGTTGAAAAATCATCTCCTCTTCTGAATCATTTCCTGGGAATACTGTGAGAGGGGTTTTCTTGGATACCCACACACCTTTGGGCAAAACAGATGAGTAAAACCTTGAGGGACTTGGAGCTCTCTCCTGGGTGGAACAGAAGCTGCCGGTCGGTGAGAGCGCTACCACTCACAAACAGATTTCTACAAGTAAAGACTTCAGTCTTCTAAAACTATTCCATTAAATCAAATGGAAGTCTTGTGCACATTAGCAAGTGTTTCTGTATGCTCTTGCTACAGACAATATGTATAGTGAGAGACTAGAAACGTCTAGAGCTAGGAAATGCTTTTATGGACTTGAGAACTGACGGAGCATTTAGCAACCCTTTGGAAGTAACACTGCCAGGGTGTATAGAGGATGCTGATCCCAGAGTCCAAGCTGATGTTCTTTTTTCCTGTGGTTGTTAAGCACTGCTTTTGTTCTATATGTGCGTTTTCCCCACACTGGATTTTGTTTGTTTTCTAGAAAAATAACTTTGAAAATGAATGTTAAAGGTTGTAGGAAGATCATGGTGGTGGAAGATCTTCTTTTGACCTACAGATTAAGGCTAGGCTAGGGAGTTTGTATTGAAACGTAGCTGATACTGTACTACTGTCACTATGTAGATTCATTAGCCTAATGAACTTGTAGCCACAATGGACTGATGTGCAATTAATCCTGTATAAGTACCCATTAATATGAGATCTCTAAGTCAATGCTGTTACCTGTGCAGAGGGAACTTAGATCTGGCGAAACCGAATGGCTGTGAGCAGAACCCACCATGTCACTTGTCATAGCTCATGTGAGAGGAGGAGCAGAGTACGGGTTGTCCCTCAGCACACACGTGTGCACACGCCCCAACATACATGTAGAGTGTTCGTGGTTCCTCTTCAGGTCTGTGGCAGGGTTCAGGCCAGGCAGATGCACTTGGGCCCAGGCTCCTTCATGCCACGATCAAATCTGGCTTCGGGAGGTGGGACTGACACATCCCCTTAGTTTGGGTTTGTGTCCTGTTTCGGGTGCTTCCTGCACAACACGAGACCATGGAACTTGGGGTTATTTTTTGTTTGTCCTGTGACAAACAGCTCATTCTCTGGAGGATTTTAGAGGGCTCTGAAATCTATTTGGAGGGAGGGAGGGAGAGAATTCAGCTCTACAATAAATCCATTGAGGATTTACCCAGTGCCTGGGGAATACTCTGCTATTCCCTCTCTAATCCTTTAGCCAAGATACTTAGGACCAAACCAAGTATTTCATAAGCTGGGAGAGGATGAAAGCTCAGCACTTGGTGCTTTTCAGACAGCATCCAGCATAGCATATATTTTCAGTAAGGATGATGAGATAGTTTTTTATCTTGGCCACAAGCTCAGTGTGAATGGCTGTGCTAGGAGCTCTCTGGGAGGGCACTGCTGGGAGGGGGAATGTCCAAACACTTAGAATATGAGGATAAATGTTATGTTGAAAGGAATAACCTGCTGCTGCATTGGCAGGTACCGGGCTGGAGCGTGGCTGTGGCTGCTCCCCAGGCAGGACAAACTCCATCCTGAAGATTCCCAGTTGCGGCTCACTTGGTAGGACCCAGGTTGTCCCACCACAGACCCGGTGTGGGGTTCCCCAGCACCTCCATCTGAGCTGGTCCTCTGCGCTAGAGGGTCCAAGTCACCCCATCTCCCTGCAAGGGCTCAGGTGGATCTCACCCCCAAATAGGTATTTCTTCTCTTTGGAGGGGCCATGAGGAGTTGCTGTTACATGTGCAGTGTCTGTTTGGAGCTGGCTGATGGGAGTCAAAGCCAGTGTGGTCGCTGCTGCAACCCGTGGGGCACTGGGTGGGTGCTGGCAAACCACACGTTGATTGTATATCTGGAGTGTTTCTATCCTATCCCAGACAGTGTACCCAAGCAACACCCAGCTGTGGGTGTGATCTCCTGTACTTTGGAGTTCAGAGGTGCCGGAGCACTGTAAGGTCACCTGGATGGGCTTTGTACTTGTTCCATCAGGACGCGCTGTTCCTCCGTTGACATGTTGACATACAAAGTTTCTCTCATATCAATAAATTCTGACGATAACCTTGACAAAAGTGATTTCTACTTTATTCTTTTACCCAGGTGCCTGCACTGAGCACAGATACGTTCTTGGATTGTTCAGTAACGCTTTGATAATCTTGGGACCCCAGGTTTGAAGGAGCAGCCACTGGCCATTTGAAGGAGTGAGCTTTGAAGGGATTTTCTGGAAGTGCTGGGATGATGCTGGCCTGGACCCCCTCAGGCTGATGGGACCTGGACCAGTGTGGGATCATTGTTTGGTGTTGTGATAGTGCTGCATTGCAGTAAGCAGTTTCTTCCTGTTAAAATCAGAAGATGATCTGGGCTGGGAGGAACCTTTGTAGGCCTCTTATCAAATTGCCCACTAAAAGCTGAGCTAACCACAAAGCTCCAGTGGGTGCTCTGGGCCTTGCCCATCTGGGCTTTGAAGATCTCCGAGGATGGAGATGCCACCCCTGCCCCAGGGCTGTGCTGCTCCCATGGAGGAGAGTTTCCTCCTTGTGTCCACTGGGCCTTCCCCTCGGTGCATCTTGTGCCTGTCACCTCCCGGTCCTTCACTGTGAATCTCTGAGAAGAGCCATCATTCCCCTCATTCATCCACTGCAGACCTGAGGCTGCTGGAGAGGGCTGTCCCTTGGTATTGCTCAGGAGCTGGGCAAACTCAGTACATCTGTAAAGGCTGGAAACTACCAGATCCCTCATTAGGTACCAAGGTGCAAGAGTCAAAGCAGGAATTTTATCTCAGATAAGATTTTGGGTGGAGGAACAGGCACCTGAACAACTGAGAACTCTCTGGTTTCTGGTTAGTAGCTTAAAATGGTTCTGGCAGCCCCATGGCTGAGCTCCTCGAGGCCATAGAGGGACCTTGGCAGTGAACCAGCCTCGCTGCAGGTACTGCAGTTGGTGAAACGATGCTGGTGCTCACGGCACTGTGGTCTGTGATGTACTGGCTGCGGTGGCTGCTCAGTGCAGGAGACCCCCTGTTCTGTGCCTGCCTTCAGCTGGAGGGAGTGAGCCCCACCACACACAGGATGTGACCATATGATGTTGGGAATGGGAACAACCCTTGTTGTGTGTGAAGCAAAGGGCTGCATCCTCACACAGCCAGAGCAGGAGGCACCAAGGGAGAGGAGGGCTGAGCCTTCCCCTGCAGCGTGGGGAATCCCTGAGCTCAGTGACCGGGGCTCTCCAGAGCTGTGCTGGGGCTGCTGGTGGGCAACATCTGGCACAGCTGCCACAGGGGCTGTGAGCCTTCAGGAGACCTGACAAACGTCTCCCTGCTCATCCAGAACTTCCAGATGGGGGGAAACAAAAGACGTGTCCAGGCAAACCTGAGGAGCTGGGAGCATTGTCAGGCCCGACACAACACAGCTCCTGGTGCATCACAGAGGTTTCCCAGGCGACTGCATCGTGCTGCAACTCCTTCCTCCCACCACCCAGAGCTGCTGCATTGCCATGGCAGCCTCGAAGGAAAATAGCATCTTCCCTTCCCATCCCTACCATATCCCTGGGTAAGTTCATCCAAAATGTCTGTTCAATGCAAATAGCTCCCATTGGGATCAGTAATTCTGATTCATGGTAAGTTGGTTGGTTGGTTTTATTTGAAAGACACTATTAAATACTCCATGTAACAGGGCTCCAAAGGAGATGGGGCTCCAATGTAAGAAACACCACGTTGTAACAGGGTACAACTAAAGACATGGCCATAGTGCCAAAATTGTTCTTTTTTCCCCCACTTTTTCATTCATTTTAAGCTGCCAAATGGCACCAGGGCAGGTGTGCAGGGGTTGGCTTCCAAACAGCCATAACTTTTGCATCAAGGATGTCTGAAGATCATCTTTGAATAAGTATTTGCATAGGCATGATGCACTCCTGTCAAATTGGTCAGAGCACAGTCCCGCTGCTGGATCAAGCTCTTTGAAGAGCCGGTGGCTGGATGCTGTGGTCTGGTTCATATGCAGTTAGGGGGGGTTTCCAAAGCTTTTTGTGATGTTCTCCTTCAAAGGCTTGGAAAGAAGCAGCCAAACTGTCATGGTGAGAGGTGATGAGTTGTTGGTTAAAAGGTAAGACAGGAATGGCAGAAGTAAGTGGACTGGCTTTGTGGTGACAGAGGGAAATGGTGTGTGCAGTCTCCTGGTACCCCGTGCTGGGAGGTATGTTCATGGCACATGGATGGCCCCTGAGGTGGCTGAAGGCTTGTAGCCCATGGGACAGTTGTGCCAGATGTTCCTCATGGGCAGCCCCAGCGCACAAGTGTCTGTTGGTACAAAACCACTGGGATTAGTCCAGCCTGAAGCTGGCTCCGAAGGGCGTCAGGACGATGTCCTGGGGCAGAGGGGCTGTGACAGACCAGGTTTGTCCCACACGGCTGCAGATGCAGCACCAGCACAGGCAGACCCCGAGCTGCAGATAGTGTGGAGCATGTTCCCTTCTTTAGCAACGCTCCTGCTGCTCAGATCAGACCTTCCCATCACAGCAGCGTGCAGGATTTTTCCGTGACTGATCTCCCCATCTCCCAGGCTTACATAAGCTCTGGGGCTGGGTGTGTTGAACACAGTTTGTGTTGTGTGGTTGTCTGAACGATGTGATATGTGACTCCGTGTGTGCTGCCACCCTGTCAGAGCCGTGCTGGCAGCGGCTGGGGAAGGATGAGGAGCAGCAAGGAAGAAGCTGTGGCTGGGCTTGCACCTCCAAAAGCCTCAGACCTTCCCCTTGCCTGCTCCTGCCTGCAGACAGAACCCAGAAGCAGCTTCAAGCCCTAATACAGGCACAGGAGCTGGGGCTGCTGCTTCAGCAGCTGAAGGGAGGAGGAAGAGGAACTCAATTCTGCTCCTGCGTTTTGCAGGGCTGTGCAGGCTCGCGGTGTCACCCCTACAGGTGCTGCTTTGCATCTGCTTTGGGTGCTGAGCACAGGGAGGAGCTGTCTGAAGGGCATCACCAGAGCCAGCAGACCCTGCACCCTGCTGGGTGCTGGCGGGAGGAGGAGGAGGAAGATGCTGCATCACAGCATCTCACCAGTTGTCCCATGGGCCGTGCCCATGAACCTGCAAACACAAGGACATCAAAATTGCTGCTGTCACTCGTGCTGGGCAAGGGTCACAGACAGGGCTTTAAAAATGCCACCGCAGTGCTGAGGAGCATTGGGAAGCCAAACCCAAGGAGTGTGACGGTTTGGGAAGGACGTGGTGCACAGAGAAGGGGTAAATCCATGGGCCCTGGGCACAGCCCCATCCCTGCAGAGCTGGACAGGGTGTGGAGCCCAGCAAGGACAGGCCCAGGGCCAAGGCTCTTCCCGGTGACCAGGATGGTGGAGCAGGTTTTGGTGCTGCTGTTTGGGAGTGGCGATGGCAGAGATAGGGCTGAGCAAGAGGCAAGTGAAAGGGCTCAGCCCTAGGGAAGCCAGCGTGGGGTGAGATGAGCAGCTGCAGGGACAGGGAATCCCTCTGGATTCCTAATCCAAATACAAGGCAAGAGGAGGCCAAACAGCCCCACTGAGACCCGTCTCTTCCCCAGCACCACGGCTTTGAGCGCAGCACTTGTTCACTCCGTGGCAGATCCCTTCTCCATAACCCCAGACTGACTCAGCCGAGCTCCTCCACTTACCTCTCTTTTAACTGTCATGAATTGAATCTTTCCCCAGCCCTCCAGCCACCCTGTCATTACCTGGGCTAAGCCATTCGTGCTCTTGCTCAGCTTTATCGTCCTGGTGTAGCTTTCCCATGTTGCAAGACCTATTGAAAATCAATGGGCATGAGCCACTGAGCTGCTGCTGAGATCCTGCATGCAAAATGGGAACACTTGCCAAGTGGAAATGCACGGCTCTGATTGCTGTTGTTTAAAGTATTTGGAAGGGAAAGTACTTACTCATCATCTTATGATCCTCATGCATCATCTGGCTTTATTCCTGGGTAGGCAGTGGGCTCACGGATTGAGTTTTTCTGTCTGCACATTGCAACTGGCAGCTCTACCTTTCTTCTTCAGAGGTGGAATAACATCACTGTGGGGAAATGTGGCACCGGGAATAGCTGAAGCTTCTGATCTGTGCTGGTGGACTCAGGAGCAGAGCCAGAGCTCCAGCACCCAGAGCCACCCAAGAGCCCAACTGCCTGCACAGGCGCTGGGGAGCGGAGGAGCAGCGTGTCCTGCAGGAGTTTGTCTGATTTGAGTGTCAGTGTTGAACAAGGGACACTGGGAATTCCCAGTAACACACAGAGAGAGGGAGAGCAACATCTAGGACAGAAGCGTGTTTAACTGGAAGTGGTATTTTAACTGGGGGGGCTGTCGCAGTGACTGCAGCCCACACTGTAAATGTGCCTTCAAGGGCAGGTTGGACACAGGGGCTTGGAGCAACCTGCTCCAGTGGAAGGTGTCCCTGCCCGTGGCAGGGGGTTGGAACCGGATGAGCTTTAAGGTCCTTTCCAACACAAACCAGTCTGAGACTCATGAAGTTTTCCCATCTGCAGGTGCTGCTTTTGCCACTCTCTGTATTTCTGCATGAACCAAAGCATCGAGCCTGTGCCTACACACGCCTGTAAATCCATCAGCCAGTTTTCATGCTGACATGTAAAAACACACATGTGCAAATGCATGCACGCACTCACCTGCCTGGCTTCATCTGCTCCATGCTCCCCTCGAGCTGCTGCTCCAGTTCTCGTTCCCGCTCCAGGCACATCCCTGTACAATCACCTCCCTGGGCTCGCGTACTCCAACCCCCGTGTGCTCCTGGCTGTGGCCTTCCCAGTGCACAAAAGCTCTAAAGCAGATACCCAACCAGTGGGCCTTCCGGCACCACCTCAGTGACTGCTCTTCTTTGGTTTCCTCCCCAGCTATGACGGCTTCATCCCTCAGTACAACTTCCAGTTCGGAGAGACCTTTGGCAGAACCACGTACCGCCTGCTGACCGACCCCACCATTGCCCGCAGCCCCCGCGCTCTGCTGGCGCCGCTGAAGAAGCAGAAGTTCATTGAGGACTTCAGCGGGACGAAGCACGGGGTCCAGGGTTACCTCCCCGGGCGCCCAGGTGAGCACAACCCGGTCCCATCACTGGATGGGCTCTGCTTCAATGAGCACGGGTCCAAGCACGAGCAGCGTGTCCTTGGAAGGCTCCTGGTGTGAAATGGGGTGTTTTCCATGGAGCAATCACAGGTCTGGTGCAGCAGCACCAGTGCGGAGCCAGAGCTGAGCACGGGGCTTCTCACATCGGCATTTGATGGAGTAGGGAGGAGAAATTTAAGTTTCCAGGTTATCTCCTGCTAGATGAAGACAGATGATGGTTTGGTACATCATGAAATTCTTCCGTATTCCTGTTGTGGTTTAACCCCAGCCAGCAACTAAACCCCAACAGCCACTCACTCACCCCCTGCAGCAGGACAGGGGAGAATGAGAAGGATAAAAGTGAGAAAACTCAATGGTTGAAATAAACCAGTTTAATAATTGGAATAGAAAAATAGTAATAAATTGTAATGAAAAGGAAAATACCAAAAAGATAGAAATAAACCCCAGGCAAGACAAGCGATGCCAATGGAAACAGTTGCTCACCATCACTGTGTGATGACAGCCTCCAAGCAGCAGCCCCCACCAACATCCCCACAGTTTTATTGCTGTGCACAGTGTTATATGGTCTGCGATATCCCTTGGGTCAGTCGGGGTCACTGTCCTGTTGTGTTCCCCAATTCCTTGTGCCCCCCCAGCCTGCTCACTAATGGGGTGAGGAGCGGAGATGGTCCTGGCTCTGTGTAAGTGCTGCTCAGCAGTGACTGAAACATCCCTGTGTGAGCAACACTGCAGCGCAAACCCAAACCATCGCCCGCACCAGCTACTGTGAAGACAATGAACTACCCCAGTCAATCCAGCACAATTCCGCAGGCTAAAATCCACCTCTCTGGGGACAGTCAGTTCTGCTGCTTCCGACCCTTTCCTGTCTGACCCGCCTGGTGCAGAGCTTGTTCTCCTCAGAGCTACTACAGCTTGTGACTCGTTTTGCATCCTGCTGCTCCTAACTCAGCTCAGTACATGGGCTTGTGTGGGCTTTCCCTCTTTCCCTTTCCCTCTTTCCCTTTCTCTCCTTCCCTGCTCACAGGCCCCATCTCCTCCATCAGACACTGAGACATGCTCCTCTAGATTCCCAACACTGGGAATTTGCAGGAATTTCCTACCAAGTCCCAGCACTTCTGGGCAAAGAGCCTGGTCCTCGCGGAGCAGACCCAAAGGAGGCTGCAGCAGCAGCCACCCCATGATCTGTCCCTTGGAGATGTGTGCCATGTACCATACCATGTGGATGCCCTGTTCAGTGGGAGTGAGTCTTCTCCAGGCTGAGGGTAACATTCCCAGCAGGATCTGGGTCTCCATTTCCCTGGGGATGACCACACCAAAGCAATGCTTTCCCATTTCTCACTGGGAATTTGTGCCATGTAGCTTCTTGGAATCTTCCAGCCTTTCTGTCCATCCCAGCTCTGTTTTCCAGGAGCCAAGTCTCCACCACACAGATGGTATTTACAGGCTTCATTCCTGGACATTTATATTTGCATTTCCTTGGATTAAACTGTAATTTAGATGGACCCAACTAACCAGTTGACCCACTTGCTCTCTCTCATTATCCTGTCCTCATTCCACTCTCTCCTCACCAACCCTGATGTCATCTCCAACGTTAGAGCTGGGAGCTCTTGTTTGGTGCTCACTGGGAAGTGATGGGTGCTGCTGGTAACTTCATGCCCAGCTCCTGCTGTCAGTGAGGGGTTCCTTAAACCCTTCACTGCAACCTTGCCTGGCATCTTTTGGGGTATTTTCCATGATGGAGATCAGAGAGCTCATGGCAGTGCTGGATCCGTGGGGTCTGTGTTTGGGGTGCACTGACACAGCCATGTGGAGAAAAGGATATTTGGGGTTTTTGTCCCATTCTTTATAGCTCAGTTGATGGTATTTTATAATTTAGGTGTCATTTAAATTAAATTCTAAGTTATCGAGCTTCTCTTTGTGCAGTTTTCCTGTGCAGGATGGTTCACTGGATGGGCTGATGGCACTCAAGGGATATGTTCACAGACTCTGTTGACGTCCAGGCTCCTTTCCTTCACTACAGAGGCTATGGGAGGGCTGAGGCCCAGGGTGATGGGAATCCCTTGTTCAGCCACTCCTTTCCCTCACCTCAGTGTCCATTCCGCAGGGTACTTTCCCTATGAGAGAGCTGGGGCTACAACGAGCTTTCCTGACCCCATCCTCCAGCCCAGACTGCCCCGGCTGAAGCCAGAGCTGACAGAGGAAGAGCTGACCATGATGCAGATGGATCCTGAGCCCCGGGACCACCCCAGCGAGTACGTCCCGAGGACACAAGTGCTTCGGGAATACCCCCGCAGTATTCCATGCTATCCTGTGTCGGAAGGGCGAGAGTGGCTGACAAGAAGGTGTGGACCCGGCCAGCCCAGCGGCGCCTGGGCAGGAAGCGCACCAGTAAGTGGTCTGGGGTGGAACAGACATGGGGCAAAGGGTGCTGCTGTGGAGGGGTATGGGGTTGGGACTGGTGGGCATGGAAGGGATCTCCTTGATCCAGGGGTGTGAAAAGGGACTTCGATTTACTCTTCATCAGGGGCTGTAGTGATAGGACAAGGGGGAATGGCTTAAAACTTAAAAGGCGGAAGTTCTTCCCTGTGAGGGTGCTGAGGCGCTGGCACAGGGTGCCCAGAGAAGCTGTGGCTGCCCCATCCCTGGCAGTGTTCAAGGCCAGGTTGGACACAGGGGCTTGGAGCAACCTGCTCTAGTGGAAGGTGTCCCTGCCCGTGGCAGGGGTTGGAACTGGAGGAGCTTTAAGGTCCCTTCCAACACAAACCAGTCTGGGATTCTATGATATGGGTTGAATGACAAGGGCATAAAGCTTAGAGTGTCATGTAGAGAAATATCAAATATAGAAACGTTTCTAGCAGTAGCAAATCCACTACATATCCAGGAACTTGCTGTACTCATTAATTACTCTTCCTAATTAAAAAGCCTGAACTTCTTGTTTGGTGGAGTTTTAGCTTCAAATCCCAGCCATCAGATCTCAGGTTGCACTGTGCCAGGCTTGTGTGTCCTCTATGGGAGCTGTTAGCCCTGGCACCCTCCTCCTCTTCTTCCTCCTTGTCCTGAAAAGAGAGTGCTCCTGCCCCCTTTGGTTATGTGCCACGTTTCTGACCCCTTCCCTGCTCCCACCTGAATTTCCTACCACTGTTATCCCTTGTTTAAACACAAGCACTGGGGTTTGCCTCTGGAGCTGGTGATGTTTCAGACGGCAGAGCGGGTACCACTTGGGACCAACGTGCTTGAGACCCTCACTTCTTCCACCCCGTTCCAGCCAGCCAGCCAGCCCCTGAAGGCAGAGAGTAGGGATTTGATGTATCACATCAAAAGGATATAAATCCCAGGAAGGGGCATTCCTGCTCCTCGCTCTGAAAAGCAGATTTACAGTGGAGCTCAGTGCCCAAAGCTCCCCTTGTTCTCCCTGTGGAACCTCTGTGTACAGAGAGCACATGCAATGTGACTTCACCAGAAATTCTTTGGGCAGCTCTTAGCGTAAAGCTGGGAAGAACTGGAGATGGCAGTTGCCATTCACAGGTTCTGTTAGTGATTTAAGCAATGGAGCCGAAGGAAGAAGCAGCTTTTACCAGCGTTTGTTTTATTTCTGCTTTTGTTTCGAACCTGTAAAGCACGGACGGGTGATATTGCCACCACTGACCGAGCAGCCTGTGAGAACTGAAGGGGCCGAGGAGGAAGATACTTGGTTGCCAAAAACGGATATACCAAATGTGATCCAGCAGAAAGTCATTACAGGTAAAAGGGAGGGAGGTTACGTGCAACAGGAGTCTCTCTCGGAAGAAATCATGTCACCAACCTTCCCCATGGGGAAACCTCGGATATATTGGCTGGTCACTCCAGAAATCTTTGGGTAGCTCTTAGTGTAAAGCTGGGAAGAACTGGAAATGGCAGATGCCATCCACAGGTTAATTTTACACTTCAAATGGGTGCATTTTTCCTTCCTGTACTCTGCTGAGGTTTTATATTTTCCCCAGCCTCTTCCACTTCCAGGCTGGTTGATCTTTATAGCATATGTATGTTCTCAAGCAGACAATGTTCTCTCTTGTCTTCATCCACAGGGTACGCTGGATTCATCCCCCGCCTCTCCTGGTTTCATGGTGTGAACTACGTCCGGAGCGTGAAGGAAGCAATGAAGGAATTTGACCAACACCAGGTACATTATATGCACAAATCTTATTTCAACCATGTAATTGGTTCAGCTGCAACACCAGAAGTGGTTTCACTTACAGCAGTAGGGTTAGGACTGGGGTTATAAGTTACAAGCAAAATAAAATACTATTAGGTAACATGGTGAAAAAATCAAGAGCAATTAAAGTCTGTAACTTGTTTCCTTGGGACATTAAAGGAGGATAAATGAGTTCATAAAAGGATTAAGCAAATCTAGTGAGGGTTGGGTTCAAAGGTGGCTATTAAAAATGTGGCTCTGAGTGCAGAAACACAGGATGCAACTATCTCTGCTTCCTTTGTGCAATTCATCTTCTCTATTGGGATGGAAGTGCTGGATGGCTTCCTGGGCTGCTTGGGTGGATATTCCTCCCTTTTAATTGGTTGTAAGGCTTTTTCCTTTCCTAACATAATTTGTCTTAAAGGGATCTAGATCTTCTCCTTTTGGGAAGGATCTTTCTGAAAAACTATTTGTCCCCTTGCTGTCAGATCTGCCATGTAATTCCCTCCTACATGGGAAAATGAGATCCCTCCCCCGGTAGTTAATAGTTTGCATTCAAAGCTACGCATTTCTTCCTGCTACCAGGATGCAGTGAGATGCAGCAGCATCCCTGGTCCAGCACCAGTGCGGGCTCAGTGACATGGGTTACAACATTCCCAGCCCTGCCTGGTCACCGGGATTCGCTGCAGTGCCTGCATCCCAGAGCGTACGGGTCTGATGTAGGAAAAAATTCCAGGATTGAGGATCCTCAGCTGGGAAGAAATGACTCAGCAGGGAGAGCAGCAGGGCTGGCTCTCATGGCAGCCTCTTGCTTCTCAGGCTGAAATGTATTTTCCTGTGCTGGCTTCCTCATGCTTCTGCCATTAATAGGAATTGAAATGAAGCAGCAAGGAAAAACAACCCCAAACCATGGCATTATTAAAACTAAATGTGCTGTTTGCAGAGCCTTTCTGCCCCTGATTCTTTAAGTAACGTTCTGCATGTAGTAAATCAGCGAGGGAGGTGTTTCTGTTGCAGGATTCAGCAGAATCCAGGCTTGCAGAGTTGAGCTGCGGCACATCAAGCACTGAAGGAATACGAGTACACTAAAAAAAAAAAAACCCCAAATCACACCACATTTCTATCTAAGACGGCTTCATGCCATTAATCTGCTGCCCTAAATCTCTGTTGCCCTAGGTTACATACTGGGATGTGCTATGGATCATTGCTTACTGCCTGCATCAGGCAAAATAGTGCAGCCCTCATGCTTCAGTGCGGCGCTTGAGGGATGCAGCAGCCGCTCCATCACCACCACACGATGGGTCAGTTGGCCCCACGGGTTGCGTGGGTCCATCAGCCCCGTCCCTTCTCCACCCAGGAGGGCAGCACAGCGTTAGTGACATCTGAGTACTGAGAGCAGCAACAACCACCCTCCAGCCCCTCGTCTGGGTCTGACCTTGGAGGGTCAGACACTTCCAGGGGATGATTTACACACTCCCTGCAGTTAACGCTCCCTAAGCCTTCCTGTTCCTCCTAGCCAGGGAATTACTGGCTAATCGCCACCAGTGGGACTCGGGCAGAAACAAAACCAGTTGAAGGGTTCAAACCAACCCCCAGACATGCAGAGTCACAGCACAGGAGTAGATAAGGCTTGTACCCAAGCCCAGCAGACAGTGCTGGCTCCCAGTACGTCAGATGTAGGAGCATAAGGCATTTGGGACTTGTGGGTGATACCCAGAGGTGATGAGGTGAATGCAGTGTAGCTCCAAATTAGAAGAAAACTGAACTGGAAAGAGAATTGCTTTACATGCCTTAAACATTTAATGCAGAGTCGAAGCACATGACTTGGTAAAAACAGTGTGTTTTAAAATTAACTGTACTCTGGTGGTGTTTTTTTCCCCCAGTTTATGCTGAGGAACCCATGTTGTAGCTTTGGCAAGAGATATCCCCAAAATTACTGGCCTACCAATAGAATTTACACCAGTGCTGGACTGATACCTTCCTACATGGGCTTTGTACCAGGTAATGTTATCAGCTGAGTGAAAGTCACTGATACTAATTGCTGTCATTAAGTAGCGCTGTTTGTTATTAGCTGTAGTGCTGTAGAAGTGAACGATTACTCAACTGTTCCACATGGCTAGTAGGTTATTTCCCAGTCTGTGCTGAGGTGCTGGAGTGGTGCCATCCCCTTCCTGCAGGAGAGCCCGTCAGCCTGGCTGCCAGCCTGGGCTTGTGCAGAATGTTCCTCTGGTTTCCAGCCACCAACCCCCTGCTAAAGCAGCGGAGGCTCAGTAACACCTGCCCGTCACCCGGGTGCGTTAGTGTCTGTCAGGAAAGTGATTCATAGAGTCACAGCCTGGTTTGGGTGGAAGGGACCTTAAAACTCATCCAGTTCCAACCCCCTGCCACGGGCAGGGACACCTTCCACTAGAGCAGGTTGCTCCAAGCCCCTGTGTCCAACCTGGCCTTGAACACTGCCAGGGATGGGGCAGCCACAGCTTCTCTGGGCACCCTGTGCCAGCGCCTCAGCACCCTCACAGGGAAGAGCTTCTGCCTAAGAGCTCATCTCCATCTCCCCCCTGGCAGGTTAAAGCCATTCCCCTTGGCCTGTCCCTACAGGCCCTTGTCCAAAGCCCCTCTCCAGGTTTCCTGGAGCCCCTTTAGGCACTGGAGCTGCTTTAAGGTCTCCCCTTCAGGAGCCTTCTCTTCTCCAGGCTGCCCCAGCCCAGCTCTCTCAGCCTGGCTCCAGAGCAGAGCTGCTCCAGCCCTCGCAGCAGCTCCGTAGCCTCCTCTGGACTCGCTCAAGCAGGTCCATGTCCTTAAAGTGTGATAAAAAGCAAGATGCAGATGATACAAATGGGGTGAGAATGCACAAAATAGCAGTGAAATGGTGTTAGCCATAGAGACAGGCAGTGGTTACCCCACACTGTCTGCCTGATCCTTGTTAGTGGTGTTGCCTAAAGGGAGAGGGCTGAAGTAATTTTGTGTGTGAAGGGGAAGCTCTGCCCATGCACCTGAAAGCATTAAGGTATCAGGCTAAAATGTCAACAAATCAGCAACTAATTTTGCTGTCTCTGCCCAGAGCTCAGTAATGTGGGCTGGGAAATCATGGAGAGAAGTGAGAAAGAACCAACCTCATAGCTTGTACTTAATGCAGTGCAGAGGAGGAAAATGGTAGAAGCCAAAATGTGGTAGAAATGAATGCAAAGAGCGGGGAAACACGCATCCTGAGTGTGGCAGCTCTGGGGTGTCTCACAGCATAGCCCAGGCTGTTCCAGGGCTGTTTCCTCCGTGCGGGGTTGCTTGGGGAGGGCTCTGGTCACACACACTAAGATGGGCCCTGCAAGGTAAAGCCCAAAGGAAAACCCCATGCTACCATCGGTACCTCATGCTTTAACAATCTGTTGACACCTTTTCACGTACAGCAGCTTCCTCCGGGGTAGGTTTGCACCCAGCCACCCATTCCTGCAGACAGGCTCTTTCCAGCCGGTGCCATTTGAACTCAAACTCAGACACTGGAAGGAGAAACTTATTTTCAAGACACACAAACATCACATGGAATAATTTAGAATTAAAGACCACTGAGGAGGGTTTCCTCCACAGGAAAGCACTCTGCTCTCCTGTCCAGCTCTCCAGTGGCGGGTCTGTCACTTCAGCCCACACTATGGCTACCACAGTAGGAATGTGGTGTTAGAACAGGGGTGTTGTTCAGCCCACCTCAGCAGCAGAGGCTGCAGCAACACTCACTGAGGTTTAAACCCTCCATACACGATTTTAATACAGGAGCTGTTTCCCCTCAGCAGTGAGGTGTGTCACTGCTGTCCCCAGCACTGCTGGGACAGGCCACGGCTACCTGCCCGCTTTGCACCGCCGAGCCTGGCTCATCTGCTGCTGGAACCCTGCCCGCCTTGGGAAGGTGTTGTCAGGCAGACAGAACCTGTATCTCCTACAGCCAGAGCTGCTCAGCTCCTGCTGAGCCTGTAACAGAAGTCCACACATAGGTACCTAAATTTAGATGCAGCTCGGAGCTGAATTCCATCCTCTCAGGAGGCGTTATCCCCACCACCAGCACACTCGGATTGCAAAGGAACACCAGTTCACCACATCCAGTGACCCCCACACCAGGCTGGGAGGCAGGAGAAGCCCGGCTGCCTCAGGCAGGGCTCACCCCAAGTCCTTTGCTTCTCTTTTCCAGAGCTCCGGAACACCTACGCGCTGACTTACGGAAGCAGCACCCGAAAGGCTTACCAAAAGGAACAACAGAGACGAGCTTGTGCACTGTGAAAAATGCTTTAATGGTGCCTGTACAGCAGTTGAAGTGACTTTTGAGACATAAAGAGGAACACAACACAGACAGAGAAGGTTTGATGAGAGAGTTCATACAGCTTTAAACAAAATTTACAGGTGTTCATCTGCATAGCTGTTACTCTGCCTCCTCCTCAGCCTCCTCCTCAAACTCCCCCTCCTCCTCAGCTGTAGCATCCTGGTACTGCTGATACTCAGACACCAGGTCGTTCATGTTGCTCTCAGCCTCTGTGAATTCCATCTCGTCCATGCCCTCGCCCGTGTACCAGTGCAGGAACGCCTTTCGGCGGAACATGGCCGTGAACTGCTCGGAAATGCGTTTGAACAGCTCCTGGATGGCTGTGCTGTTCCCAATGAAGGTGGCAGACATTTTCAGGCCACGAGGTGGAATGTCACAGACGGCTGTTTTAACGTTATTAGGGATCCATTCCACAAAATAGCTGCTATTTTTGTTCTGAACATTTAACATTTGCTCATCCACCTCCTTCATGGACATGCGGCCTCTAAACACAGCAGCCACGGTCAGGTAGCGGCCGTGCCGTGGGTCGCACGCAGCCATCATGTTCTTTGCATCGAACATCTGCTGCGTTAGCTCTGGCACGGTCAGAGCCCGGTACTGTTGGCTCCCACGGCTGGTGAGCGGGGCAAACCCAGGCATGAAGAAGTGCAAACGGGGGAAGGGAACCATGTTGACTGCCAGCTTCCGCAGGTCAGCGTTGAGCTGGCCTGGGAACCGCAGGCAGGTGGTAACACCGCTCATGGTGGCCGACACTAAATGGTTCAGATCACCGTAGGTTGGAGTGGTTAACTTCAGTGTTCTGAAGCATATGTCGTAGAGAGCTTCGTTATCAATACAGTATGTTTCATCTGTGTTCTCCACAAGCTGGTGAACCGAGAGTGTGGCATTGTAGGGCTCTACTACAGTATCTGACACTTTAGGGGATGGAACGACACTGAAAGTATTCATAATTCGGTCTGGGTACTCTTCCCGGATTTTGCTGATGAGGAGGGTACCCATACCTGAGCCCGTGCCGCCACCGAGGGAGTGAGTCAGCTGAAAGCCCTGGAGACAATCACAGCTTTCTGCCTCCTTCCTTACAACATCTAACACAGAATCAACTAATTCAGCACCTTCCGTATAATGGCCCTTTGCCCAGTTGTTTCCTGCGCCGCTCTGACCTGGAAAAGAGCCATTTTCGTATTAGATTACGGTCACTGCTTCCTGCTTATTGCTTGCAAGCAAAGCTCAGGCGCATCAGGCTACACAGACCACCCCGAGCAGAGCTTCCTTTTAGCCAGCGCTGAGCTATGGTTTCACACAAGCACCTCGGAAATGGCTCGGCGGACACACAGCAAACATTCATTACCAGTGACACAGCAGCCGTTTGACTGCTCCTGTTAATGTGGAGGAGGCAACGAGAATCGGAAGAGCAACGACCCCTTGCGCCTCCTCGGAGCTGCTCTCCCCGCAGCTGCCGTCACGCACCGCCCGCAGCTCGCCGGTGTTTCACCCCCGTCACGCAGCGCCACGATTAACCCCCTCCGCGGGGCCGCGCTCGCCTCCGGAGCATGTGCAGCGGCGAAGCCCGCAGTGCAGCGTCCCTGCCCTGCCCACCCCACCCCGAGCCGGTTACACGACAGGTCCCTCCCCCGCTCCCGGCGCACTCACCGAACACGAAGTTGTCTGGCCTGAATATCTGGCCGAAGGGCCCGGAGCGCACGGAGTCCATGGTGCCGGGCTCCAGGTCCACCAGCACGGCGCGGGGCACGTACTTGCCACCTGCAAAACGGGGAGAAGCCGTGACTGCGGCGCCGGGGGCGACCCGGGGAGGGGCGGGCGGCGCGGCGGGCCCTACCTGTGGCCTCGTTGTAATAGACGTTGATGCGCTCCAGCTGCAGGTCGCTGTCCCCATGGTAGGTACCGGTTGGGTCGATGCCATGCTCGTCGCTGATCACCTCCCAGAACTGCCGGGGAAAACCGCGTCAGGGGCGGCCGGGCCGGGCGCGCCCCCCTCCGCCCGCCTCTTCCCCCCCCCCCGCGCCGCCGCCCCCTGCCCAGACCTTGGCTCCGATCTGGTTTCCGCACTGCCCGGCCTGCAGGTGCACGATCTCCCTCATGATGGCGGCGGCACCGGACACTTCTACCCAACGCCACTCTTCCCCCAACCGACTGTGGCTGCGTGAAGGAAACCGCCAACCCTTATATAGCAGCGGAATGCGCGCGCAGCCTCCCTTTCCCCTCCCAGGCGGCCGCCCGCAGCAGCTACTGGCTACTCATAACGAGGCTCTGCGAAAGAGGACATCTTATTGGTCAACAGAGCTGTCATTCAAAGCATCGGCTCCTCTTAGCCCCGCCCGGCTGTCTGTTGATTTTACTGTTAGGCAACCGGGGCTCGCGAGTGCCCGCCCTACCCGCTCGGGACGCTCCCGATTGGCTTAATTGAATGATTGATGTCGAGCGTGATTGGCTGCCGGCCCCTGGGATGAGCTAACGCCAGCCGATTGGCTGAGCACGAAGTGTCCTAGTAACCGTCGCAATGACTCCGCAGCGGGCGCTGGGCGGTGGCTCGCGCAGCCCCCCATTCCCGAAGCTGGCTGCGCACTTTGCGCAGCGTAGGCGGCAGCTCCTCCTTACTGCGGGAGAGGGCGGTTTCCACGGAAACCTCACCCGGCCGTTCCCTCGCGGCTCCCAGGCACCCCCCCGCCTCCCGCCGCTCCTCCGAGGGACACCCCCCTCATTCCCAACCCATCCTCGTCGGTCCCCGCCGCGCTCCGGCACCCCCGGAACGCTGCAGCGGCGCTGGAGGTCGTGGTGGGGGTGATCCGGCCTGCGCATGCGCGGGCTGCGGCGCCTTTCTAGCACTTTCTGGCGCGCAGCCGCCTGAGGCGGCGGGGGCGGGCGGCTGTTGTTATGGCAACCGCGCCGCGCTGTGGGGGCGGCCCGGCCTGCGCCGCGGGAGCGGGCCCGGGCCCGGGCCCGGGCCCGGGCGGTGGCGGGGCTGCGGCCCGCGTTGGACCCGCGCCGCCGTGAGGCCGCTCTGGAGCCGGGCCGGGCGGTGTTGTGCTGAGGTGTCGCCTCGGTCCTGAGCGGGTGTCTGTGTGGCAGCCCCGCAGTGCGGCAGCCAAGCATCCCGGGCTGGATAAACAGCACCCTCGCCTTCTCTCTGCACCTAGAACTTGAAAGCGGCTTCTAATTGAGCTCTCCAAGCCTGGCTTGGACTCACAGTGTTGCCTTGATGTGGGAGTGGACTGAGGCACGAGCAGCAGATGACCTCGATTCTTTCTACACAGCGCGTTGGGCTTGCACTCTGTGTCATTAAGGCGTTCCTATGAGACACAGGTACCTTAAGGCTTGTGCACATACCATGGTCTGTGCTTGGAGAACAATATCCAACTGCTCCTGCGAGGGGGTTGCCTGAGGAGGAGGGCAGGAGAAGACTAGGACTGCGAAGGTTCTTGCTGGAGATCAAATAGCCGGCTTAGTACAAAGGTTATGGTGATTGATACTGCTGGCATGTAAATAACATGTTCCCCCAGAGATGCTGGAAGGAGCCCAGGAGCACTTGGAGCAGCCCCAGAGCATCAGGAGTGACCCAAGAGGACCCTGGTCAGACACACATATGGCTCATCCCCCACATTCGAAGCCAGAATGCAGGAGGTTTATGCAGTTCACTTTGAGATAGCTGAGTAATGCAAAGGCTTTAGGGTCCAGATTTATCCCACCTAATTATAGACATTGATTTCAAAAGCTAACGCGGGGCTGTGCTCACACCAGAGTCAGTGGAAAGGCTCTGCCCGCCCCAGCCCTGCGTAGCACTCTAACAACACCTTTCTGCTCTCTGTAAATGTGTTTAAGGTGACCAAATCCAAAATCTCAGTATCTCTGAGGTATCAAAGGCAGCCAGGATGAATCTGGATCAGACGTGCTGAAGATTTCACACAGGGCTGTAATAATCGGTAAAGACAGCTTTTCCTTCAGGATGCAATGCCATCACTTCAGGGTAACATAAAAGAGGAATTCTGTCTTATTTCTTATGAAAAAGAGAATGTGGAACGTCTTGTTTGTGTTTTGCTGTCTAGGAAAGTACACTCAGCAAAAATTCTCATCGAGGCATACTCAGAACAGCGTTAGCAAGCTCCTGTGCTCCTCGAAAACCACCCCTAAAATGGAGCAGGGAGAGCCACTGCAGGGCTGGCTGGAGGTTTGCTGGTACAAATGCTGCTGTCGTTAATGCAGGCACAGTTGTGGTTTGTTGGTTTTTTCAGCCAGGACCAGCAAGCACAGGACTGTGCATCAGTGACAAGGATCTTTTTCCTTAATTTATCAGAAACCAGGAGCCTTTATAGCCGGTGCTTCCCACAGCTTGTGCTTCAGCCTGCACTGCTTTTAATGTTTGGGCAGCTGCTCTGTTATGCGTAGTGAGAAATAGTTGCCACCCCCAGCGTTCCCAGTGGCAGCAAAAGAGTGGAAATACTCTGCTTGGTTAAGGTTTCCAATATCTATCTCCAAGAGGGCGGCAGGACTGCAGCCAGCAGAGCAGGGGAGGTACCCTGTGGGGCAGCTCAAACTTTGCTCCTGTGGTCCAGCCTCCAGAGGTTTCCCTGGGAGATGCAGCACCTGCAGATCGATGGGTTAGGAGGCATTTCACATTATTTGTGCAACATTTCTTTTTGCTAATTCCATGCCAGTCGGCGAGTACGTGTGTTCTTGGCTACATGCAGATCCACAGGAAATGACTATTCTGTTTTAAATATTTTTGCATCTTTTAAATGGAAGTGAAATGCCAGTTCTGAGCTCTCTGTGAGGAGGAACACAGCCAAGCTGCCAGGAATCTCCATGGAGAGCTGCTGGAGCTGTGACCATCTTACCCTGTGACTTCTAATGCTGTGGCAGCCCAGCAACCGGATTAGTGCATAGCAGTAGGTGAGCTGGGGAGTAACGAGGCAGGTTTCTGCCAGGACCTTGTCTCACATGAAGCTTTCCTTCAGAGGCAAAGCTCTGCATGAAACACTGACAATTGGGCAAATTTAGGAAGAAAAACATGAGCATTCCACAGTCCTGCCTGAGCTCAATGCTGAAGTGCATTTCTAGTTGTCTTTGGAAATCTGCTGCAGGTCTCCAACTATGGTTGGTAAGCAGTTGGGGTAGCAGAGGAGAGAAGAGCCCGACCCCTGTGCGGAGGTGCATGGCTCCAACATCATGTTTGTCATTGCTTTTATCTGGTATTTGATTTCTGCTGCAAGTGCAGAGCAAGGAGGTATCACCTCATTCAAGTGCATCTGAATTTCCCAGCTGGAAGTTCACTGTATCAATTAATGGCTGTAAGAGGGATACTAGAAAATATTAGGGATGAATATTACAGGGCCAATGTCCCTGGGTGTAATCCAATGAAAGACATGGTAGCAAAGTTAAAACTAAGCTGGAAATTGCATTTCTGTTTTGTTGAACTATATATTCGTTATTTTTTAACTTTTTATTGCCATTGTTTTGTTGGGTTTTTTAGCTATCTCTACTGCTTTCAGCATGGAAACAGATTTTGCTGTAAATACAGTTGTTTTGAGCATAGTGGGGAGATACTTTTGAGTACTGCTTTCTTCTTTTACTGAACCAGTGCAGGGGGTGTATAGAGAGGATCCCTCCCCTCAGCAGGCAGGCAGACAGGGTCTGTGATCCTTGATGCTTACCCAGCATGATAGCAGCTTATGCCTCTGAAATAGCATCCTGGTCTAAACAGCCTAGTACCTGGTGCTGGCAGGAGCCCAAACAGAAATCACAGAACTAATTCTGTTTATACAGGTAAAATCGGAAGCCCTGAGTTTGAGATGGACACTGCAGAGTGAGTGTGAGTGGAAGCCTGCCTCCAGAATGGAAGAGCTTTTGGAGTTGGGGTTGTTCCAGGTTTATGACAACGCTGAAGTATGACGTGGGTAAGTGCAGACCTGTCGTCATTCCAGTCTTTCTGATTGTTACTTCTAAGGGTAAACAATACTTGTTTTCTAGAAACTATTGCTCCCAAAAGACTGAAGTTATTGAAGATGAGGAGCTGCTTCCAAGGAGTGGTGCAGTGGGGGGATTCCTGCTTGAGAGAAGTAGAAGCAGCTGAAGGGGATTGAGCCCTCTGGGCTAGTGTCTTGTCTCTAGTGATCAGCAGCAGTTACCAAAGAACAGGGCAAACATTTACAGAGGTGGCAGGTTGTTCAGGCAGTTCTTTAGCCACAAGCAAGTAACTTTTTGTTTAATACCCCCAAAGGATTATTGTGAGTTTATCTAATCGCCTTTTGCAGCCATGTAAAAACAACCTCCTGTCACGCTGAATCCCACGGTTTAACCACATGCTGTGTGGAAGAAGAGCTGCTTCTATTTGGTTTGATGGTTTCCACAGAGCTCCTCAGGTCAGAAGGTGGCCATAAGCCTGTCATTTCAAAGCAGTGATTACCATGGAACAGGAGGTGATGCTAAACCAGCTTTGACTTGACGTAAGGGTCAGCATTAATTGGCAGTTTACGTCTCCTTCATGATTAAATCCAGTGAACTTTGAACAGTGTTTCCATAAATTTTCCCTCACTCAGTCCCACAGCTCAGGTGCTGTATGTGTCCGGTGATAAGCCCTGGGGGCAGCATCTTCTTTCACTTGGGAGATCTGTTCCTCTGGAGAATTTCCACCAAGAAGTGGTGACTAATTCCATCATGAGGTGCGCATATGGTGACACCCCCCTGCTGTGAGCAAAAATAAGCTTTCCTTCACACAAGAGTTGATTTTATCATTCCTTTTCTCTCTCAAACTCCCTCTTCTTCATTCCCAGCGCAGTCCTGTCCCTATTAGGGGTTATTCTTTCTCCCTCTTGCTTCCAGAAAAGCCTTCATCCACACTTTATGCTAGTACCCATCTCCTTGTGCAGAGGCTGCCCTGCACTAACGCTGTGGCTTCTTAAATCACTGATTAGTGCTGCTCTCACATCCCAGACGTAGACAGCTTCCATGCTGCAGTGTGTCTTTCATCTGTGTCCGCATCAGGAGTCTCCTTGACAAGTCTCCAGAGAAGCCTGCTTGCTCATTGAGTTCATTTGTGGTGGGACCAGCTACTCGCTGCGCTGGAGACTTGCTGAGGCTTAAGGCGGTGTTCTGCCATTCTCCCTCTTGTGACTGGTCCCTGTCATTACACGCTCAGGGGAGCAACAGCTCAACGTTCTGTGTTGGTCTGACTCGAGCAGGGATCTGAAAGCACTTCCTGCAACAAGGCTCTGAATCTCTCGTATCGAGGGCACGGTGAAAACTAGCTCAAAGACACCTCTTCTGCCGGGTTTCCACTGTGCAAAACGTCAGAACACTTTGACTTGCCTGACTTTGATGGATTATCATAGAATCACAGAATCCCAGCCTGATTTGTGCTGGAAGGGACCTTAAAGCTCTTCCAGTTCCAACCCCCTGCCACGGGCAGGGACACCTTCCACTAGAGCAGGTTGCTCCAAGCCCCTGTGTCCAACCTGGCCTTGAACACTGCCAGGGATGGGGCAGCCACAGCTTCTCTGGGCACCCTGTGCCAGCTCCTCAGCACCCGTATGAAAGGGCTTTTACATTGAGAGATCTGTGGCAAAATTGGTGTTTTACTGACCCCAGTATTCATCTGGGCTTGTTCTTCTGATAGCACTTCCATCTACTTTAGTGTGTTCTGAATTAGCTCTTGAAGTAGGAGTGACAGTCCATGAGGTACATATAAACATCATATGGCTTCCTACTTCTCTGGAAGATATCCAGATACATGATCATAGTTATGGTATAGCAACAAAATGAAACGTTCTGATCAGTCTCTAATCCAGCCGTTCCAAAAGGCATTTAATGGTTAGACTTGATGATCTTTTCCAAGGTCTTTTCCAATCTAAATCATTCTATGATTCCATTCCTCTCCTGTTCTGCTGGATTTGCTCCACCAGTGGTTGTGCATTTTAAGTTATTTCATTATTGTTTGTCCTAACTGAACTGACTGCAGTGCCTGGTGCTGTACATTGTTTCTACACTCACTATTCCAGAGGCCTTCCCTTAACCACTGAGCTGGATATCTCCACATCTCAAGGAGAGGAGGAGTTACAATCACTGCACTACTAATGGAAAGCTGGAGCTCAGCCACGTGGTAAGTTTTGGAAGGTCCTTGAAGCATGGGTGACCTTCTCACCAGTCACCAAGGTAATCCAGGAGGTCTGTGACAGCACGGGGTGGAGATTCCAGCCCTGTGAAATCCTGGTGAACTACTTCATCCGTAAGGATCCTGTAAAATACCTGTACTCAAAAAGCACATCCTGTGGTGGTGAATTCTGTGCTGCAGAACAGGACTGCAGGCAATAAACCATTATTCCTCTCAGTTTTCATGAGAATTCATTGAAACAACCCAGGGGATGTACTGTCGGGAATCTGTGATGCCTCGGAAATGGTATGGGCTGGAAGAAAGACAGGAGCTAATATACTCCAAACATGCCTAAATGAAATTTAGGCTGCTGTAGCCAGCAGCAGGTCACATAACCTAGTGTGTTTCTGGAGCTAAAATAGACAAAGTGCTTTTCTGATGTCAATTTTTATATCTAGTGCTTTTGATTCCTTCTTATTGGTACTTGCCAACAGCAGGAGAACTGCAATTACACATGAGCAGGCATTATCTGCCAGAAGAGCTCTCCCATGTCTCAGCCTGAGGGGGAAGCGAGGGAGCTGTGCATAAACATAAAGGATTTATGGACAGATAGAAAATCCTCATTATTAAGCATTTCCACAACTGCATTGTTACCAAGGGCTCGAGCATCTTTGTTTCAAAGTCAGTGAGTTAATCTAGAATCTCCTATTAAGTAGATTTTTGCTGTCCAGGTAATCTGGGGGTTAATTCTGCAAAGTTACATAGTGCTGACATGAAGGAGCTGCTTCCATAGAGAGCTGGGTGAAAGGAATATCTTTTATTAGTTTCCATTCTTCTCAAGGGTTCCCAATTTTGGGTTATTTTTTGCCTTTTTATGACTGAAAACATACTTCAGGGATTTAAAAATACCAGTCTAGCTCATGGTCTGGTAAATACATCTGTACGTGGGTTTTCTTCTGCCAGATAGAAAGAGAATGATACGCACCATCAAGACAGCCCATCCCAAGCCCAGTGCACTGGGAGCCCTCATGCTGGGGGCTGCAGCTTGGCGGGGGCAGCACAGTCATTAATGAGAAGTCCTGCCCCTGCCTGCAGGAGGGGGCAGTGGTGGTGGTATCTGGAAGGAAGGATGGGAAAGGAGAGAGCAGAGCTGCCGCATGTGGTGTGTGAACAACCAACGCAAGAACTGCAGCCATTGAAACGTCTCACTGTGCCTTTGGTGAGAACAGCAGCTTTTAGGTCAAGAGTTTAAGATCTGCTTGAAATCAGGTTGTTGGGGGTTGTCTTTGCAGTGCACTCAATGTCAAATGGTGGCTCAGGTGTCATGGATTTAATGGGCCCAGTTAGGCTTCTGTACATGCCATCGCTCATTAGAGCTTGGTACAGTGCTCAGTACAGGCAAAACTAAAGTGTTGGAGGACATGCTGAGCTTCTTGTCTAATTGCTCACTTATTATCCACAGGGAAGTCCTAAAGCTTCTAAACAAGGGCTCAGGGAAGTTGCAGCCAATGGAGCCTGTGATCTAGTATTCAAAGTCAAGAAGTTGTAATGACTGAGCAGGCCAGAACACCCAGTCCTGGGGTTCCTGGCATCTCACTGGCTTATTTCCATTCCTGACAGTGGTAGCACTCTTCTTGGGCAGGTTGCAAATCTCCACCAGGAATCCCACAGTTCTCCTGTGGGCTGACAGGTCACAGAGCCAAAGCTCTGCTAAGGATTGCATTTCCAGATGTGGGGCAAATGAAGTCTCAGGAATTTCCCTGATGTCACTGACTGCCTGATAACCTCTTCTGTTTTTCTATGCAGGCTTGCCTGAATCCCTCCTACCTTCTTTAGATGGTTTGAGCAAAGAACACATCAAAGATGTAGACATGTCTTTCATCAACTAAATACCAGCAGCCAGATTATCTGAAGTCATTTTCTGCCTGCTTGCCACTGGGAAGAAAGTGCCCTCAGGGGGTCTCATTGTGTACCCCGAAAGTACACAGCAAAACAGCTCCGGAGTAAACAGAGGCAGACCCAGCACCCCCCATCCTCCTCACTGGGGCACTCTGTATTCACAATAAACCCCCTGCTGTGATCTCTTGCCAAGAATAACACAGACAGTCTATTAAAACATCTTTAATAACATGATATAATTAAAAATATCTAACTTGCAACTCCAAGAAATGAATGTGAAGCTCATTTAAATCTGTTTCCACACCCCTCCAAACTTGACTGACAGGTTCCAAACCTTCATTAATGGCCTGAAAATTTATGAATACCCCAATATTATGGGGGTGTCCATGTATATGAGTTGGGAGCACAAGTAATTATTAATTAGATTTGAAAGGATTTGGGTTCCATGGTAGCTTTAAAAATCCTGCAAGGCACATCATTATTATCTGTGAGCATTTAAATTTCTCTTTCAAGTGGTCTGAAATGAGCTGGAGACACTTGTCCCTTGGGCTTTTAACAGCCTGTGTGTTGCTTTGAAGCAGAGAAGTGAACTGTAAGTGCTCTAGTCCAAGGACAGTGTTTGTCTGAATCGATCCCTTTCTTCACAATAACACAGAGTTTGTATAACACCTCAGCTCTTAGGCAAGCAGAGCATCTTGGAATGACTGCCAAGGCCCCGAGGAATCTGGAGTGTTGGATTATAAAGTAACTCTGGTCACAGACTAATATGAAAGTCAATTAGGAAAGCTTCTCTTCTTGGGTGTACTCTTGTCTGAGGGACAGTGTTAGATGAGCTACTTCCCTTTCAGAGTTAAGCAGTTCAGTGCAAATGAACAAAGCAGTGACCTCAGCCCAGCCTGCACCTTGTTTTAGCAGATGTGAAATTAAATGTGTTAATTCAAGTCATAGAATGGTTTGGGTTGGAAGGGGCCTTAAAGGTCATCTAGTTCCAAGTCCTGGTTAAAGAGTTTAAACTGACAATGTTAACCCTGAGTTGCCACGACTCAGCCGAGACACTGGAACTCAGCTGCATGTCCATGCTCTTTGCTTCTCCTTTGATGCTCTGCACGTTTTGTAGAGGCCAAGTCTAAAATGCTTTGCTTTTGGAGAGTTCTTGAAGGGACACATGGATGCCCTCACTGAGATAGAAGGAAGACAATCAGTAGGAGCAGGCAGAAATCCCCTGCTTTTTCCCTAGAACATGGGAGCAAGTTGCCTATTGTTTTGCAACCATATTTAACGCTGTTGCAGTCTTTGCTGGTGGCAATACTGCAGGTGGCATCTCTCTTGCAGGCACAGAAGAGCACAGAGCACTTTCCTCAGGCACCCCCTCTCCTGATTAGACAGGGTTATTCAGTATTAAATCTATTATCTCAGGGCCTCCCTGCCCAGAGGCATCGTTCCATTACATTGACATGAGTAATCCCAGTTGCAGCCCAAGCAAGACCAGTGCAGGCTGCTCTCATTTGGACAACGAATAGCTTGCCATCCACCAGGAATCACAGGTTTCCTGTAGAGCAGGATCCATTGTCTCAAAGTGTGGCAGTGCAAGTGCTAGCAAGTTGAAATAAGGCACAGAGGCTCTGGGAGTCCTGCAGGAAAATCACTTGCATCCTCCAGTGACTTATAGTGGTGTGGTTTCTGTACGTCCCCTATGAACTGCTCTCTGGCAGAAGTATCGAGTCCCAGAGTAATGGTCAGTTGTCATCAAAGACACTGCTGTTCCTGTTACTGAAGCTGTTCTCCTTCACCATCACTCGGTACGAGATGCGCATGAAAGAGCCAGTGAGCAGCACGACAAAGAGGATGAGGAGCAAAGACCAGACCCCTGGCTCAATCCCCTTGAGGAAGCTCGGGCTGTCCTGCGGGACAGTGTTGGTCAGAGCCAGCAGGTACCCCAGAGTCCAGCCAGAGGATCTATCACCCATCTATTGAAAGAAAAAGGAGGAGAGGTCAGAGGAGGAGCCAGTCTGAACCCAGCTGCATTTCTGTGCGCAGGCCTAAGGCCTTGTATGCTTTATTTGAGACAGACTGGAGGTTGGAACTAGATGATCTTAAGGTTCTTTCCAACCCAAACCATTTTATGATCCAAGGATTAGACTTGAAATGAGGAGCAATCCCACTTTTATTAGTGCACTAATAGGCTTTCATTGCCCCCGCCAGCCTCACCTGGAACTTCCACCCCCCACCTCTGCCCATAGGCCTGGGAGCAGCATTTAAGCTCTGGCCTGGGCAGCCCCCTCTTTCCTGAGCTGGGCTGTAGGTGTGTGCTGTTCCTTCTTCTTCTTGCTATATGGTTTTCCCAGGTGGGCATCAGGTCCTTTAGTTTTGTCTCTGGCCTTGTTGCCTGGTTGCACCTCAGACCTATGTTATAGGCTTCTCAGATTGGGCTCCCTGGTTGGATCCCAGTCCTACCTCCTTACCTTGCCCTAGTGTGATGATTGCCACATGGCTGGCTGAACTGCTGTCACTGCTGCAGCCCTGCTCACTGGGACTCTGCTTTGCTGGTGGGTTGTGACAGGGTCTGGGAATAGGCTTGCTTTCCTTTCGTGAAGGGGAGGACCTGAATCCAATCCTCCTTTCCTTAGGGGCTCCAGATCCTGAAGCATTTCCACACCTTGTGAGCCTCACTAGTATAAAGGTGATTGCAAAGAGGTAGGGCAGCATCTTCTGGCTCAGGAAATATTATCAGCAGCTTATCCTTAGCATAAAGTGGCACTCGAGCCATGCTTCCCTGTTGGGTATAGACTCTGAAAGATGATAATGCTCCAGGTTTTGACCCATGTATTTTTCAGAGGGGACAGTGTAATCTCTAGCTTTCTGTCACTGTCTTTCTTGCTTAGCACAATTATGAATTTATTTTGCAATAATGGCTGGTTCAGGCTTGCAGGAGTGGGGTCAGGTTGGCCTTGCTGAAACCACCCCTCCCTTGCAACTGGAAGTACCATGCTGTAGGTAACTGACCTGCTTCTGGAATGAAGTCCAAACAGACCCGTTGAAGTCAAAGGTGTATCCCTTTGTACTGAGGTGGAAGATGAAGGCAGACACAACGCAGTAATCCACAAGTGTATCCAGGCTTGTCTGGGACTCCTTCACCAGCTGGTGTCATTTCCAAAAGAAGATGGGGAAAAAATAAAGGAAGTAAATATTCAGTAGCAGAATTTCAGTCCTGCTGTAACCTCTCCTTTCCTGCTCTGGGACCAACTGTGGGACTGGAGGAGGGCTGTGTGTTGTGCAGACTGAAACCATGTTTCCTGCAGCTTCTGGAATGTGGTCTGGGAACTGGTGTCATCTCTGTGTGCCTTTGTTCCCATCTTATTAAAGCCCAGGCAGTTCAAGAGCAGCAGGGCTGCCAGGCAGGTCTCCTGCAGTTGCCTTGCGGGTGAACTGCTTGGTATGATCCTCTGCTCTCTAATTAGGTTGAGCTAATGCTGCAGCCTTTCTCTCAACAGCAACATGAACAAGATCTGTGTCCTCTATCCAGAAGAGAAAGCTTTGGGGAGCTGCCTATGGGCTTTGCTACTCCATTAGCAAACCCTGTAGAGATTGTCCAGTTTGAATGTTACTGTGGGTGCTGGTCAGTGTAGGTGCAAATGAGTGTGACCTCTAAGCCACCAACTGAGGGAAAGAACTTACAGCTTCTCCCTGGCTTGGTCTCCATGGGCCCAGGTGAAATGAGAAAGCCCCTGGAGTCTGAGTGGATGTTCCTTGTGCTTAAGGAGAGAAGGGTAACAGGAAGAGCAGGGTGATGTACAGGAGTGAGTAGACAGCCTTCTTGTTTACTCCTTAATATGCAGCAAAAGGTACTTGTGGCTTTTCATTTAATTAAGTCCAAGTGTTACCAGCAGCTGGGATTTGAGAGGAAGAAAATAAGGGGAGCCTGTTTCCTCAAAGTGAATATCAACCATAAACCAGCAAACAGGAAAATCCAGGTTTTCCCTTGAGGGAGCCAGTCAATTAGGGCTCTGTCAGTCTGAGCCCCATGGGCTTTTGCAACAGACTGTTCCTTGCTTCCCACTCTCTCTGCACGCTGAGTTATTCCAGTTACCTCTTTGACGGACATCCCACAAAGCCTGTTGACCGCCTGACCCAAGTCAGGAGAGGGCACAGTTTCTTTCATGAAGTCCATGGCCTCAGAAATCACCTACAACAGCAACAGAAATAGTCATCAGGTCACACTGCACTCTGCATCCTCACATCACATTCAGTGCCTATAGAAAAGAAAGTGGCAGTAGGTGTGGGGTGCATGGCCAGGGTGCCCTCTCCATGTGCCTGTGTTGGTGGTTGTGGTGCTTCTGATGTGTGCAAGGAAGACAAGCAGATCTGTTACTCTCCGGAGATGGAAAGAGGGCTGTTTCTAGCTTGCATGCCCTGCCTGGATAAGTAGACTAGTCCTTATGCTCCTTGCACTGTGTCCATGGGAGGCTCTCAGGAGCAGGGAGCTGGGGAAATGTCTAATTCCTCCCTCTGAAGTGCATTCAGTTTTTCCTTGGATCTTGAGCTGGTCCTGGATTAACAACCCAATGACTTTGGACACTAGATCTGGGGTCTCAGATATAAGTATGCTTGTGGTGGAACATGCCCAGATGTTCGCTGAGGAAGTGGCAGAAGATCTTTAGCTTCACCACCGACTTCATGTGAGCAGACCTGCTCAGCAGGAGACTCCTGGTTGTCCTATCGCTGCTGACTCTGTGGAGCCCCACAGTTTGTCTCGCAGCAGGCGTTGCTGAGGCGTGGATGAGCAAAGCCCTGTCACAGCCACTGGTGGGAAGCCTGTGGTCCATGTTTGACCAGCTGTGTGTCAGTGATGGGGAGAGGGCAGGTGAGCATGTGTACAGCATTACCCAGAGCGCTGGCTCTCCCGGCTAGCAGGGGCACAGCGTGACTATTCCCACTGTACTTATTAATGATCAAACTGGTCCCATGGCATGGGTTCTCCACACCAGCTGCCTACCCCAGTGTAGATGAGAACCCACCAGAAACCTGGTCCGGAGGGGCTTGAAGACACTGCTGAGGGAATGCTTGAAGAAGCTGCAGGAGGAGGAAGAGTTGAGCAGGCTCTGCACAAGTCTCATGCAGGCGGTGGGATCGCTGGAGCCGGTGACATTGAAGACCTCAGGACCAGAGATCTCCGGTGTGTCCTTGCTGACAGCACAGGGCCCAGCGTGCACAGATTGCCACTGCACTTCCTGGGAGTAGGAGAGGGGCCAGCAGGGATTAGACACAGTTTTAGCCCCCCTCTGATCCTAGAGAGAATAAAACAAGGACAGAGGCAGCAAGAGAACAGGTTTGGCATCCCAGGGCTTCACAAATGAAGACAAAATGTTACGCAGTGAAGAACGGTTTTCCTCTGGCACCACGATATTGTAGTGAGCAAACAGGCTGCAAAAGGTTTGCAAACCTTGTCTCAGCCACTCAACTGAAAGGCCCAGACCAATGCAGCAGGCTCCCAGCTCCCACAGGGTTCAGGGCAGAGCTGCAATGACTGGACCTGCTGTGCGAGGCTGAGGAGTCCCAGCCCTACCTGCTCTCCCTGAGACCAGAAATACAGTTTCAATGGGTCCTGCACTCTTTCTAGTTGAAAGAAAGAGGATGTTCAGGTCTGCCTTCCAGATGGCACAACCTCTCAAGAACCAGTGTTTCTTATCAGGAAATAAAGAGGAATGGCTTTAACCTGCCAGAGGTGAGATTGAGATGAGCTCTTAGGCAGAAGCTCTTCCCTGTGAGGGTGCTGAGGTGCTGGCACAGGGTGCCCAGAGAAGCTGTGGCTGCCCCATCCCTGGCAGTGTTCAAGGCCAGGTTGGACACAGGGGCTTGGAGCAACCTGCTCTAGTGGAAGGTGTCCCTGCCCGTGGCAGGGGGTTGGAACTGGTCCATCCAACCCCATCCGGACTGTGATCTCTAGGAATTCCCAATATAACTATGATGAAGTGGGTCTCCATGTGGGACATTCAGGTCTCATTTAAGAGGTGTGGTTTTAGGGAGGCAAGTGGATGGGCAGTGAGTAGTTTATTTCTGACATATAAAATCAGGTTTGGTGGAGACTAAAGTGATTCCTGAGTTTGCATCAGATCCTGCCTCCTGCCAAGTACAATACAGCTTGGAAGAGCCAAAAGACCTGCATGTTTTCAACATTAAATAGTGCTCTTTTAAAGATGCTTCAGGGTTGAAGTTGCTAAAGGAAATACCCCAAATGGAAGGTCCCGGTTGGTTCCTGGGTGCTGTGTTCTTCACCCTGAAGGTGATCTTATGGAGAGCAATTTTGTGCTCCTGTGTGTTAAGAAAGAAGCCGAATAGAGCCTGCAAGTAAGAAACTCTTGAACGGTTGCCTGTGTGTCTCCTTGGAGGGCATTGATTCGGCCACAGAAAGTATGTTCTACCAATGCACTGGGCTTTTTTAAATACATGCAAGTGCCCTCTGTTAAAGACAGTGATTGATGTTTTGCCTGTTAGAAGCTACACCTTGTGCAACTCTCATTTAGTGCTGTTGTAGCCAGGAACATTGCAAATGCCTCTGGAGATACTCACTTGAATGAGCAGAGCGAGCAGCCTGCTGCGGAGCTGGGCCGTGCCGTGGCAGGGGCAGTGGCGAGTGTACACACTGTGTGTCTGTCCATACAGCTGCAGCTTCACTCCCTCTTTAGGTGCCTGGTTGTCCGCTTCCACGCTGGCAGTGAGCTGTGCTGAGGTTCCTCCCACTGACAGGACTCCTGCCATCCCCTTCCCAGAGGGGACCAACTGTCCTCGCCAGTCGTACTGACCCAAAAGAACCAGAGAGGTCAGTTCTTAAGACTTCTACATCTGGGTCACAGGTGCAAGCATTAGTGCACAGGGAGAGAAAGCTGTTTGGTGCTGTATAGCTCAACTTCTTGTTTTGCCCACAGGGTATAAGGATGCTGAGCTGGTGGCTTGGCAGGGAACAGAGGAGCCATTGAACAAGCACTGCCATCTGCATTGAGAGCTCCCACGGCCAGCGAGAGCAAACAGGGCTCCCCATCCTGCTCTTCAAGCAGTAGTCTTGGCAGGTAGGAGCAGGGGAGAGAGGAGAGGGTGGTGGGAGGGGGCGGGAGGGAGGTTTCCAGATGGGAAGGGATGGGCTTCAAGTGCTGCCTTGGTGCTAAAGTGGTCCTGCTGTCAAATGAACCCTGATGTTTCATCTCCTGCAGTCTTGCAGAACTGATTTTGGTGATGCTGAAGTTAGCAATGCAGGCAGGAAGGTTTACATGGGTGGAAGTTCTCTGTCCTGGCTGTGCTGGGGGAGGCTGTGCTGGAATTTGCTAGCAATTCCCTAACCAGTGCATGCTTGCTGCTGGCTATCAGAACTGCCTTTCACTTTGCTAATGTGGAATCACTTGGCCTAACCTGCCTTTCTCTTGCCCTTTGAGTTCATGAGAAGAGCTCAGAGGCTTTGGCTGGAGGGGAAAGCAAGGAAACTTAAGTGTATTCTTTTTGTTTAGCAAGTGCCTTCTCAATACAGAGCAGCCCCATGTGCTGGGGACACCCAGCTATACTCCTACTGGCATCTCAATGAGAGGCTTTTGCTTTGGCAGCAGAAGACTCTGCTTCTCTGTCCACTGTCCATAGGATATCCTGTGGGACTGCTGGTCTCCAGTGGCAATCCCACAGACAGCAGCAATGCCAGTTTCACAGTGGTGCTGTAACTAGAGCTGCAGGGACTCAGAGCAGTGGAGCTGTTATTGACACCCCAGGGCCAGGCTACATAAGGTCATCTATGGGAGCATCTGGATGTGGTGTCCAGAAAGCCTCACATCTGTTAGGGCAACTGCATGAATGTGTCCATGATATATTAGATATATTAGAGCTTTGGTCCTTCATCCTAGTTACAACCATCTTATACTATGTCCCCCAACCAGCTGGTGTTGGATATAACCCGCATCCTCTGAAAGGCAGTGCAAGCTGTGGTTAAGCATTGTTTAAAGTGCAGGGTTTTAATGATCCCTCCGCATGCCTCTGTGGCTGTTTGCGAATGGGAGTTGCTCAGTTCTGTACTCCCCAGGCAGGATTGTCCTTTACCTTGAAGAAGTTCTCCAGGACATAGTTAACAGCAACCCAATTGAATGCTTCCTTTTCTGGACTGGACAGGATTTGTGCCCCCTGAAAGCTGAAGGGAGATGACTTCAGGGCTGCAAGGAGACCATCAGAGAAGATGGGATGGGTGAGGCTAAACAGAAAAGAAAAACAAAGTACATTCGTTGTTGCAGGACCCTGCAGGAGCAGCCTGCAGTGGAGGCATAGCTGCAGGGCTTCTGCTGTGCTCCTGCTTTGGGTAGTAGCACAGAGACACAATGACAATCCCACTCCTGCTGCTTCCCTCTTCCAATACTGGGGGCAAGAACAGCAGAGGCATGATTTGGGCAGTTGTGCCACCATTCAAGAATGTGGGAGTTTTGTACCCTCTGCCACTGAGGGAGTCCTGTGGTCTTGCCCCACTGAACTGGTCCCCTCCAGGCCCTGCTTTTCCCCGGTGTCTAAAGGAGACAAAGGTCCCAGTAATGAGGTAACTGAGAACAGGGTCCACAAAATGGTGTATTATAAGGTGAATCCTCCCATTATCATTTCCAACCTGCTGACGAGAAGCACCCCTGCAAGCCCATGGGGATTGTCACATAAACTGAAAGCACTTCAATTTCCAGACTGCTGGGTGTTCTCCCAAGCACTAATTGTGAAGGACACAACACAGACTGGTAGCAGAAGCAAGACTGTCATCCTCATTGCTACTTGGGGGGGGACACTGCGGACACACAGCCATGCCACAGTCCCCTCGAGTACATTGGGACCTGGGGAAGGTTTACCTGACTAGCAGGCTAGGGATGGATCACTGCAGAGCAGGCAGGGTGAGATGCAGTCACAGACTGATCTCATGGCACGTGCTGATGGCTGGGGGTGGGTTTGCAACATTCACTCACTTCTGCGGCCTCATGCTGGCGGTTGCTCCCAAGTAGAGCGGGGTTTGGCTGTGCTGCTCTGCTGGGATCTCTTGCTGGGCCCAGGTCAAACATTGCTGCAGGCTCTCCCCTGCTTTCTGAGGAGAGTCTGCGTAGTTGGAGACTCCCAGACCTGAGGACCGGGGAAAGAACAGTATGGGAGAAGTGTGAGAGCCGTTACCCAGGAAGTTGCTATCCTGGGGCATGGTTAAAGTCAGGACCTGTCACAGGTGGAATGGAGTTCCTCCAGGTAACAATCTTGCTGAAATATGGTACTGGGAGCAAAACACTTGTGCATGTAAATCCCAAATCATACTGAGAACCCTAGCTCTGCTGCTGGGACATCCTGCAAATGACCATGTATCAGCCACAGGGCACCTCAGCAATGGGGGCTGTCTCAGGCCACAGAGGAAGAAATGTGGCTGTAGCTGCTATAAAAGATAAGGAAAGGACACGCTGCCATGCAGACAGAGCTGAGGCTGATGTGTCACCTCTCTCCTACAGTCACTTCCTCTTGTGCTGACAAAGGTGGCTTCTGAGCCACCACAAGACACCTCTGCTTTAGAGGAAGCTGTTACTGTGCAGACAGAAACTGTGTGCAAGCCCTGCCTCATCTTTCCAGTAAGATTCAATGGGGTCTTACATGCTGGATTTGAACTACTACCCAGAAAAAGCTTCACTTCCCCATCCTCTGCCCCATCATCTTCCTGGCTGCGTGCCACCCTCACCATGTGCTTTGCTCTCCTGGGCCCTGTATAGGGCTGAGCTGCACAGCTACTCCAAGGCTGTGACTGCTCTGCTATGGATGGATTCTCACATGTGGATGAGAGACCTGCCTGCACCTCTCGTTGCTGCGGCTGGAAACTGCTGCACTGAGCTTACAGTTGCTGTTTTTAACCCATCTGGTGAAGGTGGCAGCAGGCAAAGGACATGTACAAGGTTTCAGGAAGCCCTTATTGCATCTTCTGTACATGGTTTGTATTCCTTACAGTCTGCGAGGGCACAAACCCTCTTCCCTGCTTGTTCTGCAGCTGCCCTCCCGCAGCACACTGCTACTGAGCGTTCAGGGCTTCCCAGCATCCTGCTATAATCAGGCTTCAACATCAAAGCAAGATTGAGAGATAGGGAAGGAAAACCCCAAGCATTAACACATGAAACCCTTTCAGCTGGTGTTGGCACGGCCAAAGTGATTCAAACTAGTGAGGAAGACCCCAGTATTCTCCAAAGTGTGACACCTAAACCCAAGCTGAACTCATGCTTGTGCTATCAAACCCCACGTAAGGGGCTGGAGTCTTTGCACCTCTGTTGCTCTGGAGCTACACAGCTACACACACTGGAGCCCAGCGTACAGTCAGGAGGAAGCAGAAAACACCAGGAGTCACTCTGAAGCCAGATTTGTCTCTGTTGCTGTTCACTAGGTGAGAAGCTCAGCAACCTTGGCTGTGCCACTGGTGCACGTGGACATGAGGATGAGCCCCATCCCGTCTATGTGCTTCCCTGCCTGCAGCAGGCCAAGGAAACTGTCACCTCCTGCTGTGTTGAGAAGACCCATGTTGAAAATAAGCAGCTTGTGCTTTACTATCACCACTATTTCAGCATACAGCCTGACGATACAGGAGCCAAGGACATTGCAGCAATGGTCCATGCACAAATCTCTGTTTCCATCCATGCCACACCAGTCCCACAGCCCACTGAGCATAAATCAGGCACCTTACCTTGCCCAGGACAGGAACTACATTCCCTGATCACCCCGGTCTTATTTGCCTTGCTGGTGGTCCACTGGTAGATGAACAGGATGGTGCGGGATGGGCCAGCATCCAAAACAATGCCATACTGGAAAACCCCAAAAACATTCCAGATCAACACCACTCAATGCATGCTGCTTTGTTATTGTAGGGTTACTCAGCACTGCATTGGTGTTCTGGGTAACCCGTGGGCCTGCACTGCAGTGTCTGAGTTAGCTTTTTACATGCAAAGGGTGAAGCCAGAATATGATGTGGGTTTGCAGGGAACCATCTGCATTTCTGAATATACATGAGGAGCAGCAGGAGTGGAGACACCCAGAAATACTTCAGACCTACAGTGGCATGCTGTGTAGCTGTTCCTGAAACCAGGCAGAGGGCTTCCACCTGGAGCTCAGGAAAAACAGGTCCTAAACCAGTGGGAGATGGCACCATCCAGGCTTTTGACTAATTCTGGGACTCAAGGAGCTGCTGGATTGGATTGCTAAGGCTTTTGTGCAGGAATCAGAGAGCTGCGGCTTGCTCCTACTTCTGAGGAACCTGAATCCCACATCTCCTTGATGACCCACTGTGGAGATGGTGTGACATGGGCAGGAGCTGCAACACGCTGGGACCATCCAGCACAGACACTGCCCAGTGCAGCAGCCCCACAGAAACCAAGATAACATCTGGTCAGAAACAGCAGCAACGAGCATGGGATTTCTCAACACCTTGTCCACTGACAGTCATCCTGATACCTAGCAGGGAGGCCAAGGGCTTGCTTAGTCTCTTCGCAGCCCAGCATCTGGTCTGTTTGCTGCTGACCAAGCTTTGCTGAGCTGCCCCTTATACATGAGGGTTGGGAAATGAGAGGCCATTGGTGTACCCTGCAGCATGCTCAAAATAGCCCTTGTGCTAGCCTAGGATTTCCTCCTCTCCCCCCACTATTACATGGCCACAAACTGAGATATCTACAAAGATGGGGAAGAAACTCGTGAGATCTGGGGGGTACATGGTCTGAGCTGTTATCTTGCACAGAGATGGTTGTAGCTGTGACTGAGTGGGAGGAGAAACCCGCCCAGAGGTTGATGTTAACACCATCAGAAGGGTTTCAGCACAAGACAGAGTCTGGCAGCAGCCTCAGAGCCAAGCTGGCTGCCTCTGTCCTCCTGGGAGACCCAGCTGCACCAGGCACGGTGCCTGGGACTGGAGCTGGAGCAGAAATGCGGAAGGAGGATGGAGCTCCCTGCCTGAGCCTGCTGGTGTCTGCCCGCAGGAGTGACAGCTCCTATTGCTCACAGGGACACGTCGGCTGCTGCAGAAGAGGAAGGAACGGGTGGTGTTGGCAGAGGAACCTGGAGTTCTTCCTCCTTCACAAAGGGAGAGGCTGCTGGGAGCACAAGGGAGGAGGAAGGGTCACGGCATTCCTGCCCCAGCTCAGCACCAGGGAAGGACAGAGCAGGCAGCAATAAGGGTTTGGGGGTTTTTGTTTTAAATCCAGTTTTGTTTCAGAGGAGTGTGGAGGAGGGGTAGTGTCTCTAATCACACAGGTTAACCTACTTCTGTTTGATTCAACCATAGCGTGCCACTGCTCTCACCTCAGCAGTGAGTTTATCAAGAGGCAGAGCGGATGGGCATTAACCCCCTGGTCACCAGGCAGATCTCAGCCTTCCATGTGGAACTGGTTGGCCCTTTGGTTAAAATCAAGAGAGGACAGAAGAGGAGAAGACATGGAAGATATATATATATATATCATATATATGTATGTAAGACAGGAGCAGCAGTTCAGGGCCAGATTCCTACTGACTTTCAAGAGTGACCTAGCTCTTCCCTTCCCTGACTCCACTGATTTCTTGCCATTCTGGGGTACGTGACCCATGGACCACATCCAGGGTGTATTTCCCTGTCCTGCCAAAGGGGTTGGCTTGTTTTCACTTTGAAAAGCTACAGCATGTTGAAGGATGCCAACCTGTCCTTGTAGTCTTGTTCTACTCCCTCCTCAGTTTGTTGTTTCAGGCTAGTAAATAACTCAGTAGTGCAATGAATGTAAAAGGCAACAAAACACACCGATTTAAATGCCCAGCTTGCACAAGGAAACAGCAGGTTCTCCTTAAGAAGCAGCCACATAGGCAAGGAGAAGGTCTTCTGCTTATTGATCCACTCGACCCCAGCTTGGCCACCCCTTGAGCAGGAGGATGCTCTTACCTTGGTCCTGACAGGGGTGATGGGCACATCTTTAGTGGAGACACAGAGCAGCACGATGCCCGTCAGTCCCGCTACAATCACCAGCCAGGGGGGAAGCAGTTCACGCCAAGACATGAAGAGCTTTCTCCTTTCAGAAAGGCAAAAGAGGAAGAGTGGAGCAGTGAACTGACAGCGGCTGCCTCTACAACCTCTAAAAGAAGAGAAAGGCGGAGCCGGGGCCAGGCTCTGGGTTCAGCCCAGCCCCAAGCCACAGGGACCACAGGGAGCGATGACTCAAGGAGTTCTCCTTCGATCCCTCCACACAGTAAATACAATGATGGCTTCGTGCCTGTTCCAGTGCAAAGGCATCAGTGCAACCTCGAAACTGCCCCAGGCAACAGGGTTGAGCTAAACAGACCTGTGGGGTTAACTCAGCTGTGTGATGAGCAGAAAGCAGGCAGAACTCATGCGTTTGGTATTCTGCTCCTGGCAGTGCTGGCTGACAAAATTAGACGTGGGGAAACTCCTCGTTGCTGGGTTTACTCTAGATCTGAAGGCTCCAGGGTGAACCTGGAGTGCTTCTCCACAAGCACGTGTGCACTGGGTTGGGGCAGAGCAGTGTTCCTGCAGGCTGCTCCTGCCTCATATCAGGTGGCACCTGGGGCAGGAAAACCCCTGCACATTTGAGTTTACACTACAGGACGCTCTGACTGGTTTGGTCGTTGCTGTGGATGTGAGACAGCAGGGACTGCTTGGATCTCTTGCCCCCAGAAGGTCAGTGTCAGCATAGGTGTCTGTACACCCCTTCCTCAGCCTCCCCATGAAAGATAACCAACCCCCAGTCTTTACAAAGCATGTGCCTGCTTTCTCCTTTCTGGTGCCACAGAGACACGTCCCCAAAACCAGAATTCCTGGAGAAAAAGGTGCTGTTCCCAGGAGATGGGCTCCTTTCAGGCTGTCCCATCTGGTTCCCAGGGACTGGGTCTAGGAATAAAAGTGCAACTCCTTAAAGAAAAGCTTTTGTGTGTGTGAGCTGGACCATTTGTTGGCAAGACCACCTTGCCCCCAGCAGAGCAGTTCACCAGCCACGCCTCTGTCTGCAGAACTAAAGGAATGACACCTTCTTGGCCTCTCAGGGTTATTTGGAGATGCACTTTTCCATCTTAGAGTTGTTTTAAGCAAAGTGGCAGAATTCCTCCTCTTCCTGCAGACTTTAGGCTCCAGTTCTGATTTTGCTGGTCAGCAACTAGAATGCATCTGCAGATGTCCTGTTGTGACAGGACAAGGGGCAATGGGCTTAAACTGAAAGAGGATAGGTTTAGATTGCACATAAGGAAGGCTTTTTTGATGATGAGGGTGCTGAGGCGCTGGCACAGGGTGCCCGGAGAAGCTGTGGCTGCCCCATCCCTGGCAGTGTTCAAGGCCAGGTTGGAGACAGGGGCTTGGAGCAACCTGCTCTAGTGGAAGGTGTCCCTGCCCATGGCAGGGGGTTGGAACTGGATGAGCTTTAAGGTCCCTTCCAACACAAACCAATCTGAGATTCTTTGTTTTGCCTACACTTGGGCTGGCAATGCTCTGCTTTATAAAGGGGGCTGGGATTAAATCTCCAGAGTGCTGACAGTCCTCATGCTCCTGCTCTCCTGTCTGCCCATGAGGACAGGCAGGCTTTCAAGTGCTGTGGTGGGAAGGATTTGTGCAGTGGCTCATCTTGCTGCAGTGTTGGAAATGAAATGGTGCCCCAGGCATCCTCCTGCCTGGAAGGAATGCTGCACGTGAGATGTGTGAAGTGGTTGGCTGATTGCTCTTGCCCATGGGCTTGTCATGGTAGTTTATGCCAATATCATGATATATCATTGGAAGCTAAGGGTTCTATCAAAGAGCTGTCAGATGATGCTGTGGTCTGGCAAGTCCTGCTTTGCTCCTTTAGAACCCACCCGCGTGCAGCTCAAACCATGCAGGGCTGCTTTGGCAGCTGGGACATGGAGAGGGGAAATGTGGGACCGAAGGGCATTGTAGCAGCTCATGACTGGGAATAGTGGAGAGCATCCATTCGCCTGCCTGGATATCGGGGTTCACAGGGGTCTGTCAACAGCAGCCCAACCTTCAAAAGGTTTGGGGTGGCTCTAAATCCATTAGATTTTGCCAAGATAGTTATATTAACTGTGGGAAGGTGCCAAAGGGGTTTCTGCGATGGGTTGGACTGACGCAGCTTTATACAATCCTGTCGCCTGGCTGCAGCCCTTGTGAAGGGCACGTTAAGATTTATTTCCCCGCTCTGCGCCAGCTATTCTGAAAGTACGAGCCTGCAAAGCTCAGACCATGAACGGGGAAAGGCCACTTCTCCTTTGCGAGGCTTTTTGGTTGCGTTTCCCCTTTTCATCGCTGTCTGCTAGGGACCAGCCAGAAGTTGCGGCTGCCCCGCCGGGAGGGATTCCCCTCGCCCCGCTGGAACCCCGACCGCGCTGCCCTAATGCTGCTGCCGGAGCAGCGTCCCTTGGGGCTCCCCGGTGCCGGCTGGGGGCGCGGGTACCCATCAGTAGCAGCAGCGGCGGAGCCTTTATGTGGCGGAACCCTTGTGTGCCGGAGCGTGTTCCGCGGGGCGGGGCGCAGCGCCGGACCGCGCTCCGCTGGGGGACCCGCGGTGGGTCGGAGCGCGGTGCGGCGGGGAGCGGGCCCCGCGGGCCCGGCAGCCGCCATGTACGCGGGGCTGCAGGAGCTGGGGGTGGCCAACGGCGAGGACCTGAAGGAGACGCTCACCAACTGCACCGAGCCGCTGAAGGCCATCGAGCAGTTCCAGGTGGGGCGGGACGAGATGCCCGCGCGGCGGGGCCGGCGCTGCGGGGAGGTGGGAGAGCGGGAGGGCCCGAGGCGGGCTCTGCTTTGTGGGGTTTATCCTTTCTCATGGGCTTCCTCCACCGCTGCGCGGTGTTTGTGTTGGCAGACAGAGAACGGGGTGCTGCTGCCCTCCCTGCAGTCGGCGCTGCCCTTCCTGGACCTGCACGGCACCCCCCGGCTGGAGTTCCACCAGTCGGTTTTCGATGAGCTGAGGGAGAAGCTGCTGGAGAGGGTCTCTGCCATCGCCTTGGAAGGGAAAGTCGAGGAGAGGTTTGTTAAGTCTTGCTGGTTGTTTGGATTGAGCTGGGGATTCTGTGTGAAAACTAGTTACAGTGGACGAGTGGCGTCTGCAAGGGCTGGGTTCCTCGGGGGTCACGTTCTGGTGGCTTTGAGATGAGCCACTTTAGTGCTTTATACTGTTATTTGGTGCTTAGTCTCTTGCTGTTATGTCTTTTCAGATACAAGAAGCTGGAAGATCTCCTAGAGAAGAGCTTTTCCTTGGTCAAGATGCCTTCCATCCAGCCTGTGGTAATGTGTGTCATGAAGCACTTGCCCAAGGTAAAACCATCTCCGTTGTGCGGCTTCTCTCAGCTGTGCTGCCAGTGGGCTGTGTGCTCCATCTGCAGACAAATGCAAGTTTGTCATTCAGTGTTAGAAACTGACTGAAGATTTACTACATTCTTGTATCTGGTAACTTAGAGTAATTTAAAAAGCATTTTACATTTTCATAGTCAGATGAGGCTATTTCCCTGTTTTATTCAATATATGCGGCTTCCTGAAAGTTGTCAAGTTCACTGATAGGTGAAGTTTTCCACAGCTGTTTTAAAAATCTGTGACAGCTGGAAGTTAAGAATTGAAGACTGCAACTAGAAGTAGACAGGAGTGAGATTCAGATCTGTGAAACAAAAGTGTCATGGAGTACCCTTATTAAGAGCATCATATTGTACTTAAGGTAATGGCTTCAAAACAGCTATTAGAACTTTTGTAAGTTACTGAAACATCATCCCAGATCTCAGCATCAGAGGTTTAAAGGAAGTCTTTTGTCCTCTTTGAAAGAAGTAAGGAAAGCTTGGGGTGTCACTTTGTTGTTGAAGAATTTAAGTGTCTGAGGACTGGCTTACAGGGGTATGTGAGGCAAAAGATGAGTCTCATACTGCCTGTTGTTAAATTGCATCCTTGTGTAAATTACCAGGTTATGATTTAGATGTCCTCTGCAGTCAGTTCCTTACTCCTTGCACAGTCAGGCAGGTGAGCTGCTCTGCGCTTGGTAACTGCTCTGTTAATTGTAGGTCCCTGAAAAGAAGCTGAAGTTAGTGATGGCTGATAAGGACTTGTATAAAGCATGTGCAGTGGAGGTGAAGCGCCAGATTTGGCAGGACAACCAGGCTCTGTTTGGTGATGAGGTATCTCCACTGTTGAAGCAATACATTCTGGAGAAGGAGAACGTTCTCTTCAGCAGTGACATTTCTGTCTTGCACAATTTCTTCAGTCCATCTCCCAAAACAAGGCGTCAAGGAGAGGTAAGGACAAGGAAACCTCTGACAACAGGCTTGTGAGTGGAATTCACCAGCTTTCAGTCCACCTCAGGAAATAAGAATGTCCATTTCACCCACCCAACTTTGCTGCTGAAGCTGTTTAACTAGACAAAGTATTTGCCAGAAATACCAGGCTGATTCTTCCTACATATCTTGATGAAAGCTGCAGGAATTACGTTTATAGTTACTCAGTTCTGAGCAATAACTCATTAATATTCTGAGCTGTTTATGTGCTTAAAAAAAATAGGAAGGCCAAATTTCCTGTATTGCTCAGTGTGGCTTTAATACACCTCTAAAGGCTGAGGAGCTCTATCAAATCAGTTTGAATATGTTAAATTGCTTTTCTTGAGGACATAGGCCAACAAAAACTTTAGTTATTCATTTATTTTGTACAAATGGAAAGGGACATGGCAAGTTGTAGCTAAGCTGGCATTCGGAGAGATTGCTTTTTGAATGGGATTACAGGAGGTGGCTGAGCTGATCCAACACTCAGCCACAGGAAGGGCAGGGGCTGCTCCTCTGCACCTGTAGCTCTGGTGATTGCCACCCTTCCATGAGCTGATTCAGCTCAGTAATTGCTATGGAAACTCTAGCAAATAAAACCAGTGAGTAGTTTTCCAAGAGAGTGAGTTGATCTGCTCAAAGAGATCAGCTGGCACCAAAGCCATTGTAAGAAGATGGATCACACAGGCAGGATTGATGTGGGAGGGAACAGTGGCAGAGGTGTTGAGGAGTGGGTCTCTTCTTGGCAGCAGTGAGTCATTACAGTGGTTCAGGTGTGGTGTGTGGCTTTACCTTGGGCGGTTTGTGCTCCAAAATGGGAACATCAGAGTTTCTGTAAGGACCTTTGCTATGGAGAATGCTAAGGAATTGCAGTGATAAGGCAGCAGAAAGCTTTAATTGCAGAGAGGGCAGCACTCTGTTACATGGGGAGGTCGGTTTGGGTTTGGTTTTGCTTTCAGAAGCTCATTTAGTTTCTGTGATTGATCAGTAACAGGCACTGGTTCTTTCACATAACTGAGAACCTTATTCTACAAATGCTTCAATTTCCTTTGGGAAGAGAACCTTTTCTGGACATTCTCTATTTCATTATGGCTATGAAAGATTTGGTGAACATCTCTTGAACAAATGCTCTTGGAAATCTTGGTATAAATAGTTCCTTTCCAGGAACTCCTTTCAGTGCAGATGGTTCAGTCTCAATAAATCATGTAAAAGAATGAATTCACATTGTGCGTGCATGAAATAACAGCATCTCTTGGTACTGAGTGCACGTTTTTTCTGCTTTGTTTAGGTGGTTCAGAAGCTGACCCAGATGATTGGGAAGAATGTGAAGCTCTATGACATGGTATTGCAGTTTCTGAGAACCCTCTTCCTCCGCACAAGGAATATTCATTACTGCACACTACGGGCAGAGCTCCTCATGTCACTGCACGACCTGGAAATCAGTGAAATCTGCACTGTTGACCCCTGTCATAAGGTATTAATCATGTGGGACACATAAGAGTATTACTGGAGAATTTTGTTTCACCCGTACCTGCTGCCCTGCAGGACTTCAGCCCAGAGAAGATGACTCCTCTCTGTGAAGAGAGTTCAGACCTTGAATGCAAAAGTCATCTTGTATTCCTTGGAACTTCAGGTGAAAATCTCATCTTGGTTAACCAGCAGCTTGCTTTCATTTCATAAACCATAAATCATTGAAGTTTATGGTACTTGTGCAGTGCCTAATCTGACCTATGGAGGTGCTGCAGAAAGTGATCAAAACTGTTAGCCAGCCCCAGGTTCTTAATCAGGTCTTGCTTCCTTCCCTGCTGTGCTTGGTGTGATACACTCCATCCGTTGGTAAACTTGTATGTAACATTAAATACTTTGAATCTTGAATTACAAGAAAACATTAAACTATGAAACTATTGGGGGGTGGCAGCTGTGTTAATGTCACACCAGGATCTTGTTGTGGTCCTTTGTCCATGGTTAGCATCACTGATCTAGAACAAGGCTTTTTCTCTTAAGTAATATTGCTAAGTTTTATGTTTGTTGTGCTTATAGAGATTATGCCCTAAAGTGATGATAAATGTTACTGCGTGATTTTTAATGTCTTCTGATCAAGACTCCCAAAATCAGTATGCAGGGACTGAATACAAAAGGGCAATTCTTGTTCAAGTTCACTTTCATCAACTTCATTTTGCCACTGCAACAGGCAGTGACTTCTGCAAAGGCAGGGAGCCTGCTGAAAGCATCACAGCAAATTCAGCAAGTTGTCCTTTTTGACCATTGAAATGTTGGGGGAAATATATGTTGTTTTCTGAAAGGGGAGGAAAAAGACCTTAATTTGGGGTCAAATAACATTTCACTTAACCATCTTTTTCCATTTTGATAGTACAGCTCTAAAGCAGAAGCATCTCCACTGTTAGTATCCCCTACGTCCAGGGTGGGAGTGGTACTGCAGTGGCTAAAATACCCTGTGCTGTTCTTGCTAAGTGCTGCTGCTTCTTTCTCTGCCTCCTTGTGTAAATCCACCTTGATCCAGTGCCCTGGGCACTGGTATATTTTATACATGGCTCCTTGATTGCCAGGGAATGCCTTTCTTGGGAGCAGAGAAAGTACACCAGGTTAACCTACATTGGTATCTCTGTCCTCCTTTTGGGATGCTTGTATTTCTGACCTCCTGTATTTGTGACCAGCTTGGTATCATACCTAAGTGTACTATTAAAGTGTATTAATTCCACCTATTTGGAGATCATAAAATCCCAGGCTGGTTTGGATTGGAAGGGACCTTAAAGCTCACCCAGCTCCAACCCCCTGCCACGGGCAGGGACACCTTCCACTAGAGCAGGTTGCTCCAAGCCCCTGTGTCCAACCTGGCCTTGAACACTGCCAGGGACGGGGCAGCCACAGCTTCTCTGGGCACCCTGTGCCAGCGCCTCAGCACCCTCACAGGGAAGAGCTTCTGCCTCAGAGCTCATCTCAATCTCCCCTCTGGCAGGTTAAAGCCATTCCCCTTGTCCTGTCCCTACAGGCCCTTGACCAAAGCCCCTCTCCAGGTTTCCTGGAGCCCCTTTAGGCACTGGAGCTGCTCTAAGGTCTCCCCTTCAGGAGCCTTCTCTTCTCCAGGCTGCCCCAGCCCAGCTCTCTCAGCCTGGCTCCAGAGCAGAGCTGCTCCAGCCCTCGCAGCAGCTCCATGGCTTTTCTCTGGACTTGCTCCAACAGCTCCAAGTCCCTCCTGTGTAGGTGGTCCCAGTCATTTGAGCCAGATTTGTCTGACATGGTGTATCTTACTGCAGGTTTCATGAGTGGCTGTGCTTCATAAAGCTTTCTCTGTTTTTGTGACAGTTCACCTGGTGCCTTGATGCTTGCATTCGGGAGAAGTTTGTGGACAACAAGAGAGCTCGGGAATTGCAGGGGTTTCTGGATGGGGTGAAGAAAGGACAAGAACAAGTGTTGGGGTAAGGTGCTTGAGCTATTTATTGAGAAACTGAAAATGGGTTCCTGGCAGTCACAGCATCCTGCAGGTATTGTAGGTGTCAATTCTTCCCTGGAGCCTGCTAACAGCTGGTAGCTCTTCGGTGCAGTCACATCCAGTACGCATGCACTAGGGCATAGCTAAGCACGTTCTGGTGACATAGCTTGTATTAAGTTACCACTCTTGAGTCTCCCCTGTGGCCTGGTAACTGACTGTGGGAGGACTCCTGTGTGATTTCAGTGCAGAAGACTTGTAGTAATTGTTTTCAGATAACATTGAAGTTGAAGAAATAACACTAATGATGTTTTTACAGGGCTATAAATGGAGAAGGTTTATCAGTTGGACACCTGTAGGTAACAAAAGAGAGAAACTCAGGTTTTACCTTATCATAGTAAAGGTATTGTTACAGTACTTGCCCTGTGTCTACCTACATACACACTGCTTTGATGTTACATCTGATAGTTGACAGGATGGCAACAAAGAGTGGGCTCAAACGTCTTAACCTAGTGACACATGTTTAGGAAGCTGGTGTCTATAGCTACATATGGGACTGTATGGTTGGATTGTTTATTTTGTATGGCACGTATTTGATTTTTACTTCTTCTCAGGGACTTATCAATGATCCTGTGTGATCCCTTTGCCATTAACACCTTAGCCTTGAGTACCATAAGGCACCTGCAAGACCTGGTTGGGCAGGACACCTTACCCAGGGTGAGTGTTGCAGCTTGTGTATATAATCTGAACTGTTGTCTTAAATGAATAGCATCCATAAGCACGGGACTGGCACTGTAGAAGTACATGTAAGTTCTCAAATGCATGTGTAAACTGAGATAAGGGAAACAAGATGCTCCCTCTTCGTTCGTAGCACATACCTCAGAGCTCTGCAGGAGCACTGTTTGGACACAGGTGTTTTGGAGCTCTCTGAAATGACTGTGAATTCTTTGCACAGCTCATTCTATCCTAACAGCTATGCACATATAGAAAGGTGCCTCCCTGCTTTGTCCTTCCATCAGTTTGCCTAACAGCAGCAGCCTTTTGTCCCCACCATGGTAAATACAGAGGATTAGTTTACACTGTTCTGGTCTGGTGGTTGTGATATAATACACTTCCTGCAAGCAGTGACTGCAGGAGGTACTTAAATGTGAAAGGAGTGTAACCTTACAGGTGTCTGAACAGCATAAGGCATTTGCTGGGTTTATCCCTGAGTTAAATTTGATTGTTGGATTGAAGAGCTTCCAGTGTAGGACTGAAAATTGTTCTAGTTTCAGGGCACAATATAACCAAAACCCCATTGTCCCGCTTACACTTTCTCCTCCTTACTTCTGCTGAGATGACTTGATTTGTCCTGTCACATGTTATATTTCAGTGTACTGATTTGGCTGGACACCTTTAAAAATAGGATCAGATTGGCTGCATGCTTCTTGGTGCATTATAGAATGTTACTAAACCCCACAAACCCTCAGGTGTGTCTGTTATTTGAGTCCCATTTGAGGAATCGGTTGTCAATAAATGGGAGAACTGAATGCCTCTAGCAGACTTGGAGAGCTTTGAGTGTAAAGCACTACTTCCAAATCAATATTTGTATGAGCAACTTGTGGAAGATCAAAACAGCTGTTTTTCTCCTCCCCTTAAAAATCCAAGGAAAGCCCAGATATGCTGCTGCTCCTCAGGATGCTGTCTTTGGGACAGGGGGCCTGGGACATGATTGACAGTCAAGTCTTCAAGGAACCAAAAATGGTGAGTCATTCTGATGTGTAGAATTTAACACATTTAATGAAACAAATTTAGACTTGATCATTATTTTATTGCATCCCTGATTTATCATACTTCTCATCACAGCTTCCTTAGACAAAGTGTGTAAGTGGTCACAGCAGCAGCCTAAGCAGACACACTGTAAGCTTACTTACCTGCTTAATTTAGCTTAATTTACTTGCTTTCTTCTTTACATGAATGCCTGGCCCTGCTGTTTTAAATCAGACTGTACCTCTGTTAGATTCTGCACTGGGTGCTCATTGTTCCTGGCAACACAACTGGGTACAGAACATTGTTCCTGGATACATCACTACACAACTGATACGTTTGTAAAACGCATCTTGGATGAGGAAAGTGGGATTTCAGAGGCTGGTCTGAAACTGGAAGCAGTGTAACAGCTTTTCACTGAGGTGAAGAATGTTGCTCCCTTCTGGCTATCTTGTAGCCATGTTGTCTAGTGCCACATTTAGCTACAGCCTTTCCTGCTTTGGAAATACTTTTCCAAAGGGCAGGCCTGGTGTAGTTCTGGAGCTGGTATGTTCAGCTGATGGCGGGAAGCTGCACAGCAGGGCTGTTCCTCAAGAGAAATTTGCTGCTTCTGTTCTGAACTATAAAGCAGCAAATATCTACCTAGGGGGGCATTTGAAGTCTCCAAAATATATATTACAGGTTGATTGCACATTTAAATTTACCACAGGGTGTGCATTCATACTGAGATTGTAACAGTGAGTATGACTGTGATTTGACTTGCAGAGGTGCTCTCATGAATCTCTTAGAAAGAACTTGTGAAGCTTTTCCTGAAGGGAATCTCTAAATCTGTATTTCAAATCTGTTTTATCTCTTACTGTCACAAGCTGTAACTTCCCATTCTGTGAATCCCATACAACATAGGCTGATCTGCCCTGTGTGGGGAGCTGCTCTTTATTGTTGCTCTTCTAACAGTGATCCCTGTCAGCATAGGGAATGGAGAAAATGATTTGTTATTGTTGATAAAAGCAGTTGGTATCATCCTTAACATGCAGAGCTTGCAGCAGCATTGGGGAATGTCTCACAGAAGAAATGCTAAGTGATTGTCAAGAGAAAGGATTTGAGCAGGAGTATTTCTGGAGATGAGGTGAAGTAGTTTTCCAAATTACCAGTGGAACACGTGGAAGTGATTGGCTCAAGAATTTTGACTGGAACTGGGTAATGGAAGCTTGTTTTCCCAACTGTAGGATGGGGCTCATACTGGTGCCTCACTGTCTGTAACAGCACTGTGGGACCATTAGGTGGCATGAAGTGACTGACAAAAGCATTATTCTTTTCCCTCTGTTCTTCCATCTCTCCAAGGAAGTTGAGTTGATCACCAGGTTCTTGCCTATGCTGATGTCCTTTGTGGTGGATGACCACACGTTCAACGTAGATCAGAAACTGCCCTCAGAGGAGAAGGGACCAATTCCCTACCCCAGCACCATCCCTGAAGCTTTCACCAAGTACGTAACCTGCCTCACTGACTTTGTGTTGTTACATAGAGTTGTTACCAAAGCAAAGCAGCAAGGAGCCAGCTAACACAGACAGGGGAAGACACTCTGTGTGGTAAAGTGAAGACTTCCTGGGGGTAAGATTTAGTGCCAGTTAATCAAACCTGAGCTTTTCCTTTAGCAGAACAGGTTTCCACTACGATTCTTCAAATAAAATCTACGCAAAGTAATATTTCTTGTAACAACCATTCTTTTGGTAGGTTGAATATGGAAGTGTTTGGTGTTACTGCTTCCAAGTACACTGCTTGTGTAGCTTCCCAAAAAGTGAACAAGGAGCGGGTGATACTTGGTTGCAGCTGGGTGGGTGCCTGTGCTTGGTTCTGAAGAGGGCTGTTGTAAATTGTGAAGTTGGCATTTTTGTCACACACTCATTCTCTGTTGGTAGCCTGTCACCTCAGGGGCCTCAAAAAGATAAAGAAGACCTTTGTGTGCTCTCTTGTATTCAGATCTTGCACTAATTTCCAGCACAACTCTAATCTGCGTGCCACAATCTGGGCATCCTCAGGGTTGTATTCTCCTCTATCACTGTTGATATTTGACCTTTAGGAAACTAGCAAAACAATATTGGGCTTTATTTAATTTTTATATATAATATATAATTATAATATATGATTATAGTTATATAATATAATTTGGGCTTCATCTAAAACCCAGTTTGAAGAGCACTTTGATCATAAATACTAGTCTAAATGTTGAAAAATCCAACTGTTTGATGGCTAGACAGCACAACATTCGTTGAATGGTAGATTTTTCTGGACTATGGTAGTGAACACAGTGATCATCATCTACTCAGTCACTGAGTAGCTGCTCTTCAGTGGGTTTGAGATTGGTTACTGCTGTAACTGCTTGGTGTGGTATTTTAAACTCTCTTAAAAGAATATATAATCTGTTTTAGCTTTATTCATTAAGAAACTTTGCTTCTGCCATAACAGATTCTTGCAGGAGAACAGAATAGCTTGTGAGATTGGTCTGTATTACATCCTTCACATCACTAAACAGAGGAACAAGAATGCTTTCCTCAGGCTCCTGCCAGCACTAGGTAAGTTTTTTGTCTCATCACTGTAGCTGTTTGCCTTGTACTGGACACCCAGGAGGCAAGCAAACCTGGGGTGAAAGTGATTTCAGCATTAAAGACATGATGTTCTGCCTTTGGCTCTTCTGGTGACTTAGTTGTAAGGCCCTGCAGAAGTGGTTGGTCTTTTTTTGTCTGCAATTAGGGTACTTCTCTGCTGATCTGAGAATTTAGGGGCTGTGGCTGATGGTCAGTAGTTGCTTAGATCAAAGGCTGTATTAACAATGAGATGAGTTGAGAGCTGCCTGGAATAAATCTGAAAGGTAAAAGAGCAGGAGGCTTAATTCTGCTGCTGCTCATAGTAATTCCAGGTGGCCAGAATCTTGGGACTTGGCTTTGTATGGTAAAAAAGCCTGTCACAAAACAGGACTGAACACAGCCTTCATTTTTTTTTGCCTGGGATTACCTTGACTGACTTCTCTGGAGTGAGTTGCACAAGAGCTCTGAGACAATCTTAGGAATTGCAGCTCCCAGTAGTGGCAGTGAGGGTTCATTTCCCACCCCTCACCCTGGCTCTGGTGTTCTCTGAACCCTTTGCTGCACTGTCAGCTCATATACATGGGTGAGTTTTCCAGTGGTAAGTGATTTGCATCTGCTCCCTGCAGGGTCTGAGGAGTGCAGAGAGGTGGATGTGGCCCTGAGCAGAGGGTGCTGGCGAAGGGTAGCAGGGGACTGTGATACTGGCAGGAGCAAGGCTTCAGCCTTGGTGAAGACATGGGCTTTCTATGTCTTCTCACCTCTCTGCTCCTAATCTTTTATGTCTGAAAGGTCAAAGCCACCTCCCTAGGCTACGTGTTTGAAAAGGGAATCTCACTGCAGAGTTTTCAGCAGGAACATCTGCTCTGTAGTCAGGTTTTGGCACATGAGTCTCAGTCTCCTTCCTTTTCATGTTGTATAGTTGAGACTTTCAGTGACTTGGCCTTCGGTGATATCTTTCTGCATCTGCTTACTGGAAACCTGACGCTGCTGGGTGAGGAATTTGCACTTGAGGAATTCTGCACCAGTCTCTTTGACAACTTCTTTCTCACTGCCTGCTCAAGGTAAATTGGATTTTCCTCAGGGGAAAGTGGGGGAAGTGAGTTTGAAGGATACCTGAGAGAGTTGTAGTGCTTTAGTTAAGCAAACTCTTCATACAGAGTGGAAATGTTACCGTGATGCTGTTCTTCTTTAAGGAAAGGTTTATATTTTGTGATCAAGTTTTTATCAGCAGAATTGTGAAGTGTTGATTATGAATTATTACCTAAATTGTAATTCATTATTCCTAAGTTGGAGTTGCAATAGACAATATGCTTCCTGCTTTGCACTAGCTCTGAATATGAAGAGCTAACTTCAGCTCTTTGCACACAGAGAATCTGTTTGTATCCGTTAATTCAGAGTGGTTCAGCTGGTGGCCTACAGCCCAGATCCAACCCCCAGGAGGCTTTCCCAAAGTGACCAGAGGTGCTGTTCAGGCACAGCAGCACATGCTGCTGCTGCTGCTGCCACCTCCTCCACGTACAGTGAGACACAAACATCCTCCTGCATGCACAATGTGGCCTGTCCAGCAGAGAGACCAGCTGCTGCCATGTACTATGCTTAAAATCTCCCCCTCCTTCCTCATGGGTGCTCCAGTTAGCCCACTCCTGTTGAAGAATTACCTGAATTCCTGGAAAGTCTTAAGGCAGGGTTAGTGCTTTGTAGCACACAGGCTACAATTCTCAGGTGTCTGGGAAAATTGCAACAGTCTGTGGGGGTGTGAATTATTCTGGTGCTGTTGCTGTAGCTTTCTTCTTCTCAAGATGGTGTTTGTTGATATCAGCTCCTCTGCTTTAAATTGCTTTTTGCAGAAAGGAGAATGTACACAGACATGTGCTAAGGCTGCTGCTTCATCTGCATCACAAAGTGGCACCTGCCAAATTAGAGTCTCTCCAGAAGGCTTTGGAACCCACCAAGCAGGTAAGAAAGGAAGCAAGAGAAAGGGAAACTTAATAGCAAATAAAAGCAGCTGCCTTTCCAGATGTCGCTTAATGGAACATGTGCTCTGCTTTCCAAGTGTACCAAGTTGTGTCTTAATTAGCTTGGAACTTCCTCTTTCTCTGTTGCTTTGTGTTAAAACACAGGGTAATTTCATGCTTAGTGTTCTAGTTAGTAGTGACATAGAATCATAGAATAGTTAGGGTTGGAAAGGACCTTAAGATCATCCAGTTCCAACCCCCTGCCATGGGCAGGGACACCTCACACTAGACCATGTCGCCCAAGGCTCTGTCCAACCTGGCCTTGAACAAGGGATGGGGCAGCCACAGCTTCTCTGGGCACCCTGTGCCAGCGCCTCAGCACCCTCACAGGGAAGAACTTCTTCCTTATATCTAACCTGAACTTTCCCTGTTTCAGTTTGAACCCATCACCCCTTGTCCTATCGCTGCAGTCCCTGATGAAGAATGAAGTATAACTCTTCTGTTTGTTCCCCCCCTAATTCTCATTCTGCAGAGTGGGGAAGCTGTGAAGGAGCTTTACAACCAACTCACTGAGAAACTGGAGCTTCGGAAGCCGAGTCCGGCTGAAGTGACTGAGACCCCCTCCATGGAGCTGCCCCTGCCCACTGTGCCCACACCAGCCTCACGCTGAGCTCTGCCTGAGTGACACAGGAGAGGAACTATCCTCGTGCTCTGCAGCGTGAAGGCACTGTGCTGCCTTTCAAGTGTCTCTGCCTACAGGGTGGAAACCAAACCAAAAGCCATTCGAGCTCTTTCAGGAAACACTGCAGATTACCCACCCCACTGGCTCTTGCTGGTTAGAAAACTGTATGCAGTGCATTGCAAGGTTTACTTTTCTTAAAGATAGCTGGGTGTCGTCTTGTAGATCCACTTTAAAATCTGACTTTGGGTTTTAGTTTTGTTTTTTTTATTTCCCAAAAAAAGGCATATTTTTAAGCTTGGCATCTTGTATTTTTAAATTCTCCTTTAAGAACTGATCAATGAGTGTTTAACTCCGTTATGGTTGAGCAGGTAGCGTGAACTTCTGAGGGCTAACCATAGCTTTCTTCATAGAATCCCAGACTTGTTTGCGTTGGAGGGGACCTTAAAGCTCATCCAGCTCCAACCCCCTGCCACGGGCAGGGACACCTTCCACTAGAGCAGGTTGCTCCAAGCCCCTGTGTCCAACCTGGCCTTGAACTCTGCCAGGGATGGGGCAGCCACAGCTTCTCTGGGCACCCTGTGCCAGCACCTCAGCACCCTCCCAGGGAAGAGCTTCTGCCTCAGAGCTCATCTCAATCTCCCCTCTGGCAGGTTAAAGCCATTCCTCTTGGCCTGTCCCTCCAGGCCCTTGTCCAAAGCCCCTCTCCAGGTTTCCTGGAGCCCCTTTAGGCACTGGAGCTGCTCTAAGGTCTCCCCTTCAGGAGCCTTCTCTTCTCCAGGCTGCCCCAGCCCAGCTCTCTCAGCCTGGCTCCAGAGCAGAGCTGCTCCAGCCCTCGCAGCAGCTCCGTGGCCTTAAACGGACTTCATTTGTTAGTTTGCTCTCTGGCTTTTTGGAGAAGATGATCAACAGAAGGAAATGTCAGAGGAGAAAAGCTCCACTGATACCATTCCCTGATTGAGGTTCTAGCTCTTCTGGTGCATGGTAGGACATGCTGCATTAGTCAGAGATGCCCACCACTGTCACCTGACCAAGAAGCAGTGAACAGCCATCTTCTCAATTAGGCTCTTGCAAAGAAGGCCAGAAATTGAATCATTCTCTTCCCTTTTCTCCAAAGGAGTAGTTTGAAATGAGCCTGGGAGCCAGTGGGGGAAGAAAAAACCCAGGCACTAGCACATTCTCCTGTGACAAAAGGGTTTGAGTGTAGGTGGGGTGAAATTCTGTCTTTGAAAAAATAGCCTGTTCTTCGTGGCTTGTTTGTGTTGCTGTCTGTACTGCTACAGTTAATTCCTGTTCTGCTTTTACCACAGCCTCAGGTAGAGTGTGCAGGAAGATGGACATGGGAGGAGAATGGGTTGTGTGAGTTTACCGTGCACTTTACGCTGATTTCAAGAGGTTACAATGTGCCTGGAAAAGTCTTGCCAGTCCCCTGTAGGCAGGAAGCTGTCTGCATGGCTTACTCTGAATGGCAGAGTAATTCAGGTAGGAAGGCACCTCTGAGGATGCGTGGTCCTGCCTCAGAGCAGGACCAGCCGAGGTGAGGTTGCTCAAGAGCAGGAATTTGCATTTACCTTTGAGTTTCACGCGGTTTCTGCTGGGCCATTTCTCCAGCCTGTTGAGGAGGGGGGTCCCTTTGAACAGCCCTGCCCCATGTGTCAGGCATGCCCACAACCTGGTGTCCTTTGCTGAGGGTGTGTTCTGTCTTCAGGCTCTAAATAGAGGCATTGAAGGATATTAGCCCCATTAATGACCCCTGAGGAATGCTGTGAGTAGTGAGCTGCCAGCTGGGCTTTGTGCTGTAGCTCACAGCCCCCTGAGTGTGTCCTGCCTGGTGCCATGCAGCCATCTGAACTGTCTCAAGGTGATGTGCCTGTGTGGATTACTCAGACAGTTGTGTCAAAAGCCCTTTTAAAGTCAGAGTAAGCTACACTGTGCTCCCCCATCCACCAGGCCAAGCATCTCCTTATAGCAGGTTGTTGGGTTGGTCAGGCACAGTTAATCCTTGGAATTTCCCCTCTGTGCTGGCCATGCCCTGTCACTTCCTTCTCCATCCTGTTTCTGGATGATTTTTTTCCCCTGTCCCTGCTTGTTTCCTGGGACTTGAGCACTGCCAGTGCCAAATCCTGCTTGTGAGGCTTCTCCATTTCCCAAAGCTGTGTCCAAAACAAAAACCAGATGCTGATTAAGTAGAGATGGAATCCCTCCCCATAGCTGCTGTCTCCCTCTTTGCATGGTTTTCTTCCTCTTGAGCTCTCAGATGCTGCATGAGGCAAGTGAGCATCACCTCTTTTCGTCACCTTGGTGCTTTATTTCTCCTTTTATGCAGGGACCTGCCTGTATCTTGTGGGCAATGGGAAGCTGGGTTAGGTTTGTGGATGGGACAGGGGCGCTGTCCTCTAGCCCGTACCACCTCCGTGCACCTCCTCTGCACTCCAGCTCCCAAGGTCGGTGTTGCCTTTGGCAGCTCTCAGCAATTCAGGCATCAGACTTGTTGGAAGCAGGATCTGGGTATAACAATCATGTTTTTCTTGCAAAGTTTTGTTTTAAACCATTTAAACTGTCATGGTAACTGACACACAATAACATCCCACGCTGCTGGCAAACCTTTCACAGTGAACTTATTGAGGCCCCACGCTCTGCTCAGACTCAAAGGTTTGTGGGGAGGGTTCTCTTGGTTACTAAAGGTTTCTCTTACCCACATGACCACTCCTGCAGCATGAACTCCTTTTAATCCAGGCTGTGTGGTTTACTACTTGGTGGAAAGGGCTCTTGTGTTTCAGCCTGTACACCGAGATACATGCTGGGGATTTTTCCCAGGTTGTTTAAATCCATAAGGGAATTGAGTCCCAGAGGACAAACTGCCCATTACTTGTGCTGGTGGCTGCTTGGGCTGAGGGGGGGAAATGTGGGCAGCTGAGAGTGGGAGCAACATAAGGGATACTTTCCAGGAAACATCCTTTTAGTAGTGAACACAGTGATCTGCTTCCATGCTTTGAGGTGAGAATGATTTCATCCCAGTGCCAGAAACCACTCACACACCTGTGGGATGTGTGAACCTCCACAGAGCAGGGGCCAGAGCTGTGTGTAGGACACATGGAATCATAGAATACTTTGGGCTGGAAGGGACCTTAAAGCTCACCCAGCTCCAACCCCCTGCCACAGGCAGGGTCACCTTCCACTAGAGCAGGTTGCTCCAAGCCCCTGTGTCCAACCTGGCCTTGAACACTGCCAGGGATGGGGCAGCCACAGCTTCTCTGGGCACCCTGTGCCAGCGCCTCAGCACCCTCACAGGGAAGAACTTCTGCCTAAGAGCTCATCTCAATCTCCCCTCTGTCAGGTTAAAGCCATTCCCCTTGTCCTGTCCCTACAGGCCCTTGTCCAAAGCCCCTCCCCAGGTTTCTTGTATGTTCTGCCCAGATCAGTTCGATTCCTGGGCTGAACTGAAGTGGCCAGGTTTGGGAAGGCACATCTCCACGTCTGGCCTGTCTTTGTGTGAGGGGAGCACAAAGCTTGGGTTGTCCTGAACTTCACCCCATGGTCCCTGTGCTGTGCCTCTGGAGCAGCTCAGGTCTGTGGGCTGGAGCTGCTCTGCACGGATGGATGAACCAGGCACTGGTGCTGGCTCCCTCACTGCTCCTCCAGGAATGTGGCTCTGCCTGGTCCGTGGAGTGATGGTTCCGTGCAGATGGACAGAATTACTCCTTACTGCTGGGAAACCTGGAGCCTCACCAAATTATTCTTGCTATGACTTCAAAGGTTGGCTGCTGGGGCAGTGTGTGGTGGAAGCAGTTAGATGTGTCTTCCTGGCCTTCTGCTGTAGAGAAGTGCAAGACTGCATGGTAGGTACTAGTTCTCAGTGTGCACCTTCATCTGGGAGCTTAAACCAGGGTACAACATGACCATCACCCTGGTTGTCCTGTGCTGTTAGGGGTCCTGGGCATTGTGGCTCTGTCTGTGGTTCAGCAAGTGTGTTGCTGCTTCCCTGGAGGTCCCTGGGGCTTGGTGACACCTTTGTCCTTGGTTTACTGCTCTGTTTTGGGGGAAGGATAAGTCCTTCGGTTGGCAATGCACAGCCCTTCACTGACAGCACCAGCTCCCTGACCTGCTGCATCAGCTTGGGTGTGCTGTGAGATGTGCCTGATCTTCAGAGCTCTTCCTGCAGCTCACCAGTGGATTTCTCCAGGAGGAAAGGAAAGAGGAGCAATGGGACAGCAGCACCCTCCCTGCCTGCAGAGCCACCCCACAGCCTGGCAGGTGGAAAGAAGACACTGGTGTGGTGCTTGCTGATGCTGTTTCAGTGCCTTGGTGACCATCTACCAGGTCCTGCTTGGCTGGAACGTGCTCAACAAGAACATGAGCATTTAGTACTTCTCTACTACTCGGGTGCCTGATTTGTCTCTGAGATCCATCCAATTTAGGCATTTAAACCTTGATGTTTTGACAGGGGACCGTGTGTGTCCACCTTTAGGAGACATCTCAAAGATTTAGATGGTTTCTCTTTCAGGCCTCATTTGCTCTGAAGCAGTGAGAGGAGAATCATAGAACAAGGAACAAGGAGCCTGGCAGATAGGGAATAGCTCCTGTTAGGACAGAGCATCCAGAAGTCTGTCTTCTGAAGATGCTTCTGGTTGTGCTGTGGCCTCAGCAGGATCCTTAGTGGTGCAGTGAGAAACTTCATGGCACCAATTTCCACCCATGAGAGGAAGTCTCTTGTTCAAAAAGAGGGCTGGATGCTGACAGCCTGCAACTCCTGCCCTTCTCTGGATTAAACCTGAATTGGTGGAAAAGAATAGCCCTGAAATCATCCTCTTGGATGCCAACTTCTGGTTTCCAACCCATGTTTCCCAAATGCTCCCACAAAAGCCACAGGACCCTTGTAAGGGTGTTTCTGGTAGGCTGTGACTTACAGGATAATGAGAGGTGGGGACCCAGCAGTTAGAAGGCATTGTCCTGCATCTTCACAAGGCTGAATGCTCAAGAGCATCTGTTTGTTGGCAGAACATCCTGTTCTTAGTGCTGTGGGCAGTGGATCCATGGAAAAGTGGTTGGGGAACAATGGGTTGTGATGCAGATGGCTGGAGGGAAGATGGCCATTTAAAAGGAGTGTCTAAGTCTGGAGCAGATGCTGCACAGCAGAAAAGTGAATTATCACTCTCCAAGATACTGTTCTGGTGGAGCTGATGTATGGTTCAGGCTTTACTATTGCCTTTAGGTTAACTCTGAGAAGTTGTGCATGGTGGGGGACTTGGTATGTGGTTTTCCCTGTATACAAGGATCCCTTTATCCAGCTTCCTTGGGATTTATCTGGCTTTGACTCTGGAAGAGTTGCATCTAGCCCAGAAAATGAAGTGCCACAATCTTGTTAATTCCTTTTCAGAATAGTTAAGCCATTTGAGGATGGAGAATACCAATTTTGCCTGCATATAAAGGTACTTCTAGTGTAGATCTCCTTACACTGGGGTTGTGTCTCAGGCAAAGGGAGGTGGTGGCTGGAGGTGACCAGCAGCAGGGCTCTGTGGGGCAGGGAACAACACCACAGGGTGGTTTAGAGACTTTCTGGCCTTTACTGCGATTCTGATAGGTGACAAGCCTGTCCTGGCATGCAAATGCCATTGTAATACAGCTCTGAAGAGTGTCTCCACTTGCTTTCTCACCTTCATTTCCCCTTCAGGCTGTTATGTCAGGAAGGGCTGAGCCCAGCAGGGCTTGTGGACCAGTCCAGGCTGTGAACCCACAGACATGCTCTGGGTATCCTTGCAGCACTCTCCCTTCACCAGCCAGGCTCAGCACTAACAACAAGGGGCGAATCAGCATCTCACATCTTCAGGTGGGTGTGAAACATGGATTAAAGGCAGCTCCACCCAGGTTCAGGTCACACTTAGTGTTGAGGACACTGAGACAGGGTTTCAGGCTTTACTATTCAGGTTGCTCCAGGCTTTGCCATTCATGGGTATCCTCAGCATTCACTGCTCTTTCCCAGGTCCTTTCTTCTCTGCTTCTTGCCCTTCAGCACCTGGCACTTATTGCCATGATCTTCAGCTCCATTGTCTTCGTCTTCATCATCTTAACCCCCTAACAATCACATTTTTCTGGCAGAAGACACTGATTTTGGGAAGCTTCTTACTTTGTAGGAAAATTTTAAACCTGGCTAATACCATCCTCTGGAGTGCAAGAAGGATCATCACTGAATAGAGAATCCATCAGCATGCAGAGACCATACTAAAGATAACAGGCTCAGTCCAGCTTGAAGGGTAACTTCACAGAAAGCAACTAAACCATCAGTGTGGGTGGATTTTGGCCTGCTGGACCTGCAAGGGGAGTCTGATGAGAAGGACAAAGCTGAACAAATGGATGCAGTGAAACCAGCTTCCTTTTCTTGCAAAACAATTGCACAAGGGGCAAAGGTATCTCACCTGGGCTTATAGATTGCTACTGCCCCTGATCTGCTCAGGGAAGAAGAAAAGCATCAGTATTTGACCACAGCTTCTTCATTTGTGCTAAAGGCAGCAGCCCAGAAGTGGGTATCTGTGCCTTTATCTCCTGCAGGTTCTGTCTATGCAATGAAGTAAGAAAGATAACCCCTGTAACCAGTCCTCCAGCTTGAGTCACACTAAACTCTTGCCAATTCTTGTATCGTTGTAGAAAACCAGTCCAGAACTTAGGACACAATTATTATTAATAGTATGTTTTCCCCTCAGACTAGCATCAGTTTGCTGTGCCAAAGCTGTGTTGTCTGATCAGGGTTAACAGAATGAAAAGTGGTGAAATGTTTATAAAACCCTAGAGCTGAGTCATGAGCAATCTGATACAAAGCAATCTGGTGATGAAGCGTGCAAGTTTCATGTTGCCACGTTTCCAATCACATTTGTAGGTAGAAGCAATTCAAAATCCTCTGAATAACTATGTCTCAGAGCGTCTGTTGTCTTTTATTCACTGTTGACTTGTGTGAGGCTGTGGAAGCTGCCGACAGATTCTGCAGTACATCTTTTTTCTTTTTAACTCTGAAAATCCATTTTCCTGTCTGCTGTTAAGGCTGAGATCTGCTGAGATCTGCTGAGATCTGCTCTCTTCTGGCTCTGTTTGCAGCTCTATTTCCTCTCTGGTTCCAGATCAGTTAGGCTACTACTGAGCTTAGGAAGGCAGCACTGGTGTCAGTGAGAGGGGAAGGAGAGCACTGTGTATAGTTCTGGTGTCCTCAACATAAGAAGGACACGGAGCTGTTGGAGCAAATCTAGAGGAGGCCACGAGGATGATCAGGGGCTGGAGCAGCTCCCGTATGAAGACAGGCTGAGAACACTGGGGCTGTTCAGCCTGGAAAAGAGAAGCTGCGTGGAGACCCCAGAGCAGCTTCCAGTGTCTGAAGGGGGCTACAAGGATGCTGGAGAGGGACCTTCATCAGGGACTGTAGCAATAAGACAAGGGGTGATGGGTTCAAACTGAAAGAGGGGAGATTGAGATGAGCTCTGAGGCAGAAGCTCTTCCCTGTGAGGGTGCTGAGGCGCTGGCACAGGGTGCCCAGGGCAGCTGTGGCTGCCCCATCCCTGGCAGTGTTCAAGGCCAGGTTGGACACAGGGGCTTGGAGCAACCTGCTCTAGTGGAAGGTGTCCCTGCCTGTGGCAGCGGGTTGGAACTGGATGAGCTTTAAGGTCCCTTCCAACCCAAACCAGTCTGCAGGTGATGTTTATTCCTCTGAACTGCCCATGAAGCCCCACTTCAGAGTTGCTGGGGCAGGGTCATTACTGACCTGTGAAGCAAAGCCTGGGCAGCAACAACAAAACATCAGGTCCAGTAGGTCATAGCCAGGCTTGTTACCAGCCCATGGTCTGCTCCAAATGAGCACCACAGACTCTGATACAGAGATTTAATCTCAATAGTGATTAAACATATAATTACAGAGGGCTTTTTTACAAGCAGGTTCCTTGAAGAGTGGCCAAAGGGCAGAGAAGGGAATCTGTTTTCCATCTCACCTGTCCCAGCAGGACGGCACTCGTGAGCTCTGGCTGAGGACATGTGTGCATAGAGATGCAGGAAGTATCCCTGCAGCTAATAGGGTCCAGCCTTGGGTATTTGAAGACCCTGAGACCCCAGATCCACCTTTTCTCACACTGTATCTACATAGAAGTATTTCCACTTGCAGGTGCTTTTGGCCTGACTGCAGCCTGGGGGGTCTCCCTGTATCTTCCGGATGCCACAGGAATCCATGGATTCCATGGATGCCAACAGGCCATGCCATGGCCTGTTGTAGGAGCTGCTTGGCCTGATCTTTCAGTTTGGGCTGTGTGGGCAGGTTTGATGTTTCTAGTCCTTGGTCATCCTGTTAGCTAGAGGAATCCTGCAGTCTTTGGGCCCCGTGCAAGGGTAACGCTGGTCACCGTCTTTTCAGTGAAGCTCAGAAGTTCCTTCTAAAAAGCCAGTAAATGCAACAGGTCAAACACACAGTTTAGGTCAACCCTGACTTACTGTAACAAAACAATTGTGATGCAGTTTGGAGATTGTGTGAGCTCTGGGTCAATGGTGAGCCTTGGAAGGGTGGGTTTCCAGTCTGTTAGTTATGCTGCCCTCCAAGAAGAAGGTAGAAGAGAGGGGTGATGGGTGCTTCCATGGAAACTGAAGCAAGGTGATCTTTGGTGTTGCCCTTGGGGCTGCAATGAATATAAATACTGGCGTCTACCCGCCTCTGTATTTTAAATCTCCTTAGTAGTAAAGAGGCCCAGATTGTCACCCAGCAGAGAGGGGAATAGGCCCTAAGTAGCAGAATGACATAGTCCTGTTCCTCAGCGCCTTTGCTCCAACAGTACACAGCCCAAAAGAATGGGAATGCTGCAGCAGTCAGGAAGAAAGGCTCAGTAACTATTCAAGTACTCTGGGTTTTTATTCCAGCCCAACTACCTGGACTGAGTGCCCCATTTCCACCCTGGACTCACAAAGGAATCACAAACCTGCACATGCTGCTGCTTCTACTGCTTCAGAATGAGATTTTATGAATGCATCAGTGGCCCAGCTTTGTCACCGTTCCTTTTGTGTCTGCTTAAACTGTGAGTGGAAAGAGGTGTCCTCTGCATGGGTTTCTGCCCAACTAAACTTTGTATTCCAGAGCCTGCTTTTCATTTGCTTTTGTTCTTCAGAGCCCACCTGAGTTCCAGGCTCTCTGACCTCACCTCAGGTCCTGCTGCCTCTCACTTCAGGCTTGGAGAAGCTTCTTTCCATGCCACTTCTTTCACACAAACTTCATCCGTGTTTGACCTATTTGCATTTTTTGCAGAGTTGTCTGGAAACAGCAGGAATGAGACATGATGCATCTGAGGAGCGCTGGCTCCTGATTAAAGCCATTTGCAGAATGATGGACAACTCCAGAAGCAGATGAAGGCTCTGGCCTGCAAGTAAGGTCTGCTTCAGCACTTGGGTGCCCATATTACATGATAGCCTTGTATACACATTTTATTGGCATATGTCTTGTCCTGTTGACTGTCACTATCTTCTTCCCTGTGAGGGTGCTGAGGCGCTGGCACAGGGTGCCCAGAGAAGCTGTGGCTGCCCCATCCCTGGCAGTGTTCAAGGCCAGGTTGGACACAGGGGCTTGGAGCAACCTGCTCTAGTGGAAGGTGTCCTTGCCCGTGGCAGGGGCTTGGAACTGGATGAACTTTAAGATCCCTTCCAACCCAAACCAGGCTGTAAAAGTGTGCACAGCCCAAGTGTTAAGTGCTGCAAGCCCTTAGGAGTCCCCACTGAGTTTGCTGTCTGCTGCTTGTCTCTACTGTGACAGTATTTGTACAAATCAAAGGACCCACACAGGCGCTTCTGCTCTCACCAGACCTCTCCAGGCCAACACCAAGGCTGTGCCCTTGGGCTGAATTCATGCACCAGTGCAGGCTGAGGGCAGATGGGGAACAGCCCCATGGCTGCTCGAGTGGCTCTTCAGCACCGCATCTACTTCCCAGCCCATCTTCCCGTCCCAAAGTGGGCTTTAATCACCCTAAAATCAGCTTTTCCAGTTCCTTTTCTGAATCATTTGTCAAAAAACTTACCTGTGACAGTCACCCAGCTGTTTGGAAACCAAGTGCTGCATTAAAGCTGTGAGCTCTGGCAGTAACTCATGGGTTGTGGCTTTTCTACCTTACGTAGTATTAAGATAAACTGGTGAAATTTTTAGCAAACAATTGTGTATTAAAGTTTGAGTAACTTTTTCAAGACTCAAAGATTTTCAGCCCTAGGAGATGTTTTCTTGAGCACTGAGGATGTAAAACGGCAGAGGCAGTCTGGTGGCTTTTAGAAGGAGCAGTAGTCAATCAGGACTGTGATGTCCAGCAAGAAGGAGATGTTTATAAATGATTTTGGGTTCATAAGATGGAGCCCCTAATGCAAAACTAGGAGCAAGTTGCAATGAGTTATCCTGCTGCTTCACCCCATCATCTCTCTGTTTTTTTGCTCTCCCCTGGAACAAAGCAGTCACGTTTTCTTTACTCACTGCTAATTGCATATGTATCAAACATCAAATATCAGTGTTGTCTTTAGTCTAAACTCCCTCACTACGAATGACTTGTACCAAGCATCAGAACCCATCTCCCGCAGCCTGGCAACTCTCTCTGTTGCTATAGGAACGGCTCCGTTATCCTTTGGTGGAGAACCTTAAGTATCCCGGTTTTCGTAGCTGCTGGAACACCTCCAGACCCCACTGGTTTCATTCACTTGCTCACTCCCATCCATGAGATCCTCTCCTCCCAATATAGAGAGTTACTCAGCACTTCTGGAGTCATAATGAAAGAACATTAGTTAGCTGAGGGAAAGTCACACCCTACTTTGAGGTGCACATTTGACTGGGACACTGATACTGCTGTTGGGTTTATTAAATATGCACTGTGTAATTATCATCCTCTAATGGGCATTAGAGTGGTGTTTAATAGACAGCTATTGAAACCTCTTGCTTCTGTACACTTGTCTGCAGTTACATACCCAAGGGCAAAAGTTCCTGAGAAACTTCTAACCTCCGGTTTTAAACCCACAGGTAATGTAACCTGATTTGGTAGGAAGCAGCTTCCTCGTGGTACATTTACTGTGACATTGTGTATTACGTGGCTGTCACACTTGTCCTTGAAGAACCACAGTGACCAGCACGTTGAGCCCTGCTCTGTGTGGGGAGCAAGCCCAGTGGTCCCTGTGTTCATGGAGGAGCTGTGGAGTTGAAGATCACAGGGGTTGCTATATCTGCCCCTCATCTGGACCTCCTTCTCTGCACTGAATTGGTGCAGCTCATAGAATCCCAGCCTGGTTTGGGTTGGAAGAGACCTTAAAGCTCATCCAGTTCCAACCCCCTGCCACGGGCAGGGACACCTTCCACTAGAGCAGGTTGCTCCAAGCCCCTGTGTCCAACCTGGCCTTGAACACTGCCAGGGATGGGGCAGCCACAGCTTCTCTGGGCACCCTGTGCCAGCGCCTCAGCACCCTCACAGGGAAGAGCTTCTGCCTCAGAGCTCATCTCAATCTCCCCTCTGGCAGGTTAAAGCCATTCCCCCTTGTCCCGTCCCTCCAGGCCGTTGTCCAAAGCCCCTCTCCAGGTTTCTTGTTGGCCCTTTAGGTACAGGCCTCTTTCAGCTCCCTTAAGCAAAGGTAGGTTGATCAATCTGCCTTCTTGCTTCTAGATGATCCTAGTAACTAAATAGTTGCTGAGGGTTTACTGTTTCACTTATTGAAAAATTTCACTGGAATAACCTGAATTTTGAGTAAGATGGTCTTAGAATTGGGAGCAATTTCTTGTTCTACTTACGCAGGTGTCTAAACAAGAGTGGGTTATGCTTTTGTCCTGCAAGATATACCAGGCATATGTACTGCCTCGTGTCCTGGGGCTCTCCATGGGGGAAGGAAGGGAGATGCTGGGGGGATTTGGTGTCACAAGGTATTGTTGGAGTGTGATCCTACACTGCTAAACAGAAAGAGGTCGAGGGGCTGGGAGAGGAGCTGTGGCAGGGAAAAGACTGGAAGCTGTGGCAGCAGTGTTTCCTGCACACCAGTTACCCCACCAGAGCTTTACAGCATCTGAAGGTTTAGGTAAGGAATAATAACAGGGAGAACAAAACCTGTGTGAGAAAAGTGAGCAATAGACAAGGTTTCTCAGCAATAGAATACTTGGAAACACTCCCAATCAACACTGGCTCAGCACAGCCCAAATCCTGAGCCACAGAGAAGAGACAGCCGGAGAATCCCGAGCCACTGAGGGCGTTTAATTCATTCCTCGCAGGCAGCCGGTGCTCCCGGTGCTCCCGGTGCCGGCTCCGCAGCCGGCTCTCCCCCCGCGCCGATCGCAGGGCTGCTCCTGCCATCCAAGTGCAGGGAGCTCATAGCTGCGGAGTGATGCAGACAAAGCACGAGTGAGAGGGGAACAGGAGGGATGGAGTCTCACAAGATGTGATCCTCCCCGTGAAAGGAAGCATCCGTAGCCCCTGCAGCTGTGTTTGTGCTGCTCCACGCCCCAGGCACCAGCCTCTCATCCCCCCGGGAGATTCCGACAGCGCTAATTCACTCTGCACAAAGCCCAGCCCGCAAAGGCTCTTCTCCAGCAGCAGCCTCCGCACCCCTCCAGCTCCCAGACCTGCACCCCGCCGGCTGCCTCCCCTTGGTCTTGATCCAATGTCACCTGGACCCGATGAAGCAGACCCCGAAGTGCCACGGATGGATCCCAGGATTCTTATTTTCCTCCTCTATGTGATGATCCTTCACGAGCTGGTGAGTGGCTGGATGGAGTACCAGAAGCAGATAGCCAAGCCAAAGAAGCAGGCGAGTCCAGTTTGGTCTTCTAGGTGAGTTAATGCCTGTTATGCACCCAAAAGGGGAATAGCTCAGGTGTGCTTTGATGGGGAGGACTGCGTTTCGTGTGCGTACCTCTGTCCTTATAGCTGTGTATGTGTGGGTATCATCCATTGGTTGTGAATGCACAGAGGTAGGATTAAGGTCTGTTAATCTTTTGAGCCTGTATTGTCTGCACAGATTGTGCATTTGACACACTTGCAGATAAAACGCCTGTGATTTGGGGTTTTTGTGTGTGGAAATGTGTTGTAACTCAGCATATTTCCTGTGACTCAGGTTCCCCATCAGCATACCTGGAAAACTGTGGATAGCACAAGGAGCTATACTTCATGTGTGATATTCATCAATGAGGCACAAGCCTCTAGAGACTCCTCACGATCCGAGTCTCTCATGTTAAATCACTAGCGTGCATGTCACTATCTCACCGTCTCCTCCCACTCTCTGGGCCGTGCCCACTACACTAATCCCTGCCTTGTTTTCTGCCCAACAACAGGAAAGAGCTGGAGAAACAAGGGCATAAAAGATAAACACTGCATGTCCTTAAAATTCAGATATGTTTCTGCAAATACTGTTTACATCTTGTTCACTTGTAATAATTGGTCTTAATATTGTTGGGGTCTTATAAAGAAAGATATATTGACAGCTTTCCATCAGCTGTGTGATTAGAAACTCACACCCCACCACCCAAAATTCACCTCCTGCCAGATTTTGGGCAATGTCAGATCAACACCTCATAGCTTTGGACCTGAAAAGATGCCTGTGACCCAGTTTGCTCTGGGTCTGACAGCTGCAGCAGCATGCAGAGCTCACAGCTCCTTATCCTAATCCTCTGACATGCAGCAATCCCCTCCGCAATTCCAGCCCCACGGTGCTTGGTGCTGCGCATAGGTGAGACCACCAAGAGGAAGCAGGAGCCAGGATGCCGCCGTGGCTTGCTGGAGATCAGCAGCCAGCAGACACCAGCCTCTCCATCTGCAGCTCAGGGATAAATTCACTGGCTGCTTTTCCAGCCCAGCAAAGCTGAAGTGCACCTTGCACTGTCTGGTGTGGTACAAGTGAAATGATGAGCCCTGGGAACGCAGCCATGGGTGGAGACAGCTCCAGAGCAGAAATAGCTTGAAGGCGACAGGGCTGGTTGATGATAACTGAGGTTAGAGGCAGATTTCCTGCTGTTAGGGAGGAGTGCAGGGAGGCATTGGGCAATAACTGACACTGAGGTACCCCTGTGCTAGCAAAAAAGATGCAATGTAGAAAACCTAAAGGAATCATCTTATTTACTAGAGGCCACCAAGCAATTTGCATCAAACAGCCAGGATTAGTGTCATGGGAATGATTATGGGGGGTTTTAAGAGGACCTAAGGGAGTTAGGTACCCCATTAAAAATCTCCAGGGGTTGCCATCTAACCCAGCCTCATTTGGGGAAGTGGGACCAAGCTGGATGAGTTGTACAGGGCCCTGCACCCTGGAGCATCCCAGCCATCTCCATCCAAGTAGATCGCACAGCCTGTCCCTGCCCTAAACCCCCTCCTGAGTCCAGCCAGCTTGGGAAAGCAGAGCCCCCAGGTCTGTGTGCGCTGCACGGGTCATTCACAGGTTGCACCATGAACAAGTGAAGCTTCGTGCCCAGAATCTGCAAAATTACAACACGAACTGGTATCATCTTGGTGGAATTACGATTGTACTGCATGGATGCCCCAATTCCAGTGTAGCCTGGGCCCATGCACCCCCACTGCAATGATGCTGAAGCTTTCTTGAGTGATAAGCCCCAGAGGGCAGGTTTCCAGTGCTCAGAGAGCACAGCTGGAGCCAGATGTTCCACCCATCAGTATGGGCTTGGGCTTAAAAAATGCTCAGAAGTGGTTGCCACATCTGTGGCCTGGCTCTCCAAAGAGTTCAAGCCGTGGCTCAGCAGTGCAGGAAGCTTCCTTGTGCCTCGCTTTAGGCCAGGAGCGCCACAGCACAAAACCAGCTCACAAGAGAGGTTCACACCAGTTGGTTTAATGCTGGACCAGGTGCCATCCCTCCACTGCAGCCCAGCCCAAGAATCACCCATCCTCTTGCAGCTGATATAGCACAAACATGAAAGTATAAAGCAAGCTGCTATATCAGCTTGGATTGAATTGTCAGGAAGTGTCTGTACGCCCACACCTGCACCAGATTGGGAGCACGGATCTGGGGCACCCGGGTGAGCTCATTCCTGTGTGCTGGAATGTGATGTCTGCTCCCCCCGTGCACACTCAGCGCTGCCGGGTACCATCTGCAGCTGGGAGGAATGAGAGCGAGAGGCTGGTGTAGTCTGGGATCCATGGATTGCTCACACTTTAGGAAGGATTTTCCTTTCCAAGCTAGTCACCCAAACCCTTCCCCTAAGAGCTTAAACGTGAGCCACCAGCAAGACCTCCTTGGAAGAGATGGATTAAGGCCACTCTGCTTCCTGGCATGGCCTGGAACTGTGGAGGGGAGGCTTGATCTCCTGCCACAGGGCCTGAGCTGCCACCTCCCCTGGCAAAAGTAATTAACTCGAAAACCAATTAGGAAATGAAGTCACAAAGCAGCAAGTTAATGAGGACATGGGAGCGCTCCCCTGGCTGCAGCCTCAGCGCAGGCAGGGATTGCGGGGCTCTTCCTCCTCCCGTGGCTGTTGAATAGTAACAAGCTGTTGTAAAGCAGCTTTTCTCACATTCACAGCTTTCCCACAGCGCTGTCTTCCTCCGCTCCTGGCGTGGCTGGCGCTCCCCACGCCCTGCTCCATTCGTCCACCACTCCTGGAATCCCACATCGCTCTGCTCTCCAGGAGCCTTGCCTCCACCGCTGATGGGCACAGGGGAAAGGATATGGATGGTGTTTATTGACCACTAGGATCACAGGAGAAGGACTCTGAGCTGGATATGAAAAGAGGTCTCTAACAGCCGTACCCAGTCCTTTATGCAGAGATGTGGAGGGGAATTCACTCTGTAGGAATTTCACTGCAAATTCCTACAGACACCGTCGTGTCCCACATCACCCTCTGCTCTGGCAGGAGAACATGCATGGTCACTGTGCCAGACTAGCAAAAGCTAGATATAAAAAGAGGTAGTGAAGGTGTTAGCCAGGAGGAAGGAAAGAAATGCCTGAGACACAGTGCCTAGGGAGAGTGGAAATGCCCAGGGCAAGTGGGGCTGAGTATTAAGTCATCGCAGAAGAGGCCGAGGTGGACCTGGCCCCACTGCTCCTGCAGCCTGGAGTGTCCTGGGCATCTCTGCATGTGGTGTGGTTGGTTCTCACCCTGGATAACCCCCTGAGGGAACATGGACTGTTACAAGGGTGGCAAAAGCCCAAAGTGCCAGGCGTGCATGTTGTTGGGTTGAGTGAGTTTAAGGAAAACTGCTCAAAGATATTGGAAGTAGAAGTTTCAGAGAGCCAAGTGACCCGCCTGGCCAGAGGGAACAGTCCTTGGGGCTCTGACAGGCTGTTTGGGGGGTTCTGAGCTCACGATTGTGCACTTGTAGTTCAGCAGCTCCCCAAGACCTCCAGCAGCTGGCACAGGGAGGGTCCCCATCACCACTTAGCTGTATAGGAGTGGCTTACCAGGGTCCCTGCAGTCCAGATGCAGGAGATGTGCCTCAGCTCTGCCCCACACCAGTATAACCCTGTCTCACTTTGTTCCTCACTAGCAACACCACCAGATCAAACCACTCCAGCTTCTCCAGGCCGCTGGTGCACTCGGTGCGCAGGGAGAGGTACAGGGACTGGAGGAAACCAGGGCGGATCATCCGGAAAGCGTGAGGATGCATCTGCTGGGAGCGTGGGGAGAGATGACGGAGCCAGAGGCACCCATCCCTCACGAGGTCTGCACCCACTTACCACCTCGCAGCAGCATCCGGCATGAGACATCCTCCAGGCACCGTGATCTGCAACCTGCAGCTTGCTTCTCCTCACTGAGCCTTCGTGTGATGAGAAGGAACAAGCCCCTTCCTCTTGGGAGTCCATCCCTGTGTGGTGACGAACAAGGATGGAAACACCTCAGCCAGCAGCAGGATCAACAGAGGTGGGACGAGGCTTTTGCCACCCAACGCAGTGAAGTGACTTTTCTTTCTTCTTCCCAATGGTTGAGTAGATGGAGAGTAGATTTCTTGGGGGAAGAATGAAACTTGCTTCTGCGTGGGCAACCCTGGGAAGCCTCCAAACAGTTTCAGGCTCCTCTCCTCCTGCTCGAGGGCTGTGTGGCTGGTAAGCAGCATTTCCCAAAGTGACAGGAAGACCTTTGGTGTCCAGTTTGTCACCATTCCCAAGAGAACTCACACCCAGAAGTCAGGACAGTTTGGAAATGCTGGCTCCCCATTAAGTCTTATGCACTGGGAGTCTGTCCAGTTTTTTCTGCTTTTCTTCACCCTTGTTAAATGAGTTACTCCAGGGTGGAAGGGGGGGAAGCATTGAACTGGTGACTCGGAGTTATGCCACTGAATGCAATGCACTGCGATGACCTTGTAATTAGCTTTCTTTGGAGCATTCCCAGCAGTTGAGCCAAATGTAAGAGCGACTTTCTAAGGAGCAGTTAGATGGGAAAGGAATAAAACATTGCTCTTTTATTAGAGACTGCTCTTTAGGCATAAAATTAGATTCTAGAGGTGAAAGTCAGTTGTTGTGTTCTGCCACCCCATGTAGCAGTTGTACACGGGATGGGAAGCGCTGGGTGCTGACACTGAGTTCTAACAGCAACTGTCTATGGCAAAACAGCCTTATTTGCTGAACATAATGTTTGGCTCAAGTGCTGCCTGTTTTTCTCGTTGCCAACCATTTATAAACCTGACTCAGGCTCACAGACGCATTATCCAGAAGTAGGTAGGGAAGGGAGTTGGAATAGATGATGTATTCATTATCCAGAAGTAGCCAACAGATACATTTGCACATTGCAAATGTGCATGATTTCAGCCTTCTAATACCTAAAGGGGCTCCAGGAAACCTGGAGAGGGGCTTTGGACAAGGGCCTGTAGGGACGGGACAAGGGGAATGGCTTTAACCTGCCAGAGGGGAGATTGAGATGAGCTCTTAGGCAGAAGCTCTTCCCTGTGAGGGTGCTGAGGTGCTGGCACAGGGTGCCCAGAGAAGCTGTGGCTGCCCCATCCCTGGCAGTGTTCAAGGCCAGGTTGGACACAGGGGCTTGGAGCAACCTGCTCTAGTGGAAGGTGTCCCTGCCTGTGGCAGGGGTTTGGGACTGGAGGAGCTTTAAGGTCCCGTCCAACCCAAACCAGTCTGGGATTTGTCTGCTGCTCAGTTGTTTGCAAATTGTTCCTGTTGGTTGACGCAGTGTTGTGTCACCCATGGCAGGAGTGACCCTCTGCACTGAATTAGGCATCCAGACCCCTGTGAGTACAGAGGGCACGTGAGGGGCTGCGAGCTGTCTCCTCCAAAGATAAACATCAAACGGAAGCTGGCTGAACCATGCTCTTGAGATGCCCAATCCTCTACCCTAGGCAGGCTGGGTAAGTAGCTCAGATGCAGACCTCTACTCTTAGGGGAAATGAAGCTTTTGTCTTGGGAGATGGAGTTCATGCCTTGTGTTTGGATGTTTTGGGAAACAGAGGTAGGAGCAGCAGTTAACACTTTCTGCGCATTCCATAGCATATACCTTCTGCAAAGATGTGCTTCAGCTCTGTGACACTGTGGCTATTTCCCAAGGCATCCACTGCCTACCCCAGTACATGCAGGTACCTCCACCAGTAACCGAGCAGCAAATGGAGAAGGTGTCAGGAGGGAAACTATTCAGAAGGTTTTTCTGGGTGATGGGACTTTGTCTTCCTGGAGTTGAGTCTGCCCTGGTCCTATAGGGGATGTGGAGCTGGATGTTCTCCCTTCTCTCTCTGCTGGAGTGTGTTTAAATTAACTACTGAAGTGGTGCAGGGCACGACTGTCCTCACTGCACAAGCTGGGCTCCCAGCCTCAATGGGACAGATGGGCCTGAATGAGGACAGTTTGACCTGAACAGGGCAGGCAGATGTCCTGGCTGCTGCACCCTTAGGGAATGAGGGGACAGGGATGCCTTGCTCTGCTGATCACATGCTGGATTTATCCCTGTAAATATCATCATGTTTACTTCCAATAAACTCTTTTACATACACGGTGTGTAGGTTGTCTCCAGTCTCTCAGGCCTTGCCTCTCTCTGCTGATTTTGGATTTTCCAGCCTAGGAGCCACCCCAGAGGGACAGCTGGTGGTGTAAGGTTGTTAGCGTGGCTAAAAGCATCTTTGATGCTGCATCTACAGCACAAATATTTGTCCTCCCATCCTTTATGCAGAGGAACATGTGACTGCAGATCAGAGTCTTGTTTCGGGTGTTGTAGGCTTTGCTTTGCTTATTTGCAACTATTCAAGTTGCTTTGCAGCTCTGGTGGAAAAAGTCCTGCCCAAGAAGCCCACCTCGTGATGGGAGCTGGTGATGGTGGAGAACTTGGGATCCAGCATCAGCGATGTGGAGCCCAGAGTCCTGAGGGAGCGATGCAACCCAGTGGCCTGCATCCAGCCCCCCATGAGGGGCTCACCTCCTACTTGGTATTTGCACAGTTAACTGGGCTGAGCAAAGGTGCAGTCAAGGCTGACGAGCTTCCATCTGTCTGCTGAGGTAACTGAGGTTTCCTGCGGGGTTTGGATCTGATTCTGCACTCTCACCCCACTGTTCCTCCATAGCACCCTTGCACACACACTTACCCTTTGCAGGGAAAGCAGATGACTCCTCAGTGAGGAGCCACAATACCCTGATACACAAGAAGTGACTCCAAACAGGAACTCCTGAGAAGACACCCCATAGAATCATAGAATCAACCAGGTTGGAAAAGACCTTTAAGATCACCAAGTCCAACCATGCCCCAGCACTGTCAAGGCCACCGCTAACCAACGTCCCATAGACTGTACCCAGCAATGTCTGCAGCACAAAACCAGCACAGCCACTGCACTGAAGGAAAACAGAGAACTTTCCCCCCCACAGTACTGTGGCCAAGATGTGCAGCGCTGCTCCTGAGCGCTGCACAGTGCAGCAGAAGGAAGTCACCTCGTGTGGCCTCAGACTGCATTAGATGAAGTCCTGGGGTGGGAGGCTGTTGGCTCTGCTCTAAATAGGCTCGTGGGCTGTGGGCTCTGTGCTAAACCATGCTTTTCCAAGAAAAATTCCCTTTTGGCTTGAAATGGTTCAGAAAACCTTCCACATGAGCCAGTGGGAGCCCCGATCACCCCAGTGCTGGCTGCTGGCAGGAGCCCTCAGGGAGGTCTTAAAGCATCAAGTTTGGATGCTTGAACCTTCCTGCAGGGACTGTTCCCTGCAGGAGTTTGCTGGAATGGAGCACCAGGATTTCTGCTTCTGGGCTATGGGTGGGTTTGGGTCACCCCATGGTTACAACTGTGCTCAATGGCAAGAGCAGCTTTGGAGGATGCTGAGCCCCCAGCCAGCCTCCCAGCTCTTGGGGCCACTGGCAATGAAGAGGTACCTGGAGGGCACGAGCTGGCGTGAGTGAAGGGAACAGCATCAACCACCCGCCCTGTGGTCCTCCCTGCAGGAGGGAGACCCAGCTCAAGCAGCAGAGATGCTCCCTTCACCAGGCTGTGAATAAACAGCAGCACATTGTACCCGATGGGGGTCCTGCTTGGTGGGACAGGGGGAGACATTTGGGTATATGGTGGTTGAGCAAGGGGGCAGAGGGTGCCCGTGGCTGCTCTGTCAGCAGCAGGAGAAGGGATTAGGTCTGTGAGCAGCTCTGTAACAAAGCAGGCTGATGGAATGGTAGTGTGGGTGATGCTGCTGGGATCTCACTGGTGCTTTTCAGTGCAGAGGCTTTTGGAGCCAAGCAGGAACAGCATCATCTATTTCATCTTCCCCCATCAGCAGTTAGTGGTGGTGAACATTTAAGCTGCTCCTGCAGTTCTTTTGCAGCTCTTTCTCTTCCCTTTGCAGCACAATCAGAGCCAGTAGAGCCAAGTGTGGCAGTTTTGAGTCTGATTCCCATGAAGTCATGTATTTGCATGTGAAAAGCAAGACTTGTCCCCTTCTACCCGCCAGGTCACCTCCTGAGGAGGCTGGGACACAGAGTGGTCAACCTGTGGTGACAGAGCTTCAGGATCAGGAATCATCTGAAAACCTGCCTCTGCTGCTTCAGCCGCTGCTGCCTCTGATCCAGCTCAGCCTTCAGATGATGAGCTTGGGTGGTTTTGCTGCTTTCTCTTTTCCACCCCTTGCAGGTCAGCACAGAGGGTGCTCCCAGGTCCTCAGACCCTTTGTCCTCCCTCATCTTCATGAACACCAGCATGCCCCAGGGGCTGCACCCACCATCCCTGCCCTGGGGACCCTTCTCCTGCTGGGCTGTGTGCTGCTGATGGCCTGAGCTTCTGGGTGTTCTGCCCTTTGCTGTTTGCTTGACTTAGGGAGCACTAATGGGAGCTGCCACTGCTGAAGCAACAAAGAAGAGCTCCAGAGGCAAGAAGAAGTGCAGGTCTCTGCAGATGATAACAGTGTATGGTGTTTTTTGCTGTCTGCTTTGGCCCCTGCACATCTGCAGGGCCATTGGTGTCACTGGGAAGCACTATGGCATGTCTTGCACATTCTTGCACCCAGTAGAAGGTGCCGACTACACCGGGCAAACATCTGCCTGGATCCCCTGATACATCTGTTTGCCAATGACAAGTTTAAGAGAAGCTTTGCTGACTCCTTTTGCAACGCTGATGCACCAAGTGAGCATGAAAGGTCCTGGAGCCACCCCAGAGCTTCCCAGGAGCTCCCATGGGGCAGCTGCTGAAGATCCAGACCCCGGGGTTCCTCCTCCTCCCATTGTGTCCCATGTCCCATGTCCCTAGGACTACTGGTAGCAGGACTGCAGGAGTTTCAGCATGTTCCTCTGGTGTTACCAAGGGGTTGTTCCCATGCGCAAGGGCTCCCTGGTCCGAAAGGAAGCTCCGACCAGGTTGTCCCTTGGCCACCCAAAGTCGGCAGCTCCCCAGCCCTGGAGGCAATCCTGACCTGAGTGCATTGTGACGGGACCAGGAACACTCTTACCCATCAGTTGGCTCTTTCCAGATGAAACTAAAAGATGGCAGAAGTTGAGCCATGTGTCAGCAGTGCAGGAGGCACCTGTGAGGATGGGGAAAGGTGCTTTGTCAGCCTGGTAGGAAACCTGAACTTAGTCTATTGGAAAGTCCTGAGAAACAGGAGTCTAGCCTTATCCCCAGAAGCACTGGTTTGAAGCCTGTAAGGAGCTACCTCTATCCCTGGGTGGCAGCCAGAGGAGAACAAGGCCTCTTAAAAGAGTATGGGTGAAGGATGCAGAAGCCTGGAGACCAGATGCAAAGCCCATGTCCATTTTGTGTTGGCATGTTGCCTGGTTCTCGTGAAGGTGAGCAGGGCCAGACCCCTGCCTGCTGCCGGCTGCCTTTACCTTGTGGCAGGGAACCACCCTTGTGGCCTTCTCCTTTCTATGCAGGTGGGTGCCTGGGCCATGGGAGCCCAACAGCCCCAGGACAAGCAGCTCCTTCGGGGTGGTGGGAAGTGACTGCTCTTTGCTACTTGGGGAGGGAAGAGGGGAGGGAGCAGGAGCAGAGGGAGTGGAAGAGACTGAGCTCATGGGGACAGAACTGGGGAGCTGGGAGCTGGGGTGACTGAGATGGAGGAGGAGGAGTTGTGGGGGGTAGCATTTCTTGAGCTGGATGGGCTCTCTGTGGCACCAGGCAGGTCTTGGGAGGTTTCTAGAGCAGCGGTAGGTGCAGAAAGGCCCCTTGCAGGGGTCTGCTCCAATGTAACCCAACTAATAAAGTGTTTGTCCTACAAACCAGTATCAAGGGTAGGATAGAAGTGACTGAGAGGCTCATTTTCCAACTTGGCTTCTCCCTACTAGTTAATTCTCTGGCTAATCCCCTGCCTGCCTTACCAGGGGTTGCTGTGGATCTTAATTGAATTCGTGTCTACAATGCACCTTGCAAGCTCAGAGGGAAGGTGTAGTTCCCTGCTGTTAGTAACACTCCTGTGGGATAAATCCTATTGCAAAACCCAGGCAGGCTCCACGGCCCTGCCTCACACAGGCATGTGGGTGGCAGCAAACAGCACCTTGGTTTCGGGCTCTTACTTAGAGGAGGAAATACTTTTGTATTCTTGATTTGATGCATAAGGGGACATTTGTATATGTCTGGGGAAAAGGTGGCTGTTCCAATCCCCAATCACAGCATTTGCCAAAGTGCTCAGCAAAAAGATGAAGCCTCATCTTTCCGAGCCAAGGTGAGCAAGTGATGGGGAGGAACCGATCAGGATAATCCCCTTTTATTCCACCAGGGAGCATAACTCTCATGATTTTGATGCTAAACCCTTCTCCAGGTCAATATTCACCCTTCTGTTCTTACCTAACTGCCAGTAATTGACTCAGACAACCAGCTTTAAACCCCATAGTTGTTCAGACAAGGACAGACAGGGCAAATAATCAGGAACTAAAATGTATCTGTAGTCCTGCAAGTAACTATATCTCATCCTACGTTTTAAACCCCAAACCTACCCTAAGTAACACCACCAATCCTATTGTCTTTCCTTGGCTTGGGTAGTTGCTGAGTATTTATTAAATCCAGCAAAGCCATCCCATTTCTGACATGTTGGTTTGAAAAAACCTTTTGGGAATATGGTTTCTATTCACTTGCTATGAGGAAAATGGTTTTGAACTTTTACTATTTTAAGTTGATTTTCTTACGCCTGTCTGAGATGGACTCGTGCATTTATAAGGAGCATGGGTATATCATTCCTTGGTTCAATCCAGTTTATCACTGCTCCATAGCTGCATCTTCACTGGATCTGGCCCCCCACCATGAAGGAACCAGACAGAGCACTTGTGCTGAAGGTTCACAAGGCAAACACAGTTGGTTTCCAGCTTTGGGCGAAGAGGAAGACAGCAATGGCTTTGGATGACCGACTTCAGCCACTTTCAGATTTCCAGCTCTTGGCACCACCTTTTCCAACTTGGTTTAAACTGACTTTGGTCCCCCACAGCCATAAGCACCTCCAAATGCAGCTGAGGGCTGAGATTGGGAAATGGGGATCAACTGACTCTGGGCAGAGGGGAGGGGGAACTCCAAGCCCAGCAGGAACATTACAGGCTGTGGCTGGTGACAGACACCCATCTCATGGTTGGTTCGCACACAGAAGCTGCTGCCCCTGGGCTGACTCATCCTTCACCCAGCCAAGGAGGTGGATTAACATTGCCTGTTCTGCACAGACAGGCACGTGAGCACTGCAGGGGTTGCTGACCCTTTCACAGGGCCATGAGGTGAGATCCCTTGTGCTAAAAATGCACAGAAGCAGCTTGTGATTTCCAGTAATATTCCCTAGAGGGATTTTTTGGGGTCAGGGAAGAGCCATCACTCCTGGTGCACATGCAAGCTTTAATGGGACAGGCTGTAAAGGGCTCGGTTACTGGCTGAGCTCTTGTGAATGGTGGTGACCAAGGGAACAGGCTTTATAATCCTGTTACTGGTCTCTTACATCTTCTTGACTATTTAGAGAATGGCTGTTGGTGGTGCTGTGGTGGATTTCAACCAGGCTTGGGCTGCGAGCCCACTGCTGGAGCATATGCGGTGTCATATCAGTGGCCTGAGTCCTTGCACTTGCAAGTGAGACAGGCAAATAAACAAGAGCCTGACTTGAGCTGGTTTTCTGTAGAGCACCATGATCTTCTGGAGCAGCCCTGGTGAACTCAGGCATCAAAACCACATAGAATCATAGACTGGTTAGGGTTGGAAAGGGTTAGACCATGGCACCAAGTCCCCCTGTATGACCTGGCAACATGGAGGTCGTGGTCCTGTGTTGGTCCACCAGCTTTTATTTTAGCTTGTGGTGTCTAGGCTCACTGAGAGCACGGCAAAGGTGGTGCTGGGGAGAGAAGCTTGATAAAAGACTGTAAATGATGGAAGAGTCTTGGGCTGTGGGCAGATGGTGTCTTCCCACGGTGAAGCTGGGTTCAAGGTTTGGATTAAGCCAGTGGTTTCTTTCCAGATGATACTAAACCCAAACATTGTGTCAGGCTTAGTGAAGTACACCAGTATTCTATTGAGGTTTGTGCTGTGTAGTTCCGTGCTGTGTGGAGCGTTGCATTGAGGTTTGCACTCCATGCACTTCCAATATCCGAAGGGGACCTGCAGGGATGCTGGAGAGGGACTCTTCATCAGGGACTGTAGCGACAGGGCAAGGGGTGATGGGTTTAAACCAAAACAGGGTAAGTTCAAGTTAGATATTAGGAAGAAATTCCTTATTATGAGGGTGGGTGAGGCACTGGCACGGGGTGCCCAGAGAAGCTGTGGCTGCCCCATCCCTGGCAGTGTTCAAGGCCAGGTTGGACACAGGGGCTTGGAGCAACCTGCTCTAGTGGAAGGTGTCCCTGCCCGGGGCAGGCGGTTGGAACTGGATGAGCTTTAAGGTCCCTTCCAAACCAAAACACTCTGTGATTCTATGATTCTATGGTTCTGCAGCACACGGCACACATGGGAGCAGGGGTCCCACCCCAGAGGCTGGAGGTCCATGCCTGAATGTTTCAGCAGAAAGCTCTCACCCCGAGTGCAAACACTTCATTCTGCAGATTCCCTGGTTTTCCCATCACCCTTCCTTCCCCAGGGGAGTATCAGCCTATTTGCATATTACAATGATGGATAATGAGCTATTGGGAGGTTTTCCTCATGATATCAGAACCCTTCTGAGCATTTCCAGCGGTCACCCATGGGAAGAAGAACTGCTGACATAGGCTTGGGGAAAGCCCTTAGATTCTCCCTACTGTGCAGGGCTGAGGATCTATTTCATCCATAGCATTAGCATCCTGGCAGCACCAATGTGGTGTGTGGGCAGCCTGTGCTGACAGAGTCTGCTTGCCCAGCAAGAACCATGGCCACTTACCCACATTTTTAGCTGGTGACTTGGCAACATCCTGTTTATGATGTGACAAAATCTAACCACAGCCTCGATGAACATGCCATGCCAAAGCTCAGCTCATCCCCCTCTGAAGGCATTTAGTGGCTGCTGCCTTGGCTTGATGCTATTGTGAAAGCTTTCTTCTTCCAGAGTGTTTGAGGTGGGATGGGGCCTTTGGAGGTCATCTGGTCCAAACCCCCTGGTCAAGCAGGGCTACAGGCAGGTGGCTGCCTGGGACCACGTCCAACTGGCTTTTAAGCATCTCCAAGGATGGACACTCCATAACTTTCCTGGGCAACCTTTGTCACCCTCGGTGTAAACTAAACATGTTCCCTGACATTCAAATCTTCCTGTGTTTCAGGTTGTGCCCCATGCCTTTTGTTCTAGCACTGGTACCACTGAAAAGAGCCCGGGTCTGTCCCCTCTGTGCCCTTCTTTGGGTATTTCTAGAAATCAGTGTGATCCCCATGAGTCTCGCCTCCTCCAGGCTGAACAGTCCCAGCTCCCCAAGCCTCTACTCAGACATTAGATGCTACAGCCCATCATCATCTTCCTACTCTTTCCTTGCACTCTCTCCAGTATGTCTGCATCTCTCTCGTCCTAGGGAGCCCAGTACAAAACACAGAGTGAGAACACAGAGCTCTAGGTGGCTCAATCAGCCCCAAGATGCTCCAGACCCCGTGCAGTGGCCATGACCCGAGGCTGTGGATTTTGTCCCCTCTCCCACCAGACTGACACCAGAGGCCTCAGGACCAGTGGAGCTGGGAGGGAAAGGTGAGCCGAGCAGCAGGACAAGGGGAGAAGGCAGCTTTTGTTTTCTTCCCGTCATGCCACCTCATCAATGAAAGATCCTCCCTTGGAAAGCCCTCGGGATGCCAGTTCAGAGAAACAGACTGAATCCAGTGGTCCCTCTGAGTGAGCGCTCCTCAAAGCCAAAGTGACCATGAGGGGCTGCATCGCCAGCTCACCCCATGGCAGTGCTGGGAGAGGTTCTGAAGATTTGGGTAATGAAAGAAGCTGTTTTGGTCTGCAGTGTGTTTGGAGGGGGTTCATGTTGGGGACACGGGATGAGCTCCCAAATGGGCGATAACTCCAGGGTGGTTGCTGATTTTGCAGAAGACCAAATTTGCATCAGCATAATCTCTGCTGGGAGGGTGTGAAAGCCCCCGTGGATGGGGTGCTCTGCTAGGGAACAGAAGTAATTCCGTTTGTATCAATCTATGTGCAAAATGGGTTAAATGAGACCAAAATGAAGTGCTTAATGGGCCTTTTTCAACAAGACAAGGGAGTTACTCGGGCTGGCAGGTTTGGTTGAAGTTCATATTAAAACCCTCCTGAGCAGGGCTTGTGGTTTTCCCTTTGTAGGACATGAAATGAGCTACGGACTCCGCAAGTTCCAACCATGCTGAGCAAAGAATTTGCCTTTTTTTTGTGCAAAAGGCTACAACAAGCTGGCAAGAAGGTGTTTTCCTTTAAAAGACAAACCTTTTGCCCCCAAAAGTCTCCCCAGCTGCACTAATGGCCTCAGACACCGCACAGCACCCACTCAATGCAGCCTTATTCTCTGCATCTAAGGCCAAATCCTGCAAGCTGTAGGAATTGCCTTAAAAGTGCTGAATTACTTTAAAGTTCCAGCTTCGGAAAGCATGTGATTGCAAGGAGATAACATTGCTTCTGCAGAGAAAAGCACTGCTTTTGGGAAAGCACTGGCATAACAGAAACCACCAGTAAAGAGCCTCCTTTGACTCCAGCAAAGAAAGTCTCACTGGCTTGAATGCCCAGGCTGGATGTGAGCAAGGTAAGTGAAAATCTTTTGCATGTGTGTAAGAGTGCAAACTCGGGTTGCCAAACAGGATATAGGGCTGAGAAACCAGCTGGGTGAGGAGGCTGCAGCGAGCTGCCATCCTGCTTGGGTGCATCGCTTGCTGGTGCTTCTCATCCATCTACAAGACATGATGGTTCATCTCTCTGGTGGGTCGCTGCTTATTTAGAGGCTGCTTGGAGCACTTTGCTGCTATGGGAGTTTTGATGTGTTTGATGTAGTTTTGCATCCCAGGAGCATGGCTGGAACCCAGGGAAGGATTTCACACAGTGGCAATGGGACCTTTGGTCCTGTCCCTGAAGCAAAGGGCTTCAGGAAAAGCAGGGAGCTGGACGAGATGCCCATGGGACAGGCTGTGACATGGGAAGCTCTAAGTCCTGATTTCTTCCTCTAAAGACATGAGAAGAAACTTCCCCCCATGTTTCAGAGCCCACCGGGTCCCTCTCAGCAGGGAATTGGTCCTTCCCCATGTCCAGGAACCCCTTAGGCCCCAGTGCCTGGGGCAGCCCTGGTGTGCGGCTCTGCAGGCAGCCTGCCCTCCCCGGCCCTGGGGGGAAATGGAGCCCAGCCCTTCACCCCTCTAACAGGTTTTGTGTTCCTGCTCCTGCTGAGCCACCTTCTGCTGTTCCTGCACTGGTGATCTGCAAACTACAGCTGCTTGGCACCTTTCACTTTGGCTTCCCGAGCTCATGCATGAGCCACGTGTCCCCTTTTATCCCTCCAGTTTCTTTTCCTACAGCCTGAAGTGACTGACAGAGGATTAAAAAGTAAATTCAAACAAAAACTTTGCAGAGGAGCCTTGGGCGACATGGTCTAATGTGAGGCGTCCCTGCCCATGGCAGTGAGTTGGAACTGGATGATCTTGAGGTCCTTTCCAACCCAAATCAATCGGATTCTACAATTCTATGAAAACAGCTTGGGTTTTATACCCAGATTTATTCTGCCTGTGGGCTGGAGGAGTGGAGAAGCTCAGGAGCTACATAAGGATGCTCAGGCCAGCCCACCCGCCGTGCCCCTGCTCTGTGAGCCCTTTCTGCTGCCTGGTGAGAGCAACCTTACCCCAACAAGTGCACACACATCCCTGGAGCTGAAAAGAGCTTCCTGCCAACAGCCCCTAATGCACTGCCTGTGCTGCGAGGGAGCCTGGGCTGCTATGGGCAGCTCACACCAGACCGGTGAGGCTGGAGGGGAGTCACTGGCTTCACAGTGGGGTTACTCTGAGACCTGGAGCAAGTTCCTCTCTCCTCCAAGTCAGGGCGTTATCTCCCTGTTGCCCAGGGGAGGTCTCGCTTCCCACAGCGGCAGCAGGGAAGAGATGTGAGGAGGAAGCATCCTCCCAACCCAGCTGAGCCACAGTGAGTAGAGGAGGAAAATCAGGGTCCGGGGTCTCCTGGGCTCCCCTCGGGATAGGAGCAACCCCGTGGCAGGGGGTTGGAACTGGAAGAGCTTTAAGGTCCCTTCCAACCCAAACCAGGCTGGGATTCTATGATTCTATGACATATCTCTATGTGTGCGTGTGTGTGTATGTACAGGAAAAGATCTATCATTCTCTTTGAATGAAGAGGAAGTGGTTTGAGTGCAAACATGTAGACATAAGGAGATTTGCTGTTGCTTAAATATGTCTCAACTGTAAAGGGAAACTGTCAGTTCAGCTGTTTTGTAGGAAAGGTGTAAAAGTGAGGGTGTATTTGGGACAGGGAAATGCCAGCACAGTCCTCCCTGAGCATGGAGCTGGGTGGTCTCTGCTCCAGCACTGACCTGCCCCACCTTGGTCCCCTCCTGCTGCATCCCAGCATCCAGCAGCACCCCAGTCCCCTCACCTCAGACCTGCTGGGCTGCACTCCCTTTCTTCACAGCATTTCCTCAGCTCTGAAACTGCCTCCTCCCAGCAGTGCTCAGGAACATTCCCACCTGCTCTCCCCCAGCCCCTCTAATCCCTTTATGGTGTTTGTGCCGACCCTGCTCTTTGCCTCCCCTCTAATCTCCCCATCAAACAGTTTGGGCAGGACACAGACTGCCATAGGCTGATCCGGCTGAACCTGGGAGAGGAAACACTCCTGCCTGGGCTCCGTGGTCCAGGGCTCCAAAAGGTGCTTCTGGGGCTTAAAAACCTCTGTTCTGAGCCATATCCTGGATCCTGGAGGGTAATTTAGAATAAGAACCAAACTCTCCATCCCAATGGCTTTGCTTTCCGCTATGCCCAGGGATGATCCCTCCAGTGATCCCTCTGGGCTGGTGGGAGGAGGGATCTGACAGCCAAGGCTGCAGGGTCCCCAGCTCAATCCCTGCCTTGCTGTAGCTTGTAGCTGAGGTGAAGGTGTTAAAAGTCACTCCAGGAGGCAAGTTAGTCCTTGTTTAACCACAGGAGGTAAGTTAGTCCATGCTTAACCCTTTCTTGGTAAAGCGTGTTGTGTTACTAAAGTGTTTCAATCTGGCAAATTTACTAAGGCTTTTATTATTACTATTAAAGGAAAGGCTTTAATAACATCTTTAGTGTATTTTGGCATGGCTGGAGAACACTTGGGCTGATAAAGTCTCAAAGTCAGAGAGATAAGAACTGAAAGCGTTTAGGCCTTGGCCAGGTGTCCCCAGGAGGGCTCTATGGGCATTGCTGGCTGCAGGTCGATGGTCATCACCCCAAATAACAGTGCTGGGAAAGGGAACAGCCCTGCTGCATCCTGCAGCATCGCCTCCAGCTGCTGGGTGATCCCTGTGTGCACTGGATGGCATCTCCATTGCCGTGGTGGAGGTGATGGCTGGTCTGTGCTGTAGCAATAAAGCAGAATTCACTTCTCTTCCTGCTGCCTGTTATCTCCAGCACTGTGCCATGGCTCTGAATGAGCTTCAGCAAAGGCCTCTGGAGGTTTAATGTGTCACCTTTTACTTCTACAAGGACACCCCTGCTGCCTTCTGCCTCCAGCTCCTCCGGCCGCTGACCTTGGGCCAGTCACTGATTCCCGAGTCGGATGCCTCGTGGTGGTTAATATTTACTGTACCTGGTGTGGAGGGGAGCGGGCTGGAACCTGCTGATTGCAAAGAGCATGGGCTTGCCTGGGGGATGAAATGCTGTTCAGGAGCTTGAGGATCCAGGTGTGAATTGTGCCTGGTGTTACTGGTGTAACATAGAGTTGATGCTATACAAATGGCTGGAATTAGACCGAGGTGAGGCAAGACTTGATCCCAAGAAAAACTGCATAAGCAGATGCCCAGCACTCCATGGCAGAAATACTTTTGTGCTTACTAAAATCCCTTTTGACATTAAATAATTTGGCATCAATCACATACCTGGTGAGCTGCTCGATTGCAGGTTTGGAGCAAGGATGGGATGTGGCGATGCACCCGCAGGCTGGTGTTGTCCCCAAACACCCATAAACAGCCCGTGTTTGTCCTCCTGGAGCTGGGTGGGCTTTGACCGGGTGAGGATTATCATGTTTGTTGTGTCTTCCCCATTTGGGTACTTTGGTGCTCAGTGGTTCAAAGAGGAGCTGTGCTCCCCAACCCAGGTTACTAGTGAGCGTTAACACAGCCTGAAGCTTGTTAGGTTTCTCCATGGGTTTGAGCCCACTTGTGCTTTGGGGTGTTTCTGCTCAGCTGGGTGCATCCAGGAGGGAAGCTGGGGCTCTCATTGGCAATAAATGAGGCTCTCCCATACCCAGCTCAGGGAGGTGTAGGGTTTGGCTGAACCCTAGCATCTCACATGAACACACTGGTGCTGGTCCTGCTGTCTGCCGTGAAGGATGGAACGCAGCTCTCCCTGGATTGGGTCTGTGATGCTTCCCTGGGGATGCAGGTCCATCTCCATCCCTCCTGCTTTTCATGAAAGCTCAGCATCGGCCCTGCTCCACCAGCCCCAAGGCTGGTCCCATGTGCTCCAGCTCCCTGAGCAGGAGATGGATGGGTGCACCAGACCAAGGGACCCGGCAGAGCCGCCGATGCTCCATTATTCATGTTGCAACAGCTCCGGGAAGTGCTGCTGCTGGGCTGCACACCCAGGGGCACATTTCCTCCTGTGCTGGGATGATTTCCAAACAGGAATGAGGAAACGGTGAGATCTGCAACTGCATTCATGGATGTGTCCCTAAAATACCCCGGAGAGGGAGGTGGCTGTTTTTGAGCTGCACCCCAGTTCCAGCTACCGGAGATCTGGGTGGCACAAGGGTGACACAGAGGAGACCCACGTGGCTCTGCCACCGCTGCTCTGGGGAACTTTGGGCGCATCCTTGGGTGCCACCTCCTTGGCACGAGAGCTGGAGGCAGCACCCAAGGGCAGTGGGGCTGGTGATGGTGATGGTGACGTCCAGCCTGCCCGCAGCCCACTGCCACTGATGTCAGTGCCCGGGGACCAAAATTGCTCATTAAGTTTTGTTTCTCTCTCTGCCAATCTCATTTCCTGGTTCTTGTGCAATCACAGATGCTTTTGGGTTTCTTCCTGGTTCTTTATCTGCCTGTGGGACCAAAACACCTCCAGAAGAAAAACAGAGCTGGAGATTTGGGGTCAGTCACCGGTGAGGAGGTGCGATGGGGGCAGTTTGTGGGTCTGTACCCAGTGAGGAGGTGTCCTGGTGGGGGGACATTGTGAAGAGGATTTTTGCACTGCTCCAATACAGATGTTTAACTATTCTGCAGAAAAACATTCCTGGGGGTGAGTCAGGCAGCCACAAGCATGAGTCTGCCTCAAGGACCAGGGGAATCAGCAAAACCCAAAGTGCTCCAGAGCCTGGTTGTGCTTTAAAAGCCTTTTCTCCTCTGTAACGTTGGGAAACTGCTTACAGACTGAGGCTGAAGGGTCGTGGTGTGCTCACCCGGCTGGGTTTGCTGGGGGTTGTTTGGATCCTGCCCTCCTCCCAGAAGGAAAACACCGGAGTCTTTGTGATAACAGCCAGGAGGCGCCGGCTGTTTGCGCTGCGCTGGGCTGTGCGCGGGCACGTTGTGGATCCGTCTGCTCCAACAGGCGTGAGCCCCGCGGCGCAGAACCGATGGAAAACAGAGAAGGCAGCGGCCCGTTTAACCTGAGTGAGCTTTGGGACCGGCTGCATAGCTGCAAGTTGTGGCTGTATTGAAATAATCTATTTCAATTTGCAGCTGCTGGCTGGGCGTTCTTATCTGAGCGTAAATTAGATCAGAGCCATTGCTGAGCATGGAGACCTTTTTGGTGCTTGAAAATGTAAAAGTTGTACTTTAGCTCAACATTGAATAATGGCAAGGGGCTGAAGTGGGTGGTTGCAGTTCCTCTGTTTCTTGTTCCTGCAAAGCACAGACACCCAGGAGGCCTTGTTGCCCCTGTTCGCAGGGATGTGGATGCCCCTGTCCCCAGGGATCTGGAGGCCACTGTCCCAGGGATGTGGATGCCCCTGTCCTCAAGTACCTGGGTGCCCCTGTTCCCAGGGAGCTGGTTGCTCCTGTCCCCCGGGCCAGCCAGGCATCCTGCTCCGTTCCCAAGCATCGCAATCTGCAGGGCATGGGTCCATCGATGCTTTTGGGGGCACACACCATGCTAGCCTCACCAGGCAGAGCACCCACTGGCATGCAAGAGGTGACCCTACAAAAACAGCGTGCCAGGAGGGAGGGAGGACTCAGCAGCGACGGGGCAAAAGGTGGTCAATGGCTGTATTGCCATCGCTCAGTGATATTTTCACTGAGTAATACATGTCGGTTTTGATAAATAACAAGTAATTTAGCTAAGAACTTGTTGTTTATCAATAAAGTGAGATTTTCACCATGTGATAGTTATTGCTTTAATAAGTAATCACAGAATCCCAGGCTGGATTGTGTTGGAAGGGACCTTAAAGCTCACCCAGTTCCAACCCCCTGCCACAGGCAGGGACACCTTCCACTAGAGCAGGTTGCTCCAAGGCCCTGTGTCCAACCTGGCCTTGAACACTGCCAGGGATGGGGCAGCGACAGCTTCTCTGGGCACCCCGTGCCAGCGCCTCAGCACCCTCACAGGGAAGAGGTTTCTCCCGGCTATTTCCCGGTGTTGGGGTAGGAAGGACAGCTCACACCTACGGCTGCTCTCGGGATCCCGCCGCGGTGCCGCAGCCTCCTGGGGCGGAGCCGCCTCCGTCCCCCTCCCCTCCGGCCGCAGGCGCCTATAAAGCCCGGCAGGCGCGGGCGCGGGCAGCGCTGCGGCCGGTGAGCGGCGGGTCCGCGGGTTCGAGTCCCGCGGGAGGAAGCTCGGTTGGGGGGTGCTGCCTGGGCGGTGTTCGGGGTGGCTTGTTTTGGGGATTTGGAGGCTTTTTAATGGGTGGGGATGGGCCGGGGGTGATGCCGCGCTCACCTGCACGCTCCCGCAGGGCCGTCGCCATGTCGGTGTCGCACAGCTCCAGGCTGAACAAGCTGGTGCGGGAGCAATATGTGCGGCTGCCCCAGGACGGGCTGGTGCAGGTCACCTACGTCTGGATCGACGGCAGCGGCGAGGGTGTGCGCTGCAAGAGCAGGACCCTCGACAAGGAGCCCAAGAGCATCGAAGGTAACGCCTTTGCTTGTCCCTTCAGGTGGTGGGTGGCGTGGTGGAGGGACAGGGAAAAGTTCTGGGCTGCTTTAGGAATTGGGAGCTGGCACTTTCTCTCCCTGGTTGCATGGCACTGGTGATAACAACTGTATTTGTATCCTTGTACCAAGGAGAGGGTAAATACCCAGCCTGTGTCACTGTGGTTTGCCTGATCTGTGCCATTAGCACTGGGTGGGAAGAGGAGGATGAGATCCTCGCCCCTTTCCACCAGGGAAACAGGCATGGAAACGTGCCAGCATCTGGATGGGGTTTGGTGGAGGAAGGTGAAGTAGCTGAGGCTGATCATGCCTGTACCCTGATTGTGCTGAGGGGGTGAACACACTGATGCTCAGGAGCACCGCTGGGCAAGAAAACCTTTTGGCTGTCATCATCCCACAGCACTCGGCATCCTTTGGGAGCTCCCTTCTGAGTCTAAGCCACCAACGCTTGGCACAATCCATATGTGAGATACCTTTTCCCAATCCTACTCCTTTCTCTGTCTCCCTCTTGCCTCACAGATGTCCCTGAGTGGAATTTCGATGGCTCCAGCACAGCACAGGCAGAGGGCTCCAACAGCGACATGTTCCTGGTGCCCGTCCGCATGTTCAGGGACCCTTTCTGCCTGGACCCCAACAAGCTGGTGCTCTGCGAAGTGCTGAAGTACAACAGGAAACCTGCAGGTGAGCACCTCTGGTGTGCACCCCCAGCTCCCGGGGGTCACCCACTTATTATTTAGGGTGCCATCCCCCCGAGGGGCTGCCTGCTCTGCACCGCCAGCCCCGAGGAGCAGCTCAGCACTGAGTGATTGGCCTGAGGCTCTGAAATTCAAGCGCTGGTGGTGGCGGTTGCTTGCAGGAACCTGTTCTGGAGGTGCAGGGCGAGGAGAAGAGCAGCGAGACGTGGAGCTCATGGTGTTTGCCAGTTCAAGTGTGCTGAAGGCGTCACCCGGGTTTTGAGCCATCCAGCCCTGGGGCTGGGGTTAACCCGGGGAGCTGGGAGTGGTGGGAGTTTTAATGTACCGGGTTTGTGGCCGCTTTCCTTGTTGATGGGCAGCTGTAGAGAAGGAGGCAGAAGGTGCTGACCTTTTGCAAGCAGCCCCTGAGCGCGCCGGCTCTTGGTCTTATCACCGGAGGCAGAAGTCGGCAGTCCCAGTGTCTGTCCTGTCCCTCTGATAAAGCCCCAGACAGAGGAAAGGCAGACGGTGTGCAGGGACGTGCTGAGGGGCTCCCAGAGGGGGTTCTGTCAGCAAATAACCGGTTATTCACCAGTAAAGCGGGGCCATGTCTCTGCAGGGTGCATCAGGGGAGGGAGATGGCATGGGTGGGGTGATGCCGAGGAGAGGCTGTGGGTAGCAGTGGTGAAAGATGAAGCTGGTTCCTCCTTAGACAGTGCTATGGCTTTCAGCCATGGGGGAAGCGTCTTGGTTGAGATTCCTGCCCAGCAGCTCCGCCACAGGAGCACCTTGTAAAGAGACCCCCAGGTCCTGGAGCTCCTGGGGCTGGAGCCAGGGCAGAGAGCTCAGCCCAGAGCCCCACAGATGAGGGATGCACCCTCCAGCTCTTCCCAGGTGTCTCCATGGACATTAAGGGCTGTGTGGGCTCTGGGAAGGGAGAATTGCCTTCTCCCTTCTCCCATCAGTGCAAGGGGAATGTCACTGCTCCTCTCCAGCCCACGCTATGGGCATGTGTTGTAGCTGCTCTGGGGTCTTTCATTGTGATTTAAAGGTAGAATTTGCAGCCTGTCCCTGTCACAACAGTTTTTCAGCTGTCTTTTCCCTCACTGTTTTGGTCCAAGTCCTCATATTCTGGTACATTTTCCCATGTCAGGATGGTTCTCTATCTGTATCTTCCTGCCAAAGCCCTGGTTGCCCTGAGCTCCACCAGCCAGGCTGGAGCTGGAGAAGGAGAAGGATACTTAAGCTGAGGCTGGTAGAAATAGGATGGTGGTGAAGTCGTGATGGGAGATGTACCGTCCCTGTTCCCAGATCTGCCAGACTGTTGTAGGACAGGGCTGGGCGATAGCTCCTGGTCTCTTGGTGTGTAAGAGGAGGATGTCCATGGACCATTGGTGGTGGTTTGGGGAGTAGGCTAATTACACCCTCTTGGCCTGTGGCCTAATGCTGTGGTGATGGAGTAGCTCTGGAAGGAGCTGGGTGAGCAGGGACCATTGCATGAAGGGGCGATTCACTCACTGGTTCCCTTAAGGCTTCTGTGGGAAGCACTTGGCAGTGGTGGAGTGAGGTAGGACAGAGCAGAGCATGATGAGTGCTTGCCCGTGGCATGGATCTAACCTGGACGTCTCTGCTCCCAGAGACCAACCTGAGACACACGTGCAAGAAGATCATGGACTTGGTTAAGGACAGCCACCCCTGGTTCGGGATGGAGCAGGAGTACACACTGCTGGGCATCAATGGCCACCCCTATGGGTGGCCCGACAACGGCTTCCCCGGCCCACAGGGTAAGTGCTCATCCCTTCCCCAACCCAAATGCTCCCCTTGGCTCCCACCCTGCTGCCTGGCTGTGAGCATCCCATCCCTATCCTCGGTGCAGCTTCCCCGTTGCGGCTGGCACCAGGATGGGGTTAGGAGCTGTTTGCCGGGTGCCTGTGGCTCACGTGAGCCGTATGGCAGCACCGCTCCCGCCGGGCTCACCGCAGTGCACAAACAGCTCAGCTCAGTGGCATGACTTGTTTAGCAAGGGCTGGGAAAACCTCCTCGTCCCGTGGCTGCTCAGGAAAGGGCCAGCACATGGTGCCCTCCTGAGCGAGCCCCAGAGCCTCTGCTGCCTCCTGGGACAGGGCCAGGGGTTTCCCAACCTGACTTCATCAGCCTTTTGTGGGGACCAGCTGCTTTCAACATCTCCTTGCCGCAGGCGGGGAGGAGATCTGGGTCTGACCTGCTTGGGGAGCTGTGTAAAACCACAGCCATGAACAGTGTCGGCTGTTGTCAAAACAATCTTGGCCGCTTGATGTGCTCAGAGGGTCGGCAAGGTGCTGTGGGGCAGACCAAGCTGTCCTTATCTCCTGGCCACCTCCCAGTTGGTGCATTACAAGTCCTGTTTAACTGCCTAGATAAGGCTGAGGTTGCAGAGATGAATTGCTCACTCTCCTGGAGTAGGGGTCAGTGGCTTGATGGACCATGGAGGGAAACACTGCTCAATTCCCATAAATCCTCTGCAAATGATGGCTGGTACCTGGGAGCAGTGGGATTATGCTGCAGTGCTGTTGTTTGTCCCAAAAGATTTACTTGGGTGGTGACTCCTCTTTCTTTTCCAGGCCCTTATTACTGTGGGGTGGGAGCAGACAAGGTGTACGGGCGTGATATCGTGGAGTCCCACTACAAGGCATGTCTCTACGCAGGGGTGAAGATCTGTGGCACCAATGCAGAGGTGATGCCCTCCCAGGTACGTGTGGACAGCCCCATGCAGCCCCTCTTTATGGTGGTGGATACGAGCTATCATGAGGCTGGAATAACCCAGCAACTCCCAGCTCCTCTGGGATGCCAAATCCAGTGACTCCCTGCATGGGTTTTGTCTAGATGGGAGCAGTTACATGGATGCTAGGGTGAAAACATCTGTGTTTGGTGTCCTCCTAACTCATCTTGGTGTGCAAATCCCTGCTTTTTGGGGCAGACAAGTGAAGTCACAGCTAAGCCAAAGTGCAGGCGAGCTCCTCACAGAGCTGGCAGCCAGTGTGGAGCTGGGTGCTGGTCTGTGCTCTCCATCCCCATAGAGCAGACATGCAGGGGACAATGGGAGCTGGGATGTGCTTCAGGAGCAGCACATGGCGTGGCGGGTGTCCACATCCTGCTCCTCTACTCCAGGAGCTGGGAAGCTTGGGTGGGACATGGCCTTGGGAAGCAGCTGGGGGGAATCTGGGGTTATTTAGGAGTTAGCTGGAGGAGTCCCTGATTGCATTAGGCGGGTGGCCAGACTGACCGACGCGCTGTGGCCCCGCAGCCTGTGAGCTGCAGACTCTCCTGCTGCTGATGTGGTGCTGATAAGCAGGGGCTTATCGGAGGCAGGACTTCTAACGACCCTGCTGTTTGCCCGGACTTCTCCAGGGTCCTTCTTGGCTCTTTCCTGCATCCCGGGCTCCGTCTGGCCGGGCCACGCCAGCAGTCGTGAATGCGTCACCCACTGCTTAGTCACTGTGGATGGCGCAACCCCAGCTCCAGCTGGGGACAGAACAGCCCTGGGGGGGACTCATGGGCTCCTCGTTAGTCCCCTGCTGTGTCTGCAGTGTGGGCTGGGGGATTCTTCATGCCAGCAGCTCTAACACCATCCTTGAAGGCAGGCGTTGTGCTTATTTACCTGCATTTTGATTAACCCCCCTCTGATTTGCTCTATTTTTAGCTGTTTATTCCCAGTTTTTTGCATGCCAAAGCTGTCCTGTTGCTTAACTCCATGCTTCCCATCCCCGTTGCTGATTCCCAAGGGTAAAGCTCATCTGTAGCCCAGGCTGGCAGCTCTTGCTGTGGAGTGGTAGGGATGTGATGGATGGGGAGGTACAAACCTGCCCATCCTTACTAGTACTTGCTTGCTCCTCCCAGTGGGAATTCCAGGTGGGCCCGTGTGAAGGCATTGAAATGGGGGATCACCTCTGGATGGCTCGGTTCATCCTGCACCGCGTCTGTGAGGACTTTGGGGTTGTGGCTACTCTGGACCCCAAACCAATGACCGGCAACTGGAATGGTGCCGGGTGTCACACCAACTACAGCACCGAGGAGATGCGGAGAGAAGGGGGCCTCAAGTGAGTCCTGGGGGGGTTCCTGGGAGGTTTGGGATGTCCTTGACCCTGTAGAGTATTTGTCTCCATACCTGGGTGGCTGCATCAGGCAGGGCTGGGGCTGCCATAGAATCATAGAATAGTTAAGGTTGGAAATGACCTTAAGATTATCTAGTTCCAACCTCTTGCCATGGGCAGGGACACCTCACCCTAGACCATGTCTGGGTCACATGAGAGTGTCCCCTGGGGTGTCCTTGTCCCTGCACAGAAGGAGGTGGTTACAGCCTTCCTGGCCATGGGAAGCCCCCAAATGGACCTTCTGACAAACCCATCCCTGTTCTCCTCTCCCACAGACACATCGAAGCTGCCATCGAGAAGCTGAGCAAGCGGCACGACTACCACATCTGCGTGTATGACCCGCGGGGCGGCAGGGACAACTCCCGGCGCCTCACCGGCCACCACGAGACCTCCAACATCTTCGAGTTCTCTGCCGGCGTAGCCAACCGAGGCGCCAGCATCCGCATCCCGCGCCAGGTTGGCCAGGACGGATACGGCTACTTCGAGGACCGGCGGCCAGCGGCCAACTGCGACCCCTATGCGGTCACCGAGGCCATCATGAGGACCACAGTGCTCAATGAGACCGGGGTGGAGACCAAGGACTATGCTGACCACTGAGGCTGTGGGGTGGGTAGAGGTTTTGGTTTCTACACTAGCTTCTCACGTGGGATGTGCGCTGTGTGGTGTCCTGGGCTGCAAGCTCAGCCTCTTTAGGAACCTTGCTTCTGGTCTTGTGAAACGTCGCCTTAGGAATATATATATATATATTTTATAGCAAGTGGGAGGGGCCCAACCTATTTTCTCAACCACTTTGTTTCTGGTTCCTGGTTTTAAGTTGTACATGGGAAGGGTTTTTTAAACTGGATTGAGGTTTTCCCAATGGACTTTACGCTGGGATGTACAGAAATCCCTACGTGGAAGCTGTGGCTGCTGCTGGTGGCACCTGGGGAGGGCAGGTGCTTTATTCCATCTCTCTGTTGCAAGGAAATGATAATAAATAATTCTGGCTCTTGGCAGCCAGGTTGTGCTCTAGTGGGTGTGCTGTTCTGTAGCTCCTTGAGCTCCGGGGAGGATTTCATTTGGGTCTTGCTGATGGGTTGTAGCTACTGAGCAGGGGCTGGAGGAGCAGAGATGCTGGAGGATCCTTGGGGAAGCTGCCTGGAGTTGCCTTGCCCCATTTCCCGGTGCTGAAAGGCCATCTCCTTCCATCGTGATCCCTGAAAGCAAACAGCGAGACGCAGGCTGAGCAAACAGGGGCAGCAGCTGGCTGGGTTTACACAGGGTGTGCGCTGCTGAGTCAGCACATCCAGTGCAGGGCACAGTGAGCAGCAGCCTTCGCCTCCGGGGACACCTTTGGGTGAGGGAGGGGAGCCTGGGACACCTCCTGCTGCACCTCTGGCCAATGCTGTACTGAACAGAGAGACATGGTGCAGCTCCTGGGGTGGGAATCTCTTTGCAAGGGGGTGCCATAGGTTGTATTCATGGAGTAAAGCCCCCAGGTAAGGCATTTTCGTGAAGACGGGGTGTCAACAGCGTCTTCAATGGCCTGGTCCTTCAGGTCCCTCCATTGCTGCAGCTATGGGGAGGAGCTGGCTGCAAGTACAGGGGGCAACTCTCTGGTCGCAGGGGCACCTTAAGCAGCAGGTAACCACAAGGGGTTACCTGCAGGTGAAGGTAAGCAGCAACATGAACAGACGGGACAACTTCACAGAATCCCAGACTGGTTTGTGTTGGAAGGGACCCTAAAGCTCATCCAGTTCCAACCCACTGCCACGGGCAGGGACACCTTCCACTAGAGCAGGTTGCTCCAAGCCCCTGTGTCCAACCTGGCCTTGAACACTGCCAGGGATGGGGCAGCCACAGCTTCTCTGGGCACCCTGTGCCAGCGCCTCAGCACCCTCACAGGGAAGAGCTTCTGCCTCAGAGCTCATCTCAATCTCCCCTCTGGCAGGTTAAAGCCATTCCCCTTGTCCTGTCCCTACAGGCCCTTGTCCAAAGCCCCTCTCCAGGTTTCCTGGAGCCCCTTTAGGCACTGGAGCTGCTCTAAGGTCTCCCCTTCAGGAGCCTTCTCTTCTCCAGGCTGCCCCAGCCCAGCTCTCTCAGCCTGGCTCCAGAGCAGAGCTGCTCCAGCCCTCGCAGCAGCTCCGTGGCCTCCTCTGGACTCGTTTGTCCACTCCAGTGCAGTCATGAGGATTTGGAAACTGGTTTTATGTTTATCTTTGAATCTGAAGCAGGTGACAAGCCGAAATGGCGATCTCCAAGTCCCTCCTGTGGGTCACGGCACTGCCAGTGGAGCAGGGAGCAGGGATCGGGGGCCGTGCCACAGGCATCCAGGAGCCCTCAGTGTCCCTGAGCTGTTCAAGAACAAATGTAACCCAGTCCCCACCCTAAGAAGGACACATTTTCCTTCCACAAATTGCTGTTTGGGATGTTTAACGTTTTTCACCCAAACCACAACGCTGTCTTGTTCTCCTCTCATTTCTATGATGTCTTTAATGGGTAATTTGAGCCCTGGGACAATGACTGATGGATGCAGCTGGAAAATCAATAAAGAGCTAAATCTGGAGCAGAAAGATGCATGTTTGTTTCCTGGGCTGTACCAGTGGCTTAAAGGACTTCAGCTTTCATCATACTGTGCTGTGCAGCCCCTGCTAAATTTGGGGGATCGTGTGAATCCATGCTGCAAACATCTTTGGCCGGACACAGCACCATGGTGCATCCAAACACTTTGTACCTCTTCCTGGGTCTCACCTTGCAATTCCCCTCTGAGGGAGGACCCTCCTCTTCAGGGAAGGACAATGGTGCTTCAGGGGAGATCTGGGGACTTGCCTAAAGCCACAGGTGTGGCTTTTTCCTGAGCTGGGATCAGGCCTGGGCACTGTTCTCTGGGGATGCTGCTGCTGGTCCCCACTTGCTGGAGCTGCTGCGTGCTTGGACACCCTCATCCTCTCCTTTGCCAGAACACAAATCTTCTTGCTTGTACTTTCTGAGGTCAAAACAGGCCAGAAACCATATGTCCTGGGTTTCTTTTTCCTAAAGCAGGAAGATTCCCACCCCCGGGGCCTGCAGCACAGGGGAAAGGAGGACACCAGCAATTTCCCACAAGAGCTTTGCCTGATAATCTTGCTGTGTTCACCCCTGTCAAAGGTGGGTTGTTGGACTCAGCCAGCCCTCAGGCTGGGGCTTGAGGCCCTGGCGAGGAGACAGTGAACCCATCCCCATTCGAGGGTTGCACAGTGCAGGGAAGAGGGGTGGGAGCAGTGGTGGGACGCGCTGGTGGCATCCGATCCGTGCGGGTCCGCTGCAGGTAGCCGTTCCCAGGGCTTTCCCGAAGAAGCACCGCTGGGACATGATGCTGGGGATGAGGAGCAGGAGGGGATCGGGATCTGGAGGCGCTTCCCGGGGGATTGCTGCCCTCCGCAGGCGCAGCCGCGAGTAACAGCGACGGATGAAGTCTTGTTCCTAAAGAAGCGTTGGGTGGACGGTGTCGGGAAGTTCTTCAACACAAGCTCCTGTTTTAGACTCCCACTTGCCCCAGGAGCACCCTGAGGCCTCGCCCGCTGCACATCGTGTATTTCTACACGAGCACTCACAGACAGTGGAAATAATCATAGAATCCCAGCCTGGTTTGTGTTGGAAGGGACCTTAAAGCTCACCCAGTCCCAACCCCCTGCCACGGGCAGGGACACCTTCCACTAGAGCAGGTTGCTCCAAGCCCCTGTGTCCAACCTGGCCTTGAACACTGCCAGGGATGGGGCAGCCACAGCTTCTCTGGGCACCCTGTGCCAGCGCCTCAGCACCCTCACAGGGAAGAGCTTCTGCCTCAGAGCTCATCTCAATCTCCCCTCTGGCAGGTTAAAGCCATTCCCCTTGGCCTGTCCCTACAGGCCCTTGTCCAAAGCCCCTCTCCAGGTTTCCTGGAGCCCCTTTAGGCCCTGGAGCTGCTCTAAGGTCTCCCCTTCAGGAGCTTTCTCTTCTCCAGGCTGCCCCAGCCCAGCTCTCTCAGCCTGGCTCCAGAGCAGAGCTGCTCCAGCCCTCGCAGCAGCTCCGGGGCCTCCTCTGGCCTCGCTCCAGCAGCTCCACGTCCCTCTTGTGCTGTTGCCCCAGAGCTGGATCAGGACTGCAGGGGGGGTCTCATGAGACTTTGGGCTCTTTCCCATACCCATCCCACCCCTCGGCCGGGGGCACGGAGCTGCCCAGGGGTGTGATACCCCTCAGGAGAGTCGTTCCCAGGGCTGTGACGCGGCTGATGGCCAAGTGGTTCTGGCAGATGGCTCCAGTGGGCTGCCAAGCTGGGGCACACAAGGACCAGGCATGCACTGTGGTCCCTTCCTTCATCCCCCACTGCAGGGGGGACACCCAGGGTGGGCGAGCATAGTGACTACCCCATGACAGAGAGCAACAGGATGGGAGCTTGCAGATTTCTCTGTGTTCAGGTCTCTTTTTATCACTATAAATTCCATTACTTTGAAATCATTCAAGGCCTTCAGGATTTTTTTTCCCAAGCCAGCTATAAAAAGGACATTAGAATTACAATCCTGGTGCTAACAATAGCATTACTCAAAGCTGCTGGCCAGAAGTGGGGAGCTCTGGGTAGAATAAAGACCTAAACTGAAATGTCAATAATAACTTCTTTCTTCCCCTCGCTGTCTTCCAGCCTGCACAAGCTGCTTGGGTCTCTCTATCTTAATGAGCATTAAAATGGTTTCAAATTAGATCTACAGAAAATCGAAGTTTTGTTCCCTCAGAAGCTTAATCTGGCCTTTAAAGGCCAGTGACCACATTCTGGTTTTGGATAAGAGCATCTTTGGTCTCAAAGGCTCATTACCAGCAATTCACTGCTGCTGAAATGCAGCCACAACTGGGGAGGGACAGGCACCACGCAGCAGCATCTGATGGGCCGGGAGATGAGATAGGGATTGGTTTGGCTGGGGGGTACTTGGTCCTGGCCCCCCAATAGCCCTGCACAGCATTCCTGGTCCGAGCCTTGCTCCCGGGAGCCTGGCTGTCAGGTCAGCCTCCACTGGACCAGTGCTGGGTTTGCAGCAGGTGCTTTCAGCTCAGTTTGGTCCCTAAAAGTATGGGATGAAAGAGCCCCAGCAACCCAACCTGAGCTGCAAGTGGGGTGTTTGGAGAGCCCCCAGGACACCCTGGGTGCAGCAGTGTCTTGCTGAGAGGGTGATGCAGCCAATAACCTGGCAATGCACGGTGGGTTTTCCCATCTATGTGACCAGCCCACATGGCATGGGAAAGGGGTCATGCTGGCTGCTGGGGGCCGGCTGCCCACTCACTGCTGGGAAGATATAGCAATGAGACTTCCCAGGAAAGCCCGTTCCCATGGCAGGGACCAGTAGCTGCAGCTACACCTCCGGCCTGCTCTGTGTCTGGGTGGTGCAACACCGAGCAGTCATGGGTGATGTGATGACCAGTGGCAGCACCCAGAGTCCAGGGGGTTGTCTGTAGGAGCACAGGGGAAGGATGAGTGAGTGGTGAGCTGGAGCTTGCACCTGAGTGTAAGAGGAGCACATGGGTCTGCCCCCCGCTTTTGGGAGAGAAAGCAGCAGAGGCTGGAGCAAAGCAGAGCAGATCTGCTGCCTGTCCCCATCAGCCCTGCACTGTCCCTGCTCATCCCAGCCATGCTGGGATGGGCAGAGATTCCCTGGCAACCTGGCAAGGATAGGACAGGGTCTTCCTTGTGCTCCCTGCTGCAGTGGGGCTGGTGCTTTACTCAGGCAAGACTTTTATAGAGCAGAGCCATGAAGCCCACAGAAGGGCTGGTGGTTGGCTTGAGAAAGGTCTACAAAGAATCCAGCTCCTGCAGGAGCCCCTAGAGCAGCCTCCATAGACGAGTCCTCAATGTCCCATAGCAGCCACCCCAGCACCCCTCCTGAGCACCCAGGCCTATGGTGGGTGAACGAGATGAGATGATGAGATATGAGATATGAGATGAGCCACCAAAAGCACCCTGCTGAGGGCTGCATAGGGGGCAGGAGCAACCCAGGGTGTCAGGGCACTAACAGGCTTTAATGACCCTGACCAGCCTCACCTGGAGCCCCAGCCCATGGGTCCATTTAAGCTCTGCCAGGGCTATCAGTCTCTGCCTGAATTATATTGAGGAGTAATGGTCTTCGCTGGTGGTCATCTAGACCATAACCCATGAGCTGATTTTCCAGCTTGCTGTCTCTCTCCTTGGTTGTCCTTCCTGATCCTGAATTGCAGGATGACTCTCTGGTTTTATTTTAGACCTGCCTCACTGTGGGGACCTTTCCTGGTGCTCTACGCTCCTGGTTGAATGTTTCTACCATCTCTAAATCTGCTGTGCTTGGGAGCAGAAGGACAGGGCCACTGCTGGGGATAATCTGCCTGTAATTGTGGTGTTTCTTCTGGCTTCTTGGACCTTTGGGAGCCCTGGCTCTTGCTGTGCGCTGGTGGGTGGTGGTTGTACAAAGGGATACAGGAGAAAATACAGCTTTGGGAGAGATGGGGTCTATGTGGGATAGGTGTTACAGGCCAGTGTCTGCTGGGATGGGATAGGACAATCTCTCCTGTGGTGCCCTTTGCAGTGCTTGCTGATGCTTCTGCTGTGTGAGGTCCCTGGAGGCTGGTGGTACCTACACCTGGGTGCCTGGCATAGAGGAGGGAGGTGATGATGTGCAGGACGGGTTGAGCTGTGAAGCTGCAGCTGATTGCTCAGGTACTGCTACTGGGGGGATGCAGATGTTGCAGTTGTGGGTGCAGGACCAGGTTCCTCACTGGTATCTGTCTGTGTTGTGCTGCCTTTTGAAACAAAAGCTGGGATGGCCATGTTTCCAGTGCAGGGTCAGCTCCCTGTGGTGATAGCTTGTGCACAGGCACCAGTGTGAGGAGATGGGAAACCAGAAACTTGGCTATTATGGAGTGTTTGCACCAGAGAAGGCCCCTGACTGCATGGGGACATGTGGTGGCAAACTGGGCCTGGGGAATTCAATTTCTTCTTCAATTCTTATTTCCTGCAGCTGCTGAGAAGTGATGCTGGTGGTGGGATGCCATGAGCAGGGATGTACCTGCAGAGGATGGTGAGATGCAATTGTCATAATCATAGAATCATCACAGCCTGGTTTGGGTTGGAAGGGACCTTAAAGCTTCTCCAGTTCCAGCCCCCTGCCACGGGCAGGGACACCTTCCACTAGAGCAGGTTGCTCCAAGCCCCTGTGTCCAACCTGGCCTTGAACACTGCCAGGGATGGGGCAGCCACAGCTTCTCTGGGCACCCTGTGCCAGCGCCTCAGCACCCTCACAGGGAAGAGCTTCTGCCTAAGAGCTCATCTCAATCTCCCCTCTGGCAGGTTAAAGCCATTCCCCTTGTCCTGTCCCTACAGGCCCTTGTCCAAAGCCCCTCTCCTATAACGCCTCTTTTTCAAGCTTATTTCATTTATGCTCCTGCAGGCCCTTGGGTTGCTGCAAGGAAGGTAAGTGGTGAAATTGTAATGGCAGAGCTTGCTAAGAGAAGCAGGGACAGGCTGAGCTGTAGCTGTGCTGCAGTCAGACACACGTCTGGCGGAGAGATGATTCAAATCCAACTGAAGCGATTTCTTGTGGTGCTGCTCTAGCCTGATAACTGTGGTAACACAAATCCAGAGCATTTGTTGGCCTCGGTTCACATCACAGTAGGTGTTCTCAGGGGCTGAAATGTCAAGGCAAGGCAGGTTTTAGGAGGAGTCTCAAAATAGCTGTAGATAGGGCTGGGCTTGGAATATTTGCCCAGGGGAGGAGTGTGTGAAGGTGGTGCTGCTGGGAACCAGAGCTGCAAGTGAAAGAACTGATTTCATCCTAAACCAGCTCAAGCTCGCAGAATACAGGGCGGGTGGGGAAATACACATGTGATGTTATAGTTCAGGGAAAGTACAGGAAGCTTTGGCAGATCTGGCAGGAGCTGATCTGTAAGAGAAACACCCTGAGGAGAAAGATGAAATAAAACCAATCTAGGAGGTTTAGCTTGGATGACTCCATCTTCTCTACAGAGCTTAATCGAGGACATGGACCCACACTGTGCCTGGGATGTTTCCACCTCACCCATGTGCTCACAGGGAACTGAAGCACACTGTTAACAGTCATCCTGTCTGTATTAAACCAGGCATACCATGTATCTTCCCTCCTGGCTCTCAGACAAGGGTCCCATAGTTTGTTACACCAGCTCTTCAGTGCCCAGCATGTCCTTCTCCCACATCTCCAGCCTTTTCGGGAAGGGAAAGGCTGTCAGGTCTGTACATAGCTCACTGCTGGTCTGCCCTGAACTGCCTTTCAGTTGTGCTGCTGTACCACACTGATCTGCTCTTGGCTTTCAGTTTAAGGAATGAAACTGTTGGATCCCTGTGTGTGGCTCTCCAAGGGACGTGCTCTGTCCTCCTGGATGTGTCTCTGCCTCTTTCCTGCCAGGCTGCACGCTTCTACCTCCCATAGGTGCTGGAGGCTCTTGCTGCAGCCTCTGATGCGCTGCTTGCCTCAGCCTCTGTGCCAGGACAAGTCCCTGCGGTAGCACAATGGCTTCAGCTCATGCTGATCCAGCAGGTACACTGGGTGATAGTAGACAGGTTTCCTCGCAGAGGCAGTTGTAGGGGTAGCAGACATGGACATGCAGAAGCTCATCATGCTCAGCTCCCACTGTCGTGAGAGGTGTGGAGGCAGACAGCTCTGTGCCTTCACTTACCCCAGGGTGGGAGGTGCTGGCTGCTTCCCCAGGGCATTTTCACACCCGGGTGTAACCAAGCATCATTGTTGCCTGGTCACTGATGCAAATGGGTTGTGGGCTCACCTTCAACCACACCACTTGCCAGCAGCTCAGCTGGCAGTGTCATGGTCTGGCAGGAGACGTCCAGCACAGGCAAAACCTCCCTCAGCTCCTCGTGTCAGCAGCGCTGTGCCCATGCTTGGCGGGGGCAGGCGTTGCTCATGGTGTGGCAGTGGAGGACTCTCTGATGATGCCTCCTGCTCTGGCCGAGGCAGGGTTGTCGGATGTGACTCAGCTGCTGTGTGACACGTCTGGTTGGCCTTGGACCAGTGACCTTTGAGTCTTGCGTATTAGCTCATGGAACCCCAGATCAATAATGACTAGGGAAAGGGAGAGCTGAGGAGCTGGGATGAACAGGGGTAAAGAACAGCCAGGTACAGGTATGGGGGATGCCCATTTCCCCCCTGCTTTTCCACGAAGCATCCACCCCGGTGCAGTCAGGCAGCAAATGCTTTTGGGAAGCATTACTTCGCACAGAAAACCGTTCAGCGCTGATGGTGCCCTTGGGCAGTGCTGCTGCAGCAGCAGCTTGGGTTGAGGCATTAACTCCTTCCCTTGTATGCCTGGGTCTGGGTGGTTTCTGGCCCACCCCATGGGGTGTTCTTGGGGTCAGCAGTGCTGGTGTGATGTCCTGCACCTTACCCAGGCCCTGGTGGGGGGGAAGGGGCTCATATTATGGAGGTGGGTTTTGTTCAGAAGGGAGCCCTGTGTCACTGGGTGTCAGGCTGCTTGCAGCAGCAGAGAGGGGTGTCAGTGTCACCCTGAGCCTTGGCCCTCTGGATGAGTCTGTTCCTGCACCAAGACATGGTTTGGCTCAAGCATCCCACGCCAGCATGTGCCAAGAGGGTTGCTGTCTGTTCCTGTGGGAACAGCTGCTGGGACATGTTTGCCCATGCTGGGGAATGATGGTTTTTGTTCTGGACACATGGAGAGACTGATGACAAGCAGGAAAATGAAGTGTTTCTCTCAGGTGTGTGCTGAGAGAGGGAGTGGAATTCTCCATGAGCTGGCAAAGGTGTGGGAGAGGGGCACAGGTGTTGTGGGTTGTTCGCACCCCAGGGCTCTCAAGCTGGGTGCATGACCCTTGGTGCATGATCTCCTCTCCCCGGACCCTCCTCCTGGGCTGCCTGGAGGGTTGGGGGATTTCTTGGTGATTTCAGGCCATGGCATCTAGGACAGGGTCCACCCTACAGCTTTTTATCAGCTGGAAGTGGGACATTTGGGCTGGTTGAGCCCCCTAGCAGGGGGACTTCTGAGCAACAAAGAGATCCATTCCTCTAGTTGGCAATGTGGTGGTCTTGGATATCACCACTGCTGCCTTCCGTCCATGGATATTTGTCACTGCCTCTCTGTTGGAAGCTATCTCCACCACAGCCAAACATGGAAGTACTCCCCTGCTGTTTCTGGGGAGGAATTAGTGGTGAGTCTGTGGTGGGGCAGCGACCCCCACTGCGAGGGAAGGTACTGAATATCACCAGTGTGGGAAGAGCTGATGGCTGGGTTGTAGTGGGCTGCTGTCCTGGCCAGCCAGGCTGTGGTGTTAGAGGAACCTGGTGCAGGAGGAAAAGGAAGTAGAAGAAGAGCCAGGGCAAATACAGGATCCAAACTTCTTGCACCTCAGGTGGTGATCAGGCAGGGTGAGTGATCCTGCTGCTGTTGGACCCTCTGCTTGTTCAGAGCATCTCCTGGGAGGGCAGACACCCAGGTACTGCCTGCAGCACAGCCCTGGAGAGGGTCCCCATGAGCCTGGGGGAACCTCAGCCTGCTCACACGTTGAACAGCGACTGCTGCCCTTCCCTGGTGGTGTGTGAACCTGAGCCCAACTATGTGTAGTTTTGCAGTGAGGGAGAGCTGCAAAATTCTGCTCAGTGCTGGGGACATGAGAGTCAGATTTTTGGGTTGAGTTAGGCCCTTTTCTCAGGTGAGGTCATCCTGGGATCACTGAGGGTGAGTGAATGGATCCTCCTGTTCCCAGAGCCTGTAGGTGAGTGCAGCAAACCATCATCACCACTCTGCCTGTGCATGGATGTTGTGGGGAACGGAGGACGTGCGTGCCCCCACCAGATCCTCCTCCCCAGTCCCGCACTGAGCAAGAGGCTCTTCCAGCAGAGGAGGAGATCACAAATCCAGGCAGCACGATGTGAATGATAATAACAGTAATGAATGCCTTTCCTCTCTAGAAGGACCGAGTGAGGCTCGCCAAGTGCTGGCTGGCATTAGCTGATTAAAGCAGTGGCACCCACGAGAAGGGGATGGGTGCCCACTGGGTCACAGACTACACTAGCTCAGGTAGGGGCTCTCCCTGCCTTCATCTTCCTCCATGCTTGTAGGGGGAAGATTGAAAGGGAGGAGATGGCTTAGGAGGAATGGCCCTGAATCAGCCCTCTTCCCCCAGGGGTGAGGGTTAATGTATGGGGGAGGACAGGTCAGGAGCACCCTGTGTGTTACGTGGGTGCCCACGTGGTCCCTCATGATGTGATCTAAAGGGCTTGCGCATACCCCTGTGTGCATTTGGGGATAAACAAACTCCTAATGCCTCAGCTTCTGTGTGTGTGTGTGGGGGGGGGCTGCTCCCGCATGCAGATTCCCATCGACGCACAAATGCCAGAATGTGGGTTTGCAGAGGCACAAACCAGCGCAGGAACACAAAGGCTGGAGAAAATGCCATACAGGGAGAGGCCTGACAGGCTCAGATTGCTCAGCTTATCAAAGAAATTGAGAGGTGCCTTGATTTTGGTGTGTAAGTACCATCTCGAGGAGAAATTAGTTGGCACTCAAGGACTCTTTAATGTCAGAGAAAGACAGACCAAGAACCAGTGTCTGAAGCCTGCCGAAGCTGGACTAAAAGGCAAGTGTGAGTGTTAGCAGCAAAACGGTTGTCAGCAGAAACAAACTGCCTAGGGCCATGCAGGGTTTGTCCCTCAGGGAAGGGCAGACTGGTCTCCCTGGTGGAGATGTCTCAGTCAGGTTATTCTACAATCAGGCATATGGTATGAGGACAAGGGGATGATATTTATTACACTGTTACAGCCCCTTAGATTTTTTTATTCTCTGGAGAGAGACTTTGGACAAGGGCCTGTAGAGACAAGACAAGGGAAATGGCTTTAACCTGCCAGAGGGGAGATTGAGACGAGCTCTTAGGCAGAAGTTCTTCCCTGTGAGGGTGCTGAGATGCTGGCACAGGGTGCCCAGAGAAGCTGTGGCTGCCCCATCCCTGGCAGTGTTCAAGGCCAGGTTGGATACAGGGGCTTGGAGCAACCTGCTCTAGAGGAAGGTGTCCATGCCCGCGGCAGGGTGTTAGACCTCTTCCAACACAAACCGTCCCAAGAGTCTATGAGTGAGGCCTGGGAAACTGTCTCAGGGTACAGGGTCATGAAGCATCCCTGGGATGGAGTTTGAAGCTGCCCCTGGCTCCTCACAAGCCCGGCTCTGCTCTGTGGCTGTTTCTGATCTCTCATCTCATCAACCCAAGGAGTGGGACTGTGGGAAAGCTGGTGCAACCATGGGGCTACCAGGCAGATGCAGCTCAAGGAGCCGCTGCAGAGCCCTGGGATTTGAGATCCCAGAGCTTCATCCACCACTGATGGGACACTTAGCTCCAATGCCAGTATGTGCCCTTGGGAAGCTGCCTCGCCTGCCCACAGCCAAGCCCATGAACCCACAGGAGGTTGCTGGGGATGTTGGCTCGTGGCCTCCTGCAGGGTGAAGGGTGGGTGTGCAGGAAGGTGTGGCTGAACAACACCAAATCTGGCGAGCTGATGAAAGGTGTCAGCCCGGAACAAATGAGTAATGGTTGCTGCTGTCGTATCAGATGACGTGGTTGAATGGCCACAGAATCAGCTGAGGAGCAGCGAGGTACTGAGAGAGGCAGGGAAGTGATTTGGAAAGGTAATAAATGTACATGTAATATAAATATAGCAGTATTATGGATTTTCTATACATTTATAGGTATATAGAATAGTTATTAATGCTGTATATAGTACATCAGCAGTGAACCTTCCATGGGATTGTTAGTAAAAGTGTGTGCTTGAGTCCAAAGGAAGCTTAAGAATCACAGAATGGTCTGGGTTGGAAGGGGCCTTCAATGCTCATCTATTGCAACCACCTGCAATGAGCAGGGACATCCTCAACTAGACCAGGTTGCTCAGAACCACATCCAGCCTGCCCTTGAATGTCTCCAGGGTTGGAGCATCCACCACCTTTCTGGGCAACCTGTGCCAGTGCTTTACCACCCTCATTGCAAAACATGTCTTTCGCATGTCTAGGCTGAAATCTGATGGCCAACTACTGTGGCTGCTTATGCCGCTTCCCCTCTTCCTCTGCCACAGCCTTATGGGGTGCAGGGGGGCTCACCCAGCCAGCAGTAAAGCCCCCATGACATCCTTCTATTAGAAGGATGGGGGAGAGGTTGGAACAGCAAAAGCGACAAAACTTGAGGGTTGACAGAAAGGCTCCTCATCCCTTGTGACAGAGGAGACAGGGGTGCCCCAGGGTGCTGGGTGCGAGGCTGGTCCCTCTCTCCAGCACCCACAGGGGTTCCCCAAAGCACAGAGCAGGAGGAAATGACCCTGCCAGCTCCTCCCTGCCCCAGGGGTAATGTGCTGTGCCTCACCTGGAAGCATTCCCATCACTCAACCTCTGCCAGTCATGGCTGGGCTATGCTCGGGCATTTCCGTGGTGCCTCTCCCTCAGGACACCCAGGTCCTGGCTCAGCACGGGCCCTGCCAGGCGGGACGATGGTGTCCTGCACGGGGAAACTGAGGCACGGTCAGGTGGGGCTGTGCCACCACCTTGTCACCAGGCTCAGCTGCATGACAACATCTGGAAGGCCAAAAGAGGAATGAATTTAAGTCACAAGACAGTGCCTATGACTTAACTTTGAAGCCTTACTATAGCCATACATACCTTGGCAGTACACAACTTGCAGCTACAGCCGATCCCTGTGTGAGGGCACCCATGGCCGCTCTCCCAGGGCCCACGGTTGAAGCTCATCTCTGTTGCAGGCAGAGCACACTCAGGTGACAGTGTGGGGGTTACTGATAAATGTTTTGGTGTTTTATTAATAACTACTATGTTCTTTGTCAAGAAATATCATATTCCTTGAAGTTAGGGGAATGTGATGATACATGATAGGAAAATTTTATTCTAAACCCAGGGTTGACAGTTGTTTTTCTTTTCTCTTTAGAAATTTCCCTTTTAATACAGGAAAAAGGAGGAAGGGAGAGCAGACAGAAGCCAGAGGAAGTGAGATTTCCCACCACCACAAACTCTTCAAAACAAATTCTTTAAAGCAAAACACAATGATCCAAAATCACAGGAAAGTGGATCTTTTGCAGTTTACCACATACCATGTGGCAGGGGGTTGGAACTGGATGAGCTTTAAGGTCCCTTCCAACACAAACCAGCCTGTGATTCCATGCTTCTATACGCACCTAGTTACCATGTACAAGCTGCCATGCACATCGTAGCCATGGTCTGGGGGATGGACTAACACTGTGGCATCATTGGTCATGTCATGGGAAGGGTTCCTGTGTCTGTGTGAAGCACATGGTGCCTGCCCTGCAGTGCTGCAGCCGTGCCACAGCGTGCATGGCTGGAGCCTGGTGCCTTTGTTCAGCTCCTGGTGCAGGAATCCTTTTTACTCACATTGTGACCTTGGGCAAGCAACTTTTGCCGTGCTTAAAATTAACTCTTCTGCAAACAAGGTGCAGAAACCCCTTTGTATCAGGAGAGAGGACCTTGGCGAAGGGTTTTTTTCACCCTGAGCTGTTGCATGCACAGCGACCCTCTGGGGTGGCCCCAGCAGTGCACGAGGCCCTGAGTCTTTAGCCACTTTCCATGGGGAAAGGGTGCTTAGTAAAATCATAGAATCCCAGACTGGTTTGTGTTGGAAGGGACCTTAAAGCTCACCCAGTTCCAAGCCCCTGCCACAGGCAGGGACACCTTCCACTAGAGCAGGTTGCTCCAAGCCCCTGTGTCCAACCTGGCCTTGAACACTGCCAGGGATGAGGCAGCCACAGCTTCTCTGGGCACCCTGTGCCAGTGCCCTCACAGGGAAGAACTTCATCCTAATGTCTTCCTAAATCTCCCTTTATTCGGTTTTAACCCATCACCCCTCATCCTATCACTACAGTCCCTGATGAAGAGTTCCTCTCCAGTTGCTTGGGTTTTGCTGTCAGAGCTAAACAGGGACTGATGGAAGCTGCTGCAGCCTGGTGTTACAATAAAGGAAACTGGAGAAAATCAGTGTTTGTATCCTGGCAAAACAAAAGCGAAGGGCAGCACAAGGAGAGGGGTGCATGGGGTATGAGGAGATAAGCTGCTGGAGGCCATGGCATGGTTCTGTAGGGGTGTATGTTACCTGTGAACACTTCTGTGGGGTGTACATTGCCTGGGACTACACACAGACTGGCAACAAGGGGTAGTTTGCAACACTGGAAGAGGGAGTGCCCGGCAGGAGCCCTTGCATGCTGTGCACACCAACTCCTCTGGTGCTCTATGAGGGATTTTATGTCACTACACCCACCATAAGGCAGCACGGAGGGTCCTGCACCCCACATACCCGCACTGGTGACACTGCAGGTCCATGGGAGGATGTCTGCCTGTCTGGTCGGGTCTGAGCTGGGTGTGCTCTGCAGATAAACAGCCCTTTTATACTTGTTCATGCTGCCTGTGTACACAGCAGGCTCGCCAGCGGCCAGGACGTGCCCTCCCCAGCGCTGCCTTTGGTGCGGGTTTTGCAGGTGTGTTTTGTTCCATCATGTAGAGCCAAGGGGGGGACACGGCGAGTGGATGGAGGGAGCCTGCTGCTCACCCCCGGCTTCCCGGGACACCCCGGCTGGGTCAGACACCTTCACCCCACTGATCCATGGGGAGTGTGGGGCCGTCACTCACCCCTCAGCCCCAGGAGGCGGTCGGGTCTCCTGTATTTGCCTCTCGCTGGACACTTAAAGCGATTGGGGTTATAAAAATAGGAGGGGAGAGAGGTGACAGCTGGGCCGGAGAATTACAGGGAGGAGATCGGATTAGAAGGAGCGGGGATCACCAGGAGGAAAGATGGCCCCATGCTGGGGCAGCCAGCGCCTTCCCTCACACCCCAGCCCCACAACCGGCGCCTTCCCTCACACCCCAGCCCCACAACCGGCGCCTTCCCTCACACCCCAGACCCACAGCTGGCGCCTTCCCTCACAAGCCCAGCCCCACAACCGTCTCCTTCCCTCACAGCCCGTCCCCCACCAGCCGCCCCGTCCCCCCGGGCCCGCCCCGGCTCGGCCGCGCTGTGGGGCCGGGGCGGGAAGGGGCGGTGCGGGGCGGGAAGGGGCCGGCCCGGCGGGGCAGGGACATCGCGGGCTGGCGCGGCGCGGCGCGGGGCGGCAGGTATCGCTGCCGGCGGAGCGCGCAGGGCCGGGCAGAGCCGGTCCGCTGGGGCCGGCGGGGCCATGGGGAAGGTGCAGCTCTTCGAGATCCGCCTGGGCGACAGCCGCGTCGTCTACAGCCCCGGCGAGCCGCTGGCCGGCACCGTCACCGTGCGGCTCTCGGGCTCGCTGCAGTACCGAGGTGAGCCCGCGGCCTGCCCGCCGCTTCCCGCAGGGGGTGCCCCCGGGGCCGCGGGGGGCCAGGCCGGGTCCCGGGGGCTGCCCTCACCCGTGGGGCTGGTGGCGGCGCGGGGGGTGCGCGGAGGGGCCGGTTCTCCGGCGCTGGGGAGCGGGCGCTGCGGGCAGGGGAGCGGCGGGGCGGCAGGAGCAACCTGCTGAATTATTTCCTCCTCTGCTTCCTCGTACTTTTTGCTCCCAACCCATAAAACCCACCCACCCCCTAAAAACACCCGCAAACCCTTGGGTGGGGGCTTGTTTCACAGGAGCCTCGGAAGCCGGCGGTGCCCGGGACAGCGGCACCGGGAGGCGGCCGGAGGAGCCGGGCTCCGTGTCCAGCCTTCCCCGGAGCCGTGCGGCCTCCCTGTGCTGCGGCATCGTGGTGCCAGCGGCCCCTCAACACCGGGCCCCTGCGCTGGAATGTGTGATCTGTATGGCAGGGCCGTGGGGGGAGGCTGGGGAGAGGTAGGGGATGATACCCCAGCAGGAAGGGTGCCCACCTGCTTGCAACCACAGTCCGTGGCAAGCATCCGTTCCATTCCATCTCAAATGAACTTGAGCGTTTTGAGTTGTGGAAGTACCAGTTTGGAGACGTCCAGGCTGTGCCCGTGGTGCTGTGTGTGCTGGGGAGAGGGTGCCCGCTGTGGGGCAGGCAGCGGCGGGGCAGGCAGCAGCAGCCCCCACTGTGCTCACAGTGCAGGAGGTATTGGGGTTGCTCCAAGTGAGGCCCGGGCCCTGTTGGTGGCTGTTGTGGTCCCTCAGGGCGGAGGGACAGGGACGGGCTGGGGGGTGATGAGTAGCTGGTTCAGCTCTCCCAAACCAGGAACTTTGCTCCCCCAGCCTGGAGAAGTCATTTGCATTTGCAAGTTAGTTGTTGTGCTCAGTGCTATGGAAATGCAGACTGATTTGCTCTTTTCGCTGAGGTTGTCTTGCTGTTTCCTTTATAACAAATTATTATGGGGGAAAAAAGACTAAAGAATGTGAAATGCAAAGTCTCTTGAACAGAGACGTCAGCCTGGATGGTGGTGCCTATGCTTGTCTATGTCTTGCTTTTGTGAGCACCTCTCCCACTTGTCTACAAGAGCTTTTTGGATGCTTCCCGAGGATAACAGTATCCTGGACAAGTGCAGACTTGTAGCCTGTCTAACTGCTGTTGGAGCAGAACAGTTGCATGTCCTCGGAGGGTACTCCCATATGTACTTCTTCCAGCAAAGATGTTCTTAACAAAGTGTGGCTGACTTCCATCCTCAGCCCATCCCATTCACTTCCACGCCTGTTCCTGAAGGAGCCTCTTGGGCGAGATGAGTGTTTGGCTTCGGAGGGCTCAGTTGTGCTGGCCACGGTTCCACCTTGCTGTTGCTTCTACAACTCCCATCTTGGAGAGGAACTGCACGTTCTCCAGCACACCAGATCTCCTTTGCTTCCTGGTGTGCTGTGGCTGGTTGTAGTGGGGCAGGAGGAATGTGTCTCTTTGTTCTGGACCTTCTTTCTACTTCCTTGTTGATTTGACCCTGTGAAACTTTGGGGCCCAGTGTAAGGATTGGTCCTGAAGCCAGGAGGGGGTTTGCTGTTGGTGTTTGATTTTGGTAAGGGGCAGGGGCAGCCAAGCAGGGCTCTAGGAATGCTGGCAGAAGCATCTATCCAGAATCCAAGGTGGGCTGTGTGTGACTGTTCCTTCTGCTTCTGTGCAGAGGTTACCTGAGCGGCTGTTTTGGGCTGAGATGCCTGTACATTGGTTCACCAGCTGGGGTGGAAACTTCCTGTAACTGATACGTGAATCTACCCAAATAAGTCACGTTGGGATGTGACACCAACATCTGCAGAGCACAAAGTGGCTCTGCTGCCTGTCCTCCCTGCTGCTCTGTATCTTATGGTCTCTGGTGTTTAAACCCTCCACACTGGGGCTGGTGATACCTCAGATGGGCACCCTCTTCCTTCTGGCTGAAGGAAATGCCTCACCCTCAGAGGAGGAAGAGTCTCATGTAGCTGCTGAAACATCCTTCTTCGTGTGACAGCAGACAGCTGCCTGCTGGAAAGAGGTCTTAAAGCGACTGCTCAGCCCTTTTGAGCTCCATGGGTTCAGCAGCAAAGGAATCAGACAACCCTGACATGCTGTGGCTTTCTGGTGGAGTGTGGGGAGAGGTGGGTGGCATCAGCTTGTCTTATATAGTGTGTACACCTACACCTTCTGTGATCAGCTATCACTTCTCAGACTAATAAACAGCTCCCAGGAGGAGACACCAAGTCCTCCCCATTGCAGGTCTGGCCCCCAGCACTGAGGCTTGGTGCTTTCCATTGCCCGAGCTGGACCAGTCTGTGTGGTGGCTTCTCTCAGTGTTGTGGCTTTTTGAGATCACAAATGCAAACAAGTCTGTAGATGACTGCTTCACACGATAACTCCTTTGATGGCGCTTGAAAATTGCACCTTCTGAAAGGCAGGCAATACAAACAAAGCTCTGTTCTGCCTTGCTAAACATGCTGGAAATCTTGGGTCATAGGAAAACCTCACTGGAGACGCACCTTTTGGGATCACAGTGCTCCCACCTACGCTGGCTTCCATGCCAGCCCTGCTGACTAGCAGTAAAGGCTGTTGAGCAGCACACCTTCAGCTGACCTTGGAGCAGCGTCACAAGTGGCCTGTGGTGACCCACCAGACCTTCTGGGCAGGCACACTTGGCTGTGCCAGGGTGAAGGTCCTTCCCTGAGAACTTGTGAGCCTCAGGGGAGGGCGCTAATGGGAAGCCAGAATTCCTCATATTGTGCCTGGCTCGCTGGGTAAATCATCAAACACGGGTGCACAAAGAATAATTAATCCTAACAGGAAGCTGGCGCTGGGACAGCTGGAGATGGAGGTAATTTGGGGGGAGGAAGAGAGGGAGGAGGGAAATAAGTGTGCTCAGAGCAGGGCCAGCAGCCCTGGCCGCTGGCGGGAGCGTGCTGGAACAAAGGCTTGAGCTGCTTGGGGGTGCTGGAGCACTTTCCTCTCAGCTCTGTGGTTTCCAGGGGCCATGCAGATTATTCTAGTCCCGCTGCCAGGCTCTCGTGTCCGGAAGTGTAATGATAAAGCACCAGCCCTCTCCTGTGTCACTGGGTAAAAGAAACTGCAAGTGCCTTCCAGAGCAGGTTTCAGCACTTTGCTGTTCTCTGGTATTTAGCTCTTCAGGTTTATGCCACAATGACTCGACTTTAAAAATCACTCCCTTGACCTACAAAGCTCCAGACACAAGTAGTGGTGTCTGTTCGTGTTCTGAAAGTACCTGCATACATCATTCTCTCTGCAGAGCAGAGTGCTGGTGAATCCTGATTTCCTTCTCTGATCTTCAGTGTAGTAAATATTCTCACTTCTCATGTGGAGAACTGAGAAAGCTGGTGGTGACAAGGGGGTTGAAAAGCAGGTGACTCGAATCCCAAGGCATGAGCCCAAACTAAAAGATTACTTTTGTTTCCGTAGAAGGGAGAAGTTTGGATTTGATTCACATGCATGGTGGGTCTGATGTGCGTGTAACCTGTGCCTTTCCTGAGGGGAAGAGGTGACATCGAAGGGCTTTGTTGGCCACGATCCTCTCTACCACTTGACCTCTGATATAGAGGAAGACATTGTTCCAGCAGAAGGGCCATGGCTTGGGCTGCTTGGGAAAGTAATGGTGAAAGGATGGATTCTGTCTCTGTTAGCAGTCTGAAGCTTGCTCTATCCCGAGTCAGAAGTTTGCCTTCTGTAAGGGTGGGTTTGAGACTGCTGTGCTCAGCAGCATGGGTGACCTGGGCATCACTGGGGCTGGAGGGACCCCACGGCTGGTCTCTGCTCTGGGTGCTGCATGGCAAGGGAGCGGTGCCTGCAGTGCAGGGCTGAGCAGGGCCCGATGGGTTCAGCAGGCAGGAGCAGATCCCTATCCCTGGGGATAACTGTCCCTATCCCTGGGAATGCTGGCAGTGCTTGGTGAGGTCCTCCAGCCGTCTGGCATTCCCTGGCAGCGGTGGGTGCCAGGATGAGGCTGGTGCTGATGCACCGGAATGCTCGTGTATTCTGCAGCATCTCCCGGCAGGCTGGATGGCTGCTGCAGGGGAAGTGGATTAACTTTCTTTTCTCATTGTCTGGAGCGAGACAGCAGGGAGCTGTGTGGCCAAGTCTGTCTGAGGCTGGGGAACAAAAGAGGGATTTCTGCTCTCCTGGCTGGCTTGCTGCTAGAGCTCCAAGTCCTCTGGAGTCAATAACTAATCACGAGATTGTTTTGTGTCTCCTGTCTCTGCAGTATGTCCCTCTCTCGGCTGCTCCCCCGCCCGTGCACCACTTGTGCTCATCCAAAAACCTCTTGTTTGCTGCTCTCCGTGGCCAGGAGACATGCTGCGGCCTCACATCTCTTGTTTAACACAATGGGAAAACAAGTGGAACAGAGTTCTGTCTGTCTGATTTGCTTCCAAGTGTGACAAATGGGGTGTGAGTGCTTATCCCTTCCCTGGAGCAGCGCAGAGCTGTCGGAGATGTAGCTTGTTTTTCAGGGCTGGAGTCAGGTAGGCAGCAGGGAGGCTCCTTGGCTGGGAGGATGAAGTCTGTGTGTTCCCATCCCTCTCCTCTGGAGGCAAGTCCCCATCCCTAGCACAGCTCCCCAGGCAGGGCTGGGCGAGCTGGAGCAGCCAGGGAGGGTGATGGTTGGGGCAGCCCCTCTGCCAAGGGAGGTGTAGGTGCATGGATGGGCATGTTCTGCTCTGGTGTATCAGGGAATACCTACTGCTGAAAGTCATCCTTGGGGAAGAGGAGGAAGTACGTCTGTAAAAGGCATGTAGCTGTCACTTGACTTGGTGAAATCTTGGCCAGGAAGAGTAGGATGGACATGGAAACTGTCCTCTGCTGTCTGGAGAAGAGAATGCTCAGGGTCTTCCAAGAGAAGAAGGTCAGTGGGTTAGTTGGGTTGTGCTGCAAGGCTGCCATGGGCAGCCTCTATGGGAAGGTGCTCTGCCTGGCATTGGGGTAAGTCTTTCCTCCTCCCGCTCCGGGCAGCTGCTCCTGGATCAGCCTGGCAAGCACACCAGGGGCTGGGTTTTGGTTTGGTGCCTCTTTTCTTGAGGGCTGATTGCCCAGATAACCAACGTACAGCCTTTAGGCTACTCTTGTGACCTCTGAAGTCTGGCAAGAGGGCTTGCTGTGGAAGTTAATTACCTCTTTGTGCTGCGCTTAAAACCTGTCACTCTTCAAACCTCTTGTGTAGAAGAGCAAACTGCTTAGGAGAGGAGAAAATGAGAAAGGACCAGACTGCTGCCAGTCAGCAGGTTTTTCCCTCATGCACGGTTGTTCTTGCCTGTGCTCTGAGTCCCTGGGTCGTGTCCAGGATCTGATGCAGGAGGTGAAATGGCTTCAGACCACAGAGATGTGCAGGCTTCTGTCTCCTCATGATGGCTTTTGAACAGCAACTCTAGAACCCCAAATTCTTACTGATGGCCAGTTAAAATGAGCTGATGGGGTGCCAGAGCATATGGGGTGTCCTGAGGTCAGGATAGACACTGCTTTTGACCCCCTTGGCGAGATGAGGGTGTCAAGCTAGTGCCAGCCTAGGATTGTTTGGAGACTTAGTTTAAAAACACCCTGACCTCTGAGCACCTTAATCTTGATTAAACACCAGATCTTACCAGATATCTGCAGCAAAAAGGCTGTTTCCAAGAAGCATGAATCATTTCTGGAGCATTAATGCTTGTAACTTCCAATCCTTTGTTCTTGCTGGGGAACAGTGCTCTTGGTCGTTCCGGCTCCAGCAGCTTGGGCCAGAGGTAACAGTTTGCTGTCTGTCCCTCCTGAGCTGAATCCCAAATGCTTCCTGCAGTAAGACTTCAATAAAATTGGCTCAGAAGGCAACATTCCAGGGAGGAGAGCTCAGTGTGTGGGTATCGGGTGGTGCTGCTTTGATGGGGAGCGTCAACATGGGACTGAATGTCAGGTCCAGGGGTTCAGCTCTTGGTCCCAAATGCTTCATTTTCTGTCTGCTCAGACCTCTGCAGGTGTCCAGCCTGACCATGAAGAGTGTCTTGTAGTACTCCTAGCATAGCAGGGATTCATTATCTATCTGCTGCTCTGGTAATAACAAGAACATAAGTTGTCTTTCTAAACTGATGATCTTGCTATAAATAGAGAATCCAGCTGCTTGCATTGAATGGCATCAGAGACAATCATAGGAGCAGCTCCACTGCAGAATGAAGTGGATTCTAGCTGCTTTCTCTGAAGATGCTGGGGCGGGGGGGTTTCTTGACAACTGAGGTGTGTGAAAGCAACACTCGAGAGCTTGATGTGGCGTGTGGCATCTTCAGTGGAGAGCAAGTGAGGGGATGTGGCTGGGTTCTCCCATTGTGCTGTCCCACAATGCACCTTCTGCCTCCCCACTGGAGAACGTGGTACGCAGGCGAAAAGAGGAGTAGCTAAATGCAGAGTGGTTTTACTGCTTATAAATAAGGCTCCTCAGGAAAAGGCACTTGAAATCTCCCCTGCTAGGAGGGGGCGAGCTGGCTCCGGGCTCGTGCTTGGGGGCTGCAGCAGCATTAAATCATTTGGAGGTGTCTCAGCAAATTCTAGCTGCTGACTTGCGAGTTCAGCGCCAGGATTAGAGCAGCAGGGTGATGGGCCTCAGTGCAGCTATGCACAGTTGCTTGTCTCCTGTGCTCTTGTGTCCTCTCCTCGTATGCAGGCTCTGACCCCTCACATCAAAACTGTTGTTTCCAGGATGCTTGAGCACTCCTGAACCTGCTGCTTTAGTCCTTGGAGGCAGAGGCTCACTCAGGATGCTTGGTTATGGCAGTACTGTCTGTGCTGAATCCTTTCAGCCCCAGATGCATGTGGTGGGGGGGGGGTGTCCAGCCTGTAACAGGCCTTTTCCTGGCTAACTGGGTGCTGAGCTGACTTGGCAAGGGCTCAAGGCCAGGTTGGACACAGGGGCTTGGAGCAACCTGCTCTAGTGGAAGGTGTCCCAGCTCGTAGCGGGGGTTGGAGCTGGAGGAGCTTTAAGGTCCCTTCAACCCAACCCATTCTATGAGTGTTCTGTGATTCCTCTCTGAGGACAAGCAGTGGGTGCTGGGGGTTTCATGCCCAGGAGGGGATGGAGGAGCATCACCCCCTTTTCTGAGCATCTGCATTGCATCTGCAAGGCTGGCTGTTGCTGAGGAGACCGGGAGCCATGTCAGGCTGTGTTGTGGGTGGCAGCGAGGATCTGCCAACACGAGCATTGGCCAACAGGACTTGTCCTAAACCTTAACTCCCAGACAAGTGTATCTGAGAGTCCCAGAAGAAAACGAGCCTGACTCAGTCCCGCAGCAGTGTCTGGCCCACAGGAGTCTATGTGCTCTGGTATTACAGTAAGCCTGTTAAGCGTGAATTTCCAGAACTCTTTGAAGCCTTTATTTAGAGAGAGCCTGAAAAGGGAGTAGGCTCTGGTGAATCAACTTCTTTGTGGTTAAGCAGAGAAACCTGATCAGTTGGCTGTTTATCTGCCTGCAGTGGAGAGGTGATGCTCCTGCAGAGGGGCTGTCTGGGGGGAGCAGAGCCTGCTGAACCTGCTCTGGAGTGTGGGAAGAACAGAGCAGAGCTGGTGGTGGTCTCAAGCAGAGCAGAGGTGTGTTCCCAGCACACCAGATAGCCCAGCCTGTCCCTGAGTCATGGCTGCTTGTGCCAGTGAGGTGGGAGGAGGCTCTGCACTTGCTGGGAGAGAACAATCCAGTTTGTTAATGGCTTTAAAGGGGCAGTTTGTTACAGTGTGGACTGGTCTTACAGCACCCAGTGACCTGCAGTGCTGTGTGGTCGGCTGTGGTGGGGTTTCTTGCCCAGTTCTTCCTTTTTTAGGCACCCAAGTCAAGTGTACCAGAATATCTACACTGCTCTGGCCTAAAGTAGTGCTAAGTGCTGGGTGGAAACCTATTTCAGTATGGCCAAGCTATAAAAAAAGAGGTTCCTCTCCTGTTTGAGTGCTGCTGACCCGAGGAAGGGTGGCTGTGGTCCCTGGCTGGCTGAAGTGCTGAGTGCTGGCAGGTCCTGGTGTCCATCAGCATTCCTGTGTGCCGGGGCGAGCGGCTGGCTCTGCTCCACTTGTCTGGCTGCATTTGGGCATCTGGACTTGCATTCCCCTCCCACAGGGCTCTTCTTGGGGCCAAACACTGCAGATGAAGATGTTGACTGCTTATGTATGTACAGCCTTGTTCTGCTTTGAAGAGAATAACTTGCTTAAATGCAGGCTACCCAGGGCACACAAAAGTGAGTTTACGTTGCCCAGGTCCCCTGAGAAGGATGGCAGGAAATTAGGATGTGTCTTGTTAAGGGGTTGTGATTAAAACTCTCCTGGACCTCACTGAGATCCTAAATACAGGGTGTTAGTGTACCAAGCTGGCAGCATCTGCTGCTTTGCACTTGAGAGCACTGGGAGCTGAGAGCTGCTGGGGCCGGTGTGGGACTCTTGCTGCAAGCTCTGACGGGAGCTTGGTCCCATCTGCACTGGGGAGTATCTGGCAGAGAGAGGCAGATCTCACACTCACTAGGAATATCTCCATGCCAGCCACCCACCTCAGCTGCACTGCCAGCACTCAGCCTCCTCTCCTAATATCCATCCCTCTGAGTATCAGAGGAGAAATCATAGATTCCTGGAATGGTTTAGGTGTGAAGGGACCTTAAAGCTCATCCAGTCCCAACCCCCTGCCACAGGCAGGGACACCTTCCACTAGAGCAGGTTGCTCCAAGCCCCTGTGTCCAACCTGGCCTTGAACACTGCCAGGGATGGGGCAGCCACAGCTTCTCTGGGCACCCTGTGCCAGCACCTCAGCACCCTCACAGGGAAGAGCTTCTGCCTCAGAGCTCATCTCAATCTCCCCTCTGGCAGGTTAAAGCCATTCCCCTTGTCCTGTCCCTACAGGCCCTTGTCCAAAGCCCCTCTCCAGGTTTCCTGGAGCCCCTTTAGGCACTGGAGCTGCTCTAAGGTCTCCCCTTCAGGAGCCTTCTCTTCTCCAGGCTGAACCAGCCCAACATCACTCTGAAGCTAAAAAAACCCAAAACCCGCCCAAACTCATCCTTTTTTTGCAGGAGGCAGTTCTGGAGAAAGGGGATGATGCTGGGGGAGTCCTTTTGCAGCATGTTTGGTGAGCAGAGAGGGGGTTGTGGCAGCAGCAGCGTGGTGGGGATTGGGGTGAAGGGCTGGACGGGTGCAGCCCATCACGATGCCTTGCATGCGGATGCTGCAGCGTTCCCTGCCTGTTGCTAAGGAGCTGCGGTTGCCTTTGGCAGCAGGGCTGGCAGATCCAAGGCATAGACTCTGTGGCATGTGGCTGTCCCCCTCGCACAGCCCCCGTGGCCTTGTTCACTGGTGAGTTTTACACCCTCACCTGACACGTGCAGAGCCAGGCTTGTTAAACACGCTCAGCCTGGGATTTCATTCCACATGTTTGAGGTGACCCCCTGCCTCTGAGGGCAGCCTCTGCTCTATCAGCACACTGTGATAAAACACTGTGATGCTATAAATAAACCTGCCAGCTCTACAAGGGAGAAAAGCCTTCCGTTTAAACAGGACCTTGTTCTGAACAGAGCCCAAGAGTCTGCTTTCTTCTAGTGGGATATATGTTGACCCCTGATTTTGGGGAGAACGTGGAAAACGTAGGTTTCCTGTTGGTCTCAGCTTGATGGAAGAAAGTGCTTGCACAGGGGGGAGGATTGACCTGCCTGGGAATGGACTTGGAGGCAATTTGCTACTCTGCTTTTCTAGGAGAACATTCTGTGTTTGCTAGAGGGAGAACACCCTCTGTGTGTCAATAGTACCTACATTGACGTGCCCTTCCTCATGCTGGTGTGGACTCTGGTTAAAAGAAGTCATGTGTAGCCAAAATAATGGCTGTGGGTCACTTTGTCCCTGTAGCAGAGCTGTCACTGCCCTGTTGTTGCTACAGGTGGAGTTTCTGGAGGCTGTGTTGGGGAGCTGGTCCAGCGTGCCTGCAGCATGGGGCTGTGTTGGGTGCGTCTGGGCTTCCTGCAGGCTGTGTGGGGCTGGGTCCTCCTGCCTTAGCCTGACAGCAGGCAAATACAGCCAGTTGTGGTGCTTAGGATGGGTTTTGCTGGGCTTGGGCTTGCTTTGCTGAAAGGTCAGGGCTAGGAAGAGACTGTCTCTTCCATTGCGTGAGTGATTTGGCTGGTCCAGCCTCTTGCAGGGTGCAGAAGGTCAGTGAAAGCTGGGGAAGGAATGGCTGAGCATCTCTTGCTCCTGGACACTAAATGATGCTAAAGCTTGTGGCACTGCAGAGGGGTGGTCCTGAGCCCCAGCTGGGCTTTTGCATGGCAGCAGCATTGCCCATGGGCAGCAGCACAGGGACAAAGACCGGTCAAACTGTAGCAGCGAGTCAGTGTTTCACTGGTGGTTCGCCGAAGCCTGTCTGCAGCCTCTGAGCAGAGCTCTCTTGGGTGACTTGTGTGATGGGCTGCGGGAGGTGGGATGTCCCCGTGGGTCATGGGGAGTAGCAGCCAAGTCCTGGTGTGCTGGAGGCTGCTGCTGGGCTGCGAGATGTGCTCAATGTGTGTCAGCTCCAGACAAGTCACCTCCTGGGGCCCGGCTACAGGCTTGGGTTTGAGCTGAGATGGAAAGCGTGAAATACTCCTCCAGACAACTCAACTCCTTCCACATTAGAGGCCGAGGCCCCTTCCTGCCCCTGTGCTGGGCTCTTGGGAAGGAAGGAGATAAAATCCTCCCCAGACAATCCTTAACCTTGCACTGAACCCTCCGCTGCCTCCAGCAGTGAGTGTAAGCTCTGCTCCTGCCTCACTGCCTTGTGACTATTTGTGTCTCAGGAGCTGACAGGATGGCCCCAGAAGGATGGGGACAGCTGAGAATTAATTAGGAGCTGTTGGTTTAATTATTAGTGTCACAGTATTCATGCATGAGGACTGGGCGCTGAGGGAGTAGCAGAGCTTGGGAGCTTCCAGCCTTCCTGCTTAGCAGACATGAGCCCTTTGTGTCTGGGGTTGTGCTGGTGTGTTTCTGTGTGAAGGCCATCAGTACAAAGGCCTCATCCTGCCCCTCTGGGGTTTTGGCTTCCTCAGCATCCACTTCTCATGGAGCTTTTCTAGGAATTCCCCAGTCTCCACAATTGGTTGAGAGTAACTCCCTCTGTCTATGGATCTTGGTGTCTCCCAGGCTTTCCCTTTTCCCAGCACCATCTGCCTCTGCTTTGCTGGCACTGTGTGTAACCCCAAACCCATCACCTTCGTCATATCCAGGGCAGGGACTTCACAGGGCCAGAAGGTCTCAGGGTGTACCAAAACTTGTGATCTCTGAACCCAGAGGTTTCACTCCGCGGTGGAGCTGCGGTGCCGTGTGCTGAGGTGGCTCCTGCTGCTGCTGTGACAGCCCATTGGTCTGTGAAGGGCAGATCCCCATGACCATCCATTGGGCACTGGCTGGGGCTCTGGGCAATCTGTCACCCCTTCTCCTGGGGCTGTTTCTGGCCTATGGGACATGCAGGGCCGGGGCAAGGAAGTGCATCTCGTTCCCGGCTCATGGGGTGCTGAGTCCCTGTAGCTCTGTGCGTACAGAGAGCAGCTTGAGGCAGTCTAGTTACAGTGTGGTGATCCTGCCTGCCCTGGCTCTAGTGGACAGGGATGCGGAAGGGGAGCTCTGGTTTGCTGCAGCTGTTTTCTATGAAATGAAGTCTTCTCGATGCACATTCACTTGTCTCCCCCAGCACTTTGATCCCCTCTGCTCCCCGTTATCTGATCCAGGCGTGCACAAGTTTTCCAAAGCACCTCTCGAGTCCGCAGGTACCTCTGAGCCTGTTGGCAGTGCACAGCCCGGTCCTGCGGGCGGTCACGGCACAGGCAAAGGGTGGCTTTGTGCCAGCCCCTCGTCCTGTGCTCGCAGGGCTGGAGCTTGTGTCCAACAGGCACGACTGAGGCCACGTGCTGCCTCGAGTGGGTGAAACCCCAGGGCTGGCTGCAACTGCTGGTCCAGAGCTTAGCACCAGCTCTTTGGCTGTCCTTGCAGTGGAAGGAGAATCATAGAATGGTTTGGGTTGGAAAGAACCTTACGATCATCCAGTTCCAACCCCCTGCCTTGGGCAGGGACACCTTCCACTAGAATGACGGGTTGGTCTGTTTGTCCTGTGGAAACTGCTGCTAAATGCAACAACCACCACCCTCAACTTCTGCTGCTTCCCCTCCCCACCCCAGAAACCCCAAACCGGCGAGGCTGTTGGTGTCTCCTTCCCTCTTCCCCTGCCTGTTGCCTGTCCCTGTTGCAGTGGGGGTGTGACATAGATGGGACTTGAAGCTGGAGGGGGCTGGCCCTGCTGCTGCAGTCACTGTGCTGGTGAGACTCTGCTTGCTCAGCACATGGCTGGGTTTTGGGAGCAGGGATGTGCACATCCAGCAGCTGCTTTCCTCTTGCCCAAGCTGCAATACCAGCTCACCCAAGGAGGGCATCTCACTCGGTCACCAGCAACAGTAATTTGAGGTCTAAGACTGCTCTTCTCAAATCACCTTGGAAGGCGGCAGACATGCCCAGCTCCTGCTATCTCTATTTTTACTTCATGCAGAGATGGATATGTCTCAACTGTCTCCTTTTATTTCCAGCATATGGCACGTAGTACGTTGCTAAGGATGTGTCTGGCTGGATGTGAAGCTGCCCACTTCCCAAATCCCTGGGGGCTGCAGGGGAGAAGACTCTTGTCTTCTGCATGGCTTCATAATTCCTTTCTTCTCTGCTTGCTGCTCTTTGCCTCCTCCCCCCACTTCTCTTCTCTGTGTTTATTCAGAGCAGCCTGGGTACACAGGGAGCAGGAACGTGGTGACCTGGGCCACTGGTAGCACTGGATTCCAGAGGCATTTATGGGTTTCTGTTAACTGGAACCGGCCTGTTCTGATGTAGAAAGAACTTCTTTGCTTTGTCGGCAGCTGGGCACAGAGCTTTCCTTGGGAAGGCTCAGACTGTGCATTTTGCTTCCTGACAGGGGTGCTGAGAAGCTTTGCCCCTCAGGTGGCTCCAGTTGCAGCTCTGGGGGTGCTGGTTTCCCAGAGCTGTCCCACTGACACTGTTTTTAGCTTGCAGCTGCCCCAGCTCCACATGCCTGAGCTGTGGCCATCAGCTGCCCCCATCCCTCCTCCTGCCTGTGGGCAGGAGCCCATACGGATCGCTGGGAGAGTCCCCAGTATCTTCCTCTGCCCGTGGGATGCTCGTGGAGAGGCTGATTTCATGGTGAGGCTGCTCCAAAACCTGGTTAGGAATAAGAGAAATCATAGAATCCCAGCCTGGTTTGTGTTGGAAGGGACCCTAAAGCTCATCCAGTTCCAACCCCTGCCACGGGCAGGGACACCTTCCACTAGAGCAGGTTGCTCCAAGCCCCTGTGTCCAACCTGGCCTTGAACACTGCCAGGGATGGGGCAGCCACAGCTTCTCTGGGCACCCTGTGCCAGCACCTCAGCACCCTCACAGGGAAGAGCTTCTGCCTCAGAGCTCATCTCAATCTCCCCTCTGGCAGGTTAAAGCCATTCCCCTTGTCCTGTCCCTACAGGCCCTTGTCCAAAGCCCCTCTCCAGGTTTCCTGGAGCCCCTTTAGGCACTGGAGCTGCTCTAAGGTCTCCCTTTAAGGAGCCTTCTCCAGGCTGACCCAGCCCAGCTCTCTCAGCCTGGCTCCAGAGCAGAGGTGCTGGTTTGACCTGTTGAACCTGGCACCTCTGAAGATAACCTGAGAGGAACAAAAGCCCTGTAGCTGTCAGGCTTTCCTGCTGGGCTTGCTCTGTGGTTGTGGGGATGAAATGGGGGGGGGGGCTGCCCTGGATCTGCTGTCCCCCAGCTTTGCCCACCCCAGGGGCAGCTGGGCGTCTGCTGGCTCCTCCAGGAGCCTGTGGGATGAGCTGGGACACAGATCCCTGTAACCAGCCACAGCCTCTCTCTCAGCCATGGGACAATTCATATGCTCAGAGCTGTTGTCAAACCTATTTCTCCCCCAGTGAGGTGCAGGAAGCTCATGTTTCCAAGATAGATTGGAGAAGATGCTCCATAACAAATCCTCTGCCACCTGAACTGCCCCGAGGCTTGCTCTACACCTAGTGACTTGGTGTGCCTGGTAACACTAAACTGGCAGCTCTGGAGAGCATACAGGGGAGAGTTTCTCCATTGCTGTGAAATTGCCTTCAAGCTTTTCATCTTGAGATGTTCCTATCTGGCTCTTTGGTTGTCCTCATGCGTCTGGAATGGCAGTCCCGGGATCTGCGATGGTCAGGAATGTCACTGGAGAGGGCTGCAGGACTGGGAGCCCCAGAGCCCCAGAGCTCTCCTCCCTCCAGGACCTGTTCCTCTTCCATAGGCACAGGCTGGCTACGACCACACCAGTTTGGGATGCTGGTGGTTAAGAAGCTCTGGAGCTGACAGCTCCTGTGCCTCTGATGGACAACTCCTTAGCTAGATGCAGTGAGACCTTTAGACACAGTTAAGTGTAGCCCTAATGCTGGTTACAGGGGTTCCACGATTGCAGCAGGGACCACCAGCCAAGGGTAGGCTCTGCACGTCCCACTACAAGCCCAGCGAGCCTTTGCTCACTGAGTCTGCCTGCTGTGGGAAGGGAGATGGTCCATAACATGTATGTGCCTGAACATTCCCACCCACCTGCCTCCCAGGAGCAGGAATGCCTCAGCACCGCAATGCAGCAAGCTCAAATTCAAGACCATCATCCCCGTATCTGGGCGTTGCAACAGATGGTGGTGATCTATAAACTCCTGTGGTGAAGGGAGCCTGAGGGGGAGCCTGTTGCTCCTGAAGGATGTGAATGTTCTGTGGATGTTCTCCAGTTCTTGGTTGGGTTTTTCTTGCTCTCAGCTCCTGTGTGAAAATGTGGGAGTGGAGCTGTTGAGTCTGGGCTTGATTTGACTTAAGCCATCCAAGTTCTGGGCTAACTCGAAGTGGGACAGGCTTGTTGTGAATGTAGAGATGTGGCAGTGCATCTGAGGTGGAAACATGAGATGTGGTACCAATGTGTGGGTACACTCCCTGCTCCTTCTGATGCTGAAGGCCCTATGTGGTTTTGGCTCTGCCATCTGGCAAAAGAGAGGGTTGGATGTTCCAAACCTGCAGAGGGTTTGGGGTGATGGTTTGCTTCAGGAGGGGACCAGTGTCTGTTCAGAGCACATGTGCCGTGGTTGGAGGCCATGCTCCCCTGGAAGTGCCTTGGAAGTGGCAATGCACATCCCAGACACGCACAAGTGAGCTGCTGCGTCAGCCTTGCTGCTCTGTTGCTGTGTGGTTAATGAGAGTTGGCATCTGGAGCTGTTTATCCATTGCCCTTGAGTATAAAACAGCACTTTGACTGCAACAGGCTCTGGTGTTCAAAGTCATGATCAGGCTGGGAAGGTACAGCAGGAGATCTGACGGGGAGAGGGCTGTTCCTTGTTGTGGGATGAGAGACTTTAAGCCCTGAGGAGCCCATTTCACCGGAATGCATGCACCAAGGCACCAGTAGGGCACTGGGGGAAGAGCTATACGTTCCCCCTGCAGAGAGGCTTGGGTTTGGGTTTCTTTCTACCCTGTCCTGAGTCAGTGTGGAGGACAAGGTGGCACGAGCCAGGCAGGAGCTCTAGAGGGCATTTGAGGTGGTTGTGTGCAGCATCACACAGCCCTTGGTGGCTGAGGAGGCTTGGGGAAGGGGAGAGCTCTGAAGCCAACGTGAATTGGCCTCCTGCCTCCCAGGGAGATGCTTCCTGTGAGACATGGCTTGTATAGAGGGGAGCAGATGGGTGAAATGGGAAGAGAGTCTGTCTGGTGGTTCCTGCCAGCAGAAGTAGTCACACAGCAAATCCAGTGAGGGAGTTCTGTGGGATCCATTAAAGCTGCTGCAAAACCTGGTGACAATCAGGACAGGACATGTTCAGCCGGGACAATGCTGAAGGCCCGGTTTGTGCTGTGGTAGGTCTGTCTGCATCCTCCCTGCATGGAGCAGCACTGCAGGTCATGTGCTGTGAAACAAGGCCAGTCCATGACGTTTGTCTCTGTGGTCCAGTGTCGACATCAGAGCTTGATTTCAACCTGTTGTGAATTGGCCAAGACTAACTGAAAACGTCTTGTGGGTACCTCTTCTGAAAGCCGTTGTGCAGGTTGGGCTCTGGGGTGGCTTTCCCAAGGAAAGGCACAAACATAGCTCAGATTTACCCTCCTTGCTTTGGGAGGGTCAGATGGCATCTCGGGTGCTTCCAGACCTTGCTGTGTGGCTTTGCTGTAAGCCCTGGGTCTCTAACAGGAGGAAGAAGCCACTTGCAGTGGCCACAAAGGTCTCTGCTGTCAGCCTGAGTGCTGAGGCTGATGTGCATGTTGGGAGGGGATATTGCTTCATCTGGGAGCAAGCTAGAGAGAGGGTTATCTCTAGTTGAGCTGGAGTCACTGCTGGTAAAGGTTTCACAGTGCAAGGGGGCCAGGAGTTCGAAGGTGATAACATCTGGGAATAGCACTGGGGTAGCAGGGACTGTGCAATTGTGTGAAGAGTAAGGGGAAGACATGCTTCTGAAATGAAAACATGACCAGATTCCTTTGCTCCATTTTTCTACCCTGTGTGTGTTTCATGAGGCGCTGCTCCTGCACAAGTGCCTGAAGCAAATCTGAACCTGAGGTTTTGCTTTCTCCCAGAGCTTACGTGTGTGCTTTCTCTCCACAGCCATCAAGGTGAGCTGTGTTGGATCCTGTGGGGTATCTAACAAGATCAATGACACAGCATGGACTGTGGAGGAGCAGTACTTTAACAGCACGCTGTCTCTGGCAGACAAAGGTAAGGTCCACAAAGACGTGGTAGAGATCTGTGGTTCTGAAATGCTCAACAGAAATGTGTTGCCAGACTTCATCATCTTCGCGGTGTGCAATACTCCTTCACAGGCTGCCTTGGCCTGCGCACAGAGGATGGGAGCCAGTATTAGAGATCAGAATAGCTTAGAAGGAGCTGTGCAGAGAAGCATCGTGAATAGCTGCAGAGCTTGGCAGCCACCCTGCAGACACTGCTCGCATGCTCTTGCCCTGCTCTGCCTGAAATGGAGCTGCCAGCAGTGACTTCTCTGCTGTTTCAAGGCCTCGTGGGCTCACTCTGCTTCCTATGTATGTTGGCTATGGTGGTCACAAAATACTGATCAAAGCTGGTCAGCAGAACCCACTTGCAGGCCAGGAGTAGTTTGCACTGAAAGGGATGTGGAGGTGTTGCTTGTCATCCAAGAGACATGGCAGGAACAGCCTAGGGCAAGTTACCACCGCACCCCCATGAGGCGAGATGCCCAGAGATAGCAATGGGGTTGTGTTATCCTCTGGGGTAAAGTGACACCAGCAGCCTCTGGGGGCTCTGGGCTGGAATGAATGCTGCCTTTCTGCTGGTAAATAGGTCAGCTCACCACAAATAATTCATGCTGTGCTCTGGCTCCTGTTGAAATCAAGACGTGCCAGTGTTCACCTGCCGAAGGCAGCGGCTGTAGCAGTAACTGAAACATGGCAAAAGCCCGGGGTGGCAGGAGCTCAGCCCTCCAATGCTGTTTTATCTCATAACAGGAAATGGGTAAACCTGAAGTGGCAGTTTCTGCTACCTCAGCAGTTTTCCAAGCAGAGCTGTAGCATTGTGGGGAGACTGACCTCATCCTCATAGCAACTGGCAAGAGCACTGCTTGCTCTCAGGCCTGGAGAAGGGAGACAGCCCTGTGCCTGGCTCGTAGCCCAGGGGCTGCAGTTGGAGGTGAACTGCCGGGGAGGGCAGTGAGAAACGTTCCTGCCCAGGTTTGGATGTGGTGCTGAGCACAGGCAGAGAGCCCAGCTGTGAATGTCAGGGGCGCAAAATCCCAGAGGATATACGGTGCTGCAGGCCACTGAGCTGAGGTGGGAGCTGGAGGCTGCAAATGATTGTGGTCTTCTGGAGAGGTTTAAACCTGCCACTGCACTGAAAAATCCACCTTCCAACTTACATTTCTAATATTTAATGATTCGAGGGAGAGCTGTGGTGCTGTGGTTGGTTCTGTGCTGGTAAAGCTGAGCAGTGGCGAAAGCCAAGCAGGAGGTAGGAGTGGGAAGGGTGGGTGTGCTCTTCGTTGGTTGTGCAGCCCCTGGGAGAGTTTGATAGTCAGTTCTTGTGAAGTGGCCCTTGGGAGCCATCCCTTTGACAACTAGGGCCAGTGTGGAAGGATGCAAGGAAAATGGCTACACCCTTTCATGGCTCTGAAGTGTCCCCTTTGAATTCCAAAGACAGCCAAAATCTGGTATTCCCAGCTGGTATTGCAGTTCATGGACAGCCCTGGGCTTTTAGCTGTTAATTTCTGGCCTGAGGCTTTATGTGTCGCCTGGTGCAGTGCTGCTATCTGTGAACTGCCAGTGTTACAGACTCTGCCAGCCTGAGACTTGAATGGGTGCCCAGGGCAGGGCTGGGTTCTGTGCTGGAGCTGCTCCTGGAGCTGCCCAGCTCTGTGATGGGACAGACCGGGCTGGCTGAGGGCTTCCAGAGCTACCGCAGCTCCAGGCCAGTGAGGAGAGAAATGGTAGTGCAGGACTTGTAAGGACATGTAGGGACAGGCCAAGGGGAATGGCTTTAACCTGCCAGAGGGGAGAGTGAGATGAGCTCTGAGGCAGAAGCTCTTCCCTGTGAGGGTGCTGAGGCGCTGGCACAGACTTTTCCCAGAGAAGCTGTGGCTGCCCCATCCCTGGCAGTGTTCAAGGCCAGGTTGGACACAGGGGCTTGGAGCAACCTGCTCTAGTGGAAGGTGTCCCTGCCCGTGGCAGGGGGTTGGGACTGGAGGAGCTTTGGAGTTCCTTCCTACCCAAACCATTCTATTATTCTAAGGTATTATATGACTTATCAGAAATGTAGTGAATTGAAGGGAAAGTGTGTTCTTTAGGACTGTGCTAGAAAGCTGAGGTGTGTTGTCCTGTGGTTACTGTCCAGTGTTGCAAAGCTACAGTGCAATTATGGGGAAAAGCCTGGTCCCAGCTACCAGCAATCAGTCGGGGGCAGTGTGCCAGGTACCTGGTCACTGACCTCTGTGTGCTCTTCTGCTTTCTGTGTCAAAGTGGACACAGCAACTGGGATGTGCCAGCCTCTGGCTCCCAGCTGCAGGGATGCAGCTATGGACAGGGTGGGCATGTCTGTGCGTGGGATTGTAGCCAAGGACAGTGCTTGTGGAGCATTTGCTCTTTGTGCAACTGGTACAAGCCCAGGAGTTACTGTCCTGGACTTGCAGTGCTTGTCCCATATCTGTCTTCAGGCAGGATGGCTGTTCCCTGCGAGGACACAGCAGAGCGAGCGGTGGGATGTACATGGGAGGGGGCAGCGTGGATCTGCCTTTGGACCCGAGTCCTGCAGCAGAGATGGGTTTGAAGCTGTCCCTTGCAGTTACACTGGGCTGTGTGGATGTGGAAACAAGAGCCCTGGGGCTGGCACTGCCCCAGCCTGTAGCATGGGGAGTGAGATAACTGCTGTCACAGCCTGGCCTGACACTGATGCGTGTCTGGGCTGGCGGAGCAGCAGGGAAGCCAGGCTGCTTCTCCATGTCTGTGCCTCCACACGTGCCTGGCTCTGCCTGTCTGTCTGCCTCCCCCAAGGGGGCTGCTGGCAGTGTGGCGCCTGGCTCGGCACAGCAACAGCAGGGCAGGGGTTTGCTGTGGGAGTCGTGCAATGGCCTGGTGCAGGCAGGGCCTCAGCACTGGCTCGGCCACAGCTCCCTGTGGAATAGCTCTCAGCTGCTCTGGCCTTTCCTGACCAGTGTGAAGCAGCTTCGGACAGATGGACCGTGCCTTGGTGCCTGCTGTGCTCAGAGCTGTCCCATTCCCTGTGACTCCAGCCAAGAGCATTCCACAGGAACGAGCTGTTCCAGTGTCTGCCAGAGAAGCTGTTTGAGGGGCAGCTGCCTCTGGGGACCCGCACCCTGTGCTCATGGGTGCTCCCTGGGGTGCCTCCCTGCAGGTCTGACACCTGGTGGGGAGGGGAAGCTGAGGCAGGCAGGTGAGGAAACACTCCTGGCTCTTGGGGCACAGGGTGCTGAGCTCGCTGATGGGTGATGGCAGGAGCCCGGGTGAGTTAATGGAGTCGGAAGCATTTCTGAGGAAGGAGCACGTGGCCAGCCCATGGCTCCTTCCCTGGCCAGCATCTGACAGCCACCAGTGAAAAGCACCACCACGAGCAGAGGTTTCAGTGGACAAATGCTGTGGTGGCATATGGGACAGTCGTGTCACATGCATAAAGCCATGCAAAGCCCCCTGGGGTGATTATGTGCCTGTTCCTCAGGTGAGGGCTGGCTGTGCCAGCCCTTCCTCCTCACACCTTGAAGAGCAAAGGGTAGAATGGAGGGCAGGACCATGGGAGGCCACATGTGTCAGGTGGAGGAGCTGCCTTTCTGCAGTCCTGCGAGAGCATTTATCTGTAAAAGGGGATAGAATCCCAGCCTGGTTTGTGTTGGAAGGAACCTTAAAGCTCATCCAGTTCCAACCCCCTGCCACAGGCAGGGACACCTTCCACTAGAGCAGGTTGCTCCAAGCCCCTGTGTCCAACCTGGCCTTGAACACTGCCAGGGATGGGGCAGCCACAGCTTCTCTGGGCACCCTGTGCCAGCGCCTCAGCACCCTCACAGGGAAGAGCTTTGGCCCACTGTTACCTCCCAGCAGCACAAATGGAAAATGAATGGAAGAAGGGGAGAAATTTGCTTCTGCCTCAGAGGACTCTGCAGTTCCTGTTTCCCCCTTACAACAATGCTGTTACCTCCCCTTTTGAACCTGTGCATCAAGGGGGAGCAGCATGTCCCTGCTGGAGGGGGAGCTGGCAGCAGGGCTGTGCCCTGGCATGCAGGGTGATGCCAGGCTCCCCGCTGGCACCATCCCCAGCCCTCTTGCAGAGGCCTCATCCAGCCTGATAGCATCACCTGATGTTGAGGGAGGTTCCCTGGTGTCCCCAGGGCCATGCAGCCAACACATCTCTGGCTTGACCTGACATGTGGCTCATGTAGGGATGGTGCAGGAGGCAGGCTCAGCCTGGAAAACAACCACCTCACTCCTTCCCTTCCCACATCCTGAGCAGTAACTGAAAATCAGTGATCTGTGCTTTTGAGGACACAAGGAGGGAAGGGGAGAGGAGGTTTGCAAAGCCGTGGAGGCTTGGATTGCTCTTTAAGCATCTAGGAATGACTGTGTACTTCACCCACACGCCTCTGCACTGAAATAAGTGAGGGGGCACGTCGTCCTCTGTAGCATCAGCTGTTGCTGTATTACACACTGTTTTGGGGTATTTTAGGGGTGTACATTGTATGAGAAAGGAGGCAGGTCCTGAAATAACCCAGATGCCTGCTTTGCAACATAAGGCACTTATTTAAGGCATTGGCCTCATCCTTAATTTCCCTTCTCATCCCCCACCTTGGAGCAGCATCTGTGGTGTGGAGGACTCAGCCTTGCTCTGAGCATCTGCAGGTTGGTGATGGGTGGGTTTGCTGCAGAGGATCCTGCTCATGTCCCTGCTTGTCCCTGCTTGAGCAGAGCTGTGTCTGTGCTCTGGGAAAGCCTCTGGCTGGGGCTGAGCAGGAGCTGGAGGCAGAAGGGAGGTCACACAGCACATGGGTGGCTCTTGGGGGAGGCTGTTATTTGCCTCCTGAGGGGAGGCTGAGGCGTGATTTGCTTTTCCCACTTGGTAGCTGGAGAGGTGGAACAGTGCAAACCTCCTGGAGCTCAGCAAGGCCAAGTGCAAGGTACTGCTCCTGGGTCGGGGCAGTCCCAGCACAGACACGGGCTGGGGGAGACTGGATGGAGCAGCCCTGAAGAGGAGGACTTGGGGGTGGTGGGTGATGAAAAGCTCAACATGAGGCAGCAGTGTGTGCTTGCACCCCAGAAGGATGTGGGCCTGTTGTAGTGAGTCCAGAGGAGCCCATGAAGATGCTGTGAGGGCTGGAGCAGCTCTGCTCTGGAGCCAGGCAGAGAGCTGGGCTGGGGCAGCCTGGAGAAGAGAAGGCTCCTGAAGGGGAGACCTTAGAGCAGCTCCAGTGCCTAAAGGGGCTCCAGGAAACCTGGAGAGGGGCTTTGGACAAGGGCCTGGAGGGACAGGCCAAGGGGAATGGCTTTAACCTGCCAGAGGGGAGATTGAGATGAGCTCTGAGGCAGAAGCTCTTCCCTGTGAGGGTGCTGAGGCGCTGCACAGGGTGCCCAGAGAAGCTGTGGCTGCCCCATCCCTGGCAGTGTTCAAGGCCAGGTTGGACACAGAGGCCTGGAGCAACCTGCTCTAGTGGAAGGTGTCCCTGCCTGTGGCAGGGGTTGGAACTGGATGAGCTTTAAGGTCCCTTCCAACACAAACCATTCTCTGAGTCTCTGACTTTGTTCCTGGTGCTGGTTTTTGTTGGGTCCTCCTTTTACAAAGAAATGCAGTCGGGGTGGGGGGAACCGTGCTCGTGTGGGGGGTGTTGGTTTCTGGAGGTGTCAGCAGTGCAGCAGTACAGTACACCAATTGCAGTGAGTACAGAATAGCACCACTTGTGCCCACTGTGCTGCTCTCTGGCAGAGCTGCTTCTCTTGATCCGATACAAAGCAGTAATTCAGCTGTGTGGGGCCCCCCTCCTGCTCCTCTCCCCTCCCCTACTGCAGCTCCAGCCTTATTCAGGCAGAGAGGAGCAGGTCCATCGAGTGCTGGTACCCATACAGGCTGTTTTCCTTGTACACCTTGTATCTCTGCACACACAGCTCCTGCCCTGTGGATGGGTTGTGCACGCAAAGGTAGATTTTTGCTGGTTTTCATTCCCTTTAAATCCTGCTTGTACCTGAGCTGACCCATGCAGGGAGCTGGCTGGAATTCCCAGCTGACCTGACTTCTGGCAGCTTGTTCCTCACTGGGAAGGCACTGCAGGGAGTTCCTGGCTGCTCCACACACACATTTCTTGCACAAAGAGCTAAGGAGGGGCAGATGTGCATCACCTCTTCTCTGGGGTGGTTCTCTGCTGGCCTGGCACAACACCTTCACAGCCAACAGTTGGCACAGGGTGAGGATCCCGGCTGGCAACTGAACTGCAAGAGCTCAGTGGCCACAGAGCAGGCACTGGGAGACTTTGGTCTGTTGTTCTGTGCTCCCCAGCACATGGTGAGTGCTGGAGGGTGCCTGTGGACACTGGTGAGCTGTTAAGGATGTGCTGGTGCCAGCTCCTGGCCACACTGCTGCTGGGTTCAGGAGCAGTAACTATAGGTTCAGCCCAGGAAAACCATGTGGAAGGAGCTGCAGTTGCCTTGGGTTGCAGCAGCTTCCTCAGCACTTCCCGATTTCTTGCCTGAATAGATCAGTGTTAATCCTTGGAGGATTTTTGCAGCGTTGCTGTACTGCCAGATCCTGCTAATTCACTGAAAATGTCCTTGGAACCTGCTGGCACAGGGATTTCTGAGCAGTGGAGCCCCAGTCTCAGTGCTGGGCTTTCTGGGGTGTTTTCTTCCTCTCGCTGCACCTCCTGTGTTAGAAAGGTTTGTCTCTGCTGCGTTAACCATACTGGAGCACTGGAGGTTGTTCCTACTGTGTGTTGGTGTGAATGCAAATCCTGTGTGAGTGAGTAGTAGGGCCAAGAGTACCCTGGGGTGCATGGGGGGGAGTGTGGCAGCAGGTCGAGGGAGGTGATTCCTCCCCCTCTACTGACCCTCGTGAGGCCACATCTGGAGCACTGTGCCCAGTGCTGGGCTCCTCAGCACAAGACAGACAAGGAGCTGCTGGAGAGGGTCTGATGGAGGCCGCAAGGATGCTCAGGGGTCTGGAGCATCTCTCTGATGAGGAGAGACTGGAGGAGCTGGGCCTGGTCAGTCTGGAGAAGAGCAGCCTGAGAGGGGATCCCATCAATGCAGATCAGTAGCTCAAAGGCAGGTGCCAGGAGGATGGTGCCAGACTCTTTCCAATGGTGCCCAGCAACAGGACAAGGAGCAATGGCCATGAACTAAAACACAACAAGTGTCACCTCAACATGAGGAAGAACTTCTTTCTGTTGAGGGTGTCAGAGCCCTGGCACAGGCTGCCCAGGGGGGTTGTGGAGTATCCTTTTCTGGAGCCATCCCAAACCCACCATGGACACGTTCCTGTGTGACCTGCTCTGGGTGGCCCTGCCTTGGCATGGGGTTAGACTGGATGATCTCCAGAGGTCCCTTCAACCCTCACGATTCTGGGATTCTAGGTTCCTGCTTTGAATGGGAGCTTGGAACCAGCTGGGGACTGTGCTCCCTCGCTGCTGGGCACCAGCTCTGCTCGGGAGCAGGAGAGCTCTTGTTTGAGCAAAACTAAGCTGAGCTGAACACTGAGCCTTTCCCTGGCAGGTCTGGCTGTGCTTGCTGGCAGGTCGCTCTTCTGGCTCCCTCTGAGGCCCCTGTGCCTGCTGCAGGGATGGCACAAGCAAACGTATGCATTTCTGCTCATTTGCTACAGTTTGTAATCCTGTGTGTTAGCCTAATCCAGCCAAGGCTGAGTTGGAGTCCTCACACTGAAGCTGCAATGGCTGAGCATTGCCTGAAGTGCCCTGGCACAGCTGAAACTCATGCTTCCCATCTGACATCTCTGATACAGCCTCTTGCAAGCTGAAAGAGCTCAGACCTTCTTGCTTCTACATCCAATATTCGATTTTCTGGGTTGCAAAAGTGGATGAGGAGGGCAGGGGGGAGCAGGGTGCTGCTGTCAGGGCAGCAGTGAGTGATGGTTCTTCCTGTGCCTGGGGAGCCGCTGTCCTGTGGCACAGTGCGGGCACAGGGCTGCCTGTTTCTCCCTCAGAAAGTGGAAACACAAACCTGCTGCTTTCCTGCTCTCTGCCTGGACCTGAGCTGTGCATCATCGACACTGGCATCACTCAGCATCTTTGGAGAAACTCACCTTCCCTATGGGAGAGAGAGGGCTGATTTTAGGCAGCAGGAAGACGATATTGCTACAGGCGGTGGCAGGGGGACCAGCAAGCACCAGGTACCTTCCCTGTGCTGCATGTTTTGGCCAGCACAGTTAATGCATCACTTGCTAAGTAGCCAGAGAGAAATTGCCATATGGCCTGGCCTGCTGTTCCTCTGCTAGAAGAACCAGAAAATATGTGTGCTCCAAAGGCACAGCTTGTTCCTGCTCCAGCATCCGCATGTGCAGCAGCAGGGAGCAGAGCCACTGCCGTCTGCTTGGCAGGTACTGGCCAGGAGAGCTGGGGGTCAGGGCAGAAGCCCTATTACAGGGGCATGTGCTGACAGGACAATGAGAATGGCTTTAACCTGCCAGAGGGGAGATTGAGATGAGCTCTGAGGCAGAAGCTCTTCCCTGTGAGGGTGCTGAGGCGCTGGCACAGGGTGCCCAGAGAAGCTGTGGCTGCCCCATCCCTGGCAGTGTTCAAGGCCAGGTTGGACACAGGGGCTTGGAGCAACCTGCTCTAGTGGAAGGTGTCCCTGCCTGTGGCAGGGGTTGGAACTGGAGGAGCTTTAAGGTCCCTTCCAACCCAAACCAGTCTGGGATTCTGGGATTCTATGATTTCAGCCACTCCTGGCTCCTGTGCCTGGGGTGCAGGGACACCTTCCAGGCTCCTAGTTGTGGTTATGGAACAAATAGTATCCTCCTCTTTGGAGAACAGACGGAGCAGTAAACAGAATATTCATCTCTCACCCTAGTCTGGCCATAGATGAAGCCTGGTGAGGCAGAGGTGTATGTGGTACCACACACTGTGGTTGCTGGTCCTGCAGCCTGCCGTGTGCTCAGATCTGGGCTGTCTCTCCCAGCACACCAGAGTGTGAGTTCACAGGGGTGAGTAACAAGGCTTGGCTGAGTCTGTTGTGTTTGTGCATCAGTGATCAAGGCATCTCCCAACCCTCTTCTGGATCCTCTCCAGTGCCTTACCCCCGCTGGCACCATCCTGGAGGTCCTGGCTCTGTCGCAGTCAGCCTTGTGGAGACATGACTGTGACCGCCCGTGGCGTCCAGCTCCACAGGGATGGGGGAGCCAGCCTGGGAGGAGGTGTTTGGCAGATGTCCCTGTGGTGGCTCTGGTTTGAATGTGGCCCACTGGTAAGACTGGCCTGTTTGCACGGGCCACTAAAGGAGAAAGCTGCAGAACAGCCCTGGGAAGCACAGGCAGGACACAGCAGGTAGGGGTTAGTGTCCTTGTGTGTGTGTGTGTGTGGTTGGTTCCTCCTGAGCCCCAGGAAGTTCCTGCTCTCATGCCAGGGCAGAGGCTGCCAGAGGACCTTCCCCAGCCTTGGCTGCAACTTCTTGCTCTTGGAGGGATGATGGCTTTGAAGGGCTGGTCACTTCCCCTGGCTGCACTGCTCAGAAGAGTCTTTCAGCACCTGAGCTGCAGTGGAGTAAGCTTGACTTGGATTTAACAGTGTAAATAGAGACATGTGGTCATTTCACCCACACAGGGTTATGATGGTGTCATGTTTTCCCTGTGGTTGTGCAGTGATGTGCTGGTTTGCAGTGAGGTGAGCACAGGGAAACCGTTGTGGGTTGCAGCAGAGCTGTCTGCAGGGAGAGGATGGTGCATCCAGCCCCTGGGTGGGCTCTGGGGCATGGTCAGCCTGAGCTTTGCATAGAAACCCCATAAACCCTGGGGAAAGCCTCGGAATTTCTGTCCCTTCACTACACATCAGGGTGACTAGATGCCCCGAGTGCTGCCGGATGGTGCTGCAGCACTGGGGTCTGTTGTTTCATGCAGGGCTGGGGTGTGCTCCCCATCACTGGAGATGTTTTGGAGGCTCTGGTTGTGGAGCAGAGCCCCCCCTGGGCCTGGCATCACCAGGTCACCTCCTGGGGACCCAGCAGAGGACTTGGCGTCACCCCTCTGGATCAAGGTGTTTCTTCTCCACATGATCAGGTCTCCTTCATGTCCTCTAGCACAAGTGAACCACTCCTTATCCCAGTGTGGAGGGGAGCAGCTGAGTCGTGAAAGGGAGAGTCTGTTTGCTTCCCGACTGGATTCCTCCCCTGGATTCGGGGACATCTCCAAGGTCACTCTCTGCTGTGCACTCTAGGACTGCTTTTGCACACCTCTGGCTGTTGCTGCTGCTCCTGCTGTCTGGGCTTGTTTGTTTTCCAGCCCGTCTGGGGCAGCAGCTCCTTTCCCTCCAGGAATGTTTAGGGAGGATGTTTCCAGAGGCCGTGCGGGGGCTGCTGGTCACTGCTGGCTCGGCTCCTATCGGAGGAAAGGCTGCAGCAGGTATGGCCCCGCAGCAGCACTCTGCTAATGCAGCTGCCTCTGCTGCCTAATGACTTTCCCAAGGTATTTTTAGCTGCACGTAAACTTCGGGAAAAGCTTTTTTGCAGCCAAGCACACTGTGGCCTTTGTTCAGGTTTCTGGGAATAGGGAGGTAATGGCTCAGTGCGGCTGCAGTGGCTTGCACAGCCCATTGCCCTCACAGTGTGTTTGCAAGTGGCTCAGGAGCATTCCAGCCTGGTCCATGGGGCTGTAGAGACCCCTTGAGTGATGCTGACCTGCTCTCACCCATGCACTGTCTGTGGCTTGGTTTGGCAAAGCTGCTGGTTCAGGAGCAGCTTGCAAAGGAGCTTTCACAAAGGGCTGCTCCTCCTGGGCATGCTGGGGTGTCCATCAGAAGAAACCATCTCACCTCTGCCTGTTGCTAACCGCTGTCTGTTGCAAAGTCAACTTGCATGTGCAATTAGCACATTAAATGTCCTGTTCTGTGACAGGGAGTTGGAACTTAAAGTCTTTTCCAACCCAAACCATTCTGTGATAAATAGCTCTGGCACTGGACTCCAACACTGCTTTCTGCCTTCCACACCAGTGGCTTCTCAAACCAACAAAATGCCCACTCCAGGCTGCTGAGGATGTCCCCAGCCAGACACAGGGCCCCTTCACATAGCCCCTTCGCCAGTGACCTCCCAAAGAGCTTCTGTGCTTGCAGTAAGGGCAAGAAGTGCAGGGGTTCAGCTGGGGGTTATCATAGAATCACAGAATCAACCAGGTTAGAAAAGACCTTTAAGATCATCGAGTCCAACCTTTACTCCAGGACTGCCAAGGCCACCACTAACCCATGTCACTAAACTAGAGTTGGGGCTCTACAAGCAGCCAGCTGTTTGCCAGCTGTGCTAGCAAATGAACCCACATGCAGTGGTGGCTGCACTGCTGCGTAGGATCTGGGTGGTTGGTCCAGCCTGCTGGAGAGTTCCCTGGATGTGGAGGATCTTAAGGCTGGGATAAAGATAAAGATGCTTCTCTCTCTTTGAGGTAAGGAGATTGTGGGCTGGAAGGAGCAGGTCTGAAAACAAGAGCCACTGCTAACTGCCTGCAGCATCTCTTTGCTCAGTGGAGTGAAGAATAGAGCTGGCTGCATTGCCCTGGCTCTGTGCTTGGCACAGGGCTGAGGTCTGGGCTCTGGTGGCCATGGGCCAAGTACCACTGCTCCTGCACCCTCAGTCTGTGTGAGCTGTGACAGCGCATGGCTTCAGTCTGGAGTAACTGCTCTCGGAACTCCTTGCTGGCAGTGAGGAGCAGGAATGGGCTTTTCCAGCCTCGGGGGCAGCTTGTTGCAGGCAGGAGCTGCAGGAGAGAGTTCCAGGCTGCAGGTGGGGTCACAGCAGGTCTGAGCGTGATTTTGGGGTGCTTGGGCTCGGTCTGAGCTATCAGGGTGGTCTGTGCTGTCCTGTGCGCACTTCTCATCTGGTGACTTATTTTGGAGGCTGGGCTACCTGTGTGGAAACTGCATCAGTGCCACTGAGTCACACGGTGGCTCTGACAGCCAAACCACATCCAACAGGCTGAGAGCTGGGCTGGTTCAGCCTGGAGAAGAGAAGGCTCCTGAAGGGGACACCTTAGAGCAGCTCCAGTGCCTAAAGGGACTCCAGGAAACCTGGAGAGGGGCTTTGGACAAGGGCCTGTAGGGACAGGCCAAGGGGAATGGCTTTAACCTGCCAGAGGGGAGATTGAGATGAGCTCTGAGGCAGAAGCTCTTCCCTGTGAGGGTGCTGAGGCGCTGGCACAGGGTGCCCAGAGAAGCTGTGGCTGCCCCATCCCTGGCAGTGTTCAAGGCCAGGTTGGACACAGGGGCTTGGAGCAACCTGCTCTAGTGGAAGGTGTCCCTGCCTGTGGCAGGGGGTTGGAACTGGATGAGCTTTAAGGTCCCTTCCAACCCAAACCAGGCTGGGATCCTCTGTGAGTGATGCTGGCCATGCGTATTGCTGGGAGAGTGTGTTGCCTTGCTCGGTGCTGCAGTTGGGAGTGACCTTGAGAACCCCTGGGTGTCTGCAGGGGGTTAGAAACTCTGAATGTGAAGTGCTCACAGGTTCACTTCCAGCTGGTTTTCTGTTGGTGCACATGAGCTGGGCGGGAACTCACCCAAAATGACTCATTGGATCGTGCTGCCTGTAATGTAGAAGAGGGAATTCCACTTTGTGGAGTCTGTGGACTTATCCTAAGGGTCCTGGAAAGGCTGTGGGGTTTCATGCTCATAGCAGGAGGCTTGGAATCACTGTCTGTGTGTTCATCTGCTGGTCAGCCAGCTGGAAAGCATCCAGGTCTCAGTGGAAACTCAGTGGTCACTGCCCTCGGGGACTCCCATCTCCCTTCTGCACTGCAATAAGTGGACTTGCTCCCTCTCCCTTCCAGATGGAGCGAGTCCCCTCACTGCAGCGCAGAAGCTGCACAGGAGAGTTGATGTACTCCAGTGTACCAATTTGCTTTCCGAAAGTAAGGATAACGGGTGTAAGATCACGGTTGAATGGTGCCCAGTAGAAGTCAGGAACCCTTGAGTCATTTTAGCCAGCCTTTACCCTGTCACCAACAAGCGAAGGCACCTCAGCTGCTGCCCTGAACGGAGCGAGGCTTCCCCCAGGGGGAAGGGAGAAGGTCCCAGGCCCCAGCCCTGCAGGCAGCGTGGCAGCGGTGGCTTTGTGCCTCCCCCTGGTGACAAGCGCTGGCGTTGCACTGTAGGCTCCATAATCCGGGTTTATTTGGGGGCCGGGGCGGGGATCACCGGGAGGTGCCCTGGGTGCGGGGATGGAGTGAGCAAGTCTGCTCCTCCCCGTGAGGGCATGGACACACATCTCTGCGTTCTCTCCTGTGTTGCCTTTGCAGCGGTACACAATGGGATGCCTGTTATATCATAGAGTCATAGAATCAATGAGGTTGGAGAAGACCTTTAAGCTCCTCGAGTCCAACCGTTCCCCAGCACTGCCAAGGCCACCACTAACCCATGGCACTGAGGGCCTCATCTACACGGGGTGTGAACACTTGCAGGGATGGTGACTCCAGCGCTGCCCTGAAGCTTATCACTTACTCTGCCTGCCCTTGGGCTGCAGACAAGGGTGCTCACTAACTGGGGTGTCCTTAGGTCCCCATGGGGTGGCTGAGTGAGCAGAGGGGCAGCGCTGCAGCTCTTCATAACATGAAGGATGCACCGAGTCAAACGCCACCTCCCCTGGGTCGCAGTGTCTGGGGTGGATTTACCCTTTTCTCTCCCCCACCTCCCCATCACATAATCCCCTTAATCCTGTGACAATAGGGCTCTTACTGTCAGCTCTGTGGTGCCAGTGCTGCTGAGGTGCAAGCTGTCTCCTCCACCATGCATCAGTGCAAGAGCTGCCCAAACCTAGAGTCTTCATTCCTCCAGCAACGGTCCTACAAAGCAGAATAAACCCAGCTTGATTGGATGGGAATCCTGGTCACCTCTTTAAATGCAGAACCTCTCATCTTTACATGTATTTAACAAGTGTTGATAAACTTTAGTGCTTTTCTTACTGAAAGCAACTTTGGGAGCTGCCTGATGTCACCACATCACCCTGCAGGTACAGTTCAGCCATCACACTGCCTGGGAGGGAATCAGAATCCAGATGGGAGTGCTGGAGGGTGGATGGGGCTGGGGTGTCTGAATCTGTAGCTGTTGTTTTAGCCATGTGCTGAGCCTTGAGGGTGCATGATCAGCACCCTCAAGGCTGCCATTGCAAAGCAGGTGTCCTGGGTTCAGCTTAAACCACGACAGCAGGGTGTGGTTGAAGAAAACAAGTATGGAGGTTTTAACACTGGAAATCTTTTTCTTAGGTCTTAGATATAAGGAAGAAGTTCTTTACTGTGAGGGTGCTGAGGCGCTGGCACAGGTTGTCCAAAGAAGTGGCAAATCTCCATCCCTGGCAGTGTTCAAGGCCAGGTTGGACAGAGCCTTTGGCAACATGGTCTAGTGTGAGGCCCATGGCCAGGTGATGATCTTGAGTCCCTTCCAACCCAAACCATTCTGTGATTCTGTTGGGCTGAGGTATTGCAGGTCCCTTCTTGGGACCAGGGGTGGGTTTAGGCCTGGGAGGTGGACCTCTGGTTCCAGCTCCTGATCACTGTGCAATCTGCATGGGGCTGGGTGTGTGGCTAAGGCTAAGGCAGCTTGATGCCCACCAGACCTCCTTTCCACCTTCCACCTGTGCTTTCTTGCCATCCCCCCAGCTGCTGTAGCCTACTTGAAGGGAGATAAACACAGAGCATCCCTTCTCCATGCCCTGTGTCAGTAGTGTAGGCTAACCACATGCTGTGGCACTGGGATCCCTTAAACTCTGCCCCAAACTACCTTATTTACAGGGTGTCTTAACATAGAACCAGTCATTGGGAATGGAGACATCTCCCATCCCAAGGAGAGGTGTATGGCAGCAGAGGCTCATGTTGACTCAAGCTCTGCTCTTTGGATCTGGGGTTGTCCAGCGGGCTGCACGTAGGGGAACAAGTTGAGTGTTGTTCCCTGTCTGGTGGCCTCTCTCTCCAGAAGATGATGCTCTCCAGAAGATCACACCATTCCAAGGCCACAGCCTGTTCCACTGACCTTTTACTCTTGTCTCCCACAGGGGTCCTGACAGCTGGAGAGCACAACTTTCCCTTCCAGTTCCTGCTGCCAGGTATGATGCCGATAAAAGGCCGAAGACACTTCCATAGGAGCCTTGGCTTGTGCAGCCTCTGAGGTGTGCTGAGCAGGACTGGGGGATGGCAGGGGTGGGCTTGGCCCAGAGACACTAGAGGGAGCTTGGACAAGCAGGTACCTTCTGTGTTGGTGCAAAGCCAGGTCTGATGACTGTCTATGGCTGATGCCTCTCCAAGTGTGACCCTGTGAGCTCTCTGAGTGTGCACTGGGGTCCTGGCCCGTGGCTTGGGGAGGGGATCTCTGCTCTGGCACCCATAATTGCAGAGGATCTCTTCTTGTAAGGAGGTTGCAGCAAGGTCTCCAAGTGACCTTGAGTGTTCACCCCCAGGTCTTTCGGGGGGATTCCCCATGTGCTCTGTCTCTCAGGTACTTGCAGAACTCCTCAGGTGAAGAGGAAAGCTGTTTAAAGGGACTGTACTTCCAGTGCAGAAACACTTGGCCTTACTCAGCCTTATGATCCTTTTCTTTCTGTCTCGACTCCAGCCTCTGCTCCTACATCCTTCGAAGGGCCTTTTGGCAAGGTCCTCCATCAGGTGAAGGCTGTGATAGACACACCTCGCTTCTCCAAGGACTACAAGTGCAGCAGGATTTTCTACATTCTCTGCCCTCTCAACTTGAACGACATCCCTGACATTGAGGTAAGAACAAGGAGCGTGGCTGGGACGTGCCGAGGCTTCAGCACTTGTCCTTGTGTCCTGTGTGCTGTCTGGAGGGTAATTGTGTGGTTGGACAACTCCCTGACTGAAAGAGCAGGACGGGGACTCCTGATCTGTCCTACCTTGATGTCAGTCCCTGCTCCAAGTGATTTTTGAGTCTCCCATCTGTTGTTTTAAAAGATTTAGGTGAATTTTCAGCATGCAGAGGGAGATGTTGGCCAATAGCACCAGGTGCTTGTGAAGAACTGGGTTTGGGGAACTCGGTTTGGAGGGAAGAGCAGCTAATAGGACAGCAAAACAGTGAGAGATGTTGTCTGTGGTAGTGCTGTGTTGCTGGTTCTTTGCATCCTTTCAGACCAGATATTTCTGCTTGCATGTTTTTAACCTCTGAGTGTTTTCTTGGAGGCTCTCTGAGTCTCTTGAGCCAACATCTCTGTGTTCGCTGTCCTGCAGCAGCCCAATACTATGTCAGTCACCAAGAAGTTCAACTACAAGCTTGTGAAAAGTGGCAACATCATCCTGACTGCCACCTCGGATCTGAAAGGGTACATCGTGGGCCAGGCCATCCAGCTCCGCACCGACATCGAGAACAAGTCGGGCCGGGACACGGGGGCTGTGGTAGCCAGTCTGCTCCAGGTGAGCATCGAAAGGCTGGTTCCTGGCTTGTGCTGGCACTGCACACCCCGGGGTCTCTGTGAAACTGGGGCAGTTCTCACCCTCACCACTGTGCATCTCTGCTGTGTGTGGCTGGAAGGGGACAGTGAGGAGCTCGGCCTCTGGCTACCTCTGATTCTCTCTGCCTTACTGGGGAAAGAGGTGGTAGAACTTGTCTTGCTTGTACCAACTCAGTCTGTCATGTAATGATTGGTATTTCTGCTCTATATTATGCACGTGAGGTTTGTGCTTGTGCTTGTTTGACACATTTGGGTGGTTTTGTGTCCTGACTTGAGTTTGTGGGAGACAGAGTGATTTGTGTTGGAAGGGACCTTAAAGCTCACCCAGTTCCAACCCCCTGCCACGGGCAGGGACACCTTCCACTAGAGCAGGTTGCTCCAAGCCCCTGTGTCCAACCTGGCCTTGAACACTGCCAGGGATGGGGCAGCCACAGCTTCTCTGGGCACCCTGTGCCAGCGCCTCAGCACCCTCACAGGGAAGAACTTCTGCCTCAGAGCTCATCTCAATCTCCCCTCTGGCAGGTTAAAGCCATTCCCCTTGTCCTGTCCCTACAGGCCTGTCCTGTCCAAAGCCCCTCTCCAGGTTTCCTGTAGCCCCTTTAGGCACTGGAGCTGCTCTAAGGTCTCCCCTTCAGGAGCCTTCTCTTCTCCAGGCTGACCCAGCCCAGCTCTCTCAGCCTGTCAGAAGACGATCTGCAATCTTTCTGCTAGCTGTGTTTTCTCCTGTCTGTACAGAAAGTGGCTTATAAATCCAAGCGCTGGATTTACGACCTGAGGACCATCGCAGAGGTGGAAGGCTCAGGAGTGAAAGCCTGGAAATACGCAGAGTGGAAGGAGCAGATCCTCGTTCCAGCACTGCCCCAGTCCATTCTGCAGGGCTGTAGCCTCATCCATATTGACTACTACATCCAAGTGAGTCCATTGGTGCTGCCAGAGAGCTCCAGTGGGCTGTGCTGCAGCTTCTCCTGCATTGAGCTCAGTTGCTGAACTCTGTGGGTGATGTGGGTGGCCTTTGTGTAAGATGAACCTTCCCAGTGCAATGTGTGATGAAGAGGATGCCACTGTTTTTCCTTCTCTTCCAGGTCTCCCTCAAGTCACCCGAGGTTTCAGTCACTCTCCCCATTTACATCGGTAACATCGCTGTGAACAGGGTGCCCCTGAGCCCCTCCCGGCCCATCCAGCACATCCCATCTGCAGTGGTACCCAGTGCCCCCCCGGAGGAAGAGGAGGCTGCCAGTGGTTATCACTCCATGGACAATGTCTCAATCCCCACCAAAAGCCATTCCCAACAGCAGCCATTTAGCTACGCCCCAGGACTGAGCTTCCAGGAGATACGGGTGGACTCGGAGCAGACGGGCTCCCCAAACCACCCCACGCTCTGCCTGTCCACGGGGGCCACTGTCCCTTACTACGCTGAGGGGAACGTGGTGCCTGTCCCCACTGCCAGCTCCCTCATTCTGCCTCCGGAGTACAGCACGTGGGGCTACCCCTATGGTGAGGATCCAAACAGCCTGGCAGCGTGGTAGTAAACATCTCCTGCCCAAGAGTCTCTGCCAGCTGTGAGCTGGGTGGGAATACAGGGATGTCAGCCTGCCATCATGGCAGGGGGATCATCAGGTCTCTCTGCCTGCTTTAGCCTCTGGAGAAGTCCCCTCTCACAGCTGTAAAAGCTGCTGTCCATTCCCACATCTGTACCCGTGCCTGCCCTGGGCTCGTTGTTCTTGTGAGAGGATCTCCCTGTTCTTAACTGAGCTTCCAGCCTCCCACTGAGAGAAAAACTTCTTGGCTTGTGGTGAGGCTGGTGGGAGCCGAGCCAGGAAAATGATGTAACTGAAATCTTCTGTCTGAGTTGGAGTGGGCCTGCAGCTGGACTGAGACACAAGCTGTGAGGGTGGGAGCTGAGAGACTGCCCAGGCTGGAAAAGCTTGGGGAAATCCCAGCGTGATGGATTCCTGGAGCTGTGCTTCTCCAGGCAGCTGGGGTGGAAGGGACCAGTGGTGTCTGTTAGCATGGTCCTACCTGAATAAACCCGCCTGTTAGCACTGGGGGAATGGGATGTGTCACCTCAGCCTTGGCTCGGGCCACAGGTCACCTGTGATCTGGAGGTGATAGAGGACATGAAGATGTTTGTGAAAGAAGGGGAGGAACGGACAAGACTTTGAGGTGCTGATTTTAACTCCTGCAGGCATCAGGACTTCATCAGGACATCATGCACACTCAAATTCTGCGTGTGCACTACTTAGAATCACAGAATCCCAGCCTGGTTTGGGTTTAAGGGGCCTTAAAGCTCATCCAGTCCCAACCTCCTGCCACAGACAGGGACACCTTCCACTAAGACCAGGTTGCTCCAAGCTCCTGTGTCCAACCTGGCCTTGAACACTGCCAGGGATGGGGCAGCCACAGCTTCTCTGGGCACCCTGTGCCAGCGCCTCAGCACCCTCACAGGGAAGAATTTAATTCAACAGCTTTGAAATTATTGTCAGAAAGTCCCATGGTACGTGTGAGCACACATGGGGTGAAAGGAACCTCCCAAACACCCACCACAACCACTTTATTCCTTCTTTTCCCTGCAGAGGCACCTCCATCCTACGAGCAGAGCTGCAGCAGTGCCAACTCCAGCATCAGCAACGGCAACTGACCTCCCCTGCTCTGAGTCCTGCTGGTGCTGCCCACCCCAGTGCCACGGTTCAGCTGCCTACACCGAGGTCTGGTACAGCACGAGGCGTCTCTTTGTCTCTCTGGCTGCTTGGTGGGGTAGATGGCATGGCCCAGCCTGGGCTTTTTAAGTCTCTTTCTAGGGAGGGGGGTGGGAAAACCAAAAAGTGCAGCCGGAGCAGCCTGTGTGTGCGTAGGAGAGGTCTGGGAAACTCAACTGCTGCTGCACCAAGTGCTGGAGAACTGGTTCAGCCCCAGGGATGGCCTCTGCAGCAGCCTGTGTTTAAAGTACTGTAGTCAACACTAACTGCTTTACTATCAAAGCACCTGCGATGCCTTATCTGAAATGCTCCTGACTTGGCATGTCTCCACTGTAGGTGAGGGCTGGGCTGGGTGGACTTTTCTCTTCTTTTTAGGGACTGTGTGCTCTCCAGAAGTGGTTTTGACAACCTTGTCCTCATAGGTCCTAAGGGTAGCTGAAACAGGAGGTTTCCTGGAGTGAGCGGGTTCGGAAGGTCAGGGGCTCTTCAAGAGCCAAAAGCACAAGTCCTCACTGTACCTGTGCTGTGGGCTGAGGGACCTGCAGCCTTTGGTCCTCCCACAGCGTGTGGTGAGGGGAGAGCAGGCTGGGGCGCTCACTCCTCACCCAGGAGGCCCTGCTGAGCTGTGGGGGGAGCCCGGTGTGACCCTGGGGTGCCCATCACCCAGCTTCTGGCCTTTCTCAGCAAAGGGTGACTCCTTCCTCTGGAAAGCCCTATAGGAGACAATCTGTCCTGGCTCGCTGTAGGCTGCAGCACCCGGGATGAGCAGCACTCGTCAGGCTGCAGTCGTGGGACACCCCAGATCCCTGTGTCCCACCTCCCACCCTGCAGGGTGCTCTCTCCATCCCACCTGCCTTCAGCAGGCCAGAATTCCATGACTATCAAGTTAGAAAAGTCCTGTCTGATGCTACCTCTGAGTCCCTGCCCGTGGAAGCCCTTTCCTTTGGGATTGACCCTCCCTGGAGGCTCAGCCTGGTGTCTCACAGGAGCACCCAGCGCTGCCGAGCCAGGGCAGGAGGGTGCTTGGCCTGGGGGCTGCTCTCTCGGTGCTGGTTGACCACTTGCCTCCTGAGCCGGCTCTTGAGCCACAGCAGGATGCTAAATGAGGGAGTGGGAACACAAAGTGCTGCACTCCTGGACCCGGCAGGTCAGGGGTGAAGCTGGAGGATGGAAAACAACATTTTTCTTCTGTGCTTCTCCCTCCTCACCTCCTTTTTTTTAAGCTTTTTTAGTATGAACTGCCCAAGCTGAGGAAACCACAACCTTAGGCCACGGCTTGTGCAGAGCTTGGGTCCCTCTGAGCGCTGGTCTCAGACCGGGCAGTATCTGACAAAGCTCTTGGGAGCAGCACAGCCTCGCCTCAGCCCCGCACACCCGCTGCAGCTGGGGACAAGCCCTGCTTTGCACTCTTCCTTTGCAAATGCTTTTAGTTTGGTTCATTTTAAGTGTTGAACTGCTTTAAGGATAGAGTAGAGAAGGTGCCGTTCTGAGCAGTGCTGGCACAACACGCACCAGTGGTGATAGAATGATTGTCATTGTCCCTGAATATATATATATATGAGATGAAGTTTTGTTTTTAATGATTGAATTCAGAAATACAAATTTTAATGCTGTATTTAATAAATTATTCTAAGAGAAACGCTGTGCTTTTTCATCCATTGCTGATGCTTATCCATGTGCCTCTTCACGCCAAACCCAGGGATGCACCGTGCCGGTTTGTGACCAAGTGTGAAGCACGTTTTTGCTCTGGCCACAGAAGATGGGGACTTCTGCTGACAACCAGCACGGTGCAGCCTGTACAGTGTCCCAAAGCCATGGTTTGTATAGATGGGGTCCTGGGCCTCCTCTGCTGTCCAACAGGAGAGGTGTGCTGGTGGGGAGGGATGGGAGCACAGGCTCTCCCTGCAGGAGGATGCAGATGGAGCAGGCAAGCCCTGGCTGGAGGGGCTGGACACCACCAGCCTCTGCCCTCTCTTAAAGAGCCATTTGGAATCAACGTGTTAAAAGTGGAAGAAGGTTCCTCCTCACACGCACAGTTCAGTGATACCATGGCTGAGGCATGCAGGTGCTGAATAAGCGTTGTCACTGCGAGTAGCCCGAGGTGTGAGCTGTGTCTCAGATATGAGGAATGCTGCTTCACTCTCTGCTCAACTCATGCTTCTGCCCAGCTTTTATTATTCCAGCCTCTCTCCTTTGCCTGCTGGTCTGTGCCTGCCATGAAAAGCATTCTTGATACACAGGGGTCAAAGGCAGAAGCTTGATCGTGATGGTGCATCTCTTCTCCAGTGCTCTTCCTCTTTCTCCCAGTTACCTGAACCTGTTTTGCCTGGCTCAGCCCGTAGCTCCCGTGGCCTTCCTTGCTGTCAGCAGTTCGTATCCCTCCTTTCCTCAACCCCTTCCACACCTCTGAACAAATCCCAGTGAGCTGTGATGGCTTCTGGCTCTGCTGGCTTGGCCTCACAGGCTCCTGGCCCAGCTGGGGTCCAGGAGAAGCAGCTTGGGCTGGGACTGGGTTCCCGCTTCCTTGTTCTCCATCCCTGGAGCTGAGCTGCTGGCAACGTGTCCTCTGCTGGAAAACTTGGATGCTGTTTGGTTACTGTGGCCAGAGCCACTAGGATGCCCTTTTAGACCCCCAGCCATGTCTGTCCTCCTCATTTAACCTCTGCAGTTGGGAATGTACCATTCATGGTGGAGACCATGGCGAGGAGAGGCCACAGTTGTATCTCACAGAGCTCCTGTGGTGCCCTGTGTCTCTGCAGTGCTCCCCTGCTCCTGAGCTTGCTCTCCCAAATCACATTTACTACAGCCTGGTCCTTCAGCATCTCTTGCTGTACATGGAGACCCCTTGGCAAAGCAAGGAGCAAGTGGGTGCATTGTTCTTCGCTGGTGAAGAGTGTCATCTCTGCTGTGGAGGGAGCAGGAAGGAGTTGGAGCTGAACCTCATGGTGGTCCTCATTTTAGATACTGAGGCTGGGCAGGCACAGCTCCCACAGGGAAATGCCCCTCTCAGACCTGTGGGGAGCCTCTGGCTGGCGTGCAGCAGGTCCCCTCCTTGTTCATGTTTCATGGACCCCTTTGAAACGGGCCAGCACTGCAGGATGGAGTTAGTCCAGCTCTTCAGCCTGCCTGCGGTGCTGGCCCCAGTCCTTGGGGTGTAACATGCATTGGGTGAACGCAACAGGGCAAACCCCAGTGTCTGGGTTTGTGTTCCCCTGGGAGAAGAACAGGCAATTCCCCATCCTCTGCCTCGCTGCTGTCCCTCTTCTTTGCAGCCTCTCCAGCTTCAACCTCTTAAGTCCTGGGGAGCTCCTGGAGGCCCTTGATCATCCCTCGGTCCAAACTCGGGAATGAAGAGGGGAAAAAAGCCCATTTTCCCAAACCCAGCTCTGGGTATAAAGAACTCCAACCCATAGGGATTCATTCAAATTCCTGGCTCCACTTTTTAAGCAGTTGGATTTGGTTGTGTTGCAATGGGGAGGGGAAGCGGTGGGGCACAAGTGAGCCAGTGGTTTCCAAATTCAGCATTCCATGGAAAATACCAAAAATATCATCTGCCTTTTTCGCTTTGCTGCTGCTGCTTTATTGTCCTTGTCCTGCTCTCCTCATGTGCTGCTTCCATATTTTGGGCATTTTCAGTCTGTTTGTGTGCTGGTAAACTCCGCTTTGGCACCTGATGTCCCACTGCCTGTGGCAGATGGCAAAGGGGACACAGGGGATGCAGAGGCTCTTTGTGTTGGACACTGACTCTCAGCTTTCCACTGAACCAACATACTGTCTGCTAGGAAGTTTTCCTATTGAGCCAGCACAAGAGAGGAGATAAAGGATGTTCTGGGCTCCCTTTGGGTTTTATTCTCTATTTTAAGACATTATTTCCAACGTTCTGCAGCAGGAATGTCCCATCCCTCCTCCCCAGGGAGGTAGCTGGGGGGTAAAACCCTCCACATTTGGTGCCTGTTCTTGTACCCATACCCATGGCTGTAATTCTTTACTCCTTTGGTTCTCTTTCCAGATGTGGGGGTTTTATACAGCATTTGATGGCTCCGTTCAAGCTCAGGCCTCTGTGCGATTTGTTACTGGGTTTTGCAGTGTAAACCACCAGTTGTACATGTTTACCACCGCTTCTGGGGACTATTTTTGTCCTGGGTTTTAAACCACCAAATGTAAAGAACTGGAAAATGTAAATAAAGATCTTTTTTAAGCCCGTGGATGCTTTTGCTCCGGTTAAAGTGTGATGGGCTCTGTCCGGGCGCTGAGGGCTGGGTGCAGCAGGCGAGAAGTGGCTCCTGGTTTCAGAAGTGTCATCCCCACCTACAGATGAAGCTCCAAAGCTGATTTACAGCCAATGTCAAAGCAAAGCCACGTCTCCTCCAATGTATTGGGGTGGGAAGACACCGGGGGGGTGATGAAACCATCCCGAGCTCCGGCGATGGAAGAATGTCCATGGGGAAGGACCCGCGCCCCAGCCGGAGGAAGCGCCGGGGCCGTTGGGTCGTTCTCTTCCTGCTGGCAGGAATCCCAGGATGTGGAGGCCGGTCCCTGCGCGCCCTGCACGGTGCGGGAGAGGGCGATGTCAGCGCGGCTGCGGGAGCCGGTGGAGCCGCCGCCGCCATGGTGGAGCTGAGCGGCGGCTCCACACTGGATCCACACTGAATCCACGCTGGATCCGCACTGCCGGGGACTCGGCAGCTCCTCTCGGGAGCTCCTGCAGGGAAATGGGCAGTTAGTGGCAAAGCAGACCCTGTCCTCGCCCTGCTCGTGTTAACACACGAGGCTAAACCAGGGGTTTGCGGTGGGACAGGAGCCGTGGCAGCAGCGATGGCTCTGTGGTGTATTCCCGGTTATTCCTGCTCCCTGTGGGAGCCTCTCCCCTTCCCGATGGCCAAGGGGAGGCCGGTTTGTCCCAGCGGCCGCAGTGGCCCCGGCTCCAGCAGATACACCCGCCTGGCCCTGCTCGGGGGTCCTGCCTCACCGGCACCGTCCCCAGCGCCGGCACCGGGCACACGGTGGTTTGTGAGAGCAGGGATGAAGGTTCAGTGATTCCCTCCCTCCGTGTCAAGCTGAGCATCCTCATTGCAGGATGGTGGCGTGTGCCTGGGGGACACTGGTCCTTGCTGGACCCAAGGCTCCAGCTGCACCATTTCGAGTGGGGGCTCTTTACGGGGGAACGGTCCCTGCATCCCGGGGGAGAGCAGAGGGAGAAGGACACTCACCCCTGCCACCACCCGCCGCTGCCACCACCCAGCGCTGCCACCACCCGCCGCTGCCACCACCCAGCGCTGCCACCACCCAGCGCTGCCACCACCCGCCGCTGCCACCACAGCTCCATCCCCTGCCGCGGCCCGGAGCGGTCCCCACGCAGCGGGCGGCTTCAAGGTGCAGGCTGCACAGGGACGTTGCCCCGGCCCTGCAGGGTGTTAATTGGTTAACGCATTGATTAGCTGCTGGTACTGGTGCAGGGCTGCCCTGGCCGGTGCAGCGGGGCCCGCCTCAGGCCCGGGGACTCTTATTTTGACCGCGGCGCTCGGGGCCGGGCGGGGCTGCGGGGGGCGGTGGCGGGGCCCGGGGCCGCGGGTTCGCGGCCTGTCGCCGCGCTCCGGGCCTCGCCTGCGGCGCGGGGCGGCCCCTGGGGGTGTCGCCGCCCTCGGCACGCGTGGCGGGGCGCGGGGGGGCTTCGAGCCGGGCCGGGGCGCGGGGCCGGGCTCCCCGCTGGGTCACGGTGTTGCCGGACCCTGCGGCTCCCTCCGGCGCCCCAAATCGCGCTGGTTTCAGCACATGCAGCGGGTAGCCCAGGCCCTCAGTGCCATGGGTTAGTGGTGGCCTTGGCAGTGCTGGGGAACGGTTGGACTGGATGAGCTTAAAGGTCTTTTCCAACCTCATTGATCCTGTGGCTCTGTCTTTGCTGTGGTGATGGGGTCCTGCCCCGCGGGTGCCCATGAAGCTGTGCTGGGTGAGGAGGCTCTGTGGGGACGTGGTGGTTCCCCGGTGGAACCCCTGCACGACATCCAGGGTGCTGTGGGGGAGTCTTCAGGAGCAGGCAGTGGCCAGGGCCCCCCATGGGTGCTGCCAGCGGGGCTCAGAGTGCTGGAGCAGGAGAACGTCACTGACAAGTGAATGAAACCGAGAGGAGTGAGGTGCTGGTGCAGGGCTGCAGCGGGAATGGTGCTCCTGGCAATGAATCCCAGGCTGGTTTTTATTGGAAGGGACCTTAAAGCTCATCCAGTTCCAACCCCCTGCCACGGGCAGGGACACCTTCCACTAGAGCAGGTTGCTCCAAGCCCTGTCCTTGAACGCTGCCAGGTGTAAACTGCTACCAGGGCACTCAAAGGCTCCTGTTTCCCTCCAAGGAACAAGCGCTCCCCTGCCCAGGGTTTATCTCCCCCCTCGCGGTATCTCCTGCTGTACTGAAGAGCTGTAAAAGAGCTAATTGCTTTGCAATCATGGGTTTACAGGCCTTGGCATTAGGAGGGTGGGGTTTGGGAGGGTGGAAGCAGCTCCTGGGAGTGCTTGATTGTGGGAAAGGGGGGAAGCAGCTGGGAGCGACCCCTCTGTAGCGTCCTCTGGGGCACCCCCTTTCCCAGCGCACCCATCCCAGCCTTTGGCCAGGAGATGCCAAGCCCTGGGATGGAAATAACGCATAAGCAGGAGCAGCTTGCAGAAGAGGAGGATCTTTGAAGGGTGAGCTCTTTGCCAGGAGGATGGATGGACTTTTTGACTCCTCCTGGGATTCTGCGTGGGTTTTCCATAGGTTTGTGGATGCCGGGGTGCTGAACATCGGCAGGCTCACTGCCCGCTGCGTTGGGCACTCTTCAGTGCGCAGCACTGGGTGGGCCGAGTTGCTGCCATGGGTGGTGGGGTGAACCCAACGGTGTGAGGGCTGCAGCCACGTCTCGGGGCTCCCGGTACAACAGCAACGAGCACAGGGCTTGGGAATGTCGGTGGGACCCTGTCCCCATCCCAGCCCTGCTCCAGCTGTACGGCAGCCTCCTGACGGGCGCCGCCATGACGACGTACGGCCAAAGGAGCCCCATGGGGGCCGCCATGCTGCCGCACGCATGCGCGGTGGCCGGCGGAGCGTCTCCATTGAGAAGAATGAGGGGAAAGGGGCGGGGCCGAGGCGTGAGGAGCCGCCGAGGGGGCGGGGCTACGCTCCGGGGCTCCGGCCATGGCCACAGTGGATGCCGAGGTGAGTGAGAGCGGCGGCGTCCATCTACCCGGGCGGGGGGAAGGAAGATGGGGGAGCGTGGAGTGGTATCGCCCAGGGCCAGGCGGGTTCTGTCGGAGTCCGGGAGGGGGGCCGTGCCCCCGCCGCCCCATGGTTCAGTCCAACTCCTCTGAGGGGAAGAATGTGGGAGCTGCTGCCATTGTGTGTAGGGGGGCCCGGGACTCTGTATAAGTAACACCCCTCCGCGGTGAGTCAGTGGTATGGGCCATACAGATTCCGGGGTTCCCCCCAATGGGAGCGAGTGCGTGTGGCGGAGGCGGAGAGGGGGGGGAGCGGCGGCCGCGCCATCCATGTTCCGGGGCCCCCCATGCGGCGCCGGGCGGCGCTGGCGCGGCGCCATCCAGAGTCCAGGGCCCGCCGGGCGCGGCGGCGGCGGCCGGGCCGCCGTATGCGCTATGCAGGGTCCCGGGCGGCGGGCCCGCGGCCGTGCGGGGGCAGGCATGAGCTATCCAGGGTCCCGGGCCCCGCGCGGTGGCGGCGCTGGGGAGGCCCCGGCCCGGCCCCGCGGCGGGAGGAGCTGCGGGAGCGGCCCCGCCCGGAGCCCGCCGCGGGGAGCCCGGCGGCACCGCGCCGGCAGCGGGATATGCCGTCCGCGGCGGGCCCGGCGCTCCCGGAGCGGGAGCGAGCCGGGGCTGCGGGCGGGGGGCGGCGGCGGCGGCGCAGTTTTACCTCAGAAACCTCGAGTCTCCGCGGGTCGGGGCAGCCCCGCGATCTGACCCCGCTCGGCCTCACTTCCACCCGCCCTGCAGCAGCCCCGCAGCCGCACGGTGCCTGTCGGGCGGGCGGAGAGCGCCGGCCTCGCTGTGGAGCAGCGGTGTGTCCCCGGCACAGCTCCACGGCCGCGGGCTGGCGGTGCCGGCCCGCACGGAGCCGTGTTCATCGGGTCACAGGGGAGTCTGGGTTGAAGGGACCTTAAAGCTCATCCTGTTCCAAGCCCCTGCCACGGGCAGGGACACCTTCCACTAGAGCAGGTTGCTCCAAGCCCCTGTGTCCAACCTGGCCTTGAACACTGCCAGGGATGGGGCAGCCACAGCTTCTCTGGGCACCCTGTGCCAGCGCCTCAGCACCCTCACAGGGAAGAGCTTCTTCATACCCAACCTAAATCTCCCCATTCTATTCCCATGATCAGTATAGAGATTTGAAATGCAAGGCTTGAGGAGAAAAAATCCTCCCCAAATCCCCCAAGAAAATGAAGTTTGCCTTGTGGTGACAGTTAACTGTAATCAGCCAGATCTGTGAATGTCCCCAAAGAGCACAACATGCAGCTCAACCACCCTGTAAAATCACACACGTGGCACATGGAGCTGAACTGCGCTTGTGGTGTTTCTTTATGCCAGGCTGAAACTTCTCTCCTGGTTTCGTTAGAGAATATAAACTCTTTTTGTAAGTCTGTCTGTCCTCAGTGAAACGCTGGATTGCAGCGTGCTGCCTGCTGAGCCTTCATGTGCACAAAGGGGATTATAATGCAGGTGTATAGTCACATACGAACTAATGACGAGCTGGGGACGAGTGGATGCTCTGTAACTGTAGCAGGTACCAGCCAGCATCTCCTGACAGCTGGGACAGACCTGACCCCTGTGCCAGGCTCTGCTGCAGCCATTCCCGGCTTTCCCTCTGGAATACAGTGCTCAGGGGGTTGTGCTGTGGCAGGGAACCTCTGCCCGCTGTGGGATGAAGTTTGTGGCATGGGCACACAGGTGGCATCAGCAGTTCACTGCAAGGACAGCTTGAGTTTATTGCTCAGGCAAGATTGCTGTCATCTCTGGTGGGAGCTTTGTCCTTACGCTTTCTGTTCCATCACAACTGCATCTCAAGGCCTGATCCTGCTGCCTTTCCATTGTGCTTTTGAAGAGGGTCGTGCGTTGTCCTTCCTGTGTGACAGAGGAACCAGCCCTCTGGGGATGCCAGGGTCCAGTTTTTCCTTCACTACCTCACTCAGGGTGATTGCTTTCAGGAGAATGGCATGGCCAGAACTGGGGCAGGAGTTGGCTCATAACTCATCAATGTAATGCACAGGTTGGTCTTAATACTGCAGGTGCACAGCTTTTATTTTGGGAAGCATCTCCCAGGAGTGCTGGTGGGGTCTGCTTGCTGTGCAGAGCATTAAGAAACAGGCTCTTGGAATCAGGCTTAATATCCACAGATGTTGCCCTGGATTATGGGGAGGGAATGGTGCCTCATTTGGAGTTTAATTCCTCCCCTCACCCATAAACTCAGTAAATCTGAGGCCAGATCTGCCTTTGCTTATACCCCTATGACGCCAGAGGTGAGGAAGTTGGTATAAATCAGGCTGGAATTCAGACATGCTCTTTGCTTCGCCAGCACTGGTGGGGGAGAGCAGGGATGAACATCCCACAGCTGCAGTGTTCTGCTATGGGCAAGGTGGAGCAGAAGCGAGAGATTATTGCACTTGGTTGAGAGAGGTGCAGAGGTGTGCTCCTGGGAGGAGATATTTGCTCCTAGCAAAGAGCTGGGTGAGAGTGGGCAGGCTGGAATAGTGCTCTGTGTGTGTATGTGTGTGTGCAGGGAGAGCCCACAGCACCTCTGCACACAGTTGCTGGCAGTCCGTACATTCAAGACAAAAACTTCCAGTGTAGAACAGCTTATTGCCAAATCTTAGTGTTTGATGGGTGAGGGAGAATCTCTCTGAGCATTAAGTTCCTCCTAAGTTCTGAGCTGTAAACTTGGGTGGTTGTTCTCTTCTGGCTGCCTTGGAAGCTGCCCTGAGTAATCTCTGTGCTTGGAGCTGCCAGGTAAGTAGCTGTGCTGCAGTCACTGGGTGCAATAACTGCCTGGCTGCAGAGAAGCCTGGTTTTGCTGTTGGGTTTCTTTAGCAGCTGTCTTATATCCAGGTTTGGGGCTTTTATGTATTTTAGACCTGCTGCAAGTACAGCACTAAAGATTAAAGTTTAAGGAATTGAGTTTGTCTTGCTCAGCCACTTTTATAGTGCAGATTCATTGAATTTGATGTTGCTACTCCAGTTTGTACCGCTTTAGTGAGGAGAATCAGCTGACCTTGTGTTTGTGTGTTTCCTAAAACGATGCTTTGCTGTGAGGTTGGGAAGGGAGGTTTCAAGCCACACTGCTTTCCCTTGCGGCTCATGCTCACCTCAGGAAGGCCGGTGCTGAGCAGGAAGCAAGGTGTGTGTGTGGCTTTGAATGAACTGGTTCACTTCAGAACTCACACTGCAGTTTTTTTCCCCCCCCTCCCTATCTGTTCTGATCTGTAACATCTTTTTTTCTGGAGATGCAGCTTTGATCTTTAAAGTGAAGTTGTGAGCCACAGAGAGGACACGTCTCCGCACTGCTCCGCACCCTCAGCTGAGGCCAGGTCTCCCAGGAGTTTGGCACCCGCAGCAGCTCCCACCTCTTACAGCGAGGACTCGAGAGGCCGAGCAGCCTCACAGATCAGGCTGGTGGTGCTCAGGCTCTGCCCTGCCTTTGATCCTTGCTCTCCTCCCCTGCGCCAGCTGGTGCCGGGAGCTCTGTCAGCCGCCCTCCGCCTGTTCAATGAACTCCCGACCGGATTAAGGGGCAACATTCACTCATGTCAAAGCGCTTCCTATTCACGGGTCCCTTGGCTGGAAGGAGGTTGCTGTAATAGGCCACCGAGTGCAGGAGTGATAATAGGGAAAGGCAGGACCTAATGAGCGGTGCCTTTGAGCAGCGAGCACGTAGGTGATTCCTTCAGTTTCCCACTCTCTGTTTTGCAGGTGACGTGAAATCCAGCGCTGCTTTCAGGCCTGCCCTGCCCTTCCTCCTCTCTCATTTACTCCTGCCAGCTGGGATTGCAGTGAGGAGAGGGCTTTGCTTTTACTGCTGAGTCTGTTTCAGTCAGGTACAGCAGGAAAACTCAGAGCACTTTAAACCCCATCATCTTTTCTCCTTTGTGAGCTTTGGTGGCTGCTTTCCTCAGGCTCCTTAGTGCAGTGAGGTATGTTGGTACTACAGTGACATGAGCTCGTGAACACAGGCAATGTATGTGTGTTCCCAGTGTGTTAAATACCTTCTGGGGTACCAGCTTTAATACATTTGAGCTGTGTCTTTGTATGTGGAAAGATATTTTTTCCCCTGTCTGATACACAACGCCTAGAAAGGAGATTTTATAACTTTATCCACACAAGGGTTACTTTGTTAGGGTGTTAATATTACACATTTTACCCTGTGTCAAACGGAGACTAAGATTGACTTTCCTACCAGGAATTCTTGCGTGCTGAGCAAGCTATGGGCTAGCAAAGGCCCTTTGGGAGCTCACCCTTTTCTTCCACCTAGAGAAACTTTAAATAATAACAGAATGTGGCTTCTGAAATGCTAAGAAAGCCTGAAAAGTGCCCTTCAGTTGTGTTAAACTGAGCCAACGGGACTGAAGAAAGCATCTGAAGAACATTTTGTCAGTGAAGGCAGAATCAAAGGCCTGGTTTATACTTTTAAGAAAGCTCTTCCAATATAATTATGCTGGCTGGAGAGGAGGATTTCTCATTTTTCCCTTGCTGAAATAGCCATACTAATAAAAGTTCTTGCTGTGGGTGTTGCTGTGTTAGTTTAGAGGTGATTTTAGACCAAAGTAGCTTCTTTTTTTGCTTTCCAAAGCAGAGGCTTGGTCTACTTTTGAGAAGTTTTGCCAACTTAGTTATCTGCAAAGAAATTGCTCTCCCCTCCACCAGAGCTGTGTCAGCAGAAGTCGTGGTAGAGATGCAAGTACCAGCAAAAAAACCCCAACAACAACAACAAGAAAAACAAACAAGCAGCTTTCCCATGGAGGGAAGTGCTTGGAGCTGTGCTGGCAGGACACTCACCTTGCAGACAGCAGATGTTGGCATTAGCATCCTGCAGGGATGTGCTGCCGTGGGCACAGAGGATGTGCTGGTACCCGGGGGTGTCCCACTTCCAAATGTGCAGCTGATATGGAGATGATTTGATGGATACTGTTGTGTTGCTGCTGATCTGAAATGCAAATGTGGGGCTTTGCTCTATTATCAGCTTGCCTGGCAAGACCCCTCCTGAGGTCGCTGAATGTTGTCCCACAAAAGCAGGGCTGTGGAGGGGGTGGCAGCAGGCCCTATTCCTCTTGCTTTACCCTAGCAAAGAGCTTGGGGCAGAGCACGACTGGTGCCTATGGTTTGGGTCACTGTGTCCCAGAAAAGGAGGTGAAGGGGGATTATGTTTTTGTGCAGCACGTTGAGAGGTTCAAGGGGGCTGTGTGAGTGCTTCAAGACTTGTTGTGCTGGAGATTTCCCTCTCCTTGCTGCAGTGGAAGCCGGAGGTCATCATGGCAGGGGGTTGGAACTAGATGATCTTAAGGTCCTTTCCAACCCAAACCATTCTATGATTCTGTGAAAGGCTCACCTACCTGTCTGTGCCTCAGGTGGGTTGGGGAGAAGTTGTATGAGTGTGTCCTTGGTGCATGGGCAGTCACGTCCCATTGGTGACGGCTGCTGACTGGTTGGAGTGGAAGAGTTTGCTGCAGGTCTGCTGGGTAATGTGGCTGCCAGGCTCTGTGAAACGCACAGAAACCCAGAATAAACTGGACTTAGAAAAGTGCTTGATGCTGGTACTGCTGTGTCTAAAATAGAAAGGCTTTCCTGCTTTTAATCAAAAACCTCTAGCACAGGCAAAGTATCAAGGAAGGACATCCAGAGTATCCTACAAGAAAGCTGGAGGGGCACTTTTGACAAGAGTATATAGGGATAGAAGAAGGGGGAATGGCTTTAACCTGCCAGAGGGGAGATTGAGATGAGCTCTGAGACAGAAGCTCTTCCCTGTGAGGGTGCTGAGGCGCTGGCACAGACTTTTCCCAGAGAAGCTGTGGCTGCCCCATCCCTGGCAGTGTTCAAGGCCAGGTTGGACACAGGGGCTTGGAGCAACCTGCTCTAGTGGAAGGTGTCCCTGCCCGTGGCAGGGGACTGGAACTGGAGGAGCTTTAAGGTCCCTTCCAACACAAACCAGTCTGGGATTCTATGATCCTCTTTTCAAGTGGGAAAAGTTCTTCTAATTAGATTCCTGTTTCCTTAAACACCCAGCCCAGTTCCCACCATTCTCTTGCTGTCTGCCTCCATACCAGCTCATTCTGCTGAGGTTTACATGTAGGATAGTTTGGTTCCACAAAGGAGTCCCCCTTCAGACACATGCCTGACATAAACTGCAGACACAGCGTAGGGCTGAGCAAAGGACTGGCCTGGGGGTGGAGGTGGGCTATTAAATATTAAATCCATCCTTTTCCATGTCATATTTCCTTGCCAAGGGAGTGGTTTCAGAGGCAGTGGCGAGCAGTGTTGGTTTAGGACAGGGAGGTGGTGGATGGGTAGAGCAGAAAGTTCAGGTCCACTTCTGTTTGCGTACACTGATGATCCTCCAGGGACAGCACAGGGCAGAGGGAGGACACTTGCAGGTGGGGAGGAAGTAAATACGGAACAAGATAACCAGGCTGGAATGGATAAAGTCCAAATAAAGCCAAGTAAGTGACTTCTCCCATTTGCTACAGAGAAATGGAAAATTATGCAAACAGGGATAAAAATAATGGAAGTGGTTATAGCTTCTTGGGTCAGCCAGGCCAGCATCTGACCCAGGAGGTGGGTATGAGCTTGCTGTGGCTGCTGCATTCAAAACCAACAGCAGAGAGCTGGGAGCTGAGCAAATTGAGGTGAGAGGAGACAACAGCGGTACCCAAAGGCTACAGAGCAGGTTCGGTGCCTGTGATTTGGGGTAAAATGTTTGGGCTAAGCCCAGAGGCTTGTGATGCCGCAGCAAAATGTGCCTCCTTGTGCTTGTTGCCTTGCTAGAAAGAAAAGGAATGTGGTGCTCTTTGCTTCTGAGAATGAGGGCAGCCAGGATGGATGTGATGCTTGAGCCATCCCTACAGCCAAAGGGAATGTAGCAGGAGAGCAGGGACACCTCTGTGGGGAGAGGATTGCAGTGCAGGTGTCTGAATTAATGTGCTGTGCTTTGGCCTTGGTTATGTAAAGAGAAACAGTCTGAGTGTTGTTCAGTGTGCTTTGTAATGAATTTTAGAACTCACATGTCGATATGGACATGGATTTTAGCATGTTAACTGGCACAGGGGAACCCTGGACTATTGGCCATGACCTGCTGATGCTTCTGAATACTGAGTGCAGTGAAATCCTTTGTTTTCCCCTTTTCCTTTTCAAGCCTGAGCTCCTGGATTCTTGAGTCTCAGCTACCTTCTTCCTCTCCACTCACACATTTCTAGTCCTTGCAGTGTCAGAGCAAGTTTTAATAAGTAATTTCTCCTAAAGGCTCAAAGCCAGAAGACAAATTACCCAAATGTTTTATTCAACTTCAGTGGTCATTGGGGATGTTTCATTCTGCTGACCCAGAGTGTTCAGAACCTACAATCAGGTTCTCTCCAAAATCATAGTTTCAAGAAGCCAGAAATTAGAGAAGTCATGCACATGGAGATGACTTAGGAAGGATTAATGGGTTTCCAAATTACATGCTTCACCCTGCTGTTGATTTGGGAATTGAAAGTACATCTGTCACAGTATCAGGAGGTGCTTACTGAAATGTGATGTTGGTTGGTGTCTAGTGAATGCAAATGCCCAAAGGCCTTTGGCCTTTGGTGTTGATGCTGCATTAGCTCAGCCCAGTGTGACTGGGGAGCAAAGGCATATGGATTTCTTACTGGTTCTTTAGTTTAATTTATCCTCTCGATTATCTCAGTTCCTGGGGCATGGTTACCCAAGGCATGGTTTTATGCTGCGTTGGCTGAAGTTCATTCCATGTGAGTTTTGCTTCAGATCTATGGAAGGGACCGACGGGAAGGTGCTGGGGGCTGGCAGCAGCCTGCGAGATACCCCCCCAAATACTGGCGAGGGTAGCACCTCCAGCCTGGAGGTCATCAGGACCTGCTCCAGATGGGTGTTTAAGTCACCATCTATTTTTGGGACCTGAGAAATGAACTTCTTGTGATGCATTTCTTCTGTCTAAGGGGGTAGGTGGCAAATTTACACCCTGTCAAATGTGGTTTTAGCAGTGTGAAGAAGAGAATATCTGTATTTGGGAGATGAAAGCATTAACACGCAGGCTGTGAGCTGGTTTGTCTGCTTCCATCTAGTATCCTATTGGCCTGGGAGTCTGAACATAAACCTCCAGATTACAGGAACATAAAGGATGAATCTAAGCAGAAACCTGCTCTAGTGGAAGGTGTCCCTGCCCGTGGCAGGGGGTTGGAATTGGAGGAGCTTTAAGGTCCCTTCAACCCAAACCGCTCTGTGATTCTGTGATTCTATGAACTAGTTTATTAATTGAGGAGCATCATTAGTATTTGATAGATGCAATCAACACCCAGAAGGCTTTGCAAAACACCACTGCTGAACTGGTAACCAAGGCACGAGGGGTTTTTAATTGCAAAGGTGTTTGTAATTAAAAAAGCTGTGTCAACTCTGTGTGGTAAACGTTAAGGATCAGTGAATTCCATTCATTAGAAATCCTTTTGTTCTTTGGCTTAGGAAGGGTGTTTCTTACTATTGCTGGGATGCATCATTTCACATTGGTGCTTTAACGCCTCTTTAATATGCAAAGATGGCTGTTTATAAGCAGATGTCCTATAGGACCTGGGGATGACATCTGGAATATTTAATCTTTCATACCACACTTTGAGGAGCAACAACGAATGTTCCTTTAAAGACGGCCTTCGGATGAGATGTGCTATTTGATGTAATATTTACTCTTGCTGTGGTGCCAGATCCCGTGGGGAAGAGCCACGCTGGCTTTTAACCAACATCCCCAGGACCAGGGAGCAAGCACACTGCTGCTGAGCACGTTTGTGAAGATGCCTCTGCTTTGCCTTGTGAGGATGTGCATGGGGAGAGGTTAATGCAGCCGCCAGCTCACCCCCTTCGACACGGCCAGCCGGCGGGATCGCATTCTGCCTTGGTGATTTCCACTTTGTTTTCTTCTCACTGCAAGTTGTATTTCCCATCTTTGTGTTGTAAGATTTAGGCCAGGTGCCTGTCACACACAGTGTGCTCTGTGCCCAGCTCCCATTTGGGGGATTTCTTTCTTTGTTTTATAGTCTCCTTCCCTATTGAAAGTACCCTTTGTGCTGGTGATAGTTACATTCTTGGGTTTCTAATGAGTTGAATTTCTTGAGTTTAATGCTTTTTACCATGGAGCTCGATGTTGATAGCACATTACTCTTAACCATTTATGGCTTTTATTAAAAACAGATTGGTTTGATGCCTTTTCAAATCCACACCTCTAGACTGTCCTCATGGAGGCTCTCTTATAGCCTTTGTAGACTAAAATGTTACCTCCGGCTGCAGATGTAAACGCTGGTGCTTTATGTGGTGACAAGTTGCACGTTACATTGCTGTTGCTGCTGTTTGTCCTGGAGTTGTGGCTCGAGGCTGCCGTCAGCAATGACACACGACATAAAGATCCTCCTCACCCACAGCCACCATGGGGGCTTAAACACAGGTCCCGGTGTGACCCCAGAGGCTACGGAGGAGGAGGTGGGGAGGAACGAGGGTGATTTGTCAGCTCGGAGGCTTGGCGGGTGCTGGACGTTGTAGCAGCCAACGAGCCTTCCTTGCCGGGGCCTTTGTTTCCAGCCATGCTCGCGATGAAAAGCAGGAGCGGCTCCTCCATTGGCTGCAGGAAACCACCTCCCCATGCGGCACAAGCCCCTGACGAACACGCGCCGCGGCCGGGCGCCAACGTGGATGTGCTCCAGTGCAGAGCGGCCCTGGCAGCGGCGGGCCCCGGGCTCCAGCTCCTGGGGTGCTCCTCCTGCCAACTGCAGCCGGGAGGGAGAACAGCTGGGAGAGGGGTTTTCCATCCCGTGCCCTGAAATGCACCTAGCACAGACAGCAGCAGCACACCCTGCTGTGCCTCTGCTCAGTGATGGTGGCAGGACACAAGGAAGGGGCTTGGATGTTCCCGGCCAGCTCCCAGGCCTAGGGTGGGTTGATCTGGATGCCCCACAGCGTGCTTGTGGCCCAGCAGCACCGTTATGTCAGCAGCTTAAAGCTGGTGCAGGCTCTGTTGGTGTAATTTGCAGACATGGCCAAAGAGCTGATTGCAGGAGGCTCTGTTGTCTGTGTGTGTTTGTGATCAGAGCGCTGGAGCAGCTCCGCTCTGGAGCCAGGCTGAGAGAGCTGGGCTGGGGCAGCCTGGAGAAGAGAAGGCTCCTGAAGGGGAGACCTTAGAGCAGCTCCAGTGCCTAAAAGGGGCTCCAGGAAACCTGGAGAGGGGCTTTGGACAAGGGCCTGTAAGGACAGGACAAGGGGAATGGCTTTAACCTGCCAGAGGGGAGATTGAGATGAGCTCTTAGGCAGAAGCTCTTCCCTGTGAGGGTGCTGAGGCGCTGGCACAGACTTTTCCCAGAGAAGCTGTGGCTGCCCCATCCCTGGCAGTGTTCAAGGCCAGGTTGGACACAGGGGCTTGGAGCAACCTGCTCTAGTGGAAGGTGTCCCTGCCCATGGCAGGGCGTTGGAACTGGGTGAGCTTTAAGCTCCCTTCCAACCCAGACCAGTCTGGGATTCTATGATTTATACTCTGGATACCCAGGGATGTTCTAAATTCTTCTTTAAATGTCAAAAGCTCCACAAGTGGAAGTTGGTGTGGAGCTGCCAAGAGCTGCTCCTGATGCAACAGCTTCTAAAGAGAAATGTGGATGTTGGGAAGCGCCCGGCTCCTGCCAGGCTCCCTGGTGAGTCAGATATCTGAGCTTGCACTGGGATGGTAATGCTGATGCACTTGCTGATTGCTGCCAAAGCAAGGAGTCCACACAAGGAGATTAGGCAACAGTCCTTTTCCCTGCTGGGCGCTCATTACCATTTTCTTGCTGATGTATTATTAATTAAGCTAATTTTTATTGCCCTGTAAGTATAGATAGTGCTTTGCAAGCATAGAGCATAACCTGCCTGTTTCCCAGAGTTTCTGAAGTAAGTGTTGGGCCATGTGCAGAATGAGAGTGCTGGAAAAACTGACTGTGCAGTTGAAGTAAGGTAAATCCCTGGGTTTTGTTTTCTTTTTCCTCCTACTTAGACATCTGGCTTTGGGGCTGGTGAATGGGGAGCTGTGTGAGCAGAGCGCTGAGGCCCTGTAAATGCCCTGTATGCAGAATTAGTGCGGACAGATAATAGGACTTAAGTGCAAGGAGTTTGCAGCATTGACCCTCCACAAGACAGAACATTACGTAGACTGAAGTAGAGTGTTACATTAGAGCGTTGGGACCTGATCCAGCCCCACAGCCATGGGGCAGGCAGCAGTTTAAACAGGAGAAGTTCAAGGACTGGGTGGTGGAGCCTGATTAGGAGGTTTAGAATGTGTCCCTGCTGAAGAGCTGCTGTGCCTGAGACTCTTTGTAGTCGTGTCAAATGCCAGTGAATGGGAACTCTGGTAATTGGGCTGGCACGGCCATCGTGGTGCTTTGTCTGCTGAGGCAGTGGCTGTGCTGCCAGCAGCAGCCATGTGCTGCCTGTGCCCGTGTGTCTGCTCTCATCTCTGAAGCTGCTGTCTCGGATCTGGTTGGGATCAGGGTGTTTGGTAGCCCAGTGAATTCACTGGGATCAGGTGAGGCCTGCGAGGTGGCTCTTCCTCCCAACGTGCCCCTCAGTCCCTGCTGTGCTGGGCACCATAGAATCACAGAATGGTTTGGGTTGGACCTTATAGCTCCTCCAGTCCCAACCCCCTGCCACGGGCAAGGACACCTTCCACTAGAGCAGGTTGCTCCAAGCCCCTGTGTCCAACCTGGCCTTGAACACTGCCAGGGATGGGGCAGCCACAGCTTCTCTGGGCACCCTGTGCCAGCGCCTCAGCACCCTCACAGGGAAGAGCTTCTGCCTCAGAGCTCATCTCAATCTCCCTGGGATAGGTTTTGTGTGATGCTTTTCCCATCTGTAAAACAGAGGGAGTATCTTTACAAAGTTCTAAGGCTTGACCTGGTGCTAGAAGCCTTTAACTGGAAGTGTAGAAATGCAGGATGTTGATTTTTACGTGTACAGGTTACCTTCACTGGTAAGAGATGGCAAGTTGCACAAGTCCAGACATTCACTGTTTTCTGTGCTCTGGTTTCTGGCTTCATCCTTGAGAGCATGGGTGGGCCTGATGAAGAGAAATCAAAAACTTCTTCTAGAAGCACTTTGTAACACATGAACTATTTGTGATCAAAGCCAGTGTGACTCCCGTGTCCAGCACCTATGCTTTGGACTTCTCATGGCAGCATTGGACTTTGAAAATGGAATTTGAAAATGTGGTCTGTAATATTTCATGTGTTCTCTTACTCCATTTTTAGATTAGGTGAATGTCCAGTCTATGCAGTCATGAGAAAACTACAACATGGCATCTATTGTACAGACATTCTGTGCTCCTTGCTGGGAAAAATCCACTTCTTAATAAACAAATCCACTTTGGCAACCTGTCACTGACTTTTCTAAGGCAAAACTTTGGGTAGAAAAGTGTCTCTTTGATGAACTTACCTTTTTTTGTTACACGGCTGTACCAGAGCAGTTGGAGCTGGAGGTTCAGGCCTAGTTTCAGAGTGCAGGTGAGTGGAGGAGAGTGGGGAAGGGACTAAGCTCCCTCCCCGAGCATCCTGCAGCATCAGCTTTGTCACCCTGAGCGCCCATCGCTGGGGCAGGTTCCTCCCAGCCATGGTGTGGCTGTGCCTGACTGGGCAAACGCATTGGGAGAAGCTCTGCTCTGCTGGTTCAGCTGCTTTATGGTTTTGAATGAGAACAAGCCCTTAGGATTTTGGCCTGAGTTCACAATGCTTTTGCCTCTGTGCGTGACAAACCCATGTGGTAACAGTCTCTTGCTCAGCCTGGGTAGGATCCACTCGCTCATGGACTGCTGTCAGGCAGGTTCCTAATGGAACCTTGCTCCAGCAGATGTGCTTTGCTTGGCTCTGGGCATGAGAGTGGGAAGGAATGTGTTAGACTGAGTGCTAGAAGTTAAATTGCATGTAAGGAAAATCAACCCAAGCTGTTTTTCACTGCATTATCAGAGCTTTGGGAAGAGTTGGTCAATGTAGACCATGGCTTCTGTTAACTGTAGATATCCCTGTGTGTTACATCACCAGAGCAGTAGAGGCAGGACAAAAGGGTTTCCTGCCTCTGCCACATGACATGACCTGTTCTGTAGGTTTTCAGCCATGTGGCTGAAAATCTGTCTCAGCAGATTGCTCTTTCAGTGGTGTTGTCCAGGGGCTGTTAGACATAGGCCACCTCTGCAAATGAGTTTCCAAGAGTACAGTCACTTGCCCGCTTGGTTGACTTGGGGAGACCTTAGAGCAGCCTTCCAATAGCTGAAGGGGCTGACAAGAAACCTGGAGAGGGGATTTGGACAAGGGCCTGTAGGGACAGGACAAGGGGAATGGCTTTAACCTGCCAGAGGGGAGATTGACATGAGCTCTGAGGCAGAAGCTCTTCCCTGTGAGGGTGCTGAGGCGCTGGCACAGACTTTTCCCAGAGAAGCTGTGGCTGCCCCATCCCTGGCAGTGTTCAAGGCCAGGTTGGACACAGGGGTTTGGAGCAACCAAGTCTGGGATTCTATGACCTTAATGTGGGAATGAGCCTGTGGTGCCTCTTGTAATGGTACATTGCAGGTCCAGCTCAGACAGAAGAGGAGCTCGGCTCTGTGCTGCCGAGTGCTCTGCTCTGTAATTCCATAATGTGGTTGGACAGGTAGGTTTTGATCTTGCAAACACTTACACATCTGCGAAATAACTACTAATATGCCACAGCATTGAGTGTTACAGGGAGAGCTGCTCGGCAGTGACGTAGTGGCTTAGATAATGCTGTGCCTTCGGTATAAGGTTGCACGTCTAAGTCCTGGATGTGCAGGTAGATGCCTCCACCTGGGAGTGCCTCTTGGTAAGGCTGTGCAGGTGCCTTGTACTGGTTGAGTGTGGGTGCAGTTTTGCTGGCAAAATAAGCCCTGTTGGGTGGAGCAAGCTGCTTCCATGGCATGAAGACCTCTCAGCTAAGGGCTCCCACTGAGATGTGTTCCTCACAGCCCTCCTCAGCAGAGCAGAGAAGCCAGGAAGATGATGGTGGCATGTCTCAACCAGCAGTTGCAGGTTTTCAGCCATGAGCCATTCGATTTGTAGAAATAACCATTGACAGGATGATTGTGGCAGTTCCTTTGCGTGTTGAAAGCTATTAATTATATTAATAATATTAAATACTATTAATTTTGTATTGGGAGAGCTCATTTACATACAGCTCTTAGCATATACAGACTGACCCTCTACGCATCCTAACAGGCAGTTAAAGTTAGCACTTCTGTAGTGGTGTAGCTAATTCCTGTGCAGACAGGGCTTAGCTGTGTTGTTATAAGCTGGTGTAAATGTGGCTGTGCTGCACATCACGTAAGGGTGTTGACCAAAGCCATGTTGATAGGAGCACATTTATGTTGGTACAACTTGGAATAGGCTTTGAATTGTCTCAACAGAACTATCATGCCCTAAAGGGTGCCTCTGTCAGGTGCAGCTTAGAAGATGCAAAAATCGTGGCTGGACCAGTAATCAGGTCGTAGAATCAGAGAATCCCAGATTGGTTTGGATTGGAAATGACCTTAAGATCATCTATTCCAAACCCCTGCCATGGGACACCTTCCACTAGAGCAGGTTGCTCCAAGCCCCTGTGTCCAACCTGGCCTTGAACACTGCCAGGGATGGGGCAGCCACAGCTTCTCTGGGAAAAGTCTGTGCCAGCGCCTCAGCACCCTCACAGGGAAGAACTTCTTCCTTATATCTGACCTAAACTTTCCCTGTTGCAATTTGAACCCATCACCCCTTGTCCTATCACTACAGTCCCTGATGAAGAGTCCCTCTCCAGCATCTTTGTAGGCCCCCTCCAGACACTGGAAGCTGCTCTAAGGTCTCCATGCAGCTTCTCTTCTTGGGGCTGAACAGCCCCAATGTTCTCAGGTCCTTGAATTACTTCACTTTTGTTTTTTATTCTACTATTTCAGTGTCTGTCATTCCATGTGTTTGTATTTCTCTGTGTTTGGGATTTTCTTTTTAACGGGGAACAAACTATTTTGGGAACCCAGAAACAAAAAGCTGGATCCAGGCAGTGCAAGGCTGGACCACATCCCACCCTCGCTGCTTGCTTTGCCTGCCCCATGAAAGGTGTGTGGTTGGGCACAACAGAGGAGGGGATGACTCCCAGCGCTATGGGCAGGCACACTGGGAGGATCTGGGCCTCCATACGTGGCTGTGGTGGAAGGTCCTGGTCCCAGTGCTGGGCTATCAGGGCCTTTGGATGAAGTTGCAGCAGAACTCTTCAGTTTTCCTGAAGTCTGGGTCCTTGCTGTATGTTTGGGAGCGTGGGGCTCGGCCCTCTGGTCCCTGGGCAGGGCAGGTACTCGGTGCTGTGATCCTCAGTTCACGTATCTTTTCCACCTTTGAATTTGAATCCAGAGGGTGGATAAATAATCACCCTCTTTGTGCTGGGTTTGTAACCTGTAAAGGTGCTACAAGCCAGAGGTGAGGCCAGCTCAGAGCCAGGCTTTGAGCCTTCATCCTGCACCTGGTAGTCCCTTTGCGAGCCATCATGCTTATTTTCATCAGCCACTACGAGCACTTTTGTCTTTATCAGCTTCACTAAACCATTTGCTTAAGCTTTGAAAAACAAGGTTATTCTTTTTTTTGGCTTGCATACTTCAAGCCAGACGCCTCCAGGACTTCCTCTCTGCTGCTGCTGCTTCTGAGTTTGTCTGAGTGGTTCTTAATCCCATGCCAGCAGGGCGTAAATGTCTATAGCAAATAGGACTACTGCAAGTGGTCTGCCTTTCTTAGCTACCCCTCAGAGCCTTCTGGAAGTAGTTGGCAGACAAAGGTTGAAAGCCCCTGGGGTAGGTGACAGGAAACCCAGGTGCAGAGGGACAGGTTTTGCTAAATGAGGACAGGACCCCCTTAAACAGCCCGTGGTTACCTCGAGAGGCAAATCAGAGTTAGCAAGATCCTTGCCACCAGTGTAGGGCAAAACAGATCCATGTGCGTGTGAAGCGTGAGGATCTTCTGAGCTCTGCACAAGTTCTCCTGTATCAAAAGTGGTGCTGCAGACAGCATGATGCAGCAAACAGAACCCATCATGGGTTGATTTTGACAGTGGGTTGCAATTACGCAGAAGCCTGCTGCTTACTGCCCTCCCCGTACTCCAGTGTGCAATATTTACAAGTGGGGCACTGTGCACACATCTCTGGGGTTGTGTCTCCATGCTGAAGGTGCTAGAAGGGGCAAAGGAAAGTCCCAGAGTCAGTCTGCTTTGAGGATTGTTTTCTAGAGCATCCATATTCATTGCAGCCATGTGGGCCACTCTGATGACCCTTGAAAGGTTCAGTGAGATCCCATTTTGTCTACCCTGCCCAATGGAGTGCTGGAATTTAACCTAAATTGGATTTCTCCAGTGAGAGGTACTCTGACCATGTCTCCTTCTGCACAGGCAACCTGCCAGACATGCAAGCAGGGATTTACTTTGCATTTAGGGAAAAGTCTGTCCCTAATTTCTGCCTCTCTGCACCACAGTCAGCTGTGAGGTCTTGGACTGCAATGGCACTTCCATGCTGGGCATGACAGAATGGATGATGAAGAGGAGCAATGCCTTGGTCAGTCATGGGGCTCCTGATGAGAAGGAGACATGGGGCTGAGCTGTTGCAGTTTCTTACCAAGATGATGGGCTTGCTGAATTACCATTCTACCCACCAAAAGTGTTGGAGATGGCAGTTTCCTACTCTAAGGGAGGTCCCTTGGTCCCATTTTACATCCTTGCTACCTCCTTGATAACATCCTCCGTGGGGCTGTGGAGCCCTTTTGGTCTCTGCTCTGGTTTCTGGCCTTTGTTGCTCTAGCAACACTTTTAGACCCAAAGCAGCAGGATTCTGGTGCTCACATGATGGTTTAAAAGAAGGAAGGGTAGTACAACAGATCCTCACCAGCATCTGTATGATACGGTCATGGCTTGAGATGGGAAGGATGAATGGCATATTGTGATATCTTATCGTCTTGCAACTGGCGTTGTTTTCATCATAGAAGATGAGAGATAATCTTGTGTTGCTGCCACATCGATGGTGTGTAATGTTGCTTATTTTCCTTATTATTTTCCTTTTGTGGAGTATGACAAGGCAGGTTAGGCTGGGGCCATGTATCCATTGAAGCCAGGCCAATGCAGGCAGCATGGTTGCTCTCCTTTGTGTGGAAGTAACTATTCCAGTGGTCAGCAACTCCAGCAGCTTTGCAGGCACCTCGTTAGAGCTGTGCTGCCACCAGCCTGTCCTTACAGCGCGGATGCACTGACCTGCCCCTGGCCATGCTCATCTACATGTTTAGAAGAGGGAGAAAAAGGTATTTTATACCCCAAAAAATGCAGGTACATGTGAAAATAACTGAGAGGCTGCAGCAGCCATGAACCTGCTGTTGCTCTGCAGTGTGGTTTGTGGGATCCTGTCAGCTGGGTTGGCATTTTGTGGCTTGTCTGTAAAGGTGACAGTGATACAGGATGATGTGCTGACATGGTTTTTCTTCCACACTTCACCATGATGTTGCAGACTAGTCTGACAATGTAAAAGCCACCTGTAGATGCTCTGTGGGTAAGAAGAGGAGAAATCCTTTTCAGATTTTGGGCTTACATTCCCGCAGCTTCCTGCTGTCCCAGCCTCTGATGAAATGAACCAAGTGAACCATGTGTAGCTAGAGGTGAAAGCCTCAGTAGGCTCCTCCACAAGAAGTCTGACCCAGCTGGCAAGTACAACTGAAGTAATTCATTATCTGCTGCCTTTCACCTCACCTTCCCTCCCAGATGTCTGAGAGGTGTTGAAGACTGAGGACATGGAGAACATGTCCTCAGGCACCTGCATTTTGCAGCAAATGGAGTGTGAAGAGTGGGTACCAGCCCTGGGGCTGACCCTCCTTCCAGTGGGTCATCCCTTTTGTGTAGATATTGGGCTCAAAATCTGTTTTCTTTTCAAGCTGGTGTGACTGGAGGTGCTCAGTCTGTGAGGTTTGGTCATCCTTATACAAATACATTCCTTATACAAATACATTCCATTCCACTGGGACCAGTGGTCATGTTCAATGAAGCAAGAAGCCTCCGTGCTCTGTTCCTTGTGAGCTGCTGGTAGCACATTCCCAAGTCATGCTGCCACCTTCTCTTAGGTATTTGGGATTGTTTAGACCCCTGGCAGCCTGCCTAGGTAGGGTCATAGCTACAGTCTCTGTGGTGGAGCTGCCCCAAGACTGATGAACCTGGGACACTTCTGCAGCATGAGAGAAAGCTTCATGGCCTCCAAGGGTCTTTGATTTACTGTGCTTGTGGAGCTTGTTGGTACCTTGTTTACTTCCTTCTGTGCCCATGGTTAACACCTGACATGGAGGATGCAGCATCCTGTAGGTCTCCTTCCTCCTCTAGCAGCAGAGGCAGAATTATTTGTGAAGCATTGCTCTGTTCTGTTGGTACTTTTAGGCTGTTCCCACGACTTACACAAGAACCTATGGATAAATAGTGAAGGTACCAAAGTTAGGTTCTGCAGTAGAATCCCAGCCTGTTTTGGGTTGGAAGGGACCTTAAAGCCGATCCAGTTCCAACCCCGTGCCACGGGCAGGGACACCTTCCACTAGAGCAGGTTGCTCCAAGCCCCTGTGTCCAACCTGGCCTTGAACACTGCCAGGGATGGGGCAGCCACAGCTCCTCTGGGCACCCTGTGCCAGTGTCTAGTTCCAGTGTTCCAGCGCTAGGCAGAAGGTTGCATTCCAGCTGCGTGTTCTCCTGCAAATGATACAGGCAATTCTTAGCTCTTCTCATACAAATGAGTCTTTAAAGGGAGTCTGCACTGGGAGCATAAAATGCCTACACAAGTTTTTAGCAAAGGCTTATTTTTCTCTCTGTTGCACCGTGTTGGCACCACTGCATTTCACAGCATCCCTTCTGCGTCGCACTGAAATGCACAAGAGGAGCCTTTTGCTCATCCACTTGGATAATGTTTGGTCCATGAAAGAGCGAAGAAGTGCATTTCCTGGGATGAAATGATTAACTGTATACCCAGGGCATAGAGGTCACAGCAGGGATATTAGAAAGGTGCCATCAATTTGCTGTCATGGTGCTGTTAAACACGCTTCCATTGGGAATTCTGAGGCTCCCCAGTGAACAGGGAGGTGGGTCCAAGTGAGCCAAGAATGGTGAGCGTTTAGGGAAGGCAGCTCTGCTTCTTCCTTACAAGTACCTGTTTGAAGGAGAAGGCCTTTGCTTCCTCTTCTCTCTCATCATCATCATCCTGCTGCAAGTTTCATGCTCCTGATGACAAATGAGGAGTGTCAGAGGTGGATTTCATCACATCACACATCATCTCCTGCTCGCTAAATTAGCCATACCCCACCACACAGCTCTGCAGGAGTCTCCCTGTGTCCTGGCCACTTGTTCAGGCAGGTTGAAGGCTGGGGGAGTTTTAAAATGATGATATTTTCAAATTGGAGAGCAGCTTTGATTTATTGACCTGCTGCCTCTCGGAATCGAGCTGTCTGGGCTGGCATCTGCAGATAAGAGGCTGTCGAGTAATTGCTTATTATTGACTGATTGCCAGCTTGGGCTGTTTGCTTGAAGAAGAATCAATAGCAGTCAATCTTCAAAGGCGAAGCTCTCCGGGAGTGTGACTGGTTTCCAAATTGGGAATGACAGGTCAGGATAACTCCATATCTGAGATCCCAACTTCATGTTTGGGTGTAATCCTGCAATGAAGGAGGAAGTGCAGGACATGATCTTCCTGCGTCAAGGGTTTTTCACATCCGCCTGCTCTAAAGCCTGGACTTTTCCTTTGCAGGACAGATCCCACCCTGGCTCCAAACCTTCCACCCAGGGGTTGGAGCAGCCTCAGCACCACCTGAGTTCAGTGGGAGGCGAGGGCAGGATGACTGCAGGCATCATTCATTAGGTCCCAAAGGATAGAGCAGGGAGGGGTGGATGAACAGCCTGTGCTGTGACACATCCAAACCAACCAGTTTGGATGCTTTATAAATAAAACAAAGCGTCTATTTTAATGCATGGTAACAGAGATTTCCTTTCTGTGGGTGATTCTATTTAGGTGCCAACAGAACAAAATATCCAGTGTCACCATAGGTTTTATCATTCCTTACGGAGCCTGTCGCTATGGTGAGCGTTCGTTTTCAAGAGCAGACATAGCCCTTAGTTAACACTCTCATGACACGTTGCCTTTTTTGTGGATTCACCAAAAAAAATAGGGGGAGCTTCATGGCATCAAAGGTGTTCAAGACTCGTTATGTGTGAAGAAGAGATGTGTAGGTGTTTGCAATGGCCCGGGGTGAGGATGCGAGGAGCGATCTCAGCCCTTGGGCTGGAGCCTGCTCCCTGTTCCCAGCGCTCGCTCCGGGGCTGCAGCCTGGTCTCCAAGTGTCCTGGGCTCAAGCAGGGCTGGAAACTTGAAATAAGAGCCTTTCGTGGGGGAGGGGGAGCTCGGGTCTCCATCAGCTACAAAGAGCAATTAAGCACAAGGACATAAAATAGATAAATGGGAAGGGGAAGGCAGAACCCTGGGAATGTGGGAAGAGGGAAATGGAAGAATCTGATTTGAAAATATAAATATTTAGTGCTTCATTTTGAAGCTTTGATTTCACCCTGGTTTTGGGGTGAGGGAGAAATCCCCCCAACAGAGCAGTTTAACTGCAGTGGTCCTGGAGGGAATGGACACGATTACTTGAACAGCCTTGTTCAGACACTGGATTTGTTGTCTATAGCAAATCCTCATTTGCATGGGTCCTTAATCTGTGGAGTTAAACGTGTCTCTGGATCTGTTACCTACTGTGATACCGAGTTGGGAACTAGATTTTTAAAGCTATTCCTCTTTGTTGGAATGTTTTCCCTCCCCTCCCCCCTCTGCACCTCAAATGATCTTCCTGATTTTTCCTTTAAAGCAAAGAGGAGCCAACGAGTGACACAAAAGAACAATCTGCCAGCGAGAAGCTGCTATTTCTGACTCCAGAGTCGGTGGGTGAACTGTCCACCAGCCTGTAGAGAAAAGCCAAGATCAGCCATTTCAAACGTGTGTCGCAGGGAAGCCACTGGCCCCCCCTCTTCCTGAAAGGGCACATGAAAGTGAAACCTTTAAACCTCGTTGGAGGTGGAGGCTTGGGCAAAGAGCCTTTCTGGAGCTCTAGGAAGGGCTGAGCCCTGGTTTTGGGGGCTCTTTCACTTTGCCTCTCGTCCTGAAATGGCATTTCCTCGTGTCTGCAGCAGCCCTTCATTTCATGAAATGGATGCAACTGCTGCAAAAAGATCTCGCGTGAGCATGCTCACTGGAAGATTAATCCTTTAGAGGGAGTTGGAGAGTTAAGCTACTGTAATTTCTCTGCAGTTGGCTGCAGTAAACAACTGCTCTAAAGACACGAGGAAAAAAATTGACGGAGGTATATGGGATTAATGTACATATCTTTTTGTGTTTCTACTTTCAGGTTGAGGGTTTGATAAAGGTTTTGTTTTCTCTTAAGACCTGGGGTAGAGGGAGCTGTGTAATGATTTTATGGGTGACCTTCATGTTGTGGTTTCTTTTTTCTTTTCCTCCAGGCCAAAGTAATCCTATTTCCGTGCAAGGCCATACTGAGGCACGGGCTGTCTTTCTAGAGCTGGGGTAGAGCACCAGGGTGGCTTCGTGTTGAGTGAAATGCTTGTACGAGGTGAGGCCTGCTGCACGTTGAGCTGTGTTGGCAGCAGGGGGCTGAGAACACCTTAGTCCTGTTTAGTTGTGATCAGAACCCACTGGGACTTGATCTCTCAATGCTTTTGTTGGGAAGAAAATGTGAAGGGATTAGCTTGGATTTGCCTACAGAATAATAGCGTGTTGTTTTTATTTTGCTCCCCCTCCTCCCCATGCCTGAGGAGCTGCAAACCTGTGTCAGATGTGGGAAGGAGAATAATCGTTGAGATATTTTGGCTTTGCTTTAAAGGACCATCACTCCTCACGTGTTAAGGAGAGGAAAAGCGAGTGAGGTAAGTGTTGCAGGCACACGGGTTGCGTCAAGGTGAACCTGAGCTCCTTCCTTCCCAGTCCCTGCTTTGCGGGTGCATCCTCGAGGAAGGAAAAACCTCTGTTCCTTTCAAGGGAGTGAACAGTGTTTTATCTACTCGCTCTTTGGAGGTGTGGGTGAAGGAGGAGGTGATTTACCACCTGCTTCATGCTTTAGATGAGCTTCCATGTACTTAGAGCGCTGGAGAGCCAACCTGGGGCTGCCAGGATGTCGAGCAGGAGCACCCAGTGGTTTGCTTTGTCTCTGGCTGCTTCAGCCAGCGCCGAGCTTGGGCTGGGAGAGGCAGTGCTCATTAACCACAACCTGCGTCCTTCACTGTTAGAAACATCCAGCTAATCCTTCGGGATGAGGAGGAAATGGAGGTGAACTGTCAGCAGAACTTGCCTGGCTGGGGGGGCGGGGAGGGCATGGCGTGAGTGTGTACCTAAATGGAATGAATTGCTCCCCTGGAGCTGGAGCTGTTGGAGATCACTCCTAGCAGGTCTCCAGGACTGTGTCCCAGTGGAAGAAGGGCACACCCTTCCTCCTTCGAGCAGGGAATAGTAATAATAGGTGCAACTCTGCCTGTGCTACTGAAAATTCCTGTGTTGCATGGCTAGGACAGTGGTCCTGGTGTTAAATTTATATCCAACAGCATGTGTTGGGAAGTGGCTCCCTGCTTCCTTGGAGTGGTGTGAAGAAGGGAATAACAACTCCATCATTTTGCACATGTCAGTGGCTCCCACTGGACTCATCCCGTGGTGTCTGTCAGCTCACGTGCAATGGGTGCTGTTGCTGGTGGGTGACTGCTGAAGGGCAGTGCTGTAGACTTGGCTGAGCTCAAGGTACTGAGCATTGGAAGACGATTTTAGCACCCCAATGTTGAGGGTTTTCGCTTAGTCCCTCCTTTTCCCCTTCTTTCCAGAAGCTCTGGCTGGCACAGCTTGTCTGTTCCCTGGATGGGTTTAGGGAACATTGGTGGCTGGGTGCGTAGGGGGAATAATTAGCTACCACATGCAGAGAGATTGTTTCTTGCTGTTTCAGAATCATTGTAATTTCTATTGAGGGTGGGTTAATTACATATTCGTTTTGATGGGTGTAAGGAAAATGATAGAGATACAGCAATATGAATCTGTGCAGGGAGGGATGTTGTTTTCAGGATGCTGTTTTGGAAATCGTGGGAACAAAGACTTGTCTCTTGGAGGACCGTGGCTGTCGGGATTCAGTTTCTCAGTGGTGGAGGAGTGTTTTCTATGTCACATTTTTATCTTACGCCAGCGATGTATCTGTCACCATGACAAGGGGGGTTCAGTTCGGAGGAGAACGATCAGCTTCTGGTTAAAGTGCATTTGTTTGAAGGGTTGGGAAATAGTTTTTAGAAAAGCAAAGGTGAAAGCAAGAAAGTTAAACCTTAAAATGTATGATCAAGGTGTAGCACAAATACATCTTTAACCTGAAGTAGGTGAGGGGCTGCTTTACCAGTGCAGGACCCAGAGGCCCCAGGCCTGGTCCATGTGCTGGAGCAGGGGGCTTGTCCCCAGCTCCCATAGGACAGGGCATCACTGTTGATCCCTTCTGCAGTGGGTGACTTCAGGGATGGGGATGTCATCTCAGTCCTTATTGCAACCTCAGTGGGAAAGGGAATCAAGTTCATCTCTACAATGGATTTAGACCAGCTTTAAGCTTTTTCCTTTGGTCTCCAGTACCAGGGCAGGCATCTCTGGCATGAGAGAACAGGGGAAAGGCTCAATGAAAGGACAGAGGTGACACTGTTTCCTTAGTGCCATGCCTTTGGGCTCAAAGCTAAAGAGTAAAGCCCTCCTCCTCTTCTGGTTTTAGAGTAAAATGGACAGAATGAGCTATTTTCAGTGGCTGAGAAAAGCCCCCAGCATGGAGCACCACGCTCCAGTCTCACCATGCCTTTGGTGGTCTGGGGACTCTATGTCTCCGGATTGGAGCAGCTTTAGTGAGAGCCTCAACCCAGAGCTGCTCCCTGTTGTGCAAGGCTGCTCTTAGAGGGCATCCAGCTCCTTTCCAGCAAGCCTGGAGGTGAGGAGTCCGAAAGGAAAAAATAATTACAACCAGATTTCATTTCTGCTTGGTTTAAGGTCTGTGGATGTGTTCATGGGCTCTGTGGAAGGAACTCTGCACATGCCTGGTGAATGCCCCATCCCTGGTAGTGTTCAAGGCCAGGTTGGACACAGGGGCTTGGAACAACCTGCTCTAGTGGAAGGTGTCCCTGCCCGTGGCAGGGGGTTGGAACTAGATGAGCTTTAAGGTTCCTTCCAACACAGACCAGGCTGCGATTCTATGTTGGTTCCTCTGCTTGGGCAGCTCACAGCCCACCAGTATGGGTGCAGGCTCTGCTGTGAGCCCCAGCAGCCGAGGGCACGGGGCATGGCTGTAGTGGCGGTGCGCTGTTTCCTATGGAGAACAGGGGCATCAGTGGTGGAGGCAGCAGCCAGTGCTGTGGATGGAGTCATCTGGGAAGAACAGAGGTGGATCCCACCCAAAACTGTGACCTCGGATGTTAAACTCATCTGTGAGTGTGGATGGGGCCGTGTGGGCTGTGGTGCATGTGGGGAATGCAGCGCCAGGGACTCCGGCGTGCTCTGATGGACGTGGGTGACTTGGGCTTTCCAGGAGGATTCGCTGCCTGAATTTGCAGGCTCCAGTCCTTAGATTTCTGTGGAAACTGCCTGTATGGCCAGTTCTGCCTCTTTCTCCATCAGCACAACTTTGTTCAGGGGAGGAACTGAAACCTGCGTTTGGGACTTGCTCACCTCTTTGGTATCATAGCAGCCAAGGACTGTGTTCAAAACAGAAAGAACAAACTGGAACTAAATCTTTCAGGTGCATCTAAAGAAACCTTCTGCAGCCCTGGCAGCCACAGGGAGGAGAAAGTCACTGTGCTGGGGAACACACTGCATCAAAGTCCCAGGCTTTACTTAATCAGATGATGACCACTTCAAAGCCTGGTATCTTTGCTTCTCTCTCTTCTAACTGCTTCAGCCAACCTGTAGTCAATTGGCAATGGCTTTAAACCCAGCCATTATGATAGGAGCCTTGTAATTACTTGCTGTGATGAGTCGTCATTCTGCTGTAAGCTGTGGCAGGATTTTCTGTAACACAGTGTTCCTCCACCCTCGTGCCTCCCCGAGGTTCCCTTGGAAGAGAGGTTTTATCTCCTGCTCTCCTGCCTGCCTGGACACTTTGAAATCCAGCTCATGGCAGCATCTCAACTTCTTCCTTAACGCTCTCAACTAGCTCCTTGCTGCTGTAGCCTTGCCTTGTGCCCTTTTGTGGTGCCCTCCCACTGTTCTGAGCCCTCCCTGTGCATGCAGGGTGAGGCCAGGAAGGGCCTTTCAGCATCTCCACCATCTCCTGTGCTCCTGGGAAAGGGCTGGAGCATCCCGAAAGCAGCAGCTGGCAAAGGGGACTCACTACCCCCATCTCCATGAGGATTAATGAGTGAACTTACAGGCACAGACGAAGGAGCTGCATTTTTTAACCTGGCTGTGAAGTTAGTAGAATAACCACATTCCACAATATTCCACAGCATTCCACAATGGCTTTAACCTGCCAGAGGGGAGATGGAGATTAGACATTCAGAAGCTCTTCCCTGTGAGGGTGCTGAGGCGCTGGCACAGACTTTTCCCAGAGAAGCTGTGGCTGCCCCATCCCTGGCAGTGTTCAAGGCCAGGTTGGACACAGGGGCTTGGAGCAACCTGCTCTAGTGGAAGGTGTCCCTGCCCGTGGCAGGGGTTGGAAATGGAGGAGCTTTAAGGTCATTTCCAATCCAAACCAGGCTGGGATTCCTGTGGTGGATGAGGATTACTGAATTGATCAGTGTATAGGACATACATTTTGGTTTCCGTGTGTTAGAGAAGCAATACAGTGTGTTAGGTTCTGCTTGGAAAAACAGGGTCTGTGGAGAAAGGGAAGATGGAAGAGAAATCCTGCTTTAAAGACCTGCATCTACCTGTGGTGAAAGATGGGATTAAACAGAGCAGGGAGAGAGCAGGAATGCAGGAGCCGGGGCTTTGAGCATGGCAGAGGAGGAGGAGAGGACCAGAGGAGGAGGATGGCATTAAAGGAGGTGGTGAGGAGCCTTGGTGGCTCCTTAAAACAAGGGTGAGGGGAAGGAAAGAAGAGGAAATGAACTGCAGGTGATTCTTCAAGCGTCATCTAGTCTGTGACCTACTTGCTGCCACGGTGATTTACAGCTCCAGAAGCAAACAGAAGGAATGGCTGTTCCCTGTGGGAAGGGTACAGGTGCTGAAGGGAACAGGAGGAATGGCTGTTCCCTGTGGGAAGGACAGGAGTGCTGGAACACGCAGGAGCTCTTCCTAGTGGCGCTGTCTCCAGCTGCAGTGATGCGGCTGCACCCGGGTACCCGGAATCCATACAGTGCTGAAGATAGTGAAGGGAACATCTGGAGTCACACATTTCCCTCTGTTCCTCACAGGGGAACAGTGCTGGATCCAGGAACCAGGCTTGGAGCTGGTTTAAGGATATGGCTCCTTGATGCACAAGCAAGCTCCTTCTCCAGGTGGGGTGCAGGGTGCTATGTGACTGGCCTGTCTGGGGACATGGATCACTGGGACACGATGGGAACAGCAGAAGTTATTCGTCCCAAACCCCCTTAACAATCCACTGCAAGCCAGGAGTCTTGTTCTTCTGCTTCTGCTCCTCCAGGAGCCCCCACTAACCTGATCATTCTTAGTCTCATCTTATTTTCCAGATCATCAATTTGATTCCTCAGTACTTTTACAGTCCTTAGTGTTCCCGGGAAGCTGTGCCTCCATCAGTTAATTATCCCTGCTTCTTTTTTGAGGCTATAGCAACCTTGAACCACAGTTTCCCTGCTATTTTTATAACTCACACTGGTTATTAGAAGAGTCCTTCAGAAAGAGATATCCCCAAATTTGCTCAGTAAATAACAGCTTCATCTCTCGCTGATACGAACTGGAAGGTTCCTTTTCCTCTTGTTCACTTCTCCCGCTGGGAGAAGTTAGGTTTGGGGTTTGGGAGTTAAATGCCTTGCCTTCAACTTAATTCAGATAGGTAGCTGTATGTGCAAGTCACAGTGTATCTGATGCTCCTTTAACCATGTTAATCATGATGCTGAGCATCGAGTGCTACGGGCTGGCATTGATTAGACAGCTCCTCTCCTTTGCATTCATCAGCAAGCATTAGCATATAACCTTCCTTTGCTTGATTTGAAACAGGTTCCAGTATCTTCCACAGTGCTTGAAATCCAGATAAACTCATTAGTCTCAAAGGAACTTAGTGTGGATTTATGGGGGGGGAGAGATTTGGATGGGAAGGGGACCCTAAAAAGTGGTGACCTGCTGTGGTCAGTGCTTAGTGCTGGGGCTGTGCTCACTCCCAGGGCTCCTTTCCCACCTTTCCCACTCGGACTAGGGCTGCTTCAGATTTACTTCTGTGCAAAATGGGATTGGGAGGTAGCTTTTGTATCTTTGCTGGGGGTGTTCTAAGTTGCTCTATTAAATATATTGAAAAAAAGTGGCTCTCAGAGTGTCTGAAGTGACAGCCTGAAGTGACGTGCAGGGAGTTATTTGGGAGTTAGCAGCCCAAGGTTATTTAACTCCAGAACTTCTGCACTTCCCTTGCAAACTCCATCCAACAACATCTTTTCCTTGGAAAGCAAAATGAAAAGAAGTCCTTTGTTTTTCATAAGTTGTCAATCGTGCTCTTGTCTAAGCTGATTATTTTATTTATTCCAATAATCCCCTCTTCCAGAATAAAGGAAAATGAATTCTCTCCCTATTTCTGTAATGATTTGCCCTTCAGACAGTTGCCAGGCAAAGTGCCTAAATCTGAAATGAAAAGATGGTGAATGTTTAAAATCGTTGAACTACTGTCGGGGCATGTTTGTGTTTAATCGGGTGGTATTGAAGGAGTCCTGGAGTGCTGTTTGCCCTGTGTCCTGCAGGATTAGGAGGGTTTGTTGGGATATTTTCACTCTGCAGTAAGAAAATGGGGTCAAGCCTGCTGTGGCAGATAGATAGTGCAAGTCTGCTCTAGGATTTTGCTGGCAATATGGGCTGCCTGTGATGGAAGCCCTCAAGTGATTCAGCATTAATGGGGTGTGTTGTCCTTGGGTGTTTGCTGGAAAGGTACAGCAGTGCTTGGAGGTGTGATTCTCCCCCCTCTGGTGAGACCCCACTTGCAGCACTGTGTGCAGCGCTGGGGGCAACAACTTAAGAAGGACATGGAGCTGTTGGAGCAAGTCCAGAGGAGGCCACGAGGGTGATCAGGGGCTGGAGCACCTCCTGTATGAAGACAGGCTGAGAACATTGGGGCTGTTCAGCCTGGAGAAGAGAAGCTGCGTGGAGACCTCAGAGCAGCTTCCAGTGTCTGAAGGGGGCTACAAGGATGCTGGGGAGGGACTCTTCATTAGGGACTGTAGTGACAGGACAAGGGGTGATGGGTTCAAACTGAAACGGGGGAAGTTCAGGTTAGATCTAAGGCAGAAGCTCTTCCCTGTGAGGGTGCTGAGGCGCTGGCACAGGGTGCCCAGAGAAGCTGTGGCTGCCCCATCCCTGGCAGTGTTCAAGGCCAGGTTGGACACAGGGGCTTGGAGCAACCTGCTCTAGTGGAAGGTGTCCCTGCCCGTGGCAGGGGGTTGGAACTGGAGGAGCTTTAAGGTCCCTTCCCAACACAAACCATTGTATGATCGACAAGGACTTCCTTTGCAGGTATGATGGGACAAAATCTTCCCTCCAAGAGTTTTTCACTGCCACCCATCTGGCTCTTGGTTATTTTTAACTTTGCCTGGCTGAAAAAGTTACCTGATAAATTTAGGAAAACACTGGAATACTTCCTTAAAAGGCTCAAAAGTTACCTGATTAATTTGGGAAGATGCTGGGATGCTTCCTTAAAAGGCTCCAAAGTGATGTAATATTCAATGATGAATCTCAGAGCTAAATTAGAGCTTTGTGGGTGCGTTGGTTGAGGAAGGGAGTTTCATATTTTATCAGCTAACACATTTATTTTCTATAGCAGGCTACACGCTCCAGCTCCCGAAAGCCGGGCGTGCTGGTGGAGCTGGGGTGGGAGCAGTGGCACAGCTCCAGAGCCAGAGCGGTGTTGGGAGTGGTGATCCTGTTCTCCACCGCGCTTTCCAGTTTCATTCCAGCAAGCTTTGAGAAATACATAGAAACTTGGAGCTAGGGATGGCCCTGCTTCCAATGGGGAATTACACTGAGGGTGGGTGAAGAGAGAAAGCACAATGTTAAAGCAAGGGTCTTGTGTAATGAAGAGGGTTTCTGCCCCTCTCTACAAGAGAGACATTGAGGTGCTGGAGCGGGGCCGGAGAAGGGCACTGGAGCTGGTGCAGGGCCTGGGGCACAAGTGTGATGAGGAACGGCTGAGGGACCTGGGGGGTTTAGTCTGGAGAAGAGAAGGCTCGGGGGGACCTTATCGCTCTCTGCAACTGCCTGACAGGAGGATGGAGCCAGGAGGGGGCTGGTCTCTGCTCCCAAGGAACAAGGGATGGGACAACAGGAAACGGCCTCAAGCTGCACCAGGGCAGGTTTAGATGGAGCTGAGGAACAATTCCTTCCCCAGAGGGTGCTCAGGCATTGGAACAGGCTGCCCAGGGCAGTGCTGGAGTCACCGTCCCTGCAAGTGTTCACACCCCGTGTAGCCGAGGCCCTCAGTGCCATGGGTTAGTGGTGGCCTTGGCAGTGCTGGGGAATGGTTGGACTTGATGATCTTGAAGGTCTTTTCCAACCTGATTGATTCTGTGACTCCATGTTTCATGTCCCCATAAGCATTGCCCATCCAGGTGTGAGCTCCCATGTGTAGGGCAGCAGATGTGAAGCTGATATCCATCGTATGCAGGGAAAAGGTGCTGGCACCAGATCTGGATGTGGCCCTGGCTCATTCCTCATCTCGTAGCATTACCAGAGGTGCTGGGGACAGTTTCAGGCTGTGTTTCAACACAGGAAACCACATGGCAATAAATTCCTCATATTTGACAGATGTTCCCCTCTCCCCTTATGTGGAATTGCTCCAAAGGAGCAGTGTAATCTATCATGGGTGAGAGAAGGGTGGGAGTTAATTCACTTTCATGATCATTCTGTAGCACTTGGTCCAGCTAACAGTGATTTGTCTTACTTGGCTGCTGCTTCAATCCCATAAGAGAGCCACTGGGCGAAGGCTTGGCACAAGAACCATGGCCCCATGGTACTGCCATGAGCTGAGGAGCACGTGTGACCATCTCTTGCATTTGTGGCTGCCCCATCCCTGGCAGTGTTCAAGGCCAGGTTGGACACAGGGGCTTGGAGCAACCTGCTCCAGTGGAAGGTGTCCCTGCCCATGGTGGGGTTGGAACTGGAGGAGCTTTAAGGTCCCTTCTCACCCAAGCTATTCCATGATTCGATGATTTACAGCCAGAGTTTTGTGCTGCCATCTCAAGCAGAAGGACAGTGGAAGTATTTTAATACCACCCAACTCCAGGGACTGAGGTAGCCGTTCATGGCCCAAATGGCCCTTAGCACAGGGGAGGGAGAGAGACTCTCCTGGTTAGAGTGAATGCAGGGAATGTAAACCAAGTGTGTGAATATCCTCCTCGGGTCTCACCTGCTCTGCTGTGCACACACAATCCTTTGTTTTCCGTTAAACACCTTAAATCTGGCAGGGGAATTCATTAACACCAGTCTCAACAGGCTTTCATTTTGCCAAAGATTGATTTAGAATCACTCTCCCTACTCTTAATAGGAGAGGTTTCTCTCTCCTCCCCTTTCAGACGTCCTGGGGGGTGTAGGTGTAGGCAGCAGCATAAACCCACCCGGGTTTGTTCATTCTGTACCTGGTAGGCATTGCTGTTTCTTGCTGTGGGTGCACTTGGCTTGTCGTGCACAGCATGGAAGAAGTTGCCCAGACAGAGAACACTCAGCTGGCCACCTCCTCTCTGTCAAAAGTCGCTGTTGGTTACATATTTTAGGCTCAGTCTCTTTGATCACAGATGGAGCTGTATTTCCAGCTAGTACAAACCCATACAGCCCATGGAATTAGGTGAAAACACTCTTATTTTACAGCGGTTATGGTCCTGATCCATAGGCAGCGTGAGCAACGTGTGCGTGATGTGGAGGGAGAAGCCTGCATTGATCGATCACGCAGAGTGTTGTGTAAAGCAGCTCCGTGCTCCTGGCATGGCTGCCAGGAGGTCTTTTGAAATGGCAAAGGTTGTGAAATAGTGGCAGGGAACCTCAGAGGGCAGGAGCTGGGGGAGAGGAGGCTGCCCCTTCCTAAGACGCGGCAAAGGCTGGACAGTGGGTGTTAATGGTGATATTTTGCGAGGCACCTTCTTTGTGCTCGAGGCATTTCGTGTGCTAGGCAGTGACCTATAGGCCTGTCTCAAATCAGAGGAATTTTACAGATGTAGCCTTTGCTGCTGATCTTTTGATGGCTCTTTGCAGGGCTAACTGTGGTTGTTAGCTGGGGGCTGTTACTAGTCCCGTCAGACAATAGAGATTTTGAAAATACATAGGTTGTTTTTAGTCTCTGCCACCATACTGCTAATCTTGTCCTTTTGTCTCCTGTTCCCGAGGGAGGTTTTGCCCTTCCTGGATCTCATCCTGATCCCTGCTTGCAAAAACAAATCCCGAGTTGCTGATGAAATCAGCTGTCTGATGCGCAGCATCATCTACGGTTGTGTAGGAAGGGAAGGAACTGATGCCCTGCCAGAACAGCAGTGCAGTGAACATTGTGCTTGGGCTAAGGGCATCCACTCTGCCTTCCTTTGTATCCCCCATCTAGCTCAAGTAAGAGAAGTTTATCATATATTGGGGTCCTCGAGTATCTTCTCCTGGTCTTGTGGTTAGGTTGGAGCGAGTCCAGAGGAGGCCATGGAGATGCTGTGAGGGCTGGAGCAGCTCTGCTCTGGAGCCAGGCTGAGAGAGCTGGGCTGGGGCAGCCTGGAGAAGAGAAAGCTCCTGAAGGGGAGACCTTAGAGCAGCTCCAGTGCCTAAAGGGGCTCCAGGAAACCTGGAGAGGGGCTTTGGACAAGGGCCTGTAGGGACAGGCCAAGGGGAATGGCTTTAACCTGCCAGAGGGGAGATTGAGATGAGCTCTGAGGCAGAAGCTCTTCCCTGTGAGGGTGCTGAGGCGCTGGCACAGGGTGCCCAGAGAAGCTGTGGCTGCCCCATCCCTGGCAGTGTTCAAGGCCAGGTTGGACACAGGGGCTTGGAGCAACCTGCTCTAGTGGAAGGTGTCCCTGCCCATGGCAGGGAGTTGGAACTGGAGGAGCTTTAAGGTCCCTTCCAACACAAACCAGGCTGGGATTCTATGATTGATTATTGCATGACGTCAGCAGCCTTTCCTTCCTCTCCCCTCCCCGCGCCTCAGGTTACACATTACATGTGCACAGGAGGTGGAGTGAAGGGGCTAATACATCTCCATCATTAGCAATGAGCCTGCAAATGAATGTTTAGTGCTGGCTGTATCTCTGTGTTCAGGTCTTTCATTCTCTGGAGCTCATAGACAAAAAGACCACAAGGAGCAGGCGGTGGTAGGTGCCACACTGCTTGTGCTGCCCATCCAGCTCCAGAAAAACCCTGGTGCTCCTGCCCTTTGGTGGCAACAGCTTGTTCCACTGTCCTTTCTGTGAAGCAGCCGAGGATATGACTGGTTTTTCTGTTGGACACCTTCACAATGAGCTGGCCTTCCTGAGGTGGCAGCTCCAAAGGCATTGCTAGATTCTGTGTGTGAACTCCAGGTGGAAGAGGAATTTACACTGGCCATGTATCTAGTAGGCTGCATCTGTGTCAAAAAATACAGCTTTTCCTCTTATTTTTGTAAGATCAATACTATTGTCTGCTTTGGGTGGTTTACTTTGCTTTTTAGTGTCTGTGGTTGTCTCCGTGCTGAGCACGAGTGTTCACTGTTAAATTGGTCTGGGGTAGGGAGGAAGGGGAGGCATCACTTCCAAAAACCTGGTTGAAACTCAAACTGCTGGGGTTTGAGTGACCACTCAGTGGTGGCTGCTGGTCTCTGTTGAGTTTTCCTTGGGATTTGGACACTCACGCAGGCCCCGTACACTGCAGTGGTAAATCGACACATAAATTTGCATGGAGCTGTTGTCTGAAGAGACACATTGATTCTTTGGAGAGAGAACTGGAATAATATGTATATATTTAGCTGAGTATAAAGACTCATAGAATCACAGAGTGGTTTGGGTTGGAAGGGACCTTAAAGCTCATCCAGTTCCAACCCCTGCCACGGGCAGGGACACCTTCCACTAGAGCAGGTTGCTCCAAGCCCCTGTGTCCAACCTGGCCTTGAACACTGCCAGGGATGGGGCAGCCACAGCTTCTCTGGGCACCCTGTGCCAGCGCCTCAGCACCCTCACAGGGAAGAGCTTCTTCCTTATACCTAACGTGAACTTCCCCTGTTTCAGTTTGAACCCATCACCCCTTGTCCTATCACTACAGTCCCTGATGCAGAGTCCCTCTCCAGCATCCTTGTAGCCCCCTTCAGACACTGGAAGCTGCTCTGAGGTCTCCACGCAGCTTCTCTTCTCCAGGCTGAACAGCCCCAACTTTCATATATATGTGAATATATTTTTACACATCAGATTGACTGAAGCAACTTTCCTCTTAGGAAGTCATCGCTGCTTTTTGAAGCACGTTGGAAGAGTTGCCGTGGCTGAGGTGATGGTTGTTGGGCCTTTCTGAGGTGTCCAGAGCTCACAGCAATACAAAAGGAAGGGATGAGTTAGATTTGGGGGAAAAACCACAACAACAAACCCCCTCAAACTAAAAAAACCCTTTATCCCATTTCAAATCTTCCATCTCCCCCCACTTCCAAATGTGCTTTTGAAGGAGTTACAAGTGCTTGTTGGCATAGAAACTACAGACCGAGAGTGAAGCATGCAAACGTAAGAGGAGCCCTTCTGCCTCAGCAACATGAGTGAGCCTCTGCAGAGCTGGCTAAAATCTTCTGTGAGGCAAAGAATATTGCCCAGATGTTGCTCAGATTCTAATGGCATTGAATATTTAGGTTTTCAATTCAACTTAAATCCAAAAAAGCTTCAGTGCAGGGAATGCAGGTCCAGCACCAAAGGGGCTTCTTTTCTTCTGCAAGAACTTGTAGTCCAAAAATATTGCTAAAATCTGTTTGGCGCCGAGTAGTGCCAAATCCTCATTAAAACATGTGGATATTTCTGTGGTTTAATCTGTTAGAAATGCAGTCGGGATCCAGTTATGTTAAATTAAGCAACAATATTGGCCTTGGATGTTGTTTGAAATATTAAATGTGGCAGTCGGAACAGCAAGCAGAATGTTTGCACATTTTAATCGCTCCGTGAGTTATTCTTTTTTTAAATTTTATTCCAAGGAATGATCAAGAGAGCTTAAAAAATGGTCTGGATTTGCCTCCTTCCCCCTGCCAGGCTCTGGGAGCGGCGCAGCATCCCGGCTCCTTGCTTTCGCTCGCAATGGGACGGGGCTGTGGCCGTGGCGTACTGGAAAGACGTTGCTCCCTTTGAGCACACTCATTGTCACCTCCCGTGGTGCAGAGCACATGGATGTGCTGTTTTAGCCCTCCCAAAATCCTTGATGGGGATCTAAAAAGCCAGCACGGCCAAACAGGTCTGATGAGGAACGGCTGAGGGACCTGGGGGGTTTAGTCTGGAGAAGAGAAGGCTCAGGGGGGACCTTATCGCTCTCTGCAACTGCCTGACAGGAGGATGGAGCCAGGAGGGGCTGGTCTCTGCTCCCAAGGAACAAGGGATGGGACAAGAGGAAACAGCCTCAAGCTGCACCAGGGCAGGTTTAGATGGAGCTGAGGAACAATTCCTTCCCCAAAGGGTGCTCAGGCATTGGAACAGGCTGCCCAGGGCAGTGCTGGAGTCACCGTCCCTGCAAGTGTTCACACCCCGTGTAGCCGAGGCCTCAGTGCCATGGGTTAGTGGTGGCCTTGGCAGTGCTGGGGAATGGTTGGACTTGATGATCTTGAAGGTCTTCTCCAACCTCGTTGATTCTGTGACTCGATGCATCATGCCAGCTTTTCCTTCAGAGGTTTTTACTGTTGATTCCCCACTCCATTGGGGTTTCCTAAAGATCACCATGGACAAAATGCCTCTGATCTGGCTCAGCAGCACATAGGAGCCAGTTGTCTCCTGCCTACTTCGCCCTGCGCCAGTGGCTCCAGCAGCATGGAGCCTCTGCACTGAAGGTGCTGCTCCCTCTGCACCTCTTTCATCCCACAGGTAAGGCCTTGGGCTGCAGCAGCGCTTTGTCTTTATGAGTATTTATTTATTATGGTTTTATTTTCCCCTCCCAGTTGTTAAACGCCTCGTGCTAAGGCAGGGCCCCCTTTTCTTCTGCTTTAAATGCAGCTGTGCTGAGGAAGGGCTTCATGTTACTCATGCTGGAGCGGATGGCAAAGGGACCTGCGGTGCCTTGGGACACATTCATAATATAGAGTATGTCAAAAATATCCCTCCTGTGTGGCTTTATAATGGGGGGCTCTTTGCTTTTGAAGACGACACACTGCAAAAGCAGCTCTATTTTGGTGCCTTGTTCATGCTTCAAGGGTAAAAATGAGGGTGGCTTGGTATTTCAGCAGCCCTTTGTTTTGGATCTGTTGTGATTGCATGGCAGCTTGTGTTGTGTTAAAATGATCACCTCGCTGGGAAGTGGCACGGAGCAGGATTGTGTTGCCAGTACCTGTGTGTGACTTGATAGCATTCACGCCTCTCTGTTGTCAGACACAAAAAGGGCAGTGTAGAAGGTTGGTAGGCTCAAAATTCAGCCATGCTTTACTTTTTTCCTCTTTACTATAAATCACATTTTCTGTGGAAGAGTTTGGGGTTTTTAGAAAGGAAGCAAACCCCTAAATCTTCAATGCATTGTCCTTTATTGTTTTAAAGAATAACTACATGATGATAAATGGGGATTGTTAATCACTCATGATGGAAGAAAGCCAGTGACAATACAAGGCATATAAAGGGGTGGAGGTTATTGCTGTAAATGTCCTCTGCAAAAGCAAGTGGGCGAGCTGGGGAGGGGTCGGGGAGGAACCAGCCTCAACCCTTCTTCTGCCTGGTGTTTGTGGCCGGGAACTGAGAGAGACATTGAGGTGCTGGAGCGGGGCCAGAGAAGGGCAACGGAGCTGGTCACGGGCCTGGAGCATGGGTTAGTGGTGGCCTTGGCAGTGCTGGTTGGATGTGATGATCTCAAAGGTCTTTTCCAACCTGGTTGATCCTCTGATTCTATGATCCTATTCTATGAACTGCACCACATGGAGGGTCCAAGCCGTGGCAGGGTCCATGGAGGAGGTCTGATGGCTTGGTCCTTGCTGGTTGGATTGCTCATCCCGTGGTCCCTCTCTTGGCTTTGTCAGCTTGGCTCTAGGGACCCTGTAGCACAAATGAACTTTAATCAGGTGCTTAATTCATTTCAGCAGGGTTTTTTTAATGCTTGAAATGTGTTGCTACCTTGGCCTAAAGTGCCTTGAAGGCAGGTAACCCTGGCTTGTCTGCCTCAAATCCCCCACAGTTCATAAAATCATAGAATTCCAGACTAGTTTGTGTTGGAAGGGACCTTAAAGCTCCTCCAGTCCCAACCCCCTGCCACGGGCAGGGACACCTTCCACTAGAGCAGGTTGCTCCAAGCCCCTGTGTCCAACCTGGCCTTGAACACTGCCAGGGATGGGGCAGCCACAGCTTCTCTGGGCACCCTGTGCCAGCGCCTCAGCACCCTCACAGGGAAGAGCTGCTTCCTTATCACCATCTAGGCGAATGGCATTATTGTCGTGATCTGAGTGGGCCTTTCCCTCCCCTGTTCTTCAATGGGGGGAAGAAGCTGCTGAGCAATCCTCCTGCTGGGATGAGAATATTGTCTACCCACAGTCAAGGCTTAGAAGCACAAGTGTTTATATCGGGTGTCTGCTGATACCTTACACCTCATGTGGTAAGGAGGAGACAGGGAGCTGTCTCCAAGGCAGGCAGGAGCCCAAGGCTGCTCCGGGCTGGCTCGGAAGGTCCCTCTTGGACCTTGCGTGAGGGCTGTGCTGTTTAGGCTGTGATCATATTGTGTGCAGGAGAATGGGGCAGGGTACACAGTCATTGAAAAGACTGAGAAGGATTTTACTTCCTCTCAGGGGTTTTGATTTGAACCAATGTATCACTAAACCTAAAGGAAGGCACATGGCTGGTCTCTGCTCCCAAGGAACAAGTGATGGGACAAGAGGAAACGGCCTCAAGCTGCACCAGGGGAGGTTTAGATGGAGCTGAGGAACAATTCCTTCCCCAAAGGGTGCTCAGGCATTGGAACAGGCTGCCCAGGGCAGTGCTGGAGTCACCGTCCCTGCAAGTGTTCACACCCCGTGTAGCCGAGGCCCTCAGTGCCATGGGTTAGTGGTGGCCTTGGCAGTGCTGGGGAGTGGTTGGACTGGATGATCTTGAAGGTCCTTTCCAACCTGTTTGACTCCATGATTTTGAGAAGCTCTGTTCATACCCACTGAGGCTGTTTGGAGGATGGGTGTCGGGAGCAAGCTCAGGACCTGTGGCTCTTGGGTTCTTTGCCAGACCAGAGCTGCAGCTCCCACATCAGTGTTGCTCTGTCACAAGAGCTGAACGCACCGAGGAGGCAGTGGAAGAGCCAAGTGATGTTTGAGAGGTGCTGCAGCAGCTCTTCACTTGACTCACCCATCTGGGGAAGGGTCATCCCACAGACTGCAACCAACGTGCTGTGGCGATGCTGTGCAACACCCTCCCTTCCACTCGCAGTGTCTGGCTGTATATTGTCAGTTGCCCAGTAGCAGGGAATCCTGGAAATCCCTCTTGGAGGGCCAGATCCTGTCTGGCTGCTTTTCCTTGGCTTGTGCATGAAGCAGTGCCGAAATTCAGCTCCTCAAGTGCAGCAGGAGTCGTTAATGAGAGGCACGCAGGAAGGAGCTGTCTTGGTGCGATCTCTGGTGCTGGGGTTTGAAGTCGGTGACAGGGATGATCCAGCTACTAATCAGTTTCATGTGAAACTCCAGAGCTTGCAGCTACCAAGCAAATGTCCTACAAAGCTGCTCGAGCACAGGAAGCTGACTTGGGTAGTGCTTGACTTTGTTTCATTGAAGCCCGAGAGTGATCAAGACTGGCATTGGGCTTCCTGTTGCAGAAGAAAAACACTCTGGATTTCCTTCTTTTTCCTGTTGCCTCTGAGCTTTTGTTTTATGTTCTTTCTGGTAGTATTACCAAACCAGAACAAGGCACTTCTGCTTGTCTTTTCTCTGAGTAATGCTGCATGAGAGCAGAGGAGAAGCTTCCAAAGGTCCATGATGCTTTTGATGGAGTTCTGGGCTCCTCAGCACAAGACAGACGAGGAGCGGCTGGAGAGGGTCCAGTGGAGGCCACAAGGATGCTCAGGGGTCTGGAGCATCTCTCTGATGAGGAGAGATTGTGGGAGCTGGGCCTGGTCAGTCTGGAGAAGAGCAGCCTGAGAGGGGATCTCATCAATGCAGATCAGTATCTCAAAGGCGGTGCCAGGAGGATGGTGCCAGACTCTTTCCAGTGGTGCCCAGTGACAGGACGAGGAGCCATGGCCATAAACTAAAACTGATCAGATTTTAGCATTTTCTAGGTTGTTTTTTTCTAGTGTTTTGCTGTATTTTGAATTCTTCAGTATAAAATATTAACAAAATTAAGTTCTGTGCCTCCTTGTGAGGCAAGTAAGTGGGAATTATACCCACTTAGTATCATCATAGAATCATAGAATGGTTTGGGTTGGAAAGGACCTTAAGACCATCCAGTTCCAACCCCCTGCCACGGGCAGGGACACCTTCCACTAGAGCAGGTTGCTCCAAGTCCCTGTGTCCGACCTGGCCTTAAACACTGCCAGGGATGGGGCAGCCACAGCTTCTCTGGAACCTCTGCAAGCTCTGAACCTCATTGGAGTATCTGGTACATTGAAGTCCAAAACTTGGCTTCCAGAAGTGTGAAGCATTCAGGGTTCACATCAGCTTTAGGCACTGGGAGCTAGCAATGACTCCAGGATTCTCCAGTGGCAGGTAATCGTGAGGCTTTGTCCTTTATATGGAGGAAGGAGGCTTTTCTTTCTCCTGTCAGCTTCTGCTCATGCAGCTCCATTGGCTTTTTCTAATGCGGTGATGCTAACAGGAACAAGAGAAGGTTTGGGTCTGCTCCCTTGGATATGAAGGTGGTCTTCTGAAGTAGAGACTACAACCCAGCCCCAGCCTGATCGTGTTGGGAAATGAACTGTGCTGAGTCAGCCTCCAGTTGGGCGTGTTGAAGGAGCCATAATTTTATTTGCTGTTCTCATGTGTGTCCATTTTACGCCATATTCCTCCCTGTGAAGGTGCTGAGGCGCTGGCACAGGGTGCCCAGAGAAGCTGTGGCTGCCCCATCCCTGGCGGTGTTCAAGGCCAGGTTGGACACAGGGGCTTGGAGCAACCTGCTCTAGTGGAAGGTGTCCCTGCCCGTGGCAGGGGGTTCGAACTGGAGGAGCTTTAAGGTCCTTTCCCACCCAAACTGTTCTTTGATTCATATCTGACAGATTTTGAAAGGTGCTGAGCTCTTGTAATCCCTGATGAAGACTCTGGAGCGTGGAGGCACTGCCTGCCCCTGCAAATGAGGCCATGGATAACTCAGCTCTGACACTTGCTGCCCTCACTCCTCTTCCTTGCCCTCTCAGAGAGGTTGTGTGTCATCACCGTAGGATTTACTGCTTCCAGCGTGAGGACCTTTGATGTGAGCAGCCCCTGGGAGAAGAGTTACAGCTACGTAGAAAGGCTGCTTCCCACTAAGCCCTCACACATGCCCTCGGTGGGAAAAAGTTTGGATTCCAACTGCCAAAACCTATCTAGAAGATGTTACTGCTGCTTTTGTATTAAGCTGGTGTTGCCTCTTCAGTCTGTGTTGAAAGCAGATGTGTTTTGAGCTGTGCTAGTGCGTCTTTTGGAGTGATGTGGTAGGAGCAATACAGGATTTCCCCTTTAGATTGTTCCTCTACTGGAACCAGTGTACCTAGCCTCGGGTAAGCATGACTCTGCTTTGCTGCTTTTTCCTTACCTGTCCCCAAGGAAACACTATAAATGCCTCAAGTGTATATCTATTGAGGGGAAAAGGGATTTTTAAGTAGTGATGAACTGTGGTGTTTTCCCTTAGTGCAGCAAAACCAATTGTTCCTTGGTGAAATAAATTAATAATTCTCTTATCCACCTTCTTGGTAAGTGAATCTGCTTTAATTCCTTTGTATCAGCAAGAGCTGCAGGTACGGAGTCTTCGTTGCATTAAAAAAAAGGAAGAAGGCAATGCTTGCAAATGGGTCTTTGTTTCCAAGGAAACAAATTTGACATGCTTGAGCTGTGCTAGATGCAAACACTCCAGATTCAGCAGACATGCCTCAGGATTGTATGGTCTGAGTAGTATTTTAAACCACTTCCAATGTAAAGGCAAGGGAGAGGATGAGAACAGAATTTATCAGCAGGGTTTACCAAACTGCGCTTGATGAAAGCACCGTGTGGTATCATCTCAGAGTTGCCTGATGTAGTGTGGAGAGAAGAGCATCGTGTGCTGAAGATGGGGTCCATAAACAACATCCCTGCTGCAGGGCCTGGGGCTTGGGGAGATGCTCCAGCACACAGCGAGCTCCAAGGGGAGCTGAGCACATGCTCCCTGAGCCAAATGATTATCATTTATCCTGGGTCAATTTGTGCTCCAAAAATGTTTTAGTAAAATGCAGCTTGCCAGTGCTTGATGTGAAAGGGCTGCTGGGTGTTCGGAGGCCAAATGTGATCAGTATCGCAGATAATCTGTTAAAAAGCTGTTGATGTTGAGGCCTGGGCTGAGTTCATCAGGCAGGAGATGCGAGAACAACAGTCTGAGCTGTTTGTGTAGTGCATCTGACATGAATGTGCTGTGGGCTGATGGGAGTCCGGACTTTCGTGTGGCTTATTGCACTGCACAGAAAGTCTCTTGGCATTTTTGTGATTACCTTGCAAGTTTGGTGCAGGAAAAGAGCTGGGGTTTGGCATTCATCTGTCGCCCTGATGTGTTGATAAAGTAACTTGATTTAGTTAATTTTTTAATCTTCCTTTGAAGAGTCCAAATGTGAGCATTGAAGCAGACACTGTCCACCCATGGCAGAAATATTATCCATGTGTGCATGGGAAATGAGCATCCACAAGTAATGGATTTGAACATCCAGACGTTTTTCTGGCCTGAGCCGAACATGAGGAATAGGGTATGCATTAAATCTTCCTTGGGATTAAACAACCAGGTTTTGCCCTGGCCTGCAAAGCTTTACTTCTGTGTCAGCTATCTTTGCTTTCTGCAGTAGTTCTGTGAGCTGGTAGGGATGTGCTGGGGACATACAAAGGATATATAGGGAAATACAAGGTTTTAAGGAGCACTCAAGTTCCATGGGCAGATCACTCACAGCGAAAATGCCCAGCGGACATCAGCATTGTGTGTCTTTGCATATGTTGTTGTTTGGGAAACTGGAAAGGATAAAAATCCTCTATTAATTCTTCTTTGAAACAGTCTTACTGCATTGAGGAGATGAGAAGTGATGGAGTAGTGTAAAACCTCTCTTTAGAATTCAGCTCCTTAGGAAAACAAGGCATGAAGTGCATTGTACCTCAGTCTCTTTTCCGCTCTCTTTCATCCTGCTTTTTAACTTGCAAGTGGAGTTAAAATAACCTTCAAGGTGATGGAGGATAGAGTGGGGTAGGTTTAGCTTTAAGACGGATGGGAGCACTATTTGCAACGCAAGCTAAAAGCCTCAGTTGAAGCCCATTGGGGGGGAGAAAATAATATTAATGGCATTTCATGAAAATATTGTAATTTGTGGAAGGCCCAGAGTGACAAATGTGCTGGTTTGAGTGTCACTGGAAAATGCTCCTTTTTCTTTGCACAAGGCTTCCCTGAGACAGGATTTTCCTGGCTTTTGTTCTAACCCGAGATGCTTGCTGCCTAAAAATGCCTGTGATCCTTGCAGCAAGAGCTTCACCTCCTTGACAGAGGATGGAAACAGGAAGGTTGGCCAGATCGGGATGAATCCTGCACCTTTCTTTTTTTTGCTTCTTGCTAATGACACTTCCTTATGCTTACATTTCATTAAAGCTCTGAAATGGCTGGAGATCAGCCCGTACTGAGCATGCTCCGGGGTGGAGGCTGCACCCATAGAGTGAGATGGATTTGTGGCTGGAGGAGTGATAGGCCTGGAGTCAGGATCTGGAAGGACCCAGCAGCTCCCCGCAGCCGGGACTGAGGTAGGGCAAATCCAAGCTGACTTGGGGGAACGTGGAGACTGGAGGAAGTAAAACCAGTTGGAATTGATTCAAAAGCAGCATAGTTAACCACTGACATGAGATGGCTTCAAACCGCTTCCTGCGGATCAGCGGGGAGGGCTTTTAAACCACTGACCTTTACTGGCTGGGGAACCTATGGAAAGAACGGCCCTGTCTACTGTTGGGGAGGTGACATACAGTGACAGCAGGCAGGGCTGGCAGCAAGGGACTGCCTGGAGCTGCCTTCATATTGGAAGGCATGTGATCGCCTCTCAGTCGTGGGCTGCGCGCTCGGTCGCTAATTGTTATTAATGGGAAGCCTTGCAGGGCACAGACCTGCGCCGCAGTTCCAGTCCAGATCTGTGACTGTGGGAGGGTGAAAGAATGTCACACTCGAACTCCCTTTTTCGGGCTTATTGAGCATTCCAAGGATTGCAAACAAACCTTGCCACACCAGGTCCTCCAAACTTGCAAGGAGAGGAGGGAATAGAGATGTGTTTATTCCTTTGGCTGGGAGATTTTGTGTGCTTCTTGCAGTGGTTTCATGTGTTGGGTTGGGGTGAAGGAAAAGGGGGTTCTGTGGGTTGTGCTGGGGTGGGCTGTTGGATTTCGCCTGTAGTTGCCAGCTTTTTACAAGGACTGTGTAAGCACCAGCAGGTATGTGCTGCATGAGCCGATTGACTCCAGTTGTTGTACAAGCAAGCTGCATGGGAAAGTGCCAATAAAACATTTACATTGGCTCTCGAGGTTTGGATGAGTGAGGTGCAGGGAAGATCTGGCTTCGTGTGGAGCAGGGGGAGACGTCGGCTGCGAGGCTCAGCCCTCACAGACCCTGTCTCCTATGGGAGGTGTGTTCCTGAGTGTCCATGCTGGCCTGTAAGTAAAGGTAAGGCAAGAGGTTTGCTCTGCTTAGGGCATTGTGAATACTCTGCTATTATGAAGTTATTGTGTTTAACTTTATTAACAGGAATCTCTGCTCATGGTCTATCTGTAGCTTGTGTGCAGTAAGGTACATCAGCTCTTCCTTCAGGGCACCTCTGGCTGTTTCTCAGTGCAGTTCAGGGGCGACTGGTAAAGAGAAAACATGGATTGATATTTTATTGCTGTGCTCCAGGTGCTGGTCTCACACAGTTTGGTCAATCTGCATGAGGAGTCACTTCACTACCTCTAGTAACTCGCCTATTTATTGCCTGGTTCTGCGTTTCTTGTGTACTCAACACTTCCTGAGCCTTTTGGTATGTCAGCCCTGCACTAACTGGTGACCAGTTTGCTTACTGGTGTGGCTTTTATGGTCCCTGCACAAAAGGCTGCTGGAGCCCCAGCTCACTGGTCATGCAGAACTTCTCTTACCCGTTAATAGATGCTGGCTTGTTTATGGTTGGATGAATGCACAAAGGAGAATGTTTATGTAAAATAAATGGCATTGTAACTGTACATGGAAAAGAGAAGGGTTGGATTTTCCCTGGCTCAGATGGGGGCTGCGTTTATGGCTTTGCAGAATGGTTCCCGGTGGCTTTTTCTCCTTGTGTGCCTCTGGCGTTGAGGTGATCTCAGCCCCAAGTTTTCACGTATGATCTGGTTCTCTTGATGAAGAGATTTGACTTAAACGGTTTCAGATGCTGGAAAACCACTGGTGTGATTATTTCCTATTGTGCTGTGTGAAAGGTGTAAGGTAGCCTTAAAGACCCACTGCCACCTTATGGCAGTTGCTGAAAAGCAGCCTCGTTAGAGCCCATTCTGTACACACATCATGCTCGCTTTATTTCTCCTCTCTTCTTAAGTGGTGATATTTGCATGAAGGCAGGAGCTTTGTTTTTAAAGAGTTCATTTGCTCCTTCTGTTCCTTGAAGAAATTGCATAATGTCAGCAGAATTCCTTCTAGAGCCATCAACTGCGGTGCTTCATAGGCGAGTCCATGTTTGGGGAGAGATACAAAAGCACCATGAAGCTTTGCCTCTCCTCCAGTGAAGAACTTGCTTGTTTTCACGTGAATACCCTAATCCTTAAAAACAAGAAGGTGTGAGGTCAAGGAACAGGGACACGTTGAACACGCGAGGCTCCTCCGGCATTCCCGTCACAGCAGGAGCGGGATCGGATGTGAGCAGCCATTTTCACAGCCAGCTCTGCTGGCAGAAGACTAGGAACAAGTAGGAGGGCTCTGTGCTGACATGGGTCTGATTCCCACCCCGTCCACTGTCCCCAGACTCTAACAGGAAAGCATTTATCTGTGGAGCAACCAGTGAGGGTGGTTAAAGCGATGAGCCTACTGCTCTTTCCGAGATGGGATGCTGGGTTAGTACAGTAGAAGCTCTTGATATGCGATAACTGAATGAAGGGGAGCAATGGTGTTTTCGGATTTCCAAAATAGAAGGAGCTGTGGTTACTGTAAGTTAAAGCTGAAGGAGTTTATAATTGGGAACTGTTAGGAATACAGTATGTTCTAAATTACAGCTGTCTGGCCAATATGTTTCTAAATAAAGTGCTAGGATTGCCCTGTAAATGAAATACTCAATGCATATTCTTATCAAAACATAGCAACATCTCCCCGAGAGCTTGCATCTCAGGAGCTGTCGCAACACAGTCTCTCTTTCTTTATTTTCCCCATTTTTTCCCTTCCTCCTAGTGTGTGTGATGTACTCAATGCAGCCTCCCAGGGAACATTTCATGTTTCCTATTAAGTCAGAGCAGTTTTCAACTTTGCTGGGGAGAGGAGGGGGAGGAAGGGAGACGGCTTGGAAACTTTAAGGAAAAAAAGCAGGGTTTGAAAGGTGGCGAAAGCTGTCATTCCAGAAATGTGCATTAGTGACTGCCTGCTCTTTCCAGGCTGTTGTCTGAGCCTGGAGGCGGACATTTGGGCTCCCTTGGAGGATGCTGAGGACACTCAGTGTGTCCCGGGATGTTCTGGTTAAGAAATGTCGTCCATAATGGCTGAGGAGGGAAGGGAGGCATGTTAATGGCCTGTGGCAGAGCTGAGGGGTGGTTCACTGGTTCACAGCAGTGCAGGAGCAAATCAGGATTCCAGCAGAAATGTTCTTCTTTATATTGAACATCCCTTCAGCTTGTTGTGCTTTTGGGATTGCTTCTGAGGAGGCTGGAAGGGAGCTTCAGATCGAGCAACCCAAGGGTCAGGAAGAAGAGGAGCCTGATGGAAATAAGGAAAACCCCTGTATTTTGCAGAGCTACTGTTCTTCCTAGAGGAGGAAAAATCTCCCCTTGTCTCCCACTTGCGCTTCCTCTGCAAGGGAGCTCTGAAAAACGCTATACACAATGGGGTAATGAGGCAAGAGCCCTGGGGGACCCTGTGTCCTTTGTGCAGGGAGGTGGCTGTGCTGCTGCCTTCCTCCTGAAAATGGGAGATTTCTGAAAGGGGTATTCAAGCCTTGAATCAGAGAATGGAGAGCAGAGAGCTCTGGATTAGAAATACCTTATGGTTTTATGGTCCCTGGTAGAAGATGTTGACGGGGGGTGCTCTGCTGTCTCGTACTGGCTTGGTGGCGAAACTGCTGGAGAGTACTTGGGTCACATAAAGGTGAAAGCTTCATGGGGCATGTTCTTAACCTACATCATGAAAAAAACAGCTTCCTTGTCCAGCCTGGCGGTGGGTCTGCAACCAGCTGGTTAGAAAAGAGCCTGTGCAGCTCCCAACCCCTGCAAAATAGGGGAGATGGGTGCTGGGGGCCCTGGGGCAGGAAGCACCACTCCAACAGCCCATGGACCCTGCTTGAGCACAGGAGTGGCTGTGCCCTGGAAGCTTCTTTCTTTGGATGGCATAAATTTAAGGTCTTCTTAATCAACACATAAACATCCCCTGCGAACACGGTGCAGAGATGCTGGTACGATGCCGACTGATTGCTTTGCACCAGTTGGCTGGTGAAGCAGCTGCAATACCCTGATCAGCTTTGCTTTTTGTGTGTCTTTTAAACAGTGTTTAGTGCTTTCAAGGATGGCTGTGAGATGTGAAAAGAGTCGCTGGTAGCTTCTGCTTTCAGTGTGTGTTTAACCTCAGCAGTAAAAACAAGTCTAGTGTTGAGATGCAGTGGGGAGTGCTGCCCTCGTGCATGCGTGGCAAGGCCGAGGCTGCAGTGCGGGTCTCGGTGGTTATTCTGTCTCTGAAAGGGGATGTTGACTGTGGTGGTTCATTGACACTGCTTTTGTTAATAGCTTTGGGTTTATTGCTGGGGTTTTGATGAAAGCTTGGTAATTTCATGCTGGAAGGAAGGGCAACGAATCGACTGTTTTAAAGCCATCTTTGGTTTGAGCTACAGTTATCTTTTGATGAGGTGGGTAATGCAACTTCTGTCTGTGTAGCTGGTGGTTGTTGCTTTTGTTTGGGGATTTTCGAGTTTGTCTGGATGAGTTACCTCTACACCTCTCAGTGACTGATAGAAAACCCAGGAAAATCTCATTTTGTGTGTATTAAAACTTAAGATTTACATCAAACAAAAACCCAGTGAGTGAAAGAGAGATCCTTGGTTTATACTGTCACCTCAAAGATTTCTGCCCTATGAATTTCACTCATCTTGATTTAGCCATGTGTTTTAACTGTTTAGTATGAAAATTCTCCAGAGTCTGAAGAGAAAAAACAGTGTCCTTGTAGCCAAGGAAGATTCATAGCCATCGCTTCTGCTGATTTAACTACTGCCACTTTGCAAGTGTGCCTGGGCATGGTGGTGAATTCGCTGCTTGGGATGGAAATTGTGTGGCTCGTAGCTGTTCCCAGCCCTCAGTGCTCTGATGGCAGGACATGCTCCATGCTCCAGCGATGCTCAGCAGAGGAGGGGATATGTAGAGCAGCACAGGCCATGGCTTCATGCCATGTATGTAAGTCCTGTGTGCCTGTGTGTAAGTCCTGAGTCTGCCTGCCTGCTTCTGGTGCAAGGTATGAGGCAAACAAAACTCTTGTGCTCCGCAAACCTCACTGTAGATTTCAGTGGCTTCTTTTCTCCCTACAGTGCAGGCTGCCCCCTGCCCCCAGCCCACTGTAACACATTACACTCAGCTCGTCTTCATTTTACTTTCTGCTCTTAAAGAGAACTATCTTTTGTGCTCTTACTCTTTTGCAAACTGTTTTCCTTTGGCCAAGAGCGCGCGGGTGGTGCCACGGGCCATTTCGGAGTTTCCTCTTCCTTCTGGCCTCTGCTCTGGGGCTGCCTTCCCCTGCTCGGGGGGGAGGTTCTCCAGCAGACACCCAGCTCCTGCCTCCGGTAAACACCCATCTTGCTCTTGATCCCCTTCCAGCCCATCGCTGCTTACAGATGTTCTGCGAGTTGCTCTGGCAGTTTTACTGGGAGCTTGAGCAGATACTGGAGGTTGGCAAGAGTTTAGGCTCAATTGTGAAGTGGAACAGAGACAAACTACTTTTATTTTGAAGCTAAAATTTCTTCTCATCTCCCCGGCTGGGCCAGCTGCATCATATGGTTTGACATAGGCTGAGCTTAGAGCACCTAGCAGTGCACAATCACTGCAGTAGGGTTTTCCCCCCTCATCCCATTCCCCCCCTTCTTTAATGACTGTACTTGTGATACCCTTCTAAGGTTGGTTGTACCAGGTCAGGTTGTCTTATTAAGCCCCAAAGTGACAAATAGCTCCTGTTCAGCTCAGCAGACTGGGTCTCGAATGCCCTTGCAGTTGGACACTGCATTACTGAAGCAGTTTAACCCATGTGCCTTCATCCTAGAGCTTAGAGGTCGGGTGCTTTATTAAGCGGAACAAAATCATCACAGGATCATCCCCACACCATGCAGCATCCCTCCCTGTCCCTCCTGCCTCTCTTTTCCCTGCGAGCAAGGACTACTCTTGAAGGCCACCGAGACAGAACACCTCACTGCATGGTTTAAAAGGCTTTTCTCTTTGTTTCAGGCGAGCGCTCAGTTTTGAGGCCTGGCACCCTGTCAGAGAGGTGACAGATGATCGGCATTACCGGTGCATCCCCGGGATGCCCGGGCTAATCGCGCTCCAATGGACGCCCTGGAGCCGGCAGGTTCTCTGTGAAATGGCTGCAGCTTGGAGGGAGCAGTGAAATGGTCTCCTCTGGGCATGCTCACTCTGTAGAGGGAGCTTCTATCACATGAGCAGAAACTGAATCACTGCTCATGAGGATCTGGAATATGCAACTCTTTGAGTCTTCACCAGAAGAAGACAACAGATGTCCGCAGGTACCGCAGGGCCCACCTCTTGCAGAGAGCAGCTCCCTGGAGCAGGCAGGCTGGCTCCCGATGGGGAGCAGAAGCCTTGGAGAGGAAGAAGGCAGTGTGGGGAATCATGGCTGGGGGTTATTCGTTTAGTTGTTTCTAGAGACATTAGTTTCACTGCCCCGTGCGCGGGGGGCACGTGGGGGAGCAGGTTGAGGAGGCTGGAGCAGGATGGAGGAGGCTGGAGCAGGCTGATGGAGACCGGCCAGGTCGTTGCTGCCCAGCACTGGGCCGTGGGCTCTTGGGGACTGCAGCATCCGGCGTTGCCTGGCTCTGGGAATGCTCGGGCTTTGTTTCCTCGCATCCACGTGGTCTTTTATTTGTCTTCTGGGGTGGGGAGGCTCGTCTGGGGCTGGTTTTGAGGGCTTTGAGGTTGGGTTTTTTTGGTGCCTTTATTTTTTAAAGTGGGAAGTTTCTGGAAAATCCTCCCAGGAGCCCTCCCTGCTTGCAGCTCTTGTAAGCAAGAACAGCAAGCCCTGGGGTGTCCGAGCTGCTCGAAGGCTGAACCTCCAAAAGGGGAAGAGAGGGCCTGTGGCCACATGGCAGCTCCTCACTAGGTCTCCTTTGAACACCCCTGCTTGCATTGAGCTCTCTTCTTTAGGTGGAGGTAGGAGTGGGCTGTATTTTACCAGGAAGAAACAATCCTTTTTATTTTGGGGTGGTTCCTCCCCTCTCTATTCTTTTCCTCTTTTTTTTTTTGGTACTAGTTCCCTTGCAATCCAAGGGAACAGCTGATTAAACCGAAACATCCGTGGTTGATTTCATGGCAGGAGGCCCGTGTCTGCAGCTTATTTTAAACGTTGCCTAAAATTCAGCCCCTGGCCCTGCCGTGCCTTTGGTTTGTTGTTTTGTTTGTGCTGTCATTTGTGTTACATGTTCTGTTGGCTGCCACAGGCCTCGGTGGGACACTGAAGGTCCCAGAGCCTTGAGGGGTCTGGGCAGAACACAGGCAAGCTCATGCTGTGGTCGAGGGAGACCCTGAAGCTGCCATGAGGACAGGACACTGGATATTCAATCGAGGAGTGAGATGTGAAGATGGCGTTTAAAAGATTAAGGAGCTTACAGGACAATCTGTGATACCAGATCTAAATATCCATCGTGTCTCCACTGGACTATAAATACTCTCATTGTTTGTCATCCAGAAGATGTGTGCTACAGGAAAAGGCACTGGAGGAAGTCAGGAAGAGAGAAATGAGATTTCATTGTAACAGTGAAGAGCAGAGGCCTTGATGTGCTGCCTGGTCAGCTCCCATCCAAGGGAAAAAAGCATGCTTTGGGTTTGAAGAAGGCTGAGGAAACAAGCAACCAAAACCATGCTGAGGTGTGCAGTGTGTGCTCCTGTGTGGTGGTGCCACCGGTGTGGCAGCAGCCAAAAACACCCCAACGCTCCATCCCTGCGGCTGATGCCTTTTGAAAGCACCTGCAGAGAGACGCTGAACAGCCTGACCTACTTTGGAGGCAAGAGAGAAACTCAAGGGCTGGACTTGGCGCTGCTTTTCAGCAAGGGTTAAGAGCCCCAGAGTGGGGCTTTGGGGTCTTGGGTTTTCTCCCCTTCGTGTATTTAACTGACTTTTCAGTGCCAGCATGAGGTCTTCCCCTTGTCTCCGCAACACTTTGGACAGAGCTGGGCTCTGCAGCACACATGGGATGTATTTACTGCTTGTCAGCCCCTGTTAGACAGCCCCTGGGGCTGGCAGCAAGGGGGCAAGGAACAGGATCAGGCCCACGACATGGGGTCAGGCTATGATGGTTGTCCTGGGGCTGGACCCCTGACCTCCTCCATGTGGTGCTATCTGCTAACGAAGGATTGCATGCATCTCGTGCCATGGCAGGGGGCTATTTTATTCAGATAAACAAGGAGCTTTAAGGCACTTCACCCTCCAGGCCAGTTGGTTTGTGGGAGGATTGGCTTGATTCCTGCTGCTTGTCCTTTTGCTGCTTTTCCCTGAAGTTCTTCCTTCTCCCCTTCCCGCTCCTGGAGCTGACAGTGGTCGAGGAATTGCCGCAGTGGGAGAGTTACCTTGCTTTTGGTTCAAGCCAAACAGCTCGGGGCTCCGACAGCGCGCGCTCCCTGCTCGCGAGGCTCAGCGCACCATATGTTCCTGCAGTGACATGTAATGTCAGTGATTTGGAAATGAACCTCTAATTTATACTCCTTAGCTGCCATTTCCTGCCACTTATTTGTGACTCCTGTGAATTCAGAGTTTTGACACCAATCCCTCTTTGCAGAGGAGACCCTTATGTTCCCTCGTGTTTGCCTTGGTCCTGGGGGATCCGTCTCTCCCCATGTCTCTGTGAGCTGCTTGGTCTCTTGAGCAGAGGAGGAGATACCTGGTTTTGCTGTATGGTGGTGTAGAGGGCAGAGGAGGAGGATGGGCAGCACTGTCTGCCAGGATTTACAGTAGTCAGGAAAGCAGCAGGAGCGAAGCTCACAAACTGTATGAGCTAACTGGAAAGGATCCTTAAAAAGAAAGAAAAAATTTAGGGGAAAAAATGTAGAGCAAGCTGTTTAAAAATACATCCTGGGACCCAACATAACAGCTTCCTTCCCCCAAACCAGGCAGTGGATTTATCCTTTTCCTTCAGTCCCCATCAGGAGGGGGAAGGCTGGTGGACGTGGTGGAGAAGGGTCGAGGCAGTGGGGGTTAAGAAGATCTGACGTGCAAGTGTCTTCCTTGCAACGCTGCCATGCTGTGTCGGAGCAGCACGGTGCCTCTTGCAAAAGAAGCTTTTCACAACTTGTCCTTGTTCCAAGGATGAGGAAACCTCCAGCTCTTCTGGCATTTTCTCTCTCCGTCATAAGTCAGAGCTGCTTTCACCTGTAAAGTATGATGGGTGCGGACGGGGAGAGGACTGGAACGGAGAGGGGCTTCGGAGCAACCTTGCAAGGCTTTTCATGGAGCTCTTGGTGTTAAATGAGGAACTTTTCCCCTCCTCCTTTCCTCATTTTCCTGTGTGCCTGCAAAAATACTCTGGTTTGCATTTAAAGGAGAAAACTGTAAGTGCTGGGACTAAGCCAACTTGTTTATTCATGGGAAATACCATATTTCCAACCCTTTCTCTCGCCGAGGAAGGCTTGACAGAGGATGGCAGACTGGGCTGGGGATTATATTTTTAGGTGACATCGAAGCACGGTTGTGATTCGAAGAAGCTAAAAATCATGGCTGGCAATTTGCATCGAGCTCTGCGAGACCTCTCCTCCTGAGTGCCCCCCAGCCTTCAAAGGGGTTAACTTCTCCCTCCAAAGCAGGTGGATTTTGACCTGAATCAAGGAGGGGAAAGGAAGAAAAGGACAAGAAATAAGCATCAAACCCACCACCAGGAGCCCACAGGCTGCTACTTCCCAGGCTTTTGCAACTTCCCATCCCCAAAAAGCGGGTCCCCGTGAGGAGGGGCCGGGGTCGGGAGCCAGCGCCTGCTCCTCTGCTCCTGTCAAAAGATGGCAGGTCAGCGTGTGCCTGTAAACAATGCGGTTATGAAATGGCAGCGCCGGCCGAGCTGAGCATGCTCGGGAGCAGCCTGCAGGGGGAGGTGAGCCAGGGAGATGATCTAATTCAGAGCAATTCTTGGGATTGAAGGAAAAGACCAGGCTCCACTCTTAATGACAGAGCAGAAAAACCAGGCCCCACGCCGGGGACGAAGCCCGTAGGCCATGGAGGAGAGGGTGTGAGGATCTCCCACCTCTAGGACTTCGGGTGCTGGGCAGCGCTGTGTCGCTTTCTCACCCTCCAGGAGAGTAAAGCCTTGGTGAGGTTTTGCTGTAGTTATTAGAGGGACAGGCCCGAGGGTGAAAGTTTTATTATTATTATTTGTCTCTTTTTTCTTCCCCTTTTCCATGTCTACGGTTCCAGCTCGCAGGCGTCGCTGCCTTGCTGCTGGCCTCTCGATGGCTGGAGGTGACCTAGGCAGAGGTGGCCCTCCGGGTCCCCTTTGGGCACAGGGAGAGGGACCTGCTTTTGGCTGCGGTGGTTTAGGGGTGGGAGGAAGAGGAGTGCAAAGGCTGAAGAGGTGCCTGAGCCCCCTCGATGGAGGCTTGCTCCAGGCTCCTCGAGGAGCTCTGGTTTTATCCAGGCTGAGCCTTCCTGGGGAATGGGTGTTTCTGAAATGGCTGGTTTGCTTTTGCTCGAGAGAGTGATGAATGTTGGTCTCCATGTTAGGGTTTTCTTCCCCCCCTCCCCTCATGGGTGGTGGGAGAAGGCAGGCAGCAGCTGTACTCCTCGCTAACCTCAGCCCGTGGCAGGACGAGATGCCTTTGTCTGCTCTGGATTTACACTTGCCTGCACATACAAGTTGCACTGGCTTTAACTCTACTGGGACACAGCTAGATGGGGATGACTTCCCAGCGTGGAAGCAGCGAGGAAGCATAAATCAATCTCCTCTTTACAGGAGGGCCTGGGCTCTGCGAACCCCCCTGGCCTGAAGCCTGCGCGGCATTGAGGGCCATGCTGACTTCCGAGAAGCCACTTTAAGTCCTGTTGTGTTTCATGCACGTGTCTCCTTGTTCCCAGCTGTTGCATGCAGGGACTTGCGCCTCGTTTCTTACGCTTCCCCATTTCGGGAGTTGGTTTGTGCAGCTGGAATAGGAGAGAGGACATGGGGGTCGAGAAGGAAATGCTTCTTGTCTTTTAGAAAGAGTCTGGATGAAAGGAATTCAGGAGACAAAGGAATTGCAAAGAATTTGATTTGGGGGACAAACTTCAGGCTGAGGGCAGTGCTTGTTGTGAGCTGCAGATAAAATTCCATGTTCATATGATTGCGTGAGGCTTATAAGGAAGTGGCCTTAACCTAAGAAAAAAAAAAAGGCAGCTTTGAGGCTGGTGACTGCATTGTAGGCCAGGTATGCTGGTGGCTGTGTTTCCTTCCTTCTCCAGATCAAATGCTTCTACTGCTTCTAATGACAGGCCCGTGGTCAGCATCACCACGAGCAGTGATCCCAGGCCTTGCCCATGCACTGCAGGACCCAAGCAGAGCCGAGATCCGAAGTGGACAGCCCACACGTGCCTCCCCAAGGAACACTCCTTCTGCAAGCATTTTCTTAGTCGTTACTTCCTATATAATTAACTCCAAATGTTTGTCTTCTCTCTAAGGCAAAGGTTATTATGAGCAAGTTGGTTTGGGTTGTGTTACTTATTTTGTTTTAGAAAAGGAAAGAAATGAATAGGAATCTGCTGGTGCTGGGGTTGCATCATTGTCTGAGGGCTTTGCCTCCCGCCTCGCTGCAGCGTATATTGCAAACCTTGCATGGGAGGTGGGATCCTGCCCTGCTGCGGGGCTGGTGGGAGCTTTGCTGAGGGGCTGGTGTTGGGGTACATACTGCAGTGCTGCGGTGCCCGGTTGTGTCCACCTCAAGGCTGAAGCCTTTTGTGGGTTGGGCAGGATCGGTCCCATCCATCGCACCGGTGTACAGGGAGATGTGTTGGTGCCCTGGGTGGGAGCGAGAAGCATTTCAAAGGGGTCCTCCTGCTCCCGGCCCTGTCAGCTCAACCTGCTGTGGCTGCACGATCAGCACAGCGCTGCTGCACAGCCTCAGGTTCCTCAACGGGTGATTTTTAAGACCAAAGGAAAAAAAGACCCTGGTGAAGGTAGACATCTTTGCACATCAACCTCCGCTCCTTCCTGCTCTGCCTGGAGAGAGCTCTGGTTCATGGGGCAACTCACTGGTCTCTTGGGCTTGGTAAGCTGCGGTACGTTGGAGTTTTGCTGTGCATGCGTTGTCTTTACCTATAAAACCTGTTTGGATCGTTGCAAAGGGCACCCGGATGGCGGATGAAAATGCCAAGGAGGAGGCTGAGAAAGCTCTTTCTGTTTCCCAGCTTTGTTCTTTTTTTTTTTGGTGGGCTTTTTTTGTTTTAAAGGCACCACTGTAGTTTCTAGTTGTGTTTGGAAATGCTGCAGAGCCTTTCCTTGGCCGGTCTGACCTGTCTTCCATCCCCTCCAAAGACCTCGCAGAGGAGAGGAAGCCTGTTTTCATGTAAGCAGAGCTAAAACTAAACCAGCACAAGCTCCTCTGCTTGGATCCTCGTGGCTTTTAAAGCCATAATGAGTCTTTCTTAAGGTGCAATAATGCTTTTCTTCCCCTTGAAACCTAAAAAATGAAAGGGTTGGGGGGTGCTAATGCTTCGTTGCTGGTGGTGTCTATTCCTTATGGAGGCTCTTCAGCCACGGAAGGTTAATAATCAGTCTGGGGTTGGGGAGGGAATGGAGGCGGATGAGGGAATGGAGGCGGACGGCTGCAGGAAAGGGGGGAAGGAGGAAAGGGAAAAATTAATGGCGAGAGTGAGACTTTTATTGTGAAGCAGCGTGTGCTTGGCAGTTGGCTTTGTTGGGGCTGCTGCAGGAGCCGGCATTCCCGGCGGGAGGGTGGGTATAGGATTTCCCTGGCAATCCGAGCGACGGCTGGGGCATGGGGAGTGGGAGCAGCCAGGGCAGCTTGCTCTGATTTAAGGGAGGGAAAAACCACCCCAAAACCCAACACACACACACATACAAATGGAGGTATTGACACTTTGCCGTGAAGTTGCTGCTAAGTTGGCTGGGTGGAGCCGTGGGGTGGTGGGAATGAATGGGCAGCAGTGCCCTTGGTGGTGGGTGCCTCTGGGTGCCCCTGGGTGCTGGGAGTGGTGATGGAGCAAGGAGGGGAAAGGCTGGCCTGGGGGGAAGAGGCTTCGAGCGCTTTGCAGCGGTTTCCTGTAGCTTCATTTGGATCAAAATGCTTCGAACTTCACAGCTGGCTTTTTATTTGTAATTATTATTTTATGTTCTACCTTGATGCTGAGTTTTTTGTCTGTTGCAGAGCAAGGCATGGAAGTCATAAAGGCGCTGCCACTGCTAGCAAGGGATGTGGCTGTGAGCTAGGAACAGGAGAGCCCATCAGGTGCCATTGGGTTAGCCTTACCTTAGCACCCACCTACTCTCCTAGGACTAAAGGGGATGGTTTCTCTGCTTTGAGAGCTCCTGCTGCTGGGCAGGACCCGGGTGTGGATGGTTTGTGGAGTGGGGGTACTGCTGATGAAATAAAGACAAACTTAGAATCAGATGGCTATGAATGACCTGCTGGAAATCCTGGGGCTTCCAGTATGAGTCACTTTAACAGCAGGAGTATCAAAACCTTTCTTTGTTGCAGCAAAGGTCGGGAAAACACCCTGGTCTCTTTATAGGCTGAGGGTCTTCATTTGCTGCTGGTGCCTGTGGCAAGGGCCTGGGTGCCCCTTCCCATGGGTGGGAGCCGTGGGGCTGTGCTTGAGCCCCATCTCTCCGCAGGTCTGTCTTGCAGCAGGGTGAGTCCATGAGGAAAATGGAAGTTATTCCCAGTTTACAGGAAGTCCAGCTAGAGGAGTGGTAGGCTTTACAAGCAAATGTTTGCAGCAAGGATATATATTATTGGCTTAGCAAATAGATATAAAAAGAAGCTGATCTATGTTCAAACTCTGGGCTGTGTCCTTATGATCATTTCTCTGTAGAAGCTGTTGGACACTATCTGCTGGAGGTATGTTCTGTTTGAGGCTGTCCGAGGTTGCCTGAGGTTTCAAATGCTTGCAGTTTGATTATTGGTCTGTGTGTGAAGGTGGTGAGCTTGGGGCACAAGTTCCCTCTTGCTGAGAGCATCTAGACTTGGCTGTGTTTGCTGTTTGCATGTGCTCGGGGCAGGAACCATGTACAACCACCTTCCTCCTTGCTAGAGCAGCAATCCTTCAAGGTGCCCTTAGCAGGCAGCAGAGACCCTGTGCCCAGCCATGTCCCTTGAATGTCCTCCTTCCCTTAGCTGTGTGTTGCTTTGTAGATAGTGGCATTTCGGTGCAGGGCAGAATGGTCCTACTGGCACTGAGGAGCAGGGATGTGGTCCTGTATGAGCCACATTTGGTCCTGGATGAGCCAGACCTGGTTCTGGATGAGCTGTCCCTGTCTGCATGGGGCTGGGGGCTGCCAAAATCAGGATGAAGGAAGACCCTGCGCTGCAGCACTTGCCAGTACTTGGCATTGCAGCTGAGCTGACATGGAAACACAGATGAGAGGGTGGCTGGTTATAGCAATATCAACACCAAAGCTCATCCCTCCTGCTAGATTCAGACAGAAACCTGTGGGGAAGGGCAGGCTGCTGCTGGGGATGGTTTTGGAGCTGATACACTGGGCTTCATGTGTGCGTCTTATCTCTTTTTGCTTGCTTATAGAGACGGGCACGTTGTTTTCTTTCCCTTTCTTTATCACTCGGTGTGCTTTAAACCTTGTGATTTGCAGGGCTGCAGGCACCATCTGCTCTGTGCGGGCCTGCAGCACTTGGCTTCACCTGGGCTCATTCTTCTCCTGCAGCACTGGCAGTGTGCAGTGAGCCCTTTGCCCAGCCTGGCCTCAGGACCCAGCAGCTCTACGCTCACCATCTTCACCCTTCAGACCATCTTGCCTGCCGAGCACTGTGTCAAAGGACCCCTTCTCTGTGTGTTTGGGGGGTTTAATACCTTTTTCCTTTTGTTTTGGTAGCTCTTTTTTGTGTTGGCATGTCAAAAGAGAAAGTGAAGGTTTTAAAGCTGCAAACCTGATCTAGCAGCGTGACTCCAGGTGTGTGAAAGGCAGGAGTTGAGCATGTGTGTCTTTTTTACAGGAATATAGCAAAAAAGAGGGGAAAAAACCCAAATTACTTTCTGTAGAATTAAAACTAGAGCTCATTAACTTTAATACACATGGATGTTATGAATGATGAGCTGTAGCTCACTGATGGTTTGCATTTTGTAAGTTATGTTTGAACGAACTATAAAAGAACCGCAAAACTAAACACCAAAAGCGTACATGGGCTGTAAATGTTGCTAAATGATGTGTAATGACAAGTTTGATAGATCAGCCTCCCCCCACCTAAAACCTAAGAAGTTTTGGGGGAATAAGGGTCACTTCCTTGAGATGATAAGTGTTCAAGGCCAGGTTGGACGGGGCTTGGAGCAACCTGCTCTAGTGGAAGGCGTCCCTGCCTGTGGCAGGGGGTTGGAACTGGATGAGCTTTAAGGTCCCTTCCAACACAAACCAGGCTGGGATTCTGTTGTGCCTTTCATGACCATTTCAGTCCATGCCTGTACAGCCAGGCTCAGCTGGATTCCTAAACACGTAGAGAATCTGTCTGTCTGCATCTGAACCACACTGAGCTGTGAGGTCCTGGCCCGGACACAGCACGAAGCCCCTCTGCTCCTCATGGGGACGAGCTGCCGGTTCATTGTCTTTGACCTGTGCCTTGGTGGCAGTTTCCTAGCAGCCGTTACTTTGCAGAACAAGGTTTGCCCTGATGTAAACAGGATGTGTCCATGATTGTCTCTTCTTTTCAATGCAGCGTGTGTATGAACATTGAGCTAAACCGTGATATTTCTTTCCCATTTCTTTCCCTCCCCCTTCCCCATCCCTTCCCTCCCCACCCCTAGCGAGCAGTGCTGAGTAAGGCAGAGCCAAGGAAAGACGCCTGCATGAAGACTGAGCTGCTGAAAGATATCACCAACAACAAAGAGGAAGGTGAGCACCTGCCTCGGTCGAGGGCCAGACCTTGCTGGTGAGGCTGGCATGTGATGGGAACAAAACTGGGGGCTTGGAGATGGGCTTTGTCCCCTGGGTGTGCTGCCACAAACAGTTCTGTGTTTATCTGAGCAGGGTTCTTCCCCAGGAGATGGCAAATTGGCTTTTCAGTCCTTCCATCACCACCCACCTTAAAGATTGATAGCTAATTTTCACTTCTGCTTTGGTGTGGCTGTGAAGCACAAAGGAGTTCCTTTGAACCTCCTGTGTATGACTGGTTTGAGCTGAACTCTGATCCTGCCACATGATGACCTGGCCCTTTGCCTCCCTCTAGTCAAGTGAACTTTCTGTTTTCGTCTGGGTTTCTCTGTTGCTCCAGAACAGGCACTGATGGCTACAGGGTGGTTAGTGGGGTTAAGGCCCTCCACACCTCGTGCTGTTGTGGGATGCTTCATGGCTGCTGCATTGTTTCTTCTTGCTTTTCATTTGCAGGATGCAGCACATGTTAACTTGACAAAGTCTTTCCTGTGTGGCTGGCTGGGAGTTGCATGCACACAAATCCGAGGGCTTAATAAATGTGTCCATGGGATTAGAGAAAAGAAACCCCACCACACTTTATCTCTGCACCCCCCTCCTTTCTTTCCATGGCTTTATTATTCCTTGACTACTTACTTCTGATAGCTCTGCAGGGATTTGGTGTATTTTTGTTCTCCTTTCCATAATAGAGCTTTAGAAAAGCACTGAACTGGCCCCATCAGAATACCTTGTCTTAGCTAACAACACAATTTTGGACTTAATTCAGATATGTGTACTACAGCATTGCTCACTCTTTCTCTTCTCTCCAGCATAATGTTTTATCATTACTTTAGTTAGAAAGTAAAGCTCAGAACAGACAAAATACTGAATGCTGCATCAGATGTGGCCATGGTGCTTGTATATTAACTGGTAGCACGTGAGTGCTGCTGCTGACACGTGTATGGACCAGACCTCTGCTCTGGGCAGAGCAGAGACCACGTCTGAGGTATCAGTGGGAGGTCACGTTGCTCTGGGGGGAGCCTCTCACTTTGATCCCTTGCCTTGCTTGGCTCGGGACTACAAAGGTGTTTATTTAGCTCTTGGTTGATCTTAAGGTAAGTGTCAAAAATCGAGGAGGAGGGTGAGGAGAGACATTTCTGCACCTTGCATGCCTTGGCTGACTTGGACTTAAAGCAACTGCTGTGTATCAAAGGGAAGCTGAGAACCCTCCTTGTGCAGGAACAGTCTTGAGGCTTCACAAGGTGCTCGGATTCCAACCACTTCAGCTTATTGTCCAGTTCTGCTACCGGAGAAGGAAGGGTGCTACAATGTGAACTGTATGGTCTCCATTCCTGTGGTAACGTTCAGATGTTAGCTTGTCTTCCCAAGCACACCACGTGTATAAAAGACGATAGTTTGTGTGGTGGTTGTGCTCCATGCATTGTTCTTCACCGATCTTCGTTACCCAGCTGTGATTGCAGCCAGGAGACCAGGCAGGGCAAAATGATGCTCAGGTGTTTTAGATGTGTACCCAGATGTGCACCCAGTGTTCATGTCCCCTGCTCCAGGGAGGCTGCAGCAGCAGCAGAAGCGCGCTTGGAGCCCGGCAGCTCCAGAGCTGGAGCATCCTGTGGTCACAGATGGGCTCGGGGCCTTGTGGCCAGTGCTGTAACCCTGTGGACCTGATCCCATGGCAAGGGAACAAATTAATATCACCCAGGCTGTTAAACTGCTTTGATTCACCATCAGTATTCACAATCAGCCCACCAGAGAGATGCTGAATCCCTTTTATCTGACCTATGCAATCTCAGTATTGAGCATTCAGAGCAGAAGTTGTTCTTTTTTATTATTTGTTTTCCTGTTTTGACTCTTGACAGAAGAGCAGCAGTGACACTGCCCCAGGGTGACACTGCCAGAGGGTGACAGCTCCAGGGCACTGCGAGCAGCGGCATTTGTGTTTTGGAAATACAGGGCAGGCTCTTGGATGAATGTCACCTGCCTTCAGGGATTTAAAAAGGGGGTGGTGGAAGAAGAGACCATCAGTCATAGAATCCCAGCCTGGTTTGGGTTGGGAGGGACCTTAAGATCACCCAGCTCCAACCCCCTGCCACGGGCAGGGACACCTTCCACTAGAGCAGGTTGCTCCAAGCCCCTGTGTCCAACCTGGCCTTGAACACTGCCAGGGATGGGGCAGCCACAGCTTCTCCGGGCACCCTGTGCCAGCGCCTCAGCACCCTCACAGGGAAGAGCTTCTGCCTCAGAGCTCATCTCATCTCCCCTCTGGCAGGTTAAAGCCATTCCCCTTGTCCTGTCCCTACAGGCCCTTGTCCAAAGCCCCTCTCCAGGTTTCCTGGAGCCCCTTTAGGCACTGGAGCTGCTCTAAGGTCTCCCCTTCAGGAGCCTTCTCTTGTCCAGGCTGCCCCAGCCCAGCTCTCTCAGCCTGGCTCCAGAGCAGAGCTGCTCCAGCCCTCGCAGCAGCTCCATGACCTCCTCTGGACTCGCTCCAACAGCTCCACATCCCTCCTGTGCTGTTGCCCCAGAGCTGAACACACCCCAGAGAGGAACTTTACCCTGAAAACATAGTTCTCTTCATTTCCTGACTTCAAAATGCTCTGCTTTTTGGCTTCAGTGGTAGAGGTGCTGCTTTCCTTCCCAATAGGTGCAGGTTCTCCAGCCACCAGTTCTCCCTAGTCAGCCCCCATCTCTTCAGCATCCTTTTGATGTCAGCTGGGCTTCTCTCTGCTTTGAATATGTATGTATTTTTTTACTTTGAGGAGGGAGGGGAGGGCACTGCTGTTACACAGGGGTTGCAATCAGGTGCCTTTCTCCCTTTTCAAAGTTGATGCAGCAGGACAGTTGGTTATTGAATAAAAAGACTGTGGTATCTGTGGTGTTTTAAAAGATGATCCGCAAAGTGCTTAAGGTAAAACAGCTGTGAAGTGTGATACATAGAAATGTCTGCAGTACTTGTACTGCACTTCATATACTTTTATATAAGCTCAGTTTTTGCTTAGTTCAGAGGTGGATGTTTCTCTTGCAGCAGACAAAGCCTCATGGCCCTGTGGAGCTGCCCTGTGCTGGGGACACTGGAGATACCCTGCAAGCCCTTGTTGCTTGTCTGTCTCAGGTTGTCTGGTCTCTACCAGTGCTCAGCACCAAGATGTTCAGCAAAACATGTAAAAGTTCCATGTTTTAGTAGTGTGTTTGCTTCTGGGCTATTCTTTTTCTTTCTATTTGTCTGCTTGTTCATTTCCCCTCAGACCCAGTGGCAACTGCAGTTTGGCCTGGAGTATAAGGCTTGTAATGCTTGCATTTTATTCTTACTTTGTCTCACTGAGGAGTGAGATCTGAACTTAAAAAAATCTATATTTCAGGCACTGTTTTCACTGCATTCTCAAAGTAATAGAGAGTTTTGAGCTGATCCGTCTGGCTGCCTGCGCATGGAAAGTGTCTGCTCCTCTCCTTTGGTCGCTGCAGAGGTGATTGGTTTCCCTTTGGCTGTGGCAGGGATGGCTGGTGAGACCGTGGCATGTCTGCTAGACAGGTTCTGACCACAGGCAGGCTTTGGCAGGCTGAACCCAGCTCTGGCCAGCTCCAGGACAGGACTAGAGCCAGGCCTGGCTCTGCTGGAAGGGCTGGAAAAAGTGGAGAGGAACCCTTATTGCAGGAGTTTGTGCTGGCAGAGCAGAGATGGGTTTCATTTTGCCTAATTTAGGGGTTTTTTTGAAGTTGTCATTCTAACTCTGAACTAGGCCAGCTCATTTCTGCTTGCACGTGATAGGCATGTCCAGGCAGTGAGGAGTTTAGCCAAAGATAGGTGCCTGAAGTCAGACTGTGCTGTCATCATCTTGGTGGTTGCGATGGTGGCTTAGGGGTACTCTGGAGTTTGAGATGCCTTTTGGACACCTAGAATGAGGTGAGTTGTCCTCATCCTCTCTGAGTTGGCTTCTCCCTTACTTTTATATGATTTTGTTCTCTTCATGGGGATTTTAATTCAATTTTGAATGACTGTGATATTGAGAAGATACTGATGCTGATATTGAGAAGAAAGCTGAAGCCTGAATCTCATGCAGAATGTCTGCTTGAGCCGGGGGAAGGGTGGAAGGGCTGGAAACTCTGCATCACTCCAATGAGTTGTTAATTCTGAGAAATGATTCGAATATATTACTGATTATTCCTTGCCATGTGGAGTCTCCGTGACAGTGGAGCTGCATCATTTCCTGAGTGTTAAATTCCTTGTGTTACTAAAATGTAGCCAGCTCCTAAGAGGTAAACCTTTAGTGAAGTTCCTTTCATCTTGGTATCCGGGTTGGATACCAAGGCTAGGTTGGAGAAACCTGCTCTAGCGGAAGGTGTCCCTGCCCGTGGCAGGGGGTTGGAACTGGAGGAGCTTTAAGGTCCCTTCCAACACAAACAACTTGATGATTCTATGAATTTCAGACATGAGGACGGGCACCGTAACAGAGAATAAATCTCTTGGGCAAGTCACCCATCCCAAATTAATGCCAAATGCTTGGATTGGGATGCAGGCAGCATTGCAGACAACGCGACAAGCTTTTCCTGCTGCATGTGCTGTAGGGGGTGCATAAGGGAGCTCTGAAAATGCTAAGATGCTTCTAGTAAAGGAGGTTACACTTCTGTGGACCGAAGATAGACAGGCTCTATCTTGCTACCTTTCATGTTGTTGTAACTAAGGAAAGAATGGTTGTAGATTGAAGAACAGTGAGTGAGTTGGAGAGAAAAGGGAATCCTGAGGAGAGGTTTTGGTCTGCTTGGAAGGAAGGAATGCTGTCAAGTTGTAAAGTTTTGGAGAAATGATTTCAGTTTTCACTCACTTGCATTTGCAGTGCAAGAGCAGAAAAGCTGTTGACCAGAAGAGAACTCCCTGCTGTGTGGTGTCTTTGAAATGAAGATTTTAGCACGTTTGCAGTGACACATCTTTTTCAATCGTGAAAAAGAGGAGATGAGGAGGTCATGGCAGGAGGGTTTAGCTGTCTGGTGCTGTTGAAGAGCTTCTGTAGGCTGTTGTAGTCAGTATTTCTTCGTTGTGAGGTTCCTGCTGTCTCTAGTTCGTGTTCCTGTCTCCATCTGTAGGCCATATTTCAGCAAAAGTGTAAATATCTATTGAATTGTGTCTATTCAGCACTGGTTGTAAACGTGCACTTCATGTGGCTGAGAACTGTTGAATGTGGTCAGACTTGAGACGTGTCCCATTCCGCAAGGACGGAGCATGTGTTAGAGGCAGAGCATCACGGCAAGCGGAGCGATAGCCTGGCCTGGGCTCGCAACTCCTGTTTCCTGTCACCAGACCAAGGATTTTGGTAGTGAAACCTGGACTCTTTTACTTGGGTTACCACATCTTATTAAGTAACATAGCTCCTGATCTAAACTAGTTCTTTATGGGGGTCTCTTTAATGGGAGGTATCTGAAGGGGGCTGCAAGGATGCTGGAGAGGGACTTTTCATCACAACTGTAGTGATAGGACAAGGGGTGATGGGTTCAAACTGAAACAGGGGAAGTTCAGGTTAGATCTAAGGCACAAGTTCTTCCCTGTGGGGGTGCTGAGGCGCTGGCACAGGGTGCCCAGAGAAGCTGTGGCTGCCCCATCCCTGGCAGTGTTCAAGGCCAGGTTGGACACAGGGGCTTGGAGCAACCTGCTCTAGTGGAAGGTGTCCCTGCCCGTGGCAGGGGTTTGGAACTGGAGGAGCTTTAAGGTCTCTTCCAACACAAACCAGGCTGGGATTCTGTGGAGGTGGAAGCCCTTGGACCTCATTTTGCCTGGCAACATGAGCAGCCCTTTGCAGCAGGGCAGAGTGGGTGCATAATCCTGTTTGTTAGATCAAACCCACCCCCTGATGGCTGCTGTCAAGTTCTCCAGTTCTGTGCCACTTCAGGGACTATGAAATTTCATATCTTTGTTTTGACAAACCTCTAATCATGCAGATTCGGGGGTCTGGTGCCTGTTCATAGGAGATGGATGGTGCTTCCACAGCCACACTGTGCTTTGCACACTTCATAAAAGTGTGTGTGGGGGAACTGTACGTGGGATTTTCATTTCAGCTTCACAGATTTTTCTGGACTAACTCAGTTCCTCTTTCCCTTAGGGCAGTGCTCTAATTCACCTTGTTTTGGTTGCCTTCATGGCAGGTAAAGCAATTCTTGCCCTCTGCTTATTCTGTTTATCTAATAGTCAGCTACTGAAGTCATTTGACCGCGCTGGTGGGAGTGTGCAGTGTTTAAATCAACACATATTGAAGGCTGCATTTGGGCAGAGTCCTGGTGCTGAGCACTGGAAACCTCCATCTGTGGTCAGGGAGCTCATTTGTTGTTTTCTTCTGGCACTGACTTTGCTGAAATAATTGTTGAAATGGCAACAGCACAGTCTTTTAAAGACACCAAATGCAGAAAGAGAAACGGGGATTGAAAGAATAAGGGCACAGCTCTTGGCTCCCTCTGCTCAGGACTTTTCAAGTAGTTAAATAGCTGTGAAAAACCAGCACTTTATCTTCTCCCAGAGTCATTGCTCTCCAAAACAAACCCTTGTGTGGCTTATCAGAGCTTTCAGTACACAGAAGGTGGTCTGGGTGGTGTGAGAGGGCAGCAGATGGAGGTGATGACTTTGAATTGTGTTTGGAGAACCACTTAGTTACTGCCTGCTGGAGGGGGGGGGTTCTGCCTCTGCCCCTGCACGTGTTCCAGTAGGCACTGGTGAGCTCTTTCAGGAGGTTTTGGACCTCTTTTGGGAGGTTTTGGAGCTCTTTTTAGAGGCTCTGAGCCAGCAAAGTCCATGTGAGAGGCAATCAGAGGCTGCTCTGGTGATAGCACTGCTTCTCCTCCCTGCTGCTGTTTGCATTGAGCTGTCTGTGCTTGGGGCATACAGCAAAGCCCTGCAGAGCTTGGATTTGAACAGTCAGGCCAGGTATGTTGGACTTGACATCTTGGGATCCAGGATCCTGGTTCTTCTTCACACTTGAGCCTTGCATCAGGTTTTACCAGGTCAGCAGAGACATTCAGCATATTGTTTTCCTTGAGTATTTGGCCTTCAGGAGTGGAATGAAATGAGATGCTGACAGCAATATGCTGCTCTGGCTTGCAGAGCTGTCCTCCACTTTGGCTCTGGGCCTTTCTGAGTACTCTAGGTGAAAACTGCTTTGATTCAAGCTGGTAATCAGTCCTACCTGCTTTGACAAAGCTTTTGCTGGTGGGACTTACGATGCTCTTTGTAGCTGTGGCCTATGGAAGGAAAACAACACAAGGGATCCCTAACAGCAGGTTGATGGGATCGTTTCACTGAGTGTGCCAGTGAATTGTTATCACTCTTGGTTGCCCCGAGAGCTGCTGGTTTGTCATGTTGGAAACCCTTCTGCAAGTACACAGATGGAACTAGATGATCTTAAGGTCCTTTCCAACCCAAACGTTCTAAGTACACAGTGTTCGTACTTGGTGGGTTTTCTTCAGCTCAGGTCTGAAACCTCAGATGGGACAAATTCATTAATGAGGGGAACATGGAAATGTTTGGAAGGAGTGGGGAAAAAAACCCTTTTTGCATGGACACTCCTGTTTTATCTGGGTGTGAGCTTTTAGCTGGCAAAAATCTTGCTGTGTTTGACTCTTGTCATTATTTTAGCCTAAAATTGCACTTCACATGCTTCACCCTGTGTGTACTCTGGCTATTGCCTCTGAGATGCCACCATGAGTCCTGCTCCTGTGCTGCTTCATCCCAGGAAAAGAGCCACTGGATAACCTTGCCAGGAGAGCTGGCATTGCCAGGGAGTCACTCCTTGGGGTGTTCTGTTTGGTGGCAGAGCCATTTGGCTGCTGAGCTGTGTCTGAGCCACCAAAGCTCACCCATGCAGCCCCACCAGCCAGCTTCTCTTGTGTCAGTCTGGCATTGTGAAGGGCTTTGCCAGAGATCTGAATGCAAGATTGGGCAGTGTTTTGTTTGATGTGCAGAGGGTTGACATGTGGTCCAGGAAATGTAGTTACTGAAAAAGCTAAAGGTAATATTTACCCTGAGAAATCCATAGTTGGGAATAAATGGCCACATCTGCAGCTGAGGCGAGTGAGAATGAGCGTGCTGCTTGCAACTGAGGCACCCACCCCACTTTTCACCATCTGAGGATCCAGGCAAGCCAGGTAGGTGAGTGAGCAACCTAAATGGATTTACATAGATACATATATATAGCAAGCAGCTTTCTGGAGGAGTGGTTTGTTCTTCCTGAGCCACTGTAAGTAGCTGTACCTTCTCTTTGGAGTTTCGATACTGGTTGTGACTCTTTTCCTTTCTCTCTTCCTCCTTCTCCTCCGTCTTTCTCCAGGGTTTAATGCCATGGCTGCAGATGAAAGTGCTACAGAAAAGCAAGTGGGGGAACCAAAAATGGCAGTAGATGGTGAAACCAACGGTTCCTGTGAGCACAGCGAAGCTGGTGGCCACCCAAACCCAGCTAAAACCACTCAGGACAATACGAAAGTGAGCCAGCAGGACTCCAGTACTAAGTTAAATAGGATAGCAGAAAATGGCATTTCTGAACGAGATGGTGATACTGGGAAGCAAAACCATCTGAAAGCTAATGACTTCACACAGACTTCTGTAACAGGGAGCAATGGATATATTCTAACCAAGCAGATGGCACAGGAGCAGCCTCTAAGGACTACCAGCACCTTTGCTTCTCTCACCGGCCATGCTGCAAAAACCCTGCCAGGAGGAGCAAGCAAAGGGAGAACTGTGGGCTCCTTTTCTCAGATGCAAGCCACGATGCCAACCAAGCTCGGGGAGGGCAGTAAGGACATGGATGCTAAAAAAGCCACCGCTGCTAATGCTGAAGTCAAGGTCCACAGAGCACGGAAGACAATGCCTAAACCCATCGCTAGCCTGGTAATGTATATGCCCAGCAGCCAGTGCTGCTGCTGCAACTGCTCTTGGCTTGCTTTGAGTGCATGAGAGGGATGCTGTGCTGCATGGGAACATGAGTAATTCCTGTAATTCCCACCAAGTGGATTGTTGGGGAGGTTTAATATATATCATAGAATGTTTTGGGTTAGAAAGGACCTTAAGATGTAGGGCAGGGACGCTTCACACTAGACCATGTCACCTAAGGCTCTGTCCAACCTGGCCTTGAACACTGCCAGGGATGGGGCATTTACCACAGCTCTGGGCACCCTGTGCCAGCGCCTCAGCACCCTCACAGGGAAGAACTTCTGCCTTAGATCTAACCTGAACTCCTCCTGTTTCAGTTTAAACCCATCACCCCTTGTCCTATCGCTACAGTCCCTGATGAAGAGTCCCTCTCCAGCATCCTTGTAGCCCCTTCAGACACTGGAAGCTGCTCTGAGGTCTCCACGCAGCTTCTCTTCTCCAGGCTGAACAGCTCCAGTGTTCTCAGCCTGTCTTTGTATGGGAGGTGCTCCAGCCCCTGATCATCCTCGTGGGCTCCTCTGGACTTGCTCCAACAGCTCCATGTCCTTCTTATGTTGAGGACACCAGAACTGCACACAGTGCTGCAATATATATGTATTATATATATTTATTTTTATATAAATATATATTTATTTTGTCTCTTCCTACAGAGAGCAGAGGTGTTAAAATAGAGCCACATGGCCACCACCAGCTCTCTTCCCAATGTGTTTCCAAATATGTAATTGATCAGTTACCTTCTCCGATAGATATATTCGAGACACTCGATGGCCTTTCTCTCTTGGCTGTGTTGCTCATCAGCCATCTGCTGCAATCCAGAGCTGCTTGCGAAACAAATTGGATTTCTTCTAAGTTGGACCCAGAGGAAATTAAGCATAGCGTGTTAAACTGGGGCTTCTCCTAAGCTTGGAAGCTGTCAAGAAGCTGATATGATAGGCGACTTGATTGCACTGCCATGTCATTATAGTGGTAAACCAGAGGATGTTTTCTCTCTCTCTGTTGCCTGCAGTAATGCAACTTGTTCACAGATCTTCACTCCAGAATCCTTAGGGATGGATCACTTAATAAAACAGAGCTCTGCCTTGGTTTTAGGAAGCAATAGGAGATGTTAAGTCATCTCGTGCATTCGTGTTATAGTGAGGAGAACAGAAATGGGCCTTTCTTTGTCATTGGCCAAGTTTGGTTCTTTTGCTTATTTTGAAGGTTCTTTTGCTAAAGGTAGGGAATAGACACTGGAACAGGCAGACGTCCCCTGATCTCCAGCTCTGTGACCCTTTATATTTAGCTACAATAACATAGATCCTCTCATTGTGCTGTGTCTAGTAATGGGAGAGAGACCAGCCTTTAGGTATCCTGGACCTAGGTGAAGGAAAGGATCGTGAGCCCTGCTTGGCAGTGTGAGTGACACCCACAAATACGTGGGAAGCTGCTGCAAAGGTTGGTGACCAGCAAATGCAAAGTGGTCCACAGATGTCACCCACGTGTTGCAGCACAGCAGCAATACGATGTGAAGGTCTCAGAGCTGTGACTCGCTGTGGTCTGGAGCAGGGGAAGAGAGGAAGAACAAAGATGGGTGGCACGTAGCCAGGCACAGATGGGAAAGGTGGCCTCAGCTGCGGCTCCTCCTGCTCTCCGGCTGCAGGTGGGAGTCCAAAGAGCACATCAGGATTAGAGACCTCGTGGGCACCCAGCTCAGCACCAGGGCACAAACCACACCTGCCATAGGATTTCCCACCCATTCTCCCAAACCACTATTTCCCCTCTGCCTTCCCCTGATTGTGCTTGAATTCTCTCCCTCTCACACTCTGCTGTGTTTTCTGGCTGGGGAAGCCCAGATGCAGTTACATGCAGCCTGATGAAAGTCTCTCCTAAGGCTGTCTCTTACCCAAACAAGTCTTTGCAGCCTCACAGCTTCCCTTCAGCAGCCTGTCATGCACTTAAATGAGGCCGGGCAAACCCCCAGACCCTTGTGGAATTTGACAGAGAGAGCTCCCTTGGGGCTGAGCAATTGAAAGAGGCAATTCCCTTTTAAAAGATGACTGCTGGGTTAGGAGGGAGAGTTTTCCTCATTCATGTTTTATGATACATCAAAAAGAATATTTGTACACAACCCCTTGGGCTTCAAGGTTTGTCTCTAGGAAGCTGCGTCTGCGGGTGCTTGCAGACATGAGGGGCTGTGATGATGCTGTTGATGGTTCTTTGCTCACACACTAACAGCAGCTTCATAACCCAAAGCCTGCAGTTGGTGGACCGCTCTGGAATGCATAGCCTGTCCTCAGCACCTCTGGCCATTTCCTTTGGGCTTAAAATAGGGAGAGAAACAACATTCACAAGCAGGGCGATAAGAAGAGCCTGTTCCCATGTTCTCCACTCAATGCATCTGAATGTGAACCCAAGATTTGATCTCATTTCTGTAAGACAATAACACATCTGGTTTGTTCGGCCCTCCTGATAATTACTACCTTGTTTTTCCCCATTGTCTCTCGAATGTACATGCTAGTTTCTTTTGAGCAGCAGTGTCCTTGCTAGTTGTCATTTTGCTGTCCTGATTAGTTCTTTGTGGAGCTGCTTGTAAGAGGCTCATCAGCCCAGCAGTGCAGGAACATTTCATGCACCAGCCTCCACATTCACACCTTTTGCCCTTCAAAAACACTGGGAGAGCAGGTGCTGTATTCCAGGAAATGCATTGTGGAAATCACCCAGAAGTTGATGACAGGACACAGTAAATTCTTTACTGATATGTTTTAGAGCAATGCTGTTTTCTTGGTAGACTGTTCTTGCTGCCTGGGAGCAGGAGGGGAGGAAGGTGTTTGGTTGCCTGCAAAGTGGCAGGAACATTTGTTCCCCCCCCGGGCTCCTGCAGTAATCCACTGGGACAAAAAATGCTTTTTTCTGTAATGCAATCGCTGTCAAGGGACCTTGGCAGCCTTTTCCTGCACACTTGGATTGGTCTTTGAAAGGAAGAAAATAATTGTCTCACAAATGTAACCAGCTTTTTCTTTGTTTAGGAGTTGCTTCCTGAATTGGGATCGAAGCTGAGTCTGAAACAGGTGATGATTTTAATTGATGTTGTTGCATGTTAAGGTGATTTTTGAGCAGAGACCTCAGAAGGGTTGTTGACAGCATCATTTCTGCTCCCCTGCTCAATAGTGCAGTAACACAAGCACTGCACCTTTTGGTCCATTTACAACTCTATTGAGAATCCAAAAGTTTCCAGGGCCAGGCAACATTCTGAAAGGGATGTTTAAGTGTGTCCTGTGCTTGGAGAAGGCCCCTTCACGTCTCTAAGATGTGTCTGGAAGGGATAAGGGATGATAAAGGAAATGAAAGCATCCCATATCTCTTGAGATAAGAGGAGCAGATGGCTGAGTTGGGAACCCCAGGTTCTGTCTTCATTCATTACTTGGTGACCATGAGGCTGTAGTTTGAGGAGTGTGTCTCTGGTGGTATTTTCTTATGCTGTGCAGGGGACTGGGTCGGGGGAACTGAACTGTGAGAAGAAATAGTGCAGAAATCCATGAAATTCGTTTCTCAGCCTAATTCCCAGTGAGCACAGAAAATAGGGTGCCAGTTTAACTGGAGGAGACAAAGCCCGGGTGGGGAGATGCTTTGCTTATCATAGAATCATAGTCTGGTTTGGGTTGAAAAGGACCTTAAGATCATTCAGTTCCAACCCCCTGCCACGGGCAGGGACACCTTCCACTAGAGCAGGTTGCTCCAAGCCCCTGTGTCCAACCTGGCCTTGAACACTGCCAGGGATGGGGCAGCCACAGCTTCTCTGGGCACCCTGTGCCAGGGCCTCAGCACCCTCACAGGGAACAACTTCTGCCTTAGATCTAACCTGAACTTCCCCTGTTTTGGTTTGAACCCATCACCCCTTGTCCTATCACTACAGCCCCTGATGCAGAGTCCCTCTCCAGCATCCTTGTAGCCCCCTTCAGATACTGGAAGCTGCTCTGAGGTCTCCAAGCAGCTTTTCTTCTCCAGGCTGAACAGCCCCAACTTTCTCAGCCTGTCTTCATACGGGAGCTGCTCCAGCCCCCTAAATGAGTGAATGTTGGTGTTTTAACCAATATTCATCAAACTACACCTTTAAGCAGCATTGCCACCTCCATATCTGATCCCTGGACCGGTGAGCTGCTTCCTTTCTGTGTGCACACAGGTTGCTGTAGCTGGAAGCGTGATTTTCCATGTCAGTGCCCAGCAGTACTGCAGTGATGTGCTGATGTGGTCTGTGGGTTGCTCTGCAGGAGCTCCTGGCCTGAGAACACCTTGTGTTCATCTCCTGGGGCCAGGCAGGTGGTTTGCAAGTGTCTGGAATTGCTCAGCAGGCTCTAATAGGCAGAAAACAAAGGGCAGGTCCTCATGGGGATGGTGATGGAGATAGTGTCTTCTTGGAGGAGGGGAATAAATAGAGCTAAGAGTAGAGGGCATAGTGAAATAGAGGACTCTGATTGCAAGTGCTGCTATCAGCTTGTCTGAACCCAGAAGGTACACCCGTGGAGGATGCTCTCTTGAGCGGTACCCTGGTGTGCATGAGCAGAGTGAGACTGAAGTCCAATGTGTGACCTTGGCCACAGTTAAATGTCCCCTACGGGAACTCTCCTTCAAGGAGTGATGAGGCCATAGACTGCCACTGGACTTCTTACATAGAGGGTTTACTGCAGGGGGAGCTGGAAAGTCAATGTATGTTTGTAGCTTGGTTTACGAAGGTCTGCGCTGAAGCACAGTCTGCCTGGCAGCCTACACCACTATGATTTTATGCAGCTGTGTGCACACAAATCAGTGCAATTGTGATCAAGTCACACCAGGATCCCTCTTCTGTGGGCATGTGTTAATCTGCAGGTAAAAGGGTATTAATAAGAGGATCAGCCTTGCAGCTGGTCTGATCTAGATAAGACCAAACCCATGCAGGTTTCTTTTGGTTGCTCCAATGTAAGGCTTGGGCAGGGGTCAGGATCCCCCAGCAGCTGTGCTGGAATTCAGTAGTGAGAAGTGCAATTCTGCAGCAGCAAAGGGGACAGTAGCACCATGACAGCTCCTACAGGCACTGTCATCTGCTGGTGGTAAATTTTTCATAGCAGACTGATACTTCTTGCTTAAATATCAGTTGTTAGAGGCAGATGCCCCTGGGAGCTGCTGCTTTGTGCTGTTCAAAGGCAGTGCCTCGGAACAAATCTTGTTACCCCTCTGCATGATGGATGGCGAGACGAGGGTTGCTCCGTGACAGCTGCCGTGTTGCTCCTCCTGGCTGCTTGGCTTTGGTTTCAAGCTTGTGCTGTGCTGGAGATGAAAGCCCTTCAAAGAAGAGAAGTAAGAGCTTGTATGTGTAAGCTGGTGATGGTTTCAGGTGTGAAGGGCGAATGGCCATCCTGTGGCACTCGCTGAGCTGCCCTGCTCCAAAGCAGGACCTTGCTGGTGTCCTTGCACTGACACATGGATCGTGTTCTGCTCTGGTTTCTCTTTGGTTGTGTCCAGCTTGCTTGCTCTGGAAATAGTCCTTTTAGTTGCTGGGCTCTGGGAAGCACACCATGTGTGGTCTGTTGGACCAGCACGGGGTTCAGTAAGGTTGGTTTGTTCTATATTTTGCTTTTGGAGAAGGTTATTCTTTCTTCCTCTGTTTTTAGTGACTTCTCCCTGCTGCTGTAGGGGACTTCTGTGCCAACAATAGATACATGGTCGATCCCATTAAAATGTAGAAAGCGCTTCAGTTTAATGTTTATAAACACATCAAATATTGTGTTCTTGTCTCAGTCTAAGCAGGTTTCTGGGTTATTTTTCTCACAGACATAGCCGTGATCCAAGTTTTGCTGCTTCCAGACACAAGAATCTCTGGAAACGTTGGCCTGAGCCCTGGAATGGCTGTCTTCAGCTTCTTGACTGTTCACTGCAATGCCCAGCCTGAAATAAGTGCGTTAACAGCCTTTTGCATAGCATGGGCTGATACCACATGAGAGGGAAATGAAGATGTTAATACCGCAGATCTTTCTCTATGATTTTTGGTCCTTTCTTGCCCCCAGTGGCCCACATGTGTGGTGGTTGGGACAACATGGAGCACAGGGAGCTCAAACTGCCTCCTGGAGTTGCCTTTGCACAGGTTTTCCCTCACTGTGCTTCTCTAAAACTGTACAGAAAACTGTGCTTGGCTATTAAATGTAATTGGGGAAAAAAGCAAAAGACCACAGCTGTTTGGACAAGGAGAACACAGCCATGGAGTTTGGGTAGGGTCAGGAACAGACTTTCTCGCCTCTAATTTTGCAATTTGCAGTGGAGCCCTGTAGGTGTTAGATGAAAGCACCTCTGCCCTCTTGAGTGTGTGTTGGTTTAAGTGAAGGAGGATGGTCTTCATCCAATTTCTGAGTGAGGAGTCTGCTTTGTTGAAAATACGGGCTGCCTGTGCTTGTTAGTGTCCTGACAGAGCAGTCCCTGCCCTGCAGATACTGGAAGCTGTGCAGCACCTGCCTGATGTGGTCACTTCTGGCTCCAGCAGGGGCAAAGGACCTTAAAGCTCATCCAGTTCCAACCCCTGCCACGGGCAGGGACACCTTCCACTAGAGCAGGTTGCTCCAAGCCCCTGTGTCCAACCTGGCCTTGAACACTGCCAGGGCTGGGGCAGCCACAGCTTCTCTGGGCACCCTGTGCCAGCGCCTCAGCACCCTCACAGGGAAGAGCTTCTGCCTAAGAGCTCATCTCAATCTTCCCTCGGGCAGGTTAAAGCCATTCCCCTTGTCCTGTCCCTACAGGCCCTTGTCCAAAGCCCCTCTCCAGGTTTCCTGGAGCCCCTTTAGGCACTGGAGCTGCTCTAAGGTCTCCCCTTCAGGAGCCTTCTCTTCTCCAGGCTGCCCCAGCCCAGGTCTCTCAGCCTGGCTCCAGAGCAGAGCTGCTCCAGCCCTCGCAGCAGCTCCAGGGCCTCCTCTGGCCTCGCTCCAGCAGCTCCACGTCCCTCTTGTGCTGTTGCCCCCGAGCTGGATCAGGACTGCAGGGGGGGTCTCCCTGGAGCGCAGCAGAGGGGGAGCCAATTCCTTATTCCTTAGGATGCAGCATCTCTCTGTGAGGAAGGGCCCTGATGTACTTGAACCAGCTCTTAGCCAGTGTGATGGGATTGTAAGAAGAAATTTCCCAGCAGACCAGCATACAGGATTAGCAAAGCCTCTTTTGTGGGAGTGTTTAAATTTGGAGCAGATAGAGCAGAGCATAAAAGCTCAGTGTACGAGACCAGTTTGGGTTGTACCTACAGGCTCAAGCCATGGAACTGGCAGAATTCAGAGACATTAGAAATGGGAGAAGAATAAAGTTTCATCCCCTAAATACTCCATTTGTGTAAGAGTAAAATTTAATAAGAACAGCAAAGAGGTAAATTTTATCTAGCTAAGAATGAAGAAAGATGGTGAGAAAACAGAGTAGAAGTGCTTTCAGCTCTTTGTTGATTGTTTTATTACAATCCTTAGATGTAGTAATTTTTATATATATGTGTTACATACACATGTGTGAGAGAGAGATATGTTTTACTGCTGCCCTGCTTAGCTTCCCATAGCATCAAGCTTCCTGAGAGACCTGGACAATGCGGGCATTCTTGTTCTTTAGCGTTGCTGCATGTGCCTCCAAGTACCAATCCAGATCTCCCAGGACTTAATTTGATTTAAAAAAAACGTGTTTTACCAGAATTGCTCTGGAAGAGTCACATTTACCACTTGTCCTGCAGCCCTATTGAAGATTTCAGATTTATTTCCGTATTGTAATTACAGGGGGAGAGAAGAACCCCAAGCTAATAACATACTACTTGTTCATTTCAAATTGGCATATGTTCTTCCAAACAGCCTGGCGTGGTCTGGGTGTGGAATCTCACTGGCTGGGAGTAAGGACACGCTTTGGGAGAGACCAGCTACAAGAACGTGCACTTAAAGGACCAAAACTGCAGCCCTATGGGCACTTGTTGCAGGCAGCGCTGGGTCAGCTCTGCCTCTCTCAAGCTCATTTTTCCCATTTTAAGTTAAAAATGGAAAGCAGTGGATGTTCCAGGGGACTTCTCAGAATAATCCTGCAGCCCAGAGTTGCTGTTAACCTTCACATTTCTAACTAGGGACTTTTAAGAGGTATAAATAGTATTGTTGAGACTATTATTGGCATGTTGTGCCCAGCACTCCTGACGTATGTTTTGTAAGGGGTAGAACAACTGGGAGCAGGCTCAGAAGTGATCCAATGTCCAGAAAATCATCCTGTGGACACTTATTTTTCTCATTCTATTAAACTTATGGAAGAGAAAGTTTAAAGAAGAATGACTTATGGTCATAGTCCATAAGTATCTCCTTGGAGTGAGAGTTTCTAACGATACAGGGCTCTTTAATTCAGTGGCAAAAGCATAATGCATTTAGTTATTTGACAGTGAGAGCAATTAAAGATGGCGACAACATATCAAAGGCTGTGGTGGATTTGTCGTCTTTGAGCTCGTTAATCCAAGACTAGATGCCTTTTAAGAAAAGCTGTGGCAATTCAGCCAGAAGTTATGGGCATGATAAGAGGAATCATTGGCAGTTTGATAGCCTTTTCCTGCAGGTCAGGTTGATTATCGGCATAGCTTTTCTGGCTGTGTGGAGCCAGCAGTGTGCACGTGGCAGAGCTGTAATTAGGAGAATCAGTTGCTTCCCTCTTTGTTCACAAGGTCACAGTACTTCAGAGCAGTGCCCAAGAGTGCCTGTCTGAACCTGGGCTTTAAAGAGTGCTTCTCTTGCTTGCTGCTTTTTGTTCCTTTCTTTCTTTTCCCTGGATTCCTCATTCTCTTTTGGTATTTCAGCTGTTGCTTCAGAAGTCCCATAAGAAGTGTTTTCCTGCAAGTGGAGCAGCACTAAAGCATTGCCACTGCAGAGCTTGTGATCTGCAATAACTGCTCTTGGTTTTCTGGAGCATCTCTGCCACACCTGCCTTCTACGTGACAGTTGAGTGGACAGATGTATGGAGAGGATGGATGGACCTATGTCATCTGTTAGATACATGAGAGGGCAGATCCACTGTAATATGTTGAATCAGGGTGGCAGCATTTCCTCCACCTCTGTTAATAGTTGCCACGAAAGGTGCAGCACATGTGGAGCTGTAGTAACCTCTTTCATAGCTAGAGGTGCTGGATGAGACCCTGCATTGAGTATGTGCTTAGATCGGAGTGGGTGCGAGCTGCATTGGTGCCAGGGAGCCTGGCTCCAGCAACAGGGACTGCAGTGACTGCTATGAAGTTCTCTTGGTGTTCAGGAGGAGCTTGTGGCCTGCCCTGTATTTGGTGTGGCAACAGCTAAATTGGGAGTACCTGGTTTCAAGTAAGCTTGGGCAGGTCTTTGCTGCAGCAGTGGTAGCGCTGGAGGCGAACCTGCAATGTCAAGCAAACACCTTCTTTGCCTGTGTTCTGTTGTGGGCTAGGCTAGAGCTGAGAGCCTTTGCTAGGACTTGGTTGTCCCAAATACTGTCCAGAAGGAAGCATTAAACCCTTTCCCGTTGCCTCCTGCTCTTCCAAAAGGTCTCTGCAAGGCTGTTCTTGTGTGTGCCTGATGTGACAGCCATGCTCCGGGTGTGTTTCAGAGAATTGGTGTATTTATTCATGGAATCACAGAACCACAGTGTCACAGAATGGTTTGGGTTGGAAGGGACCTTAAAGATCATCTAGTTCCAACCAGGTGTTTTGCAGTCTTTAGGCAAAGTATCATCACGTGCTAGAAGAGGGGCTGTGTGCTGCTTTGAATGTGTGGTTCTGTCTTTGCAAGTGATTATGTTTGAGAGAAAGGAATGAAATGAAAATGGAATCAATGATTCATTGATTTTAATTCTATTTGATGCAGAGGCTCAATTTAACTGCATTTTGTTTTCCAGCATGCAAGTAAAGACCCCAAAGATGGGAGAGACAGCAGAGATCAAAAAGAATCCAAGGAGGAAGGCAACAAAACCGTCCTGGAGTTTGGGAAGCCACTGCCGTTGCCCTCTCTCCCAGGCCTTCACCAGTCACTACCTCAGAACCAGAGCTATGTGGCCACCACGAAGTCGCAGACAGGTGAGAAGGACAGAGTTAGGGGCAGAGTTACAATCCTGAGCAGTACCCTCTTCCCAAACATGTGCGTCTGTGTGGTTGAGTGGGAGATGAGGCAGGTCAACAGGGACTGAAACCTCTGTCAGTACCTTTTTCCCACTGACCCCCCGCTCAGGGTTTCCTTTCCTGCTGGCAGCAGTAGGGCTGCTGCTGCCTCAGACCTTGTTCGGCAGCTGCTGTGTCATTTGGCCACTTCTCTGCAAGTGGCCATCACACAGCAATTGTGGTGCTTGTGTGCTCTGGACTCCCTTCTGGTCACCTCAGGGTGTTGTGCAGGGATCTGTCACTGCCCTGTTAAAGTGGCCTCCCAGGTGAAGTCCACCCTTCTTCCACTCCGCAGGGAGCTCCTGCCATTCAGTCCTGCCTGTGCCACCTTGTTTCACAGGGTGCAGGTCCCTCCCAGCACCATGGGCAGGCAGGTTCTCTGTCACACTGAGGATCACTCTTCTGCAAAGAGTTTTTGTTAGAGGAGCCACTTTCATCTGATCTCGCTGTATGGAATTCCTAATGTTTCTATCAGTTCTTGAGGGCTTCATATATCACTGCAACAACTGGTTACCATGAACTACAGCCAACCATGTCCTGGGCTGCAGCCCCAGCAGCGTGAGCAGCAGGTCAAGGAAGGGGATTCTTGGTTAAATTCCAGAAGGGGGTTTTGGTGAAATTCCATCATAGTGGAAGATGAAGAAATGCTCTCAAGGAACAGGCTGTACAACTGCAAATGATAACTCTGGTGCTGAAGCTGGCTGTTCCCGGCTGTATGCTGTTCTTAAAAGAGCCTGCGCTAAGCATCCTTCTGATGTGTATTCACCAAAGACAGCACCAGGCAGTGAGGTGTGATGACTGATTTGATTAGCAGGCCAGGAGGGAGGCTTAACAAATTAAGACCCAATCAAAGGAGTGAAAGGAATCAAACAAACTTCCATAGTAGGTGTGAAAGGAGGTTAAATGACAATAGCTCTTTATTTAAGATACCTTTTTCCTGTGTGTTCCTCAGTTATTACACGATTGTTTTCATTGTAAGTTGGTATTATTAGTCTTGCAGTATCTATTTGAGCAAGTTGGATTCTATTCAGCCTCCTACAGCATCAGCAGTACTGCCAAATGCAGGCTAAGTTAAGGACTTTATGTTGTGTATGGTAATGTAGGGGCCAGGAGGAGTGTGGGGAGGACACTCAGAATTTGGGTGGCTTTGCAGCACTGGCAGAAAGCTCTTTGTGTGTTTGCACATATGTGTGTGTCATCTTTTGGTTGACTTGTAAATAAATCAGTTGAAGTGGGAAACCTCTTGCCCTGAAATGTGATTTCCCTCCAGTACAGCCTCTACTCTCTATCCCTCCTTCTTCTCATTCCTAAAGCAAAACTTCAGGCTTCTTTTGCTTCTCTTTTCCAGCTGCTGCAGTATCTCGGAAGAAAAAGCGGAGAATGGGAACCTATAGCCTGGTTCCCAAGAAAAAGACCAAAGTGTTAAAACAGAGAACAATGATTGAGATGTTTAAGAGCATAACTCATTCCTCTGCAGGTGTCAAGGTAAGGGGAGTGCTGAGCCCACTGGGCATGGTTTGTTGTCACCATACACATCCCTTGTCCCAGCACAGCAACCCCTGTGTAGGCTCAGGGATGTGCTGGCTTGTTGTGGTCAGCATCTTGCATTCTGAGTCTACATCTTCTCTCTGGCAACAGCATCCTGCCCGTAACTGTCTAGTCTTACTGCTTGAGGCTGTACAACAAAACAACTGGTTGCTTAAAAAGGTTTAGACAGGGACTCACTCCTGGTCAGATTCTGCTTTTGCTGCAACCCATGCCCTGAGGTTTTGGTCTTTGAATTCAGGAAGTACAGTGCTAGGCTTTCATGGAGTGGAGTGAAAATCCCTCTGTGATTTAACTTCCCTTTCTATTCCCTACAAAACTTCTTGCACCCTTGGTAGAGCTGCCATTCCATGTTTGCATTGGACTGCAGGGGTCTGTCTGAAGGCTCCTGCCCAGCAGCTCTCCTTCCCTCAATATCTTGTTACAACCACGTGAGTCTGGACTGACTCTTCATGGTTCCTTGGTTCCTGGATCCACAGGGTTAGGTGACACATGGCAGGCTTTCAGGCTGGCTTTGCTGGCAGTTTAGAAGAGCTCTGGAGGGACATAGAGCCAGCTTTCCCCTGGTAGCTTGAAGGCTCCTAGCACAGAGGAGGTCTAGGATGGATTTGGCTGCTCTGTCCTCTGAATTGATGTTGTCTTTGTGGCTCATGTGCTTGGACAACTTTCAGAGTGAAAAGGACCTGGGTGATGCCAGCCCTCATGTGAATGGGGAAAGCCTAGATGTAGACTCTGAAGAGGAAGACTCTGATGAGTTGGAAGAGGACGATGATCATGGAGCAGAACAGGCAGCTGTGTTTCCTGCAGATGATAACAGGACCTCTAAAGACAGCGTATGTGATGCAGACAATGCCAGAAAGGTATTCACATGCCCTGTGCAGGACTTGAAGGAGTGGGGTAGGACACTGCAGGTGGGATGGGAATGGCAGGAGTTGAGGCAGTTGTAGGTTTTCTCAGTCTGCAAGACAGAAAGCACAGCCTTTGGAGAACCATTTCCTGCTCTCCCTTGCACCCTTGAGAATCTCCCCACCTACCCCCAGTTTCAGCCTTGCTGCATAAGTCTGTGGTCCACTATAGATGCAGAACCCCCATCACATTTAGTTATGGAATTCTCTGAACCAATAAGAGACGTGTTCCCTTCCAGTGCCTAAAGAGGCCAAGAAAGCTGGAGAGGGGCTTTTGACAAGGGTCTGTAGGGACAGGACAAGGGGAATGGCTTTAACCTGCCAGAGGGAAGATTGAGATGAGCTCTTAGGCAGAAGCTCTTCCCTGTGAGGGTGCTGAGGCGCTGGCACAGGGTGCCCAGAGAAGCTGTGGCTGCCCCATCCCTGGCAGTGTTCAAGGCCAGGTTGGACACAGGGGCTTGGAGCAACCTGCTCTAGTGGAAGGTGTCCCTGCCCGTGGCAGGGGGTTGGAACTGGATGATCTTAAGGTCCCTTCCAACACAAACCATTCTAGGATTCCTAATCTTGCTTGTAACAGGCTGCTAAAGCGCTAAAATTGATTTAGTTCATTTTTTCCCAAATAATGATACACAGTGTAGACATGAGGCTGGGTTTGGGTAATCAAGGAAGTTAAGATTTGGTTGGAAAACTTTCTTCTGGACTCAGATTTTTTTCCCTGTACCATCCTTCTGGATGTACCACATCACATGCAGGCTGCGGCTGCGTGCTGCAGCATGGTGGGGGGATGCTCTGCAGAGTGGGGTGCCCAGCAGGACAGTGTGGGGATCATAGAATGCTCAAATGATTTGTGTTGGAAGGGGCCTTAAAGCTCATCCAGCTCCAACCCCCTGCCATGGGCAGGGACACCTTCCACTAGAGCAGGTTGCTCCAAGCCCATCCAGCCTGGCTTTGAGAGCCCTGACCTGACTGACTCTTTCTGTTCTTGGGCAAATGGTGGTTGCAGATTGATGATGGCGAGTCTGAGGAGGAACAAGAGTCTGTAGAGTCTCTGGAGGAGGAGGAAGATGGAGATGAGTCTGACTTGGTAAGCCTGGCTGCTGATTGTGTCTTTCAGCCTTTGTCCTGTTGATAATTTCCCCTTTGCTCTGCTGCCAAAAGGAGAGCACAAAGCTATGGGGTTTCATGTCCCTGAGAAAACTCACTCTGAAACCACCCCCACACAGTAATGTTTTCCACAAGGTGCTTAACCCTGATCTGTGATACAATTCATTGCTTCCTGATGCTAATTAATGGGCTTGTTTTGTAGTTTTCAACAAGGTGTTCAGTGCTTTTAATCATTTGCATGTTAGTAGAAATGTTTGAGGGTGCTTCAGGTCTTCAGATACAGACTTGGCATGTGGTAGGAGCCAGCAGTGGTTTCTCAACAACCTGCAGCTCTGGGTGGAGCTCAGGTGGGATTGTTCACAAACCTATTGGCCCAGCCCAGAGCCTAAATTCACCTTGGTCTGACATGCCACCTCAGGGTGCCAGATGAGCAGATCTTACTAGGGAGATGTACAAACAGCACGCAGAGAGCCAGACCCTCTCTCTCCCTATGAGCTTGTCTGTCTCGTGCTAGGGCAAGACTTTCACTAGCTGCTGGTGATTTTTACTTTATGTTTTTAGATGGCAGATGAAGAGAACCTGATTTTTCATTTTTAAATTTAAATTGTTGCTCTTTGATTGTATCTGTCCCCCACCCTCCCCTTTACTTAAAATGTGCTCCCTTTCCACAGCATCTCAAGTTGAGGAGCCAGCATTTAAGGCACCCCAACTCTTCAGTCACCTTGAAAAAATTCTTGGCTTCATTTTCTTGATGTTTGAGCTGAAGGTAGAAACGACTATACCAAGTGAATCAAAGCTCTGTAGGGTCTTGTGCCCTGTGCTCTGACACTACAGGAGCCAGGGAGGACGAAGCAGCAGGAGCTGTGTAGCCTGACCCTCTCTTTGGATAGCTGAAGCCAGTCTGTAGCATTAGCTCAAACCAAGGGTTGAGTTTGCAGTCAAGTCCAAACTCCCAAGTCAGATCTCCACATCCTAGCCAGTGGTTTTTGCTCTGCTCACATCTGGTGAATCATTTGGTTCCCCAGACAGGGACTGGCCCAAATGCAAACCTCTCCCCCAGAAGCAGAGTGATGCAATGGGTGTAAGCCACGTGGCGGGGCACAACTGAGCCCTCACTTGGGGACAGTTATTGGGGGCAGCATAGACACCGTGAGGAGCTGCCCTGGAGAGCCAGGGCTCAGCACCACTGTATCGCTCCCTGTGATAACAGGGCATGGTGCAGCATCGGCTTCCCATGCAGGTAGGGCCTGATCCAGCCACTCTTAATGGTAGCAGGAGGTTTTTTGTAGGCTTTGGTGGGAGATGGATAAGCATCAGGAGCTGGGGGGTTCAGTTGGGATGCGGATTTTATGATGATGTGTTGAACGCTGCCTTACAGGGTTGGGTGCCTGGTTGCCCATTCTGATGTTGACTTTGAAAACCCAGCCCAGACAACTGTATTACTTTTTTAAACCAACCCCCTCTTTAGATACATAAATATGTCTGAAGATTTGCTGCATGATTAGTTTGTGCTGCCCTGTTCCTTGCTCAGGGAAAGGGCTGATCTGCTGCTGTAGCGTTCAGTTCCATTGGGTCCATCCCAACCCTGTAAGGTGGCTCTTCAGGTGCAGGGTGGGTTTTTGTTGGCATTTTCTAGCACGACTGTGGAGCAATGGGAATATTTGAGTTGGAAAACCCCACAGTTTTTCTGGGGAGAAGCTAGAAGTGTGCGTGTGCCTGTTACTTGCCTTGCTGCGCCGAGGTGCTCGGCTACTACTGCGATGAGTGTGGTGTAAGAACCTACATGGAAGAGAAAGTGAAGCATTCTTGAAATGACAGGAAATACACCCACACGTGTGCTTGTGTTTCCTTTTCTGCGCTGTAAAGACATCTCAGCACCACTTGATTGCAAACCCTCAGCCCTTCAGGCCTTTGCACACAACACAAGCTGCGGGAAGGCTCTTCCGCATGGGCGCGAAGGGCTGCTGGGACGCTGCTGCCAACATGCCTTACATGCACGTGGCCTCTCTGGTTATTCAGAGCTCCGAGTCCAGCGTCAGGAAGAAGCTGCTGAAGAGGAAAGGAAAGACGGACAGTCCATGGCTGAAACCCACCCGCAAGAGGAGACGGAGGAATAAAAAGAAACAAGCCAGTGTGCTAGGTAACTCATGGTGTTTTGTTCCTGAATTGCACAGAAGTTAGCCTCCAAGCTGGAGGGGTAAGGGCCTGAGGCCCATGGGGCAGTGCCTGGCTGCAGAGCTCGCTCTGCAGGGTGATGAGGCACTGGAACAGGTTGCCCAAAGAAGTGGTAAATGCCCCATCCCTGGCAGTGCTCAAGGCCAGGCTAGACTGAGCCTTGGGTGACATGATTTAAGGTGAAGCGTCCTTGCTCATGACAGTGGGGTTGGAACTAGTTGGTCTTAAGGTCCTTTCCAACCCAAACCATTTTATGATTCTGTGATTCCTTTTGGGCTGTATAATAAATCCATGCGTGAACTTGCATCTCCCTGACAGCAGAACACATGAGGTGGCTTTATCCTTGGCATGCTAGAGGAATATCTTTTTATTCATGAGCTCCCTTTATCTTAAGAGTATCTAAGAATACCTTGTGGACTCATGTCCATGTGGACTCATGTCCCATGAGCTCAAGGGGCGTGGTTAGGTGCAGAAGAGAAAAGAAGAGCCACCCTACAATGTTGCTCAGTTGCTTTTGTATGGATGTTTGTCCAGCTGAATGGAATGTGCAGGTTATCTTTGCACCACAGCATTTGTAATGAGCTGCCTCTCTGGCCCATCACATGGTGTTGGTGATGTTTAGGTGGTCATTCTTGTTTGACCCAAGTTACCCAGTGCTCAGAAGAAGGTTTCAGTGGCCTTCGTCTACTGAGAGCTGTGGGTTGGGGAGAGCAGGAGTGCAGACTGCAAGGGATACTTCATTAGGAAAGGTAATGACATGGGTAAAAATAAGTGGGTAGTCTCTGAAGTGAAGCTGTGCTTTCAGCTTCATTATGAAGGTTTCACACATCCATCGACATCAAAGGGTTTATTCTGCGCTTGGTAATTCTTTGCAAACAGGCCATTTTTTATCAGCAGGCTTGTGGCTACTTCTAAGCTAAAGGACCATGTTTCAGCCTCTGGTCTGTGCCTGGGGTTTGGCTATCATCTGCCTTGCTCCTCTTCCTCCCAAAGCAGCCCCTTTCTCAAGACAAAGTAGAGGCCATTGATCCCTTTCAGAGCAAATAGCTAATTCTTCATTTCAGATGCAGACTGGATTGCTGTCCCTTCAATAAAGGTGGCAGCCAGTCTTCGAGGCTTATGAAAGTCTCTTGGCCAAGCCAGAATGGGAGAAGCAAACCAGGAGAGAAAGCAAAGCTGAGGGAGTGTGAAGAGCTTGACAATTCCCATGAACGCTCTGAGGGATCCCCACACAATCTCTTCCCAGCAGCCGCTTTGTTCACTTAGAGCCAGAACTTGGCTTTTCTGGTTTTCCCCTCCCATTAAGCTGGATGTCCCCTGGCGCATCCTCTTGGTGACGTCCGTGACGAGCCAGTTGGCTCTGCCTGGCTGGAGGGTACCTGGAGCCCTTTGCAGCAGGTCGCAGGCAGGAGGATGCCTCAGCCCTAGTTTCATCCCTTCTTGTGCTGTTTAAGCTTCTGCAGCCGAAGCAGTACAGCAGCAGGCAGATGTGCCTTTCAGAGGCAGAACTTGTCTCATTTCTTCTTCTTTTGTTGTTAGCTACCTAAGTGGAAGTGGGAATTCTGTCTGGTCAGACGGGGGAGGAATTAAGAGGTCGATCGTGCCCAGGTGTTGCATTTCCATAATTCCATGTACATCTGTACTCTTAGCCTCTCTGAGGAGCCTGTATACAGCCTGCTGGCTTAAACATGGCCCTCACACCCGCACATGCTTGCAGCCAGTTGGGTGTTTTACTGTTAACCCTTGTTTTTAGCAGTGTAAATACGCGTGTGTTTCCATCCAGGTGCCGAAGCCTATAAACCATCCTTGGGAGGCAGAGAGGGCCCCGGCCAGGAGAACAGCATGGAGTACATGGAGGTGTCCCTGGATTCCCTGGATCTCCGGGTGAAGGGAATCCTCTCCTCGCCGGCGGGAGGTGAGTGGGACCCCCCGGACCGGGACGTGCTGGGACCCCCCGGACCGAGCCCCCCTCCCTGGAACCGGGACCCCCAGGACCGGGGCCGGGGCTTTGTTCCACTGGGCGCACCAGGGCCCGGCTGCCCCCTGGCGGCTGCGGGGCCCGCCCGGCTGCAGAGCGAGAGCTGGGAATGGGGATGGAGAGAGGGATAGGGACGGGGATGGGAATGGAGGCAGGAACGGGGAGGAGAGGGGGATGGGGATAGAGACAGGGATGGGGACAGGAATGGGGATGGAGGCGGAGACAGGAATGGAAGCAGGGGTGGGAATAGAGGCAGGGATATGGGGTCGGAGACAGGGATATGGGGATAGAGACTGGGATGGGGACGTTGACAGAGACAGGGATGTTGACGGAGACAGGAATGGAGATGGGTATGAAGATGGAGATGGGGATGAAGACAGGGATGGGGATGAAGACAAAGAGACGAGGATAGGGAGCCGGGCTTGGGTGGAGCTTGGAAGATGTCCATCAAAGGCTCCCAGCTGCTGTCCTAGCCCTCCTGTCCTGCTCAGCAACTCCATTCCTGGAAGAATGCTGGATACAGCATCTCCCCAAATCACAGCCGGTGCCCCCTGGATGGTCTTGCTCAGTGCTGGGAAGAGGAGGGACTAGCACAGGTTCCTGGGTGCTGGTTCCCAGCCACTGTTCCCAGTGCTGAACACTGCAGATCCAGCTCCTCCTGGCTGACCTGGATCCCTCAGTCTGCCTCCCCCCTCTTCCCCCTTCCCCATTGCTCTTTCATTTTCAGAGGTTGTCTGGCTCTTTTGATAGAGGCACATCAAAGAGCAGGTGGGAGTGCTCACCACCACGGGAGGGTCAGGATGGATGAGGAATGCTTTCACCAGGGCCTCTGCATGTCAGAAAGATTATGAAGGTGACAGCTCGGAAGGCGAGGGATGAGCTTTGTGATTTGTGGTCCTAGAAAAAGCTCTTAAACCTTTAAGATCTTGACAGGATTTTACATGAAAACTGCAAGGACTTTCACTCTGCTTGTATGGCTTGAAATATCCCATCCTTTCCTTAGGCTTGGGCTTGCAAGCTGTCGGCTAAAGGAAACTCCTTATGGGATGAAAGGGGCTTGTGCTTGGCTAGGGGGGATGCTGTGGGGGGAATGCTGCCATTGCCAGGGCATCCAAAGAGGAATCTCCCCCAGGAATTAAGTTAATCTTTGAGACTTTGCAGCAAAATAAATCCTTTCAAAAGCTTAAGAAATAGCAGCTTCCTTGTCCCTGGGACTTGATCCCATCATAGGTTGGGATAGGGAAAGCTTGGGAACACGTCAGGGTGACCCAATCCAGAGGCAAATAAATGCCTGAGGGTTTGCTTTTGTAGTGAAAATACTGCAAAGAGATGTTACGACTGTGTAGGATCAGAATAGGAGTGTAGGACTAGGAGCAACCCTTTTGTTGGTAGGCTAGAGAATGAGTTGAAGCCAGAGGAGCTACAAGTACATTCATGCTGTGCCCCCACACCTGGTGGTGAGCCCGCTCAAAAGCCATTACCCACCTTTAAATAGCTTTAAACATGTCCAAAATCTGAGAGCTAGAGATGAGGAGAAGGCAAGAACATTGGAGCATCTTGCTGCTTTCTTTTCCCTGGTTTGTTCCCTTTCCAAAATAAATCATTTTTGGTTGGCTGAGACCAAATTGTCCCATCTGTGTAATAAGTCTCTGCAAATAGAAGTTTGTGCTTTCCTGATCTTCTCTGTTTATCACTCCTCTAACTATTCAGATTTCCATCTTTCCATCTCTGGCTCATTTCCTCCAAATTTTCCAGTGCCAGAGCACAGTGTTGTGGGGCAGGTGGGGAGGAGAGACAGAGTGATAAGAATGTGCACCTCATCGTTGCTTTTCCTTTCTCTGAGTGAACTGTTTGTAACTTACTACTCATGATTTCAGCACAGTCATCTGTAGGAGAGAACAGGATGCTTTTGCCAACTCCAGCTGGTGTAAGAATGGGTCTGTTTTACAGGATTTGGGTAATGCCTTGAGAGTGTTTAAGGATGTGGAATGGGAAAGCGCCAGAGGACACGGGTGGTGTTGGTGGACTGTATCCTTTCTCCTAGAAGTGAATTTCAGAGTTGATTTACTGGTTTTCTGTACTCCAGGTCTTTCCAATGGTCCTGAAGCAATGGAAGTAGATGGGCTCCAGGAAGTCCCCCTCTGTAGCTGTCGAATGGAAACCCCCAAAAGCAGAGAGATCACCACGCTAGCCAACAACCAGTGCATGGCCACGGAGAGCGTGGACAATGAGGTAGGAATCTGTCTTTTAGCTTCTCACAGACTTTGATGCTCAGGACAAAGACATAAAGAATAAAAAGCTGTGCCAGGAACATTGTGTTGGGTCACACAGGGCCCTGCAGCCTGCTAGACTGGGAACCCACTGGTGTGTGGCAACAGCAGGGCCACCCCGCTCGCTAAGCTGAGGGCTCCAGCACTCTGCGTGTGTTGCACGGGTGGGCTGGAGGCCTCAAAGGGAGGAGGTGGTGTGATCTGCTGTGGGAGAGGCTCTGGGTGGATCCCTCCTGCTTGTCCTGGTCTGTGCAGCTGGATCAGGTTGATGGAACAGCCACATTTCAGGCCAAGTGGGCTAAAATACATCAGCATGGTCACAGTGAGAAAACCCAATGAGAGGAAGCTTGGAGCTGGTTTCCCTTGACTACCAAGGAGCTGATGCAAACCTTCAGCTCTTGAGTTTTGGGAACTTGGCATGCTCCCCACCAGCTCGGTCTGCCCCAGCCTTCCTCTCTCCTCCTCCTCCTCCCCCAAGAGGCTTCTGTTACAAAGCTTCTTATGCCTTGGCAACCCTGCACAGCCTTCAGGTCTGACTGGCTGAAATGATCACACTCGATGCCTTTTGGTCCAGATACCACTTGATGCCTACTGGGTCCAGAAATGTGGAAGTAAGTGGCAGAAGTGACTCCTTCCCAGAGTCTGGAAAGTGAGGCTGCAGGACAGGAACAGGCTTGGTAGATCCTCCTTTTACTGGGTGGCACTTGGCTTTCCTTTAAGCTTCAGCTGAGCTGCAGTCACCCTGCAGTGCTCTGGTACTTGCTGGTAGTAGAACAAGGAGTGAGAATATCCTTAGTTCTCCTGTAGGATTCCAGGAGAAAGGTGGATGGATGGAGAAAGGAATAATCAGATTGGCAGCCCAGTTCTGCTTCTGTTAGTACGTGGTGGTATCTATAGAGAAAGGAATTTCCAAAGCATGGCAAAATAGATTCATTAAAGAGAGAATGCTCTGGAGACTTGGGGGAGGGGGACCCCAGGGCTTCTAAATGTAAAAATAAGGGTATATGAAAGAGTTTATTCTTGTCTATATAGTGGTTTGACAGTTCTGTCCCTGGTTAAATCAGAGAGGAATAGCAAATGCCATGCTTTATGTTAGACTCTTTTTCCTAGTGGGATAAATGACTCATAGATGTTACATTACCCGTGTGAATAGTGGGTTCTCCAGACTGTCATGTCCTTGGAGAATGTTAGAAATAGTGCTGAGCACCCTGCTGTACTCTGGGATGGTTGGAAAATGGCAATTAATCATTTTGTACTTTGTTAGAGTTTCTAACAAGTAATACAGTGTGACATGACGATGCAGGGACTTCCTCACGGGGACATGCAGCTTTGCACGTGTTAATCACATTTCCTCATTTCCTAAGTAGAAATCAAAACTTGGTCTTCTCTGGCCACCCCTGCAGCCCCTGCGCTCTGGGTGTCTCAGTGATGAGTGTAGCCAAGGTGTCCAAACCACAGGTAGACTTTGCAGTGGAATTTGGGTAAGTTGGATCAGAGATGTGAGGAGTGAAGGATGAGCCGAGGTTAAAATCCATCCTCTCTTTTGATAGGGGTGTTGATTCTGCAGGAGAAGTGGAGTTTAAAACAAAAAACTAGAGAGAAAGTCTAGTTTTGCTGAGAAAAAGCAGCAGATGAAACCTCGGCTCAGCCAGAGGGGACAGGCTGTTGATGATGAGCAGGCACCGTGTTCCCCACAGGCTCCTCTGCTCACAGTGGCAGTGCACAGTAAAAGGTGCACTGGTTTCAGTAGGGACATTTCCTTGTAGCAGCCTTTCTCGCTTGTATTTCTATACCTGTCCTTTGCCAAGCACCTGGGGAAGTCAAGCAGGACTTATCAGGGGAAACTTGCAGATTGTGTCATGCAGATGGTGACTGGGATGTGAAAAGGTTGTGGTTGTATGACTGGGGGCAGTGCGAGGAAGAGCTGATGCTTCTGAGTAACACTGGTTGGGAAGAGTGAACCCCAATTATGGAGCCCACTGTTTTTAACAGAACAAGGTAGTGAACAGAAGGCAGCTTTTTAAGCCCAGAGCTGTACATTGGTGAAACCCTTCAGAAAACACCCGGAGCTCTCACTGTTCACCCCTGTGGTCTGGGCAGGGGCCAGTGCTGGAACCAGCACAGATGATAACTCTGCTGGCAATGAAGAGCAATTACTTTTCCATTTATCTTCCTGTGACTTAACTTTTGAGCAGTAACAAGATTTAGTGCATATGGTCTTGTTCTCATGGTCACCAACACCCAGCTCTTCCTGGCGAGCCGAGAGCTGTGCTGGGTGAGTCAGGCCCTTGGGACTGCCCCTTCTGCTGCTGCTTGGCTGCTGCCTATTTCCAGTTAAAGATCTTTTTTTCTTGCAAGGAACAAACAACTCAGGGTCCACATGCATGTTAGTTAGTAAATGATGCATTTCTTCCTGTGAGAGCAGCTTTCCCAGCTTCCTGCTGCACTGCTAATGCTATCTGGCACACGTCTGAATTACTGTGAAAAAGCCAGGGCTCACCAAGGCAGTGTGCAAGATCGTCCTCCGCACAAGCACAGAGGGTGTTTTGGTCTCCAGTAATTTCATTTCCTTTAATTTCTCCTGTTCCAGCTGGGCCGATGCACAAACAGTGTGGTTAAGTATGAACTGATGCGCCCGTCTAACAAAGTCCAGCTTTTGGTGCTGTGTGAGGACCATAGAGGGAGGATGGTGAAACACCAGTGTTGCCCTGGCTGTGGATACTTTTGCACTGCAGTAAGTCCGTGCTCTCAATCTAGGGAAGGGGGTACCTGTCGCAGTAGCTGGAAGAGCTGAAGGTGGAAGTGGTACCTAAAGGGGTTTACTGACTTCCTGGCATCAGCTCCACCTTGTTCCACAGCACATCAGGTGGTGTTTTCAAACAGGAATGTGTGTGAGGGTAGCTGCAATCATCACCTTTATCTTCCTGGAGTCCCTAAGGAGTGTTACTGAAGGGTTTTCACTGGGAATTCACACGGTGGAAGTTTTGCCTTAGGAATTTCTTTGGAACAAGGATTGTTTGGGGTTTTCTGTGTACAGATCAATTGCATCAGAAATTGTATTAGCTTGGTTTGTAAATGAATCTGTGTGCACGCATCAGTGTCCCCCCATCTGCCTATGATGGTTTAGATGGGAAACCTGAGCGATGGCACTGGAACAAGGCAGTGTTTGAGATCTGTTGCTTCTTCCACCTCTGCCACTGAGGCTTTTAATGGTCCAGTCCTTTAAGTTGTCAGCATCCTAGTTTCCCTGTTGGTAAAGCTGAAAAACACCAATTGAGGGCCTCATGGTTGTGAGGAGGATTAATTGATGCCAGTGTTCTTGAAGATGACTCAATGAAAGATGCTACAGTAGGCTCAAACATTACTGTATAAATGGAGCCATCCTGGGGTTTCATGCTGAGTTGAAGATCATTTAAAGGCTAAGATCCATAAAACCCTTCAAGGCATTTTGCAGAGTTGATACAGAGTTAATTAGATTGCTTGGGAGGGCCATGAATTCAGGAGAAGAGTGGGGTTTAACTAGTCTTTTCTTACACACTTGTACATCTCTCAGCGACAAGTCATGGTTCGTGTAGTTCCCATAGTTCACAGGTAAACCTGGGAGGGTTGGTTTGTGCTGTCCATCACTAAGAGCACAGAGCACAGTAGAGCTTCAGGTAGCACTGATATCACAGGGCTCTGAGTTCTGGGGTCCTTCAGTTCAGTTTGAAAGAAAGGAAAAAATATTTTCCCTTTGCTGGAAAGGGAAAATAATTTTAGGACAAGTCTGTTGAAGGAGCAGTTGGCCACATTATTGGGGTTAAACAGCAGACAGGCTCCAGGCAGAGAAGTCACATACTTGAGGTTACACTGGGGTTAAGAGCTGGTTTAATTGTACTCATGGAGGTGCTGGAATGGTTGGTGCGCAGCTTGGTCAGGTAGTGTTAATGCTGGCTCAGCACACAGGTCTGAAATTTTCTCTTCTGGTTTTGGGGCGTCCTTACAGTACACTGGCACTTCTGGGAACATAAGTGAGAACTTAAGCATTAGATGAAAGAGATGGAAATCGGAACTTCTTGCTTCTGTTTCCCAAGCAGTTAAAGAACTTGCTTTGCAGTCCCTAACCAAGTTTTTTCCCCATTAACTTGGTTTTGTTCTCTTCTAAAGAAGTGGCAGTGCTTGCTTACTGTATTGGAAGCGCCAGGGACAAGAGTGGTGATAAATGAAGTATTTAAGAGATCTGTGGATGGAGCATGTGGAAGGGGTAAGGCACGAAGTGACCAAGGTGTGAATTTCTTCTCTGTGGTTCTTTTAGGGCACTTTCATGGAGTGTCAGCCGGAGAGCAGCATCTCCCACCGTTTCCATAAGAACTGTGCCTCCCAGGTCAACGACATGAGCTACTGCCCACACTGCGGGGAAGACGCCTCCAAGGCAAAGGAGGTGACAATAGCAAAAGCAGACACAACCTCGACGGTGTCCCTGACCTACGAGCAGCAGAAACCAGCAGCTGTGGAGGGAAGGGCTGACACCACGACAGGGAGGTGAGCTTGGGAGCACACAGTGATCTCAAATCTCATGCCAGACCATGCTTTGCATTTGAATGCTCCTGACGGAGCCACGTGCTTTCTGCTCCTTCTGTGACAAGCCAAACTCAGCTGCAGGAATCTGTGTGTAGTTTGTGTTGCTTGCTGTGTTGGAGAAGAGTGCAGCGACTGCAGCATGAACTGTGAAGATAGGAGGGGTTCAGGAGTTAAAACCATCCCTTCTTCTTATTGTTAGGAATGGAATAAGAGTGGAATGAGTTGATGTTGCCAACTCTGCTAAGTAAGTGACAGGGAAATTCAGGCAGTTCCTAGCTGTAGCTCCTGCCCTGCACCAATGGGCACAAGTATAAAGAGAGGATGAAAATGCAGAGGGAAAAACCAGCCATCCCTTCATTGAACAGTGCTTTGACTTCCATCCGATCTGATCTTGTTTTGGTGGCTTTTATGTTCCTTGTTTCCCCACATTCCTTGGTTTCCTGTAGCACAGAATACATCAAAAGGTACTCATAGGGCAGTGTAACTTCTTGGGGCAAGTTCTTACCGAAAAGGCTGTAAAATACATTGGTTTGTGTTTCGATTTCACTTACACTTATCTGTATTTAAAATCCATTTCCTTCCCTTCTTTGGCATGAGATCCAAATACTGTTGTGTATTTTTAATGGTTGTACTTTGGCTGTTTCTCGTTTTCTCTTCAGTGGCACTGGAACGCGGTTGTCAGAGGAAGACAAGCCAGAAAGTTCAGCTGCTGAAGGGTTTGACATAGCTGGGTCTTCAGTTTTCCCAAAGCCTACTACCAGCCTGACCCAGGGACCAGTTAAAGAAACTCTGGAAAGTGCCCTGATTGCCCTGGACTCGGAAAAGTAAGAAACACACCATTGTGTCTCTCCAATTCCTAGCAAAGTTGCTTAACCTAGAGAAGACTGAGATTTAGCTTCTGTGGATGTTGGTTCCACTCAGACCTGTTCTTATTCACTTCAGTCATTTGTCACCCCCCAAAGATGACTGATTCAGAACAGTTACAGCTCTCAGTGGTTTGTCTGGAGGATTTAGTTTTTCACTGGCCCTCCAACCATAGCTGTAACTACTAGGAATTCCCATTTACAGTTGTAATACCCAGAACTTGTTGATAAGCAGCACTGAATAGATAACGGTTGTCATAAGAACAAGGCTGGCTGTGGTTGGAACTGGGTTTTAAGATCTCCTTCTGGAGGCTTGTTCTGTGTTTTGCTGGTGCTCTGGAGCTGTACCATAGGAACAGACTTTGTCATGCACATGGGGTAGCAGTGGGGTGGGGTGAATGCCAAGAGTGTTCTTCAGTGGGTATTAATTGTGCCTCTTTTCCCCACTCCTGCAGACCCAAGAAGTTACGATTCCATCCAAAGCAGTTGTACTTCTCTGCGAGGCAAGGAGAGCTGCAAAAAGTCCTGCTTATGTTGGGTAGGTGGCTCCTTCCCAGGACATTGTGTGTCTGGCAGTACTCCCAGCTCCTGCCAGGCAGCTGCCAGAGTCCACTTCCCAGCATGGCAGCACGTCATCTTCCCCACTGCCCCTTGTGAGTGGAGCTGGAGGAGAAAGCCACTTCTGCAAGTGATGTGTCATTGGAAATGGCTTCATCTTTCTGTGAAATGTGGACCTGCTCCCAGCTTGTTTCTGCATTTGGGCGCAGTTTTATCCAGATCTGTCCCCAAATCACCTACATGTAATGTTTCCAGTCTGATAGAACTTTTCCTTTCCATGCAATGGAATGGTTAGGTACTTGCATCCAGTAGGAATGTAAAAAGATGGGAGTCAGCTTAAGCTGAGGCCCATCAGCAAGAGAAGAGCCCTTCAGTACAAAGGGTTTGTTTGGGGGGTACATAGTTGTCTGTCACCAGATGACTTTTCGCTGCTGAGCTTGTTTTTACCAACAAATATTCCCGAGGAATCTCCCTTTTGAAGGACACAGTGTTTCCTTGGGATCATTTCCTTTCCACTCCAGTACTTTGCAGTACGTTTTTGGATGCTTTCTGTTCTTTTCATTTATCAGATTCTTCTTTCTTTTCATCTAGCAAGTGTTAGCTTCATTGTTCGTGTCTTCAATAGCACAAAAGTGTTACTCATTGATATTTGACTACGGCCTCATCATATGCAACATGTTATCATGCCCAGACATCTTTGTCTGGCTGTCATCATCATCTGACAGTCTTTGCACAGCTGTGAGAGTCTCTGGTCACATCCCCAGTTCTGGTAGTTGGAGAAGCTCCATCCACTCTGTGGGCCTGTGTTTGCAGGGATGCAACAAGGATCGCTGCTATTAATTGCGGTTACTAGTGGTTAGACACAAAGGCCAGGTAGTTCTGACTCTTTATTGGTTCCAACTTCTGTTGCTTTAAACAAAGCAGTTTTTTGTTTTCATTTTTATCTTTGTATAGCGTTTGTTGGTTTTGTTGCACAGAGAAGTGGTGAATTGTGAATCTGAATCATAGAATCCCAGACTGGTTTGGGTTGGAAGGGACCTTAAAGCTCCTCCAGTTCCAACCCCCTGCCACGGGCAGGGACACCTTCCACTAGAGCAGGTTGCTCCAACCCCTGTGTCCAACCTGGCCTTGAACACTGCCAGGGCTGGGGAGATGGCCTGCGTAGAAGGAGAATGGCCTATATAGAAATTGTGATGCCTTAAAAGTCTTAAATTTCTGAAGCTCTTGCTTTGAGGGCTGTTGCATATTGAATGTCCATGGGCTGCCATGGGGCAGACATGAGAAGGGCTGAGAATGGGCTGGGAACCCATCCTTTAAAAGGCTGTAGTTGAGACCTGGTTCTCCTGTTACCCTTTTCTCTCATCTCTGAATGGTGCTTGAAAACATCCCTGCTTTGTTTTCCAGTGGACGGCATTGACCCTAACTTTAAAATGGAGCATCAGAATAAGAGAACCCCTCTCCATGCTGCCGCCGAGTCTGGCCATGTGGACATCTGCCATATGCTGATTCAGGTCTGTCTTCACTTACGTTCTTCTGTACAAGCCATTTCCTGTGGTTTCTGGTCTCCTGCCCCACATGATGAAAGCATGTGAAGCTTCAATGTAGGGCACCATGGAGCTCGTAGGAGCCTACGTGTCCATCACAGCCAGCAGTGGTGTGCTGCCAGATGTGCCAGCACAGGCGGACTGCAGGCAGGCTGCAGGGCATCTGCAAGCTGCTGCCAAGAGGCTCCTCATGACAAAGGCAGGTAGGCTCTGGAGCCTGGCAGCCAGCCCCTGTCTTCCCTGCTGCCAAAACATGGGTAAATCCAGCAGGATTTTCCTCTACAGGGTAAAGGTCCTGCATGTGGAGAGAAGGGCAGATGCATGTTTGGCTTGTTGTCTGAAATTTGGATTCTAATGGAGGGAAGATGGTCAAAGACATAGGGGTGCTTTTGTTGAATCCACTCCAAAATGATGTGAAGGAAAAAGAAGGATTTAAAAAGTTAGAGTTTTTCCTTTTTGTACTGCCATTTATCACCTGGAGTGACTGGAAGGATACTCTGTTTACCCTGTGTGACTGGAAAACCTTAAAGGGCTCTTGAGAAAGCAGCAGTGACATGGCTTTGAGAGCAAGCCTGCTGGGATGTTGCATTTCAGCACCTGGAGCCAGAGGCTTACAAAGTGCTGTTTGAAGATGCATCTATGGGCCTACCCTGCTGCTCTCACTCGTGTTACTGCACGTGAAGACAACAGAGTGACTTGTATGAGTAAAAGGAGTAAAATGTTTGAGATGATACTACAAACAACTTGAATTAAGTATCAGTAGAGTTGGTTTGTTTCCAAAATCCTTCATCATCTTGTCTCTTCCCTCATGTCTGGCTACTGAAGTAGAACAGGATTTGGCTGGGCATGTCCCCAGCTTGTTAGACTTGAAATGCCTCTTCTCAGGTCTGGTTTAAGTAGCTCTTGCTATTTTGAAGTGATCAAAACAAACGCATTCAGTGGGAGGCACCTGGAAGGGGTGAACCTGAGTCAGCGTGTCGCTGCTGTAAGCAGATCTGTGCTTCACACACGTACCTGCATGTGTGACCTGCCAGGAGTTGGGCTGTCTCAGAGACCGTCTGGTTTTAGGTGTTGGGTGGGCTCCTGAGCTAAGCCAAAGAGTTAAAGCAGGCAAGACACACAACACAGGAGTGTTTTGGAAAAGAATAAGGTTTTGGTTCAAGGCATTCCATGCTCAACTGTGAACTGAACTGAACTATGCTCAGAGACCTCTGTAGAAACATTACCATTGACTTCCACAGGAATAGTTAGACAATCTCTAGGAGTGCTTTTACAGCTTCTACTTCTGTTGCAATCAGCAAGTTGTTCCCGCTGCTTGTGACATTGGGAAGAGCTGGCTGCTTTGTTCATTGTGTCCGTAGAAATTACAGACCAGGGAAATCAAAGCTGCTGGAGAAAGGAGGCAGCTCATTTTTCCGAAATGATATCTAGAAAGTAGCAGTACAAAATCCATTAATAACAAGAGCTATTTAATACCAGTTGTTGGCTTCCTCATGCCCTGGTTACTGGCTGTAGAAGGCAGGAGGGAGGGCAGGCAGTGTGTGCTGCTTCCCAAACCAGGTGAAATTGCACTGTCTTCTTTCTTGGGTTTATTTCCTTTTTCTTTTCATCTCCCCAGCTCAATATGGCTAAATTTCAGCAAAAACCTTGCTACTAAATCACTACTCCCACATCCTTCCTCTGCTAACCAGTAGTGATTGTAACTGTCCTTGTATTTGCCTTGGCTTCTTCACAGGCTGGTGCTAATATCGACTCCTGCTCTGAAGACCAGAGGACCCCACTGATGGAAGCAGCAGAAAACAACCATCTGGAAACTGTGAAATACCTTATCAAGGCTGGAGCACTTGTAGATCCTAAGGTAGCTGTTGATTCCTTATCTTTTTCTTCTGAAGAAGCCTCTGTCCATCATTTCTTTCTTGATAGGTCTTGGCTGGAAGTGCACAGGCGGAGGGGAGATGGACTTGCTTGTCTTGGGCATGAAGGCTTGGCAAGGCTCTGGGTGTTGGTGGTATCATTGGGATGGTGCAGTGTCCTGGCTGTGAGCAGATTGGGGCAAGTGCTGCCACTTGCTATGTAAGAAGTATTTGAGTTCATATGGGGCCACTAAAATCCATTGCAGTTACTTTGGAGTTTGATTTCAGAGTTTTCTTCTCTATAGACTCCAATAATGAGACTTTTGGGGTGACATTTTAAAATGGGCTGGTAATTAGGTGCTTGCCAAGCCAGCAGAAATGACAGCGGAAGCTTTGCTTTCCAAAGGACTGCCGTGTGGTTTCTTGCAGTCATGCTGCAGTGGCAAAATTGTACCCCATCTTCAAACTCTACCCTTTAATTTAAACCAGTACAATAAAACACAGCTGTCCGTTTGCCTGTAGCATGCTCTGGTTACTTTGCAGTCTTGGAAAATACACAGATCGTGTATTAGTCCCCTACATCAGATGCTATTTGGAGCTCAAGAACCCTCCCCATGTGAACTTCTTATTGTTGCAACCTGCTGTTGGCACGATCCTCTGCTGTTGCTGGGGGGTACGGTAGGGCAGGGATGCTCTTTTCATGAGGGAGCTGGTAGGACAAGGAGGATTGCACAAGGTGCTGCCCACCCCAAGCCTTAAACAGATCCTTGAGAACCTGGTTCTGCGCTGAGAAGGGGGAAAAGATAGGACAAGCATGTGTGGGTTCATGCTAACCATTGTCCCAAGTGTCTTGGAGCAATCCAGATATCTCTTGCCTGATTTATTCTTGGGGAAGTGAAGAGAGGGGTTTTTTCTTCTGAAGGCAAAGGAGAGGAAGGAGTCCTGAGCTTGCGACAGCAAATGAGAAGCCTGAGATCACGTCTGAAGTCTAGACTAGTTTATTATGTTAATTAGTTTCTCACACCAAATTAGTCATCTGTTTGAAAGCAGCAACACTGCAGCTTAAAATGAGCTCCAGCCATTGCCATCAGAAATCCAGACATGAGCTGCTGCAGTGTGTGCCCAGCACAGGGAGCTGAGGGGTGCTGGGGGCACTTCTCAGACCCCAGGTGAAGGTGTTGATGGGGTGTAGAAGCCCCACACAAAACCTGCAGAAACTTGATATTCGAATCATAGAACCCCAGCCTGGTTTGTGTTGGAAAGGACCTTAAAGCTCTTCCAGTTCCAACCCCTGCCACGGGCAGGGACACCTTCCACTAGAGCAGGTTGCTCCAAGCCCCTGTGTCCAACCTGGCCTTGAACACTGCCAGGGATGGGGCAGCCACAGCTTCTCTGGGCACCCTGTGCCAGCGCCTCAGCACCCTCACAGGGAACAACTTCTGTCTAAGATCTCATCTAAATTAGACATTTAGGTAAAAATCATATTAGCATGTGTCCGCTCTACATAGGGTTGAGAAGCTGCACCTGGCTCATGCTAATCTAAGGGGGTATTACTCAGGTGTGGCACTTGTGGGGGTGTAGGAACCCCTTCTTCACCCCAAGAAGCCCACACAGTGTAATTCCTGACCCGAGATGTCCTGTCCTTGCGCGGGGGGTTGCTCCCTAGCCCTGTGCCACACTGCCTGATCAGCTCCATCTGAAAGCTCTTGCCTCCCGTGTTTCTTCCAGGGGCTGAGCTGGAAGGAGCAATTCTGCTTTCCAGTCTTTCATTTCCTCCTCCTCATTTCCTGGTCTCTGGGCCTTGCTCTCTGCTAAGCTCTTGGGATATAAAGGCCTGATCAAAATCAGACTCCAGCCACTGAGATCTTAGGTGTTAGCGTGGGAGTGTCTCTGTTGTGACTCACAGCCTGTCCATCTCCTCCAGACCTTGTATTCTCAGCTCCCAAAGGCATTTTTCCTTTCAACCTGTGGCTGCTTTTTATCTCCTATCTCAGCAGACAGCTGCGGGCACGCTGGGGACTTGGTCTCTCAGGAGCTTCTTAGCCCCTGTGCAGGACACCCCTTTGCCCTGCTGCTGGGTGCTGGGATAAGGCCTCGTGCTAATAAAATCCAGCAAAAAAACTGTATGAATGGAACATTTGAGGTTGAGACAAGGCTCCTTTTCTGATGTAAAGTGAAAACACTGCCTCTGTAAGGGATTTCTGTCTCCCCTTGGCTCTCCAGCACATGGAGAAGAGTTGGAGAGGGTTTGCTGGGGAAGGGGAGCATCAATCTGCCAGGGTTTGGGGCTGGTACCTTCCCTAGGCTTCAAAAAGACATCTCTTCTCATAGCCTTTGCACTCTCAGCCTCCTACTCTGCATGGGTTGCACTTCTGGGCTTTGTGTAAGGCTCCCTCTGCTCAGTGCTGGCGTAGGCTCCTGCTCTCTTGCCTCCTTCACAGCAGCTGGGGGCTTTTGGAGTCCTCTGTTCCATCTGTGAACTTCTCTAGTGTTCCTGAGGATCACTGGAGTTGTACAGACATGGGAAACGCTGGGAGGAGATGTCCTCTGAGTGCTTGTTCTGTGGTTGTGTCCAGGATGCAGAGGGCTCCACGTGTCTGCACTTGGCTGCCAAGAAGGGGCACTACGACGTTGTTCAGTACCTCCTCTCCAATGGGAAGATGGATGTCAACTGCCAGGTGAGTTCCTTCTGCGAGGGGCAGGAGCTGCTTTTCTCAGGTGAGGAACTCAAGTCTCAGCAGAGTTTCTCAAGGACACTCCTGGGGGGCACCTGAAAAACGTTCTGTGGTGACAGTCCCATGGGCATCTCGGTCCATCAGAGAAGGCGAATCCTCTCCACTGACCTTATGGAAACTTTCCTTGCACATGCCTTGATTTGCACTTTCTCCTTGACTCTGAGTTTCCTCAGAGTGGAGTGGAGCCTGTTGCTCAAGGGAGTCACTGTGCTCTTCCCTAGCAGGGAAATGGTGGGATCATGGACATGCTGTGGGATGGGTTGAGCCTGGCCCCTGCAATCACAGAGCTTATCCATTGCCATGGGGTGAGGCAGCACTGCATCAGGGTTCCTGGTTCTGGGGGAACCCCAGCACCCCCAGGCTTCTCAGGAAGCTTTGCAGTAGCTCTTACCTGGGATGGATGTTCCTTGTGCCTTTTGGACAGTATTTGAATGACCTGGAGATCTATTGCCAGTGTGCTGAGCTGCAAAGAAACTCCAGCCTGCTGAGGCATGTTGGTTCAAATGGTGCTGGGCTCTGCAGGACCCTGAAGGACCTCCCTGCAGCAGCATAGACTGAAGAAGAGTGATGAGACAGATGTGGGGAGGAAAGGGGTCTGTGGCTCCCGGGCAAGGTGCACCCTGCTGTGGCTGCCAAGGGGCTTGTGAAGCCAGCAGGAGACCTCTTGCCCATCCTGCATGCTTCACCCTTTCCCTTTCCTTCCTCAGGATGACGGAGGCTGGACGCCAATGATCTGGGCCACCGAGTACAAGCATATTGAGCTGGTGAAGCTGCTGCTTGCAAAGGGGTCGGACATCAACATCCGTGACAATGTAAGGTCCTTCCTGGAATCCATTTCAGAAATCAGCCACTATCATAGAATCATCACAGAATCCCAGACTGGTTTGTGTTGGAAGGGACCTTAAAGCTCACCCAGTTCCAACCTCCTGCCAGAGCAGCCACAGCTTCTCTGGGCACCTTGTGCCAGCACCTCAGCACCCTCACAGGGAAGAACTTCTGCCTAAAAGACCTACTCTAAATCCACCCCCCATCAGCTCACAGCCATTCCCCCTTGTCCTGTCATTAAATCCCTTGTCCAGATTTCTTGTCGGCCCCTTTAGGTATTGTGCTGGGAACCATCAAACTTCAGGAGAAATGCTTTTGATTGTGATCGTGCTGCAAGCAGTAGCTGGTGCAAGGCAGAGTAGCAAGTCCAAGTGTAGCAGCATGTGGTGTGCAATCGATGGTGGACTTTTTCTGTATGTGATATGATTAGGGTTTGCTTTACCTGCATGTTACCATACTGGGAGGCAGAAGCTATATAGAAAAAGGCCTCTCCACTCCCTGGTGCATGTCAATAGCCTTCCCATTTAAGAAAGGATCTAAGTTGCAGTCACTACGAGATGTGCTTTATTTTTGCTTAAAAAGAAATAGAAGAAAGTTAATTGATCATTACTATCACCGCACTGTTTTAATCGATGTCTTCAGAGCTTGTCATGGGGAAGGGTTCGAAGTGTACTGCAAATTGCACTGGAACTGAAAACAGAGTATCATTGCTTAAAATACCTCCATCAGAAAGATGAGTGTTCAGCTATTTCCAGTGCTGCTAGTGAGAGATGAGTACATTCAGTATTTAAGAGCTGCCTGAAGTTGGATTGATTGCTCTCGCTGTGGCTCGTGGTTCTCTTTCTAGCACCTTCTTAGTCCCTATAGCTTGTGCTGTGCTCTTTTTCTCTTTAGTTCAGTAGCACTGGAGGCATGCTGACTTTCCTGTTGGCTGGGCTGGGGAAGCTCAGCTTCTAGCCTTTTCCAGCATGTTGGCTCATGTCTGCCACCTCTCTCATGGATAGATCCAGACTAGTTTGTAGCTTAGAGACAGATGATTTGCCTGTGTGTCTAAGGCAGGCGATGGACCACTTTGTGTGCAGCCTCCCCATCCTTGGTACATGGAGGCAGCTGGAGTGAGAACTCCCTGCTTATCTGTGCAGAGATTTCCCTGCCCACCCTGGTAGTCCCAGACAGAAGGAAGGAGACTGCAAACCACATGTTGCATGCTGCAGGTGTAGAGCTAAGGATGATGAATCCCAAAGCGATAGGGGTTTAATGCACTAAACAGCCTCTGCTCTGTTCTCTTTCCCCCCAGGAGGAAAATATCTGTTTGCACTGGGCTGCTTTTTCTGGCTGTGTTGACATAGCAGAGATCCTGCTGGCTGCTAAGTGTGATTTACATGCAGTGAATATTCACGGCGACTCACCCCTGCATATTGCAGCCAGAGAGAATCGCTACGAGTGTGTAGTGTAAGTACAGCTCCAGCCCTGCTGCTCCTCTCCCTTCCCCTGGTCACTCCTTTCTGCCTGGTTACTGGCTGGCAAGCTGAGGAGATCTTTTGAAATGCCTTTGGTGTTTAAGCACAAACCAGGATTGGGATGGAGGGCTTGTTTCTCCGTTACCCTGCTCCTAGGGGCAGTGGGTCTGAAATACAAGCTGCTGCTAGAGCTGGTGGAAAGTAGAGCAAGAAACAAGGAGTGGTGCTGGAGTCTTGGGCAGATGCTTGAGGGGCTGTGCTCAGCCTGGGCTTCCCAACAGAAAGGCCTCAGACATCCTTGATTAAAGCTTGCTTTTTTTCTCCCCATAACTAGCATGGCATAATATGGTAACAGGGCTTTCCCTTTGCTCCATCACTGCTATGAATAAAGTCATCCTGGGTACTCACCAAAAACTGGTGAGTATAAACAAGGGCCAAGTCCAGTACCAGTTTCCTGTGGGACTTTTCCATTTCCACCCCATATCTTTCCCTGCCAGAGAGAGTTTCAAGCCTGTGTGAAGTTAGGCTGGTACCAGCAGGGTACCTGTCATGCCTGAAGCAAGGCAAGGTTTGACCAGAGCTCTCATGAGTGCCTAGAGCTCCAGTCTGTGGCTTCTGCCAGCGCCTTCACGTAGAAGGAACCATGCTTAATACAGGAAACTCAGGTGATTATTCACTACTACAGATTCTTCCTTGCCCCTTAAGGGCTGGTAGCTTGTTTTCCCCTTGCACAGTTTCTCTCAGGAGATGCTTACGCTGTCTTGCTCTTTTGCAGTCTCTTTCTTTCCCGTGGCTCAGATGTCACTTTAAAGAACAAGGAGGGTGAGACTCCGCTGCAGTGCTCCAGCCTTAACTCTCAGGTCTGGGTGGCCCTACAGATGAACAAGACTCTCAAAGAATCATCTACTGAGAAGCCTGTCCAGATAGAGAAGGTTGTGAGCAGGTGAGAATACCTCTGGCTTTGCTTGGGGGTCATGAGGTAGAGCCCTTGCACAGGGGAGGCTGAGGGCCTGCTTTAAGAAAGGGCTGCAAGTGCATGCTTAGCCTTTCAAACTGGTGTGAAGGTCAGTTTGAGCTTAGCAAGATCTAAGCACATGCTGATTCAGATCCTGGTTTGTAAATTCATCCTCCAAATGGAAATACTCACAAGCACAAAGAACAATCTGTAAGACAGGGTGGAAAAAAATGAACTCTCTGCTAGTCTGAATTGCTTTAGGCTTTGAGTGCTCAGTGATCAAAGACAGTAATTCTGTCCCAGGATGGCATTCGAATGGGCCTTTTTCAGGGGAACTTTTCCTCTGTGACAGTTCTCTTTCTGCCACTGACAGAGACATCGCCCGGGGTTATGAGCGGATCCCCATTCCCTGTGTCAACTCTGTGGACAGTGAGCCTTGTCCTAGCAACTACAAATATGTTTCACAGAACTGTGTCACCTCCCCGATGGACATTGACAGAAACATCACCCATTTACAGGTGAGGGAGCTTGTGAATCCACATGGGTTTTCCTTGTCCTGGTGCACTGCACCGCAAAATGGGTTTGGCATTCAAATGGGAATGTCTGCTCTTAATATGGCCATCACATTCCAGCTATGGCTGTAGTCCTAAACTCCAGCTCTTGCTCTAGGAGATGGGATTCTGCTTTATTCCTTTTCCAAGATTTAAGCTAACTTCTGTATTCAGCTGTGTGCTGTAGCATCAGCCATCTGGTGCTGGCTGATGTGGCTCTCATTTATCCTTTTCCTCTGTTCTACATCTGGAAAGTTAGTGAGTTGTTGGGAGACCTTCCTCATGCTGTCTTTCTGCTGACTGCAGCATGCAGGCCGAGGTCTTCAGTGTGATACTGAAAGTCCTGGAAGTCCTGGGTTGTGAGAGTAGAGGTGGGGAAGCACAGGGTAAGGGTGACCCCTCTCCGGACACAGCTCTCAGATGGCTGAAGTGAACTTCCCATGCCCAAGCCCTGTTGGGCAGCAGCTGGTGGTGGGACAGTGTTGGCTTGGGGAGTGCCAGAGCCAGTTGGAGCACCCATGTGGGAAGAAGCAAGCAGCAGGCAGGAAGGAAACCTCATGTTGCAACATCTCCCAGCTCTGGTCCCTCCTTGGAGCTATCCTTGTGCTCAAGGACTCCACTCAAGTGTGGAGCACAGCTCACAGGGTGTGGAGGAAGGTTAATAACACAGGGGGACAACCTCTCACGAGAAAGGAAGGTGGCTCAGTATGAGAGCACACAGAACTCGCACGCAGAGATAGATAATGGAGTAAAACCACTGCTGAATTGTTGAGACTCGTTGTCTTTCTGGCTAAGGAGCTGCAGCAAGAAGACTTGTGGTTTCCTCTCTGACCCAGTCACACAAGTAGCTCTTTCAGTTATGTGTGTGTGGTAACTTCCAGTTTTCTCTTCCAGTATTGTGTATGTATAGACGACTGCTCGTCCAGTAACTGCATGTGTGGCCAACTCAGTATGCGCTGCTGGTATGATAAGGTGAGGACACAGAAGCTACTGGTGGGTCAGGTCACTGTTTGTGAGCTGAACTCTGCACAATTCGGGGTTTATAGTAGTACCTTTAAACCAGTTCCTTGCACAACTCCTTTCTCTTTGTTTTAAAATGCCTGAAGTTGTAGTCTCAGTTTTGAGGTGTGTGCGATAACAACAAAACACGTACGCAGGGAAGCTTTTCTAGTGTTACTTATTTGTGTTACTCACATGCCAACTGAGCCATTAATTACACCCATGTGCTAGAGAGTATTGAATAATCCATGCGTGAAATCAGCTTCCAGTTCAGAGCAGCACAGACAAAGCTGCCGTATGTAAACAAGGGCAGGGTAGTAAAGAGGTTTTTTGCCTGCTTTTATCTGTTATCATTGTAATCCTTCTGGATGAAGGCAAAGTAGAGATGTTTTAACTGCAGCGTTGCCAGAAGCCTGGTTTGGTTTGGGTAAGTGTGCTTCAATGCTTCAGGGAGGGTTTGAGGTTAACATTTGGACAGGTTCTGCTAAGATCAGAACTTCTGTGAATCTCGGCAAGTTTCTCCCAGGGGGACTATTGGCATCTTTCTTTGCTGTGTAGTCATTTTATTTGCATGTTAATAGGTGATTATATCTTTCAAGCCTTAAAAGCCAAATTTGTTAAATATGATGAACTGCATCTATTGCTTCCTTAATCCTATCTTGGGTTGGTTAATAATTGAATTGTAGCTTTTTTGGGAGTGTTACTTGGGAAGATAATGTGGTTCAAAGAACTTGGGTGTACTGGCCTTGTACTCTGGAAGTTTAGGCTTTATTCCTGAGGCAGACAAAGCATCTGCTTCTTCCCTCCAGCACTGCAAATGATAATAATGATGGTGATGCACTCTGGGTTTTTGCACAGCACTGTAAGATGTTTTTTCTGGTGGTGTATAGGGTGATGCCAGGCAATAAAAATCTAGATGGTTTCTTGCTGTTTGTCAGCTGTTGGTGATAGTGATGATGATCTCCAGATGTTGGTGATACCACTGTCAGGGTAGCGCAAAGCCACCACAGAAGCTGAGGTCTCACACTGGTTTGGGGGAGGTTGGGGCATACTCTGCCTTGGGGATCCCTGGCCTGCTTTAACACTCAGGGAATTTCTGCCCTTGGCTTGCCCCTGGTTTGGAAGGGTCACAAGAGGGAACAACTAACCCAGTCTGGAATGCCTCTCCTCTTCAGGATGGCCGACTCCTGCCGGAATTCAACATGGCTGAGCCGCCGCTGATCTTTGAGTGCAATCACGCGTGCTCGTGCTGGAGAACCTGTAGGAACCGAGTGGTGCAGAATGGGCTCAGGTGAGAAGGAGGATCCAAACACCGTTTATCTTGGCAAGACCAACACCAAACCTGTGAGCTTTTTGGCCCTCTAGTCTCAGCTCACCCATAAACCCACAAAACCCCAGGACTTCCTGAGGTGAGGCAGAAGTAGGGGCAGGTGCCACCACACAGTGGTGGGATGCAAATGGGTTCCAGTGTGCTGCCGGTGGGAATGAAGCAGCAGCAGGTTGATGAGCTCAGTTAATATTTGCACCCTGTCCTTCTTGCTGTGATGTTGAAACTGTGGTGTTCTTTCATCAGCCTGACCATAGAACATAGAATGGCTTGTGGGTTTGCTTGAGCAGCCTAGATGTAACTTCTCAGGTGGAGACGTGTGAAGAAAATAAAGCAGCAGGAACTGCAAAGCCTTCATTTAGAAGAACTTGTAAATTAGCAGTCTATATTTAATGCCTTTAGCCTGCCAGAGGGGAGATTGAGATTGAGATTCTTCTTAGGCAGAAGCTCTTCCCTGTGAGGGTGCTGAGGCACTGGCACAGGGTGCCCAGAGAAGCTGTGGCTGCCCCATCCCTGGCAGTGTTCAAGGCCAGGTTGGACACAGGGGCTTGGAGCAACCTGCTCTAGTGGAAGGTGTCCCTGCCCGTGGCAGGGGGTTGGAGCTGGATGAGCTTTAAGGTCCCTTCCAACACAAACCAGCCTGTTATTCTATGATTCTATATTAGAAATACAGGCCAGCATGCCCAGGGTTGGCTGCTCAAAACATCCAGCTATTGGCCTGACTCCCCCTGATTGATACCTGCCTAACCTGTTGGCCTCAGTGCTGCAGATCAGCCATTATGGTTTTGGTGCCAGGCTGAAAGTGTCAATGTTGTGTTTTGGACCTCTGCTGTGGAGAAGTTCGCCACTGCACTAAGTCCAAAGGAGTCCCACTGGAAAAAAGACTTTTGCAAAGTTTTTGTAGTGCTGGCAACACTTTGATTTGCAAGCCTTGTAGTTTCAATGACATTTTGCAGCATTAAGAATAAGTAAGGAAAAGTAGCTCGCTGTGTTTCCACAGAACTTCACCTCTTTTGGCTTTCCCTGCTGAGCTCCAGAGCTCCGGTGTCTCTGTGGGTGTTGGTTGAGAACATGTACACCTAGAGCTGTTGCTGTTGTATTTTTGCCTTGCCAAAGTGTTTTCTGAAAGCCGGGATGTGTTGGAAACCCAAGCATGAGCCTGGGAAGAGCGGCTGTGTTGGGAAGCCTGCGGTCGGGTGCTTGGCAGAGCTGTGCTTGAGGTCCGTGGGGAGGAAACCTCCTGCATTTGGGCTGCAGTGTGACACATGGGTGTTCCCGCTCCATTTCAGTGCTTCCTTGACCAGATTTGCTCCAAATTAACTCCGCTCAGCAGCACACATGTTTCCATCTGGCAGGATGACCTGGCCTAGCTGGGAAGTTGGGATCGGAGCTGCTGCTTGTTTCAGCCCCGACAGCAGAGCCTGAACCTGAGCTTGGTGCTTTGCTGTGGTGGCTGAGGGAAAACATGGGGAGCTTCCTCAAGCCCAAAATAGTGTTATAACCACTCTGAGAGTGATCGTTCTCCTGAAGTTATGTTTTACCCTGGTGAAGGCTCCAGGAGCTGGGAGCAAATACAAGAAAATGCACAGCCTCTGGTTTGAGCTGATGGTGGTGCCAGGAGGGAGTGGCGGGGGGAAGAGAAGTACTGGGAAAAGCAACAGCGTGAAGTTAAGGTGGACATCGGATTTCTCTTTATTCCGATAACAGCGTTGCTGAGAGTGGGTTTTGGTTCCCTCGGGGACAGCATGAGCCTTCCCTAGCCCTGGAGACTGTTCATCCTGCACTTAACTCAAGTTCTGGCGGAGCAGCAGGCACAATGACTTACAGGATTGTTTCTCTGCCTATAAACTCCATCAGTAAAATTCCACAGAGCAGCAATTACACCAAGAAGTTTCAAGTTGCAGCATTTCTTCCTTGTCTTTCAGCCAGGGAGCTGGATATGATGGAGTTGCTAAATGCACTGGCCTCTACAGAGGGCAGAGGGATCAGAGCACTTAAGGTGTTCTTGATTCACCATAAGCTCCCTGTCTTCGCCCTGCAGCACCCTCCCTGCAGAGCTACACTGCCTTAAGTCCCCTTCCACCTTCCCGGCCGTCTCCTGAGTGCATGGAAGGGAAAAGAAATGCTGGTTGTGAGACTCTGGTATCCTACATGTCAATCATCAGTGGTGTAACCACATGGAGCATCCACTCCCACATCCTCCTCCCCCGTCCTGAGGGGTGCACCCAGCAAGGTGCAGCTGGGCAGGGAGAGAGGGGTGATGGATGCCTGTCCCTTGTCCCCAGGCAGTTTCCATCATAGAATCCCAGCCTGGTTTGGGTTGGAAGGGACCTTAAAGCTCATCCGGTTCCAACCCCCTGCCACGGGCAGGGACACCTTTCACTAGAACAAGTTGCTCCAAGCCCCTGTGTCCAACCTGGCCTTGAACACTGCCAGGGATGGGGCAGCCACAGCTTCTCTGGGCAACCAGTGTCTTACCACACTCATAGTGAAGAATTATCTGCCCACATGCTCAGAGCAGTGGTGGGAGTGGAGTGTTCCCACAGTGGTGCCAGTGTGAGAACTGGGGGTTGAGTATCAAAATCAGCTTTGAGTTCGTGGCAATGGAAGGTTGCTGCCTTTTTTGCTTATCCCTCTATAAAAGTTCATCATCTTTTTGTGCAGTGCTGCTATTGACGTGGCTTCTTTTCCTCTTTCCAGGACTCGATTGCAGCTTTATCGGACACAAAAGATGGGCTGGGGTGTGCGAACAATGCAGGACATTCCTCTGGGAACCTTTGTGTGCGAGTAAGTTCCTCAGCTTTCAGTAGCTCCCACAAGCCCATCACTTCCCGAGGCCGGGGTGGTTTGCTGCTCTTTAAGGAGAGGTTTTCACACCAAGCAAATTGGTATCGGGCCCTCAGCCAATTTGAGTGGAGTTTCCTGATGCCATTTCCTGCTCTGTCCTTTTCCTCATAGTGTGGAGCTTTCTCCACCCCCACTCTGACTTGCTGGGATCTGTGCTGAGCTCTTACCCCTCTGAAACACAAGTGAAGAGGGGAGAATGCATTTGGGTTGTGCTGCACATGTGCTCAACTCACGTGTTCACTGTGGCCTGGGGACACTTCAGGCCAAGGCAGTTGGGAACAGCTTCTTTCTGTGGGATCTTTTTCTGTTTCAGTACTGACTTCTCAAGAGGTTTTCCAGTGTCACAGCTCCGGCTTTGGTCTTATTCAACAAAACAGTAAAGCACTTGGTGTTAAGCATGTGTCAGCCCTGATTCAGTAAAGTATTTAAGACCAAAAATGTTCAGATGTATGTCAAGGGAACAAACTGCCATTGACCCTTGCCATTTTCAGGCTTTAAAGTGGTATATGTCCTTTATAGATGTTTTGGGAAGTATTTTCTTCATTTCAATGCTACAGTGAGTTAACACCTTCTAAAGAAGGCTGGACTTGTGCCCTTCATGGAAATAGGTGCTGGGGTTTTTTAGAATTAGTTATTGATGTTTTCTAGAATTGGGGCAGGGGATTGAGGAAGATTGTTGTAGAATTAAGACAATTCTACACTGAATTGGCCAAGTATTTCTTCCATGTTTGGAGCTGCCAGATGAGAACATGTTTTGTGCAGAGGTAAAGCTTAAAACTGCTGTTTGTGGGGAGTGTCCCAAGTCTGTCTTCAGGTGGGGCTTTCTGTTAAGTACCAAAGATCCCAGTGCCCTGGTTTTCAGCATCCAGAGGTGAGCCAGAGCCTGCAAGTAAACTGCTCCCAAAGCGAAAGGGCACCAACTTTGCCAAATCCTACTGGAATGCTAAATACACAAGAGGTATTGGCAGTGGTGATCTGGCAGCCCTGGGAAACAGGGCAGCCCTGACAGTGTAACGGACACAGATGGGCGCATTGTGGAGCACATCAGAGCTGATGGGGTACAGATACCATGACCATGCTTAACTCTTCCCTCCACCCTTGCCAGGAGCTGCTGACGCTGTCATCTTCATCATTAGATGATAATAAGCTGCATACTAAAAAGCTGAGCTAATTTGTGTCTTGCCCATGCATGTTCCTCCTTATCTCCATCACTCTCACTCACACATGTTATTACTCAACTCACCAACACGCAGTCCTCCTCTCTTCCTCCATCTGCACTGATGTCCTTCCTGTGATTCTTCATGGGCAACCTATAGACTTGGTTTCTTCTTTTTCTCATCTCTGGCAAAGAAACCCCCATGCCAGGGGTGTTTGGGGGCTGCTTGCACACAGCAGCTCCTGGGATCAGCTCCTGTGGAAGAGCATTTTGCATTGAAAGTCTGGATTAGAGCCCTGAGCAGATAGTGGCTTCATACAGCAGTTCTTACTCTGCTTGGGAAGGATGATAATTGTATTGGTGTAAGGGTGACTTTATTCCATGATTTTTCACATTTGCCTGTGTGGAGGGCAGGTCTTGAGTAGTTCTCACAACACTTTCATTTTGCAAAGCTCTGCTGGTCCTGACTGTTTCTGTATAAATGCCTTTTTTACACACATACAACTTTTCAGCCTGTGCTTTTCTGGTCTGTGCTTCAGAAACCTTTCAACTTTTCTCTATTATCACTTCAACAATGGTTTCCCTTTCTGTTTCTGCTTCTGGGCTGTCCCTCTGGCACCCCACAGCAGCTTCTGCAGGGAGCGTTTAGCAGTGCTCAGAGCAGTTGGCAGCTGGGAGTGAAGCTCCAGTGCCAGTCAGCCCTGCCACTGTCCCCAGGGCTCCCCAGCCCCAGCTGCTCCATGGAGTCACAGAGTCCCAGCCTGGTTTGTGTTGGAAGGGACCTTAAAGCTCACCCAGTTCCAACCCCTGCCACGGGCAGGGACACCTTCCACTAGAGCAGGTTGCTCCAAGCCCCTGTGTCCAACCTGGCCTTGAACACTGCCAGGGATGGGGCAGCCACAGCTTCTCTGGGCACCCTGTGCCAGCGCCTCAGCACCCTCACAGGGAAGAGCTTCTGCCTAAGACCTCATCTCAATCTTCCCTCTGGCAGGTTAAAGCTATTCCCCTTGTCCTGTCCCTGCAAGCCCTTGTCCAAAGCCCCTCTCCAGGTTTCCTGGAGCCCCTTTAGGCACTGGAGCTGCTCTAAGGTCTCCCCTTCAGGAGCCTTCTCTTCTCCAGGCTGCCCCAGCCCAGCTCTCTCAGCCTGGCTCCAGAGCAGAGCTGCTCCAGCCCTCGCAGCAGCTCTGTGGCCTCCTTGGGACTCACTCCAACAGCTCGATGTTCCTCTTGTGCTGTTGCCCCAGAGCTGGATCAGGACTGCAGGGGGGGGTCTCACCAGAGCCTTGCACTTGGCCTTGTTGAACTTAATGAGGTTTGCATGAGCCCACCTCTCCAGCCTGTCAGCTCCAGACTCCCAGCTGCTCTGGACCCTCCTGCTAACAGCCTCTGGTACCTTCAGCACAGTCCTGGAAGCAGCAGCTCAGCAAGGGGAGAGGCAGCAGCAGCATCCTCCCTGCCCCGCTGGGCTCCCACAATGTTCTTAGGCTCTTCCACTCGCAAATGCCCAGGAGTGTGCTCATGTGCAGGTTTCTCCCTGCCTTCCCAGTTTGTCAGTGCTCAGAGGTTGCTGTGGCTCATCCTGTGCTGACGTTGCTGTGGGGTGTTTGGATCTGCTCTGTTCATACTCAGCTGGGAGGTGATGGAACTGCTGTGGAAGTGGCAGAGCTGGTTCAGGGCTTTTATCAGAGAGGCAGTGAATTAGAGGCAGTGGGGTGCAGAAAAGCAGAGGCTTGTGAGACTCTAGTCTGTTCCTTTCTGTGCATGTCCATTATGTGGTTTCATTTCTGTATGAAAAAGTGATGCTTTAATTAGATACCATCTGCATTGAACCAGGTATTTTAGCCACCCCTTCAGCCAGAGAAGGCCCAAGTGTCCCATTTTCCACACTGCATGGAAAACCCTGGAGCCTGTCCAGGGAACTTCTTGTTGCTCTTGATTTTTGCAAGGAGTGAGCTCTGGTCTTGCCAGTGATGAGTGGCAGGGTAAAACTCTGAGATGTAGTGACTTGCCAGCACCATCCTGAATGTCTTGCTGAGAAGAAAGACTTTGGCTTGACGTTGGGAGTTCTTAAACGAAGCGACTGATGCTCCTGCTCTTTTTTTGTGTAGGAACATGGGCTTCTTGCACATCCCTCCCTAACTTTTGATCTGGGAAATATAGGAACTGTTTGTATTTGTAAGCAGTCCTGGAAAGGAAATAAATTACAGGAATTGTCTTTAAAGGAACATCAAACCAACAGTATTTATTTCGATTGTGGTTTTTAGTTTCACTGAGTTGTAAACCTGGAGTAGGTGTCCCTGAGCAGAGCACTCCCCATGCAGCATTATTCAGCTCTTTCTCAGCTGATGCTGGCTACTGTGCCATGCTACAGCAATTTGTTTCTGGCCATCATCTTCCTATTGCTTTAGGTCACCACTGAGTGTGTGATTTCCAGTAGTGCTTCATAAATAACAAGATGTAATGGGGCAGAGAGGAGGATCACACACAGCAACAGCCTCCTGCTCTGACCAGATCCCTCAGATTTGGAAATTGCAACCAAATGATTCCTTGTCATGGAATGGGTCCTCTCCAGGTTGATGTTTTGTGGCTTTCCTCTGTCCCAGCCCTGCAGTTAAATGCTGCCTCGAGCCAGAGGGGGAAATGGATACAGTTGGTTAACACTTGGAAATGCCTTGGGAGCTGCAGAGGAATGCTGAGATAATGGCTGCTGATCATGGAATCTCTGTTGATGCTGCAAAATATTCATTTATTCATATTGTGAATCCTTTGCTTATAATTAATTAGCATTGCAGTGCAGGCCTGGAAGAATTAGGTACTACTGTGCTGTTGCTGCTTTCTCATATCCTCCCTCTGGCTCAGTACCTCTCCTTTGTGTCTCTTACTTTGATTGCAAGCAGGTCAGGGCAGGAAATGTTGAACCTTGGCAGTCCAAAACTGTTTAACCTGGAGACAGGGAGACAAACGTGGGAACACCAGTGCAGTGGGGACTCCTGCACCAAGGGGGGGTTGCAGCAAAACCAGCATCTGTCTGGGGTGTGGAAGGTGGTGGGTGTATTTAGTCCTTCTCGGCAAGCCAGGCCAAGCAGCATGTGCATCGTGGTGCTCAGAGGATCTGGCATCTTCCTTGCACCTGGTTTTACAACAAGGTGGCTGTTACTGGATCACAGTTCTGATTTATTCTGGTTCAAAAGGGATAGAGAAAGAAGCTGGGATCCTTCCAGGGATCCTGCCAGGTTAGGTTAGACCTAAGGCTTCAAAACCAAACCTTTATAAAGTATGCAGCCTATGTAATCAGTTAAAATACCCTGGAAAATACAGGAGGGACAGACACAACCGTTTAGCTTTGGGATGTAAACAGCACAAGCACTGCAGTGGCGTACAGGAGAGCCAGGACATGATCTGAACAGAAGGAGAATTGGATTAATGTGTTGATCTTGGCCAACAAAGAGATTTGCAGAAGGAAAGACAGTCCTCGGAGAAAAAGTAAATTTTGTTGGAAGTAAGACTCCAGTTTTAATATTGAAAGTGTTGCCCTGAAAAGATGGACTTTGGAGCCAGATTTTAGCTGCTGTAAGTTGGCAAAGCTCAGTTTGCCTGGGTGGCTCTGAGATGACCTGCACTGTAAGGCTGGGGGTTGCCACCTGTGGCTGGACTGTATCCCTTTCTTTCCCTCTTCTCAGAAAGAGAAGTTTAAACCCAAACATGTGATTGCATGAGCATCTTATCTCTGCCTTCCCTGTTTGTCTGCAGGTACGTTGGTGAGCTGATATCCGATTCAGAGGCAGACGTCCGTGAAGAGGACTCCTACCTCTTCGACCTAGACAACAAGGTACTGTATCTGAAGGTGTCTAATGAGACAAACCCAAGGTCTTGCCTCTCCAAAAGAGCAAAGAGAATATTTGTCTCCATCTTGACACGCAGCAAAGATGAGAACTGCAAAATATAGAGGGGTAAGGCTTGTTAAAGCAATGCTAGGCTGCCATGGTATGTGCTGCCCACACCAGTTTTGATGCAAGATGCTCTTCTGTCAAAACTGTTCAGGTATCCTGAGGAGTTGTTCCAGTTTTTGGTACTCTGTGTGTATATGCAGGCTTGCAGCCATGCTGATTGGCAGCTCTGTGAGTTCTTCATAAAAAGATGAGTTGGATGATTGAAAAAGCAAGCCTGGTTCACTTAAAAGATCCATCAGATACCCTGGCAAGGGCTGGAGGCTCGTTCTGCTAGTAGTTACCCTGTGCTGCTCTGTGGAGAGCTGTCTCAGAGCAGAAACCCTGCTTTGAAAAGTGCCATCTAAAGCTTTTAAACAAAGCCATCACTTCAGACTTTCCTTGTGAAAGGAGGAGGAGAGAGGTGAGCTGGGGACTCAGAGGAGTGGGGTGGCTTCCAAGACGTCTTGTTTCTGTCATCAGCTAGTGACAAAGAAGCTTTGGTTTATTTTTTTGCCTTTCTTTTTCTTTTTAAAGCCACACACATTGAACAACTGAAAGAAGACAAGTGATGAGTGTTGTAGTCAGTCTGAAAACAGAGCGGTCAAACTGTGATTAAGAAGTTGAAAAGCAGGAGGGACTTCAGCCTGGTTTGTGCATTCAGAGCAAGAGCCCACCTGGGCCTTGCCTGGCCTTTAGGTCAGCCCCTGGCTGGCTGCCTTGATGGAGAACCTCTGTGTTTGCTCTTAGGAAGCCTTCAGTAAAGCAAAGAGGAAGACCCAAGGCATAAGCATTGTCTTTTTTCAGGGTGTCTGAGCCCTGGGGAACACCACTTGTGACCAGCTGCCAACTGGATTTAACTCCATTCATCCCCACTCTTTGAGCCCCACCATCCAGGCAGGTTTTTAGCCAGTGAACAGTGCACCCATCCAAGCCATGAGCAGCCAGTTTCTCCAGGAGAGTGCTGTGGGAAACGGTGTCAAAGGCTTCACTAGCGTCAGGTGGACAATAGCCACAGCCTTTCCCTCATCCACTAAATAGGTCACCTTGTCATAGAAGAAGATCAGGTCAGTCAAGCAGGACCTGACTTTCATAAACTCATGCTGTCTGGGCTTGGTCACCTGGTCATCCTGTATGTGCAGCATGGTGGCACTCAGGATGATCTGCTCCATAACCTTCCTCAGCACTGATGTCAGATGGACAGACCTGTAGTTCCCTGGATCCTCCTTCTGGCCCTTGCTGTATATAGGCATCACATTTGGTAATCTCCAGTCAACCACGACCTCCCCAGTGAGGCAGGACTGCTGAGAAATGATGGAAATGCCTTGGTGAGCACTTCCACCAGCTCCTTCAGCACCCTTGAGTGGATCCCATCCGTTCTCAATAGACCTGTGTGTGTCTAAGTGGCGTAACAGGTCGTTGGCCATTCCCTGTTGGATTATGGGGGCTTCATTCTGCTCCCTGTCTCTATCTTCCAGCTCAGGGGGCTGGGTACCCAAGAACAACTGGTCTTGCTATTAAAGACTGAGGCAGAGAAGACATTGGGTACCTCAGCCTTTTTCTCATCCTTTGTCACTATGTTGCCCTCACATGCAATAAAGGATGGAGATTCTCCTTAGCCCTCCTTTCGTTGCTGATGTATTTATAGAAGCATTTTTAATTGTCTTTCACAGCAGTAGCCAAATTAAGTTCTAGTTGGGCTTTGACCCTTCTGATTTTCTCCGCATACCCTCATGGCAAGGTGGGAAGCACTTTGCTTTGGGACTTGTCCTCCTCAGCAGCTTCACACAGTGAGGACTCTGCGTGGGTCAGTCAAGGCAGCAGAATCCTTTCTCAAGAAGCACATCTTGACTTGCATGGTGGAGAGCCCAGATCTTTCCAGATGGGCTCTAGATGTGGTAGTGGGTGATGTTGCCCTCACCAGCCATGGCATTTCCATGGAGGAAAGTGAGGGGATGATGGGATTACTGATAATTGCAATACAAAATAACAGTGTGTGTGTTATGGGACCATGTGGGGTGATGCCTGCCCAGCTGTTGGGCCACCTTCCCTGGGCTTGTGACCCAGTGGGGTGGTGTGATCTGGCACCACTTGTCCTAATGGACGGTGGTGAGGTGCTTGCCCAAAAGGGAGCTTGAGCACTGCTAATGGAGCCTTTTGCTTTTGGCCTCTTTGCAACTGAAATTAGCTCCTGTAATTAAAGCCTCTGCCTTGCACAGTCATTCTCTGCTGCAATAAAAAAGCCCTGAGGGAGGTTCTTTTCTTTTCAAGGAAAACAAAATATTACTGCTCTCTGGAAAGGGAATTTCTGTGTTCTCACTTGCACTTTTATCTGCAAAAACCTGTGTTTTCTTGAGGCTCTGGCTTTGTGTTTTCTTGCTGTCATGTTCAATTAGAGGACAGAACAGATGCTGTTCCCCTATCCAGCAGCTTGTACCCGTAAGGTGTTTGTCTGCACCAGGCATCAATCCCACTGTGCCAAGCTGGTGCTTTACCTGGGCAGAGTGGGGAGAGCCGATGGGCCAGGCAGTGACAGGGGCATTTCCAGAGGTCTTTGGGCTGGTGGGGGGCAGAAGGCTGTGCAGAAGACTGGGGGTTCAGCGTACTGGATCTAAAAGTGTGTGTTTAGTCCTTTTAAACCTGCAGTGGGCATCCTGCCCTGGTTGTTCTTCTTGAAGCTCTGCAGAGTATCGGTGGAATGACCAGTAGTTTGGTCATTTGTTTTATTTTAACAAGTAGCAGTAATCGTAGAATCATAGTCATGAAATGGTTTGTGTTGGAAGGGACCTTAAAGCTCCTCCAGCTCCAACCCCCTGCCAGGGGAAGGGACACCTTCCACTAGAGCAGGTTGCTCCAAGCCCCTGTGTCCAACCTGGCCTTGAACACTGCCAGGGATGGGGCAGCCACAGCTTCTCTGGGCACCCTGTGCCAGCACCTCAGCACCCTCATAGGGAAGAGCTTCTGCCTAAGAGCTCGTCTCAATCTCCCCTCTGGCAGGTTAAAGCCATTCCCCTTGTCCTGTCCCTACAGGCCCTTGTGAAAAAAGCACTGATAGTAAACCCAGCCTCACCTCATGGCTAATGACACATTTCTCCCCTAGGATGGAGAGGTGTACTGCATCGACGCCCGTTTCTATGGCAACATCAGCCGCTTTATCAACCACCTCTGTGAGCCAAACCTCATCCCAGTGCGAGTGTTCATGTCGCACCAGGACCTTCGCTTTCCCAGGATTGCCTTCTTCAGCACAAGGCACATAGAAGCTGGAGAAGAAATCGGGTAGGTTCTGTCCTGGGGCTGCCACTGCCTCGCTGCGGGGAGTGTGGTGGGGTGAAAGCTCTGCTGCTCCTGAGTAGGGTCATAGAATCATAGACTCAACCAGGTTGGAAAAGACCTTTAAGCTCATCAAGTCCAACCATTCCCCAGCACCGCCAAGGCCACCACTAACCCATGGACTGAGGGCCTCGGCTACACGGGGTGTGAACACTTGCAGGGACGGTGACTCCAGCCCTGCCCTGGGCAGCCTGTTCCAATGCCTGAGCACCCTTTGGGCAAAGAATTGTTCCTCAGCTCCATCTAAACCTGCCCTGGTGCAGCTTGAGGCCGTTTCCTCTTGTCCCATCCCTTGTTCCTTGGGAGCAGAGACCAGCCCCCTCCTGGCTCCATCCTCCTGTCAGGCAGTTGCAGAGAGCGATAAGGTCCCCCCTGAGCCTTCTCTTCTCCAGACTAAACCCCCCCAGGTCCCTCAGCCGTTCCTCATCACACTCGTGCTCCAGGCCCTGCACCAGCTCTGTTGCCCTTTTCTGGCCCTGCTCCAGCACCTCAATGTCTCTCTTCTAGAGACGGACCCAGAACTGAACAGAAGATCACTCCATCCCTTCACTTCCCAGGGATCCCACAAGCACACTCCATCTCCTGAAGCATTCCAAACCCCCTAGCTCTGTGGATTGCCAGCCCTGGCCTCTGACTCCAGTGCTCCCTTTTGCTCCTGAGTGCTGGTGCTTTGCAGTGACCTCATCTCTTGTCTTTCTCTTGCAGCTTTGACTACGGAGACAGGTTCTGGGACATCAAAGGCAAATTCTTCAGCTGTCAGTGCGGTTCACCCAAGTGCAAACACTCGAGCTCAGCGCTGGCCCAGCGGCAGGCGAGCACCTCGTCCCAGGACACGCAGGAAAACGGGCTCCCTGACACCAGCTCTGCCACAGCAGCTGGCCCCTTTTGAGGCTCCGCTCCCCAGAGACTGACTCCTTTTAACCCCATAGATTCACATACTGTCTGAATTTCCATTTAAAGAGAAAAAAAGTGAAAAAACACACAAAAAAAAGCCCTCTCCAGGAAAGCCAAGAGTTTGTGACACTTAGGGCTGTGCCACCGACTGTTACTTGAGGAATAAGTAAAAGCAAATCCCGCCTCCATGATGATGTTCTCCCCTCTCTGGGCCTGGAAAGCTGCTGGGTTTCACAGTGTGGAGGGGTGGCTGGTGCAGTTTTCTTCTCCATGCAAACTGTCCTGGCCTCCTTCTCTTAATATGCTCTAAGTGTTGTCCAGGGGAGAGCCACTCGTCCTCGGAATGTTCATTGAATGGCTCGCTCATGCCAAGTCATCTCCAGTTCACTTGGAATAAACTTTGAGTACTTGATGGGACTTTGTTTCTAAGCAGTAGGAGGGAGGGAGGGAGGTGCTGGCGTTCGGGGTGCTTGGCACAGCCCCGGGGCAGGTTCTGCTGGTTGGTTTTTGTTGGTTTGTTTGGTTTTTTGGTTGGTTGGTTGTTTTTAATCATGGATTTCTCCCACATCTCACAGGACGTTGTGGTGGGGCCTTTCCTTAGGAGCCAGAGGGAATTTCTAACAAATACCCTCCTTATTCCCAAATCCACCGGCTTCTTTCTCTTCTGATGAGAGGAAACCCATGGTCCTCACAATCCCTTTGGTCCCTGGCTCTCCCTGAGCCAACCAGAGAAGCTTCCCCTGAGCCTGGGCTCCCTTTGGGCTTTCTCCATCAGGAACCAGCTCTCGTCCACACCACTGGGCCCTGTTACTGTCTCCATGGAAGGATTCCCCTCGCCCCGTCGCATGAGCTGTTGTAGAGAGGGAAGGTCGAAGGGGATCGTACAAGACACTAAACTTCTTCAGCAAATCAGGTTTTTCCTTGTTTTTATAAACACGAAGTGAATGATAAATGTATTCTAGAGGACCTCGACTCGCGGCCGCCGCTGGGGCGAAGAGCAGACGGGCTGTGCAACGGCGAGGACATCCCAGATGCCACCAGCTCGTCTGTTCCCATCCCTTTCCTCGACGCTGGGCACCTTCGATTCATTTTTAAGCCACACGCTATGAGGTTCCAAGAAACTGATTTATTTTTTACCATGACATTGGGGACTGGCGTTAAAAACTACAAAAAATAAAATAATAAAAACCCATTAAAAAAAAAAAAAACAAACCCCAAGAACACCCCCAAAAAAACCAAAACGACAACAAAGAGAAACCACACAACAAAACGGTGCTGATTCTGGTGTGATTTTTGCTCACCACGTGAATATAAACTTATCAATTGTATAAAAAGAACAAAGTGATTTTAGTATAAAAATGCAGGAAAAAAAAAACCTTTTTTTAAATTGTTAGTATTGTAGTGTGAATAAAATTTGCCATCACCTTTTGTGTGGTGGCTGCGCAGGTCATTACCTTCAGTTTTGTTCTGTTCTTTTGTTTTTGTTTTTGCATATATCTTTAAATACTGTAATTAGGGCAGTACCAGTTTCTTTTGTTCATCTCTTCTAGAACATTCATAATGCCGTCATGTTTATTATTATTATTTTCGGTTGCTGTTTCGGACCGTTGGAGGAGCGCTCTTTTGGCTCTGCTCATTTTCTTGTTCTGTTTTCAATGAAACCAATAAAAAAAAAAAAAAGCAAAAAAAAGCAAAGGTGTTTTAAAAGGAATTTGGGTTTTTTGTGTGCTGGTTCCGGGTGGGCCTGGGGCTGGTGCCATCCTTTGGCTGGAAAGTGAAAGAAGGATTTAAACCCCCAGCCCTGCGGACTTTCAAGGTGGGAAGAAGCAGCCTGAGCGTTGCTTTGAGTTCTGGGAGAAGCTGAGTTTTATATATTGTATAATTCATAGAATCCCAGTCTGGTTTGGGTTGGAAGGGACCTTAAAGCTCACCCAGTTCCAACCCCCTGCCACGGGCAGGGACACCTTCCACTAGAGCAGGTTGCTCCAAGCCCCTGTGTCCAACCTGGCCTTGAACACTGCCAGGGATGGGGCAGCCACAGCTTCTCTGGGCACCCTGTGCCAGCGCCTCAGCACCCTCACAGGGAAGAGCTTCTGCCTCAGAGCTCATCTCAATCTCCCCTCTGGCAGGCTAAAGCCATTCCCCTTGTCCTGTCCCTCCAGGCCCTTGTCCAAAGCCCCTCTCCAGGTTTCCTGGAGCCCCTTTAGGCACTGGAGCTGCTCTAAGGTCTCCCCTTCAGGAGCCTTCTCTTCTCCAGGCTGCCCCAGCCCAGCTCTCTCAGCCTGGCTCCAGAGCAGAGCTGCTCCTGCCCTAATTCTTTGGTCTTAACATTACCCCGTTTGGGAGCCCAGCCTCTGCTTGTGAATCTTCTTGTGAGCAAACCCTGGGATGTTCCTGTGATGGGAAGTGGCAGCAGGAGGAACCACGGGCTCTGCGGGTGTTGGGCTGGGCCGGCAGCCCCGAGCGGGCAGGGGCTGGGTTTGGGGTGCTGTGGGGTGCACCCAGTGGAGCCATGCTGGGGGGTCCCCCCAAGCCCTGTGGTTCCAGACATGGGTAGGGGCTGCCAGGGCAGCAGGACTAAGCACAGCCAACACGTGCCCTCACTATTCACCTGCGTCGGGAACATGACGGAGCTCTGAGTCACTGCCAGTCAATAGCTCATAGAAACGGTCATAAACAAAAGGAAAAGCCCAGCCCAATGCCAGCGGGGGTGGGAGGAGCAGGGACGGGTCTGGCCACATCCTCTTGCCCACCTCTCATCACCCAGTGATGCCCCTCATCATCCTCCCTCACCAGTCAGGCGGCTTGAGGTCAATAAAATGTGATGTCTGGAGATTGAGTAGGTTTGATGAGACAGGGCAGTGCTGGAGTCACCGTCCCTGCAAGTGTTCACACACCTTGCAGATGAGGCCCTCAGTGCCATGGGTTAGTGGTGGCCTTGGCAGTGCTGGGGAATGGTTGGACTTGATGAGCTTAAAGAGCTTTTCCAACCTGGTTGATTCTATGATTCCATATTGAGTTTTGCTGCTGGAATTGTATTGGGTGCTGTTGGGATGAGCCAGAGCTGTCGGGGAAAGCAAGCAGGATCCTTGAAGACACCCCTGTGCTCTTGCACATCGAGACCATTTAACTACAGGCTAATTCTAATTATAATAATTCATTCCAATATTGGATAATTAAACATCGTGATGAAAATAAACTGCTTTAATTGAAGGTGAGAAGTGGAAAACCCCCAGAGAAATCTAATCTCTGAGTGTAACGTTCCTGAATGAGTTCTTTTTCCGGTGTTGCGAAACACACCAGGAAACACACTTGGTTTTGGGGATTCATGGGATCACACGATGCTGGTCCTGGGTGCAGGGAGGATGTTCGCATGGGTGGAGTTTGAACATGGTTTGCCCCCAGTGGTCCCCAGCACCACTAAGCGATGTCTTTGCTTTCCTGTGCCAATAACTACAAATTAAAGCTCCACATTTAAGGCCCCACCACATTTCCACAGGTGAGGATGAGCTGGAGAAGGGATGCCTGTTTCAATAGGCATTTCTGCCGTGAAACAGCCGGTGTGAAGCGGGGGGCTCTGGGGTTGGGATACGCAGATGAAGCCGAACCCACTCAACTGAGGGTAGCAGCTTGTTTAGATGCTTCACTTCAAAGGATGCAACAATTTCAATGTCAGTGTTTTGCCCCGGAGCGAAGCTGCTCTGTCACTAATTGCTGGCTCCTTACAAAGCCTGGGAGGTGTCTGTGGCTCTGATTCTGCTTTGTTTGATGCAGAGATTTCTTTTCTTTCAATGCAGCAGGAGCATCTGCTCCAGGCTTCGCTCCCCAGCAGCCAGTTGCCACTTTGCTCATGCACTTACCAGCACAGGATCTTTTCCTTTTCAGCCACTGCCAAGCGAGACACGAGGCCTCACAACTACCCTGTGCAGGGCCAGGGTCTCCTCTCACCTCTGCTGCGGGCACACAGAAACCTTCAATCACTCATTGGCTTTCTCCTGGGGATTCGGGCACTCAATGAGTGATGCTTTGGGGTGTTCCCATGGTCACAGGGCTGTCCCCCGGAGTGGGACCACATGCACGGATGCTGGATTTGGTGCTGAGCTCAGGTGGGCGTGGGGCTGAGCTGTGGGCGCATCCTGAGCATTCTGCAGCATCTCATCCTTGCCCATATGAATGGGAGGAGGGTAACGGGGCAAAATCCTAAGTTCAGAGAGCTGGAGGAGATGCTGCTCTCCTTCCATGCATGGAATATCCCTACTCCCCTTCTCGTTCCCATTGGATCCCCTTCAGGGAATGCTGGGGACCACCAGCACACCTGCCTCCTGGTGGGCATCAGCCCCTATAGCTATAGAGGAGCATCATACAGAGGCCAGTCCCCTGCTCTGGGGCCAATGGATGAGACATGGATGAGTCAAATCCAGCTTGTACAAACCCTCTGCAGGTTCCTGTCTCTGGGGGCTGCTGGACATGGGGGGTGTTAGAAAGGCACCCAAAGGCAGCATCTGCTGCCCTGCAGCTGCACTGGACCATAAAACTACCCTGAAATACTGGAGCTGATCTGGCTTCTCCTCCTTATAGACTCTGTCTCTCCCTTTGTCCCACAGTGCTGACCTCCCTCCCTGAGGAAATGTGAGCGAGGGCGATGGTTATCCTGCAGCCTGGAAGAGTTATGAAAACTCTATAAACGTAGATTTCATCCCACGTCTCATTCCTGGGCCTTTGCCAGAGCTGGAAGAAATATTAGTTTATCTCTCCGATAGCACCGAATATTCCCTTCCCTGCTGAAAGAGCTCCCTTATCGCCCTTTTAATTTCCTTTCCAGTGCTTTGGGCGGGATGAAAAGGCACGGGTGCTATCGCTGTTGGCAGGGAAAAGCATTGATGTCCTGGCTGCTGGTTATGAGAGCCTCGCACCAGGCTCAGGTTCAGGTTTAAAGCCCACAGATGGGATGGGAGGGATGAAGCAGGCGAGGGCAGCGGTGATGATGCCCCCTCCCTTTCCCAGGCATTAGCACTGATGGACTAAATGACCAGAAAAACAAATATTACTTAACAGGGCCTGAGAGCAGGAGTGGGATGACTTGGGAGGGGGAGGTTGAACAAGGTCAGCCCAGGCCTGAGTTTTCCTGCTCAGCTTTGCCTTTTAATTTCTGTTTAACCAATGGGAGAGTCATTAAAGGACTCAGCACCTATTAACTGTGTTAAGCAACTGCTGGGGCTCCTGCTTTGCTGGCAGCAGAAGACATGGCGGGGACACTGTCTTGCTGGATGTACCTGCAAGCTGGACCCTTGGGTTACCTCTGCTCTTACTGCAGCATCAAAGGGAGCTCAGTCCCTGCAGCAAGGAAATGCCCCCATAACCAGCAAGCTTGTATTTATAATGAATTTATAATGAATAAATGCTCCCCAACCCTTCCGGGATGGGTGGAGAAGTGGAAGGAAGGAAACAGGCAATGAGAGTGTTCCGACCATGTTACACCCTGATCAGCACGTGGTCAGCATCAGCAAAGGTGGCCAAAACAGTTGGGGTTTGTTTGGCAGCTCCTCTCCTCACCTTCCTCTCTGCAGGAGGCCTGAAGGGTTTTAATCACAAAGTCATAGAATACAGGGTTGGAAGTGACCTCCCTGAAACAGCCGGTGTAGGGTTGGGGGAGCTCTGGGGTTGGGGTATGTGACAGAGCAGCTGTGGCTGCCCCATCCCTGGCAGTGTTCAAGGCCAGGTTGGACACAGGGGCTTGGAGCAACCTGCTCTAGTGGAAGGTGTCCCTGCCCGTGGCAGGGGCTTGGAGCTGGATGAGATTTAAGGTCCCTTCCAACACAAACCAGGCTGGGATTCTATGATCATCTGGTCCAGACTTTCTCTGAAAAAAACATGGTCTAGACAAGGTGTTCCAGCACCATGTCCAGCTGCCACTTAAAAGTGTCCAGTATTGGGGAATCCACCACTTCCCCAAGGAGATTATTCCAATGGCTGATTGTTCTCATCGGGAAAAATTTTCCTCTTGTGTCTAACTAGAATCTTCCCAGGAGTAACCTGTGCCCATCACTCCTCATACTCTCCTTATAAAAAGGGAGTCTCCATCTTCTTTGTAGCCATGCTTTAAACACTGGAGCATGTAGCTAGATACTGGAACAGGTACCTAAAATGAAAGCCTTTGTCTGCCCTACCCAGACCTCCTGGGACCAGGTTTATGCCCCAGGGCTGCTGATGCTCTTATTAAGCCATCACAGCCTGATGTTTGTTTGGGATCAAATCCATCATTACACCAAACTTCCCCAGCTGACCTGGTAGGAGCAGGGCATTGGCACAGTAAGCCAAGACTTTGTTTAAATCCTTGGAGCTCTGCTATCTAACAAGAATGACAAGAGACTACATTAGGAAAAGGGCTGGCTATTTTAAGAGAGATCCATTTGCCAACTTCGCTGGCTGCAGAAGTCTTTAATACTGCTGCAGGAATAGAAAGTGTTGGACACATATGGATCCTATGGACCCAGTTAGCTACTGAGGGTGGGTTTGCAAAGGGTATAAATGCCTCTAAGCCTGGGGAGAACCAAGTGCATTTTGGGCTGAGCTGACTTTGAGGAGGTGGCTGTGGAGCATTTTGCATTTGGGATGGTTTTCCCTTCCCTAAGGAAAGGGGAGAAAGGGTAAGCGCTACCAGCTGGTCTTTACAGACTGATTGATTCCCATCCCACGCTGCTGCTCTACTGGGGATGCTTTAAAGCACCAGTGTTGGGTGTGAAGCATCTGACCTGGGCTCTGCTGCATGAACCCAGGGTCAGTAGGAGGCTAAGTAAGCTGGGAAAAAGGTAAGATGCGGATTTGTGGTGTTGATAAGGTAGAAAATATAGAGATATAGGCGCTAGAAGCCCTCTCTGCTGGGCGTTGCTTGGTGCACCATGCTAATCCCATGGAAGCCTGGAAGGGAGCTGCCTGGAGCCTGCTGTATTGAGGACATAAAGCACCCAGTTATCAAGAGCTTCCCCTGTCTTCTGAAGGCGCTTCCATCTGTGTTTTCAGAATGAGGTTGATTTAAATGGTGATGTATTTGTGATGGGTAATAAGCTTAAAAAAAGAATCAGCAATCCTTGCTTGAAAAGCAGAACAAGATGTAAGAAATCACTGAGGTTTTTCTTCCTTCTTTCAGAAAATAGAGTGGCAATGAAATAGTTGTGATGGGTAAATAATAGAAGCCTTCTGTGTGGCTCACTTGTACTAGATAAAGTGTAAAGCCCCAGTGCTGCAGGGCTGAGGGTAGGCAGAAAATATTCCACCTGAGCAACAGCAATTAGTGCGCTTGGCTTTGTCCTTGTTGTGCTTTGTAAATGCAATTCTGAGCAGCAAAGAAGCAGATAAGCTTTACCCAGGCACAATAAGACAAATATCCTCTGCTGGGAAGAGAATTTCTCTCTGGTCATGCAGCTGTTGGAGGAAAATAAGTGGGATAAATTGCTCGGGACCTAGTGAACAGCAAACATGGCCTGTAATGTTAGCAAAATGATGGTATAAATGGGTAAAGAACTGGGGAGAATATTCTTGTGTCATGAAGATCCCTTTGACAGGGAAGGGATGAAAGTTCAGGAGCTGGAAGAAGTTCAGCAACTTTTGTGTCATGGAAGCATTTAGTTTTGCTGACGCTTGTCTGCGTTTCCCTCCTGCTGTGGCTGGAGCCACTTTTCTGTCCACGGTGCAAATCTCCCCGAGCAGCCACAGCTCTTCGGGGGGAGCAGCTCGGGTTGGTACCCCACAGGGCTCTGAAGCCGCTCACCTCGGGGTGCAGAGGGAGCAGGACTTGATGACTCAGTGGGCAGAGATGTGATGGTCAGCACCAGCAGCACCCACCCTGCACACTGGGATGGGGAAGTGCCAAGGTGCTGGATTTAAATTGGAGATAAAAGCAGATTCAGGCAACTTTGTGCTGGTGCTATTCCTACTGAAGCTCTCACTGCATTTACCTTGGGTATAAATCATCTTCTTGAACTCAGATGTTGCTAAATCACTCAGCTATGAGACATGAACGTGTCCAGCTCTGCCCCAGGCTTGCTTGTGTTTGGTGGCTCAACCCCACCTTGCTTCTTGCTCTTCCATTTAGAGACTTCATACATTTTAAGTAGTGGCATGGATGCTCTTACCCATCCCTCTATGCATCCTCTTGGTAGCTGGAAGGTATCTCTGTGCCTCAGTTTCCCATCAGTAAATGGGAATAAAACTTCCCAGTGGACTCTGTGGTCCTTTAGGCTCCTGACTTGCCCATGGACATTTGAAAACCTCACTCCAAGTCCTTAACAACTAATGAGGGTGCTGCTGTGCTGGGTCCTGTGTGTGCCTGGGAGAACAGACCCTCTTGCTCCCATAAGAAGAGAACTAGAATAGAAAGTCAAGGATTTGGGACCAAACTTGCAAAGACATTGGAGGAGATAAAGAAAGACTGTGGTATAAGACCAGTTTTTAAAACTAGCCTGGAAAGCAGATTTTGCAGATAAATATTTTTAGTCTTGTGGTTTTGGGTTATTCTTTCTGCAGAAGTGTCCAAAGAAGTGCTCAAGGCCAGGTTGGACACAGGGGCTTGGAGCAACCTGCTCCAGTGGAAGGTGTCCCTGCCCGTGGCAGGGGGTTGGAACTGGGTGAGCTTTAAGGTCCCTTCCAACACAAAGCAGGCTGGAATTCTATGAAAGGACTATTGCAAACTTCATTAACCTTTGGCGGAGAAGGGAAAAGAATACCAAGTGACCTGCAAACTCTCCATCCTAGTGTCTCCGTGCAGTGTATATATTGGTGAAGGTGGTGGTAAGCCCCCAGGCTGGGTGTGCTCCAAAGCCAGTGCTCTGGCTGCTGTGGACATGTATCTCTCTGATAAGCAGCCTCCCAGGACTCAGAGACCTCCCAGTCCAGCTCTCCCATAGCAGGAGATCCAGCAGCACAGCATTTGCCATTACAGACAATCCACCTCCCCAGATACAGTGACGTCTGTTGGGGTGTGATGCTTTAAATGGTTTCTCTCTGCACAGTTTCAGCTTTATGCAGGCTGATGCCTCTCACTGTCTATGCGGGCTGTGCCCCTGTGGGCCTGGAAGATGACTGTCCCTGTGCCATCACTGGGAGCTGCTTGCTGGCATTGCAGCTCTGTGTGTTGGAAAAGCGCTTCCCAGACCCTCTGTGTTGCATGAAGGTGCTGTTTGATGTCTCTGCATTTGCTCTAAGTGTGGAGGCCTCCCCTGTGTGTAAAAATACATGCTGTGGTGGATGGTGCCTGGACCTCACAGTATGCTGGCCTATGCAAAATCAGTTTCTTCCAGTTATTTGCAGTATCTCCATAATTCTTCATAAATTCCACACAGAAAAAGGTCAGACAAGGGATGTCTGGCTTGGTTATGCACAGATTTCCCTGGAATTCCGGCATGGGAAGGAAGATGGAGCTGCCCAAGGGGATCTCCTGGTGCTGAGCCTGCCTTGCAGCCACGCTACCTGCGTGATCCTGGTGTGGTCACTGCCCCATGGACCTGGATCAAAGGAAACTCACTTCTAATGATGCTGGGCAGAGGATGGGGACACAAAAGGGGTCACTGGGAGCTGCTGCCATCAGCCAGACCCAAAAAGTTATATTTCTCTGGCAACAACAATTTTGCTGCATATTGGATTTTGCTGCATAAGGAATTCAATTTAGAAAACATTATGCTGAGGAGAGGACGAGAAGTGCAAAAACATTATGGCTAAATAATTCCAATTAACCAGTCCAGACCTTTCTTGCTAATTCAGTTGAAATAAGTGGTGCCTGGTCTACAGATCTGCAGAACTGGGATCCTGGTGCAACATCAGCGAATGCTGCTTCGATGATGACTACAAGGAGTTCTTCCAGCTGATGGATGGACTTAAGGACATGCTGCTTTGATGTTGTTGAGCCTTATTTCTTGAAACAAAACAGAGAAAATAAAATCTGGACTGTGAAATAGAGCTCAGATACCTCTTCTGCACCCAGTCCCTGCGGCCACTTAACTTGGCACATGTGACAATTTTCAAGCTATTTCTGAAATCGTCGCAATGATCAAAGTACTGCCTAGAATTAGGCAAATGATCTAACTCAATTCTGCTTTGAAAAACAACAGAGATCGAAATGTGAAGCTTTACCAGAAGTCTTCGGTAAATCAACTGTGCATTTGGAAGATAGCAGATACATTCATGCCAGAGATAGTTAAATTCACTGGACACATTATTGATTATTCTTCATTGACCTTATAGGTAATTGTCTTTGGTGTTAAGAGACCAACAAGTGTCAGGCTGTTTGTCTTATCCAGCTGTAGTTCAGGCCAGTTCCCAGACTTGGATGACAGGAATCCTAGATTGGTTTGGGTTGGAAGGGACCTTAAAGCTCACCCAGTTCCAACCCCCTGCCACGGGCAGGGACACCTTCCACTAGAGCAGGTTGCTCCAAGCCCCTGTGTCCAACGCGGCCTTGAACACTGCCAGGGATGGGGCAGCCACAGCTTCTCTGGGCACCCTGTGCAGCGCCTCAGCACCCTCACAGGGAAGAGCTTCTGCCTCAGAGCTCATCTCAATCTCCCCTCTGGCAGGTTAAAGCCAATCCCCTTGTCCTGTCCCTCCAGGCCCTTGTCCAAAGCCCCTCTCCAGGTTTCCTGGAGCCCCTTTAGGCACTGGAGCTGCTCTAAGGTCTCCCCTTCAGGAGCCTTCTCTTCTCCAGGCTGCCCCAGCCCAGCTCTCTCAGCCTGGCTCCAGAGCAGAGCTGCTCCAGCCCTCGCAGCATCTCCATGACCTCCTCTGGCCTCGCTCCAGCAGCTCCACGTCCCTCTTGTGTTGTTGCCCCAGAGCTGGATCAGGACTGCAGGGGGGGTCTCCCCAGAGCGCAGCAGAGGGGCAGGATTCCCTCCCTGACCTGCTGCTCATGCTCTGGGGGTGCAGCCCAGCACACGGGGGGGTTCTGGGCTCAAGCATGCACTGAAGCTGGGTCATGGGGAGCTCATCAATAACACCCCCAAGTCCTTCTCCTTGGGTTTGCTCCATCCCCTCTCCGCCCAGCCTGTTTTAGTTCTTTGTCTCTAGTAAATAAATATTTACTTGTGGTTGAGTGCTGGAAATTCTGGGGATTTCAGCTCAATATCAAAGCAATCTCAAACACTTGAAGGTTTAGGAAGTGCTATAAAGCCCTGAGAAACCTGTCTGGTCTCATGCTGAGTTTTATCCTCACCTTACCTCCACCAGCTCTAATTTCTGCAGGGAACATCTTCCCTGAGCTTCCTAACCAGCTCTCATTCCTTCAGTCCCCTCCTCCGATATCCCCCAAAGCAAAATTAAGAGACGAAAATAGCTTTTTTTTTTTTTTTCCTCTTTTTTTTCTCTAATTATTTACATGCCTCCCCTATTCATTTGTCTAAACAGCCTTCCTCTGGTTGTTCTCCTTTCTTGTTGGAAGTCTTAATTTTGATTATGAATTCTTTCGGTCAAAGACTGTGGTTTTGCAAGTTCATGAACTTGTTACTGATGCAAATAACCTCAGAGGATGCAGTATAAACTCAACTCTTTCAGTGTGTTTCAATTCTAGCACTATGGAAAATGCTGGTTTTCTTCTTGCTCTCCTCTTATCTCTCTACTCTTTCAGATTTTCCCATATTTTCACTCTCTAACTTGATACCTGTCTCTCTCCTCTCCCTCATGAGGCTTTCTCCCATATCTGGTTATGTAGGGGGAAACAAGAATCTTTGATTTTCGTTTTAGCAGGTCAGCTCCCTCGTGGGCTGACCTGACCTTCTGCTGCTCAGGCTCTGCTGGGGCTCAGTGTTTAAGAACAAAGTGTTGTTACTTTTTTACAAAACAATAAGGATCAACATATGGCATTAGCTCTAGGGGTTGGCTTTTATGGCCCCTCCAGCTCCCATCACCTACCCCAGGCTGGGGGTGTGAGTTACCCAGAAGATAGATAGGTTTCTTTATGAGATCTGCAGAGGATTTTTTCCCCTTTTCTTCTCCTCCTCTCTTTCAAAAGTAGCAGAGCTCTTGATGTTGGTTCATGCATCTTAGCTCTGCTGGAGAGATGCAGGCCTGGAAGCTGTCAAGGAGGCTCTTTTATGAGCACTTTAAAGCAAAAAAAAAAAAAAACCAAAACCAAAACCAACTGGTGACTGAAGAGTAGATAGGACTAATGAAGCTGTTTCATCTTTGCCATTTGTACATATACAGGGTGGGGGTAAAGGGAATCCTACAGAGTGTAGCAAACACATGTAGAGCAAAGCAGTTAATAGGATGAAAATGAAATCAATACTCAGTACTTAATTAAGAAGCTGGTTTTATTTATGTCCGAGGAGAAAGGCCCCCCAGATCCGAGATGCCAAACACTTGCTGCTTGCACAGGCAGCATCCTGCAGCCCCCTGATAACCCAGCAGTCTTATCCATTTTATGTTCAGCTGTGTCTTCAGCAGGAGAGGGCAACAAGGGAAGAAATGAGAGCACAGTCTAATGGCCCTCCAGCTCTGGGAGCTGCTGCTCAGAGCTGCAAAGATATTTGGGGTTCATCTGTGCAACCCCCAAACTCCTGTATGTGTTCTTTTGTAGGCTTCATGCAAGGAGAGGGCTCATAGGGCTCTGAGGTTGGACAAGGAGGGAACATCAAGAGTGCAAACGCTTCTCTTAGAAAGTATTGAGCTCTTTTGCTTTTATGCTGCTTGCAAAGCAAAATGAGCCTGATGTGTTTGTTTCTCAGTGAAGTGAAAAATGCAGCCGTTCCCAATAACTAATCCTGTATTAAACTGAAACAGGAACAGTAATGTCCTCAATAAAGAGAAATATGCTAAGCAGTGAACTGGGCTGCTCAGTTATTGTGTGTTATCAGCTGTTTTGGGACTAAAGCAAGAAACCAATTTCTGATCAAATTATTGAAATTTTGTTCTGGTTATGTATAAAATGAACAAGAGGCTCAGAAAGGTTGGAGAATGGATGGACGGAGACCATGTCTGGCAGTGTCAGTGTGGGACCTGGTGTTTGCAGGCTGATTTGGCAGGGGAGGCTGATGGAGCTGGGAGTAAACTGAAGAGCAGAGCTATATGCAACTACCCTGTGGGCCTGCTCCCACATCTGCAGGGAGGTGAGACTTCAAAGTGGGAAAAATAGTTGTGTTCCTTTCTCATTTTCTCTTCTCGGATAGTGTAAATCAGTAACTTGCCCCCATTCATACTGCTGCTGTTAGTATCCGAGTGGAAAGCCAGGCTTTATTAACCTGCCTCCAGACTCTCCTTGCTTTTGAGAACCACCTTTTCTACAAGAAAAGGTACTGTTTCTCTTCATGGTTTTTGGATAGAAGCATCAACCTGTGTGGCTATGGCTCGAGTGGTGTGGCCCACTCTTCCTCCCCGGAAATAGTGGGCAGCCTTGTCTCCGCTCTGTCCAGGAGGTGGTTCAATAGGGCTCATCTGGGCTGTTGTCCCCTCCAACTTGCAATGGCTAGGGGCTATTTAGAGCAGGTAGTGGTCCTGGCAGCTTTATGAGCACAAGGATGTCCCATTCTCCTTTGTTCTCACATAGCTCAGGCCACAAAAGCAAGTGGTGACCTTCTCAAGGATGCTTCAAAGCTGCTACCACAACCTTGTTGCCCATGCAGGAGGTACCATCAACCTCACTCAGCTCAAATACCCAGCAAGTCAAGTCCTGCTTCCACAATAGCTCCTGTTGCTCTTACCTCTGTCCTTATTGCTCCAAAGTGTAAAGAGCTCAGACTACCGCACACCAAACCCTTCTGGTGATTGACCAACTCCAGGTCCTGGTGCTCTCTGCACCTTCAGGCAAATGACCCTATGGGGATGCAGAATGGCAGCAGTGCTGGGAGCTGAGCTGACCACCCTGCTCACTGGCATTAATGCACGTTTCTACTCCACCCAAGTGATGATCCCTGTAATTTCCACTTTTCAGGAGCTGATGTCAAGCGGATACTGAATGCCCCATTCACTGCAGAGAAACGTGTCCCTCCCCTGAATGCTTGTGAGCTGTAATTACTATGTTCAATGCATAGAGATGCCAGTATTTAAAATGCTGGCTGTACATTTGTATTTTGCCAAGGAGTAACTTGAATAGTGAACACCATTATTTGACAGGGACATGGGGACTCGCCTCTCATGGGGAGTGGGAGAAGAGGTCATTGTGTTGCTGTGCTCATGGAAGAACACTGACCTGGGCAGAGGAACAATCCTGGTTACATCTAAAGGCCCTGGATTAGTTAACTGAAGAAGCATTTAGAAGTGCTTGATCTGATGATCACATGGGCTTCTTAGATGTTAAAGAAAACATCAAACAACTGGACATGAAAGGCTTTGTGTCCACCCAGCCCAACCTCCTCAGCTGGGTGCTGAGTATCAGTTGTCCCTGAGTTTTGTGGTTTTCTTTCTCCATGGAAGGTCTAAGTCCTGCAGCAGATTGAGGTGGGGTAACTTCCAAGTGGAGAGAGACTGTGGGGTTGGATTTTTTTTTGGTTCTGATCATGAAGGACTTTCTGTTGTTTCAAGACCATAGACAGTGTCTCTGATCCCAGAAACCCAAGAATGTTGTCTCACTGTGAATAATGCAGCCTTGGGCTTGAATCAGAGACTGGTTTATGCTGGAAGAGACCTTAAAGCTCATCCAGTTCCAACCCCCTGCCATGGGCAGGGACACCTTCCACTAGACCAGGTTGCTCAAAGCCATAATAGATACAATCTCCCTTGGATTCCCACAGGGAATGTTTCTTAATGACATCAGTTATTGTCTCTCAAACTTTAACTGCATTTGGGATAAAAAAAGGCTTGGAGCTCCACAGTAGTCCACCAGTGAGCTCCTGGGGAAGGCACCATCAGCAGTTGAGGGGCTGTTTCACCTTTGGGTGCTGTGTTGTGTCTTTGGTGATGGAACATCACTCTCTGGACTGCCCCAGTCTAGAAATAGCAGATATGGTCCCTGTGCAAATTGGTTGGTGCCCATCACTGTCTTTGTTGTCTTTGGTGTCACTGTCACCTTTGGGAACTGCAGCACCATCAGCAGTGTCCTAATGTGCTTTCAGTTGGTCTTAGAGATGATAAACATGTTGTAGTGAGTCAAGTGCTGACTTCATCAGGAATTAGGTGCCTATTGCTGAGGTGCTTATGAGAATCCCACTGGGCTAAAAACACTTTTTGAAACTTTGCCTTAAAGTAATTTAAAAGAATGGAAATGCTTTAGAGATGTTTACAGCGTGCTTGTTTTCCAGAAGCTGCCAATAGGTTTAGTGCTTGTGAAAAGCTGCCAGATACCTTCAAGGCCCCTCTTCTGACCGCTGAGCTACCCTTGCTGCCAAAACTCAGACATGAAAATGGGTCTCCTGGTCCTAAATCTGATTTGCTTGACTTTATTTATTATTTTTAACCCCTGTTCTTGCCAGTTCTTGGGATGTGAAGTTGTTAGGTGCTGTTTCTTCCTCTACTGTTCTGCTTTCTGGCATTGCTGGGCCTCTTCTGCAGCAGTACCCACTGAGAAGCTTGCTTAGCTTTGTTCCATGAGGTTTATGGGTCAGCCTGTGTAGATCAGGCACACAGAGCTCTATACAGTGAGAGTCTGAAGTACGAACTCTTCAGCTATCTGACTTTGTCTGATAAATGTTTGATTGTGGCATGTGCTCTGTTTGCTGGTCAAAATGATTTTCTTCATTACAGGAGCTCTCAGTGTCTCCTCTAATGTGAGGAGGAATAATTAAGTCCTCTTGGTAATGCAAATAAATAATGCCTTTGGAGAGTCCTGAGTGCATCATAAATCATCAGAGTTGTGAGCCTGAGATGCCACCTCCTCGTGTGCTGATGCTGAGTGATTACAGCAGGGTGTTGTCATGTGTTCTATACAGCCCACCCGCTGGCCCTGATGGTACATGTAGTGTCACTGCCTGAAGAGTCTGGTGATGCTGTTGTGTCCCCAGTTTGTGCCCTGTTATTGTTTTATTTAACCTCTTTATAACAGGAATGAAGCATCTTGGGATTTTTGCCTGTATCTCCTCCAAATAGCCTTGTTGTGGAAAGAAATGCTGCCCTCCCTCCAGCTGTACTGAGGGGGAAGCATACAAGACCTGGCCTGACAGAACACAATGATATGCTATAAACATTTAGATACACATTTATATTTATATATATATGTTCTTTAATATGTATATTCATCCATGTATATAGCAACATTTGATTCTGTTTTTTTGTTGTAAGAGCTTTAGGAGCTCATACAGAGCATCTGGGCACGTACCAGGATTAAGGCAAGAGGCAAGTGCATAAGAGATTCCCAAAGGGGAACTAGGGTAAATATGGAAAAAGATGCAACTTTTTCCAGTAACTACCCAACAGAATCTAGTTGTTGTATTCTGACCTGTTTCCATCATGCTTATTCATTGGGGTGCAGCTTGTGTGCTCTCGCCTTGAGGCTGGTCTTAGATGACTTCCTGGGTTGGAGGAGGTGGCAGCGACTCTGTTCTGCAGCATCCAGTGCTGAGAGCACCAGGAGCTCCTGTCAAGGCTTATCACATTAGAAGGGAAGTGCCTGAGCCATGGCTCTTGCTGGCTCTAAGTGTGAGCATGTGGCTTACTCACTTTGCATTGCAAGGCTTGGGGAGTTTCAGGCATGACCAGAGGTGGGTGTTTAGAGATACAGGAAAATTTTCTGTTGGAAACTTGGAGCTTTAAAGACTTGAGGTGCCCCCAGGATTAAGGAGCAGCTGGGCAGGGGGTTTGCAGCTTTGGGTGGAGATGCTCACCAACAGCAGGTATCCCCAAGTTAGTGGCTTCACTCATGTGCATTTGAGAGCTGCTTGAAAAAGAGCTAGACTCTTTCCTTAAAGATATTAGAAATGTCAAATTTTGGACATGATATCCCACTTACAGCAGGTTCCAGTGGATGAAAATCCTCCCTTCCCCCTATGAGTGGCTGAATGGACCCACCACAGGGCACAGTGGCTGCTTTCCTCTTTCCAGAGGAAACCTCTCTCGTGCAGAGCAGAGGACACTTGTTTCTTTGGAAGCCTTGGCTGTAAGCTTTTCTGAATAAACACTAGCAGCTTCCCTCCTCAGAGACAGACTGTCTTGTTTAGTCTGGCCCCTTTGCAGAGTCTGGCATATGAGCACGGAAAGGAGCTGCAGGAGCAGCTTTGTGCTATGGGAGCATCCGTCTGTCATGCAGACCAGCTCCTCACAGTGCCTGACCCCAGGGAAGGAGAAGGATCTCCCAGGTCGTGGTGAGGAAGCTGGACCTCTCTGCAGGGATAACGGCCCTGGCAGGGCTCCGGCTTCCCTGAGATCAGCGTCATGGGAGGAAAAGCTGGTGGTGGGCAGGGGGTGCTCTGCTCCTGCCTGCTCCCAGGGCTCGTGGACATTGGCAAGGGGTGGCCAAGTGTCTATACAAATATCTGAAGAAGCCAGATGTGCCCATGCTGAGGATGGAGGAGCTATGTAACATGGCACTGACGGCTGCCTGAACTCCACTGCCAGCCCTGGGGCTGTGTCTTGTGCTCCATGAGAGGAGCTGGCTGCAGAGATGCTCCTGATGCCTCGAAGAGCTGATGTCCAGGCTGGGCGGGTGGTTGTACACCAGCAATTTCCTTTGCAAATCTTTAGTCTTTCGAAGTATCGTATAAACCAGAAACCTGCTCTATTTATAAGGCCACCTTGCTGAGTGCCAGGGGTTGTGCTGGCTAAGGAGCGCGGGCAGAGCCACAGGCAGAGGTGACAAACAGGGGCTGTCACAAAGGGTGACAAAGAGGTGACACGACTGCAGGGCCTCCCGTGGTGCGGGTCGGTGGTACCCACAGCCCCGGCTGGGATGCAGAGCAGGGTGAGAGGAGTTTCAGTTCTGGCCACGCTGGAACAGAGGGCGCTGGAGCCCGATAAAAATCCCGAGGCTGCAGCGAGCGGCTGCCGGATCCCGCAGCTCCTGCGGCCGCCGTGGGAAGGGAACGAACCGCGGCGGGTTCGGCCACCGCTGTCCCACAGCTGCGGGGTGGCTTCTGCGGGGTTAACCTTGGCATTTGTTACGGTGATGGGCACTTTTCCCCTCGCAAAGGCTGGCTGTCACGGGAGATGGCTGTCACGAGTGATACCTGTCTTGGCAGCGTGGAGCCACGCAGGGGAAGATACTGAGGCTGTAGGTGAATGGTTTTCCTCCGATGCAGTTTCCCGCCTTCTCCCCAGCAGCTCTGGACAGTCTGGGGAGGCCAGACTCTCACTGGGGTTTCTGACCACCAGCCCAGGTGCAGCATGTGCTCCTGTCCCTCCACAGCGCTTCCAGCTTCACCTCCTTGGCATCGCTGTCCCCCCCCCCGTCTCCATCTTCATGGGGGTTCTGACTCCTTCATGCTCTCCCATCTGCAGCCAGTGGAAAGGTGGCCCCTGCCTGTGTTTGGGTCTGCCGCTGCTCCTGGCAAGGACATGACACTTACAGGGATGGGCGTTCCCAGGCGTCACCCCCTGCCCTGCTCCCTGGGCATCAACCCTGGGGCTGCAACTGCTGGAGACAGCGGCTCAGATGCTGCAGGTTTGTGGCAAGAAGGAAGCGTAGCCCTGTTAGCTCAGAGCTCCTCAGGCCCTGTTAGCTCAGAGCTTCTCAAGCCCAAAGCATAACAGCTCTCTCCTTCCCATTTACAAGGAGTGAGGCCCTGTGGGCTTTGCTTTGTCCCCTGTCTGTAGGTGTGATGGGTCCCCCAGGCAATGAGCTAATGTCCTGAGTGGTTTTTGCTGGCTCTTAACATGATTCTTCTCCCACCAGTGAGGGAGAGCAGCCTCCACCCTCCCCCCCATCCCATTTAACGTTCTGCAATGAGGATAACTGATATGCTTAAAGGATTAGCTCCTCCTTTTCCTTAGCCTCTCTTCACTTTACCATGTGAGCCAACAGAGAGGGTGATGGAGATTGCTGTATCGTGTCTGTGACCACAAGAGATTAATTAAACAGTAAGCCCTAATTACTGAGGCTAAGGCTGACCGACTTACTGTGCCTGTAAAATAGCTGAATACTTAATTTACACGAGAGTGTGGACATAACTTTCACCATTAGCTGAATAAACAATGAGCACCCAAGCTAAACGGATTGGTTGCCTAATAGATGTACCATTATAAATGGAGCTATCTCCTGGCGCAGGCTTTGGCTGCCCTCAGCCCTGCCAACAAATACAAAAGAGCAGCTTTTGTAAGGGGGAGCTGCTTTACAGTGCACCAACCTGCCTTAAACCTGGGGGATTCCCTGCCTGTCAAGATTATTCAGCTCTCAGGCTGCTTATCAAGGTTGTTGTCATTTGCATTCTACTGCAGGTTTGGGAAAAAAAATAATGGGGAAGATATTGAAAGGCATAAAACCAAACCCAAACCCCAACTCCCAGTGCAAGGCAGTGGAAGTAGGGCATCTAGCTCCTATTTCTGCCTTTCAGTCTCTTCCTTAATAACAATAATAGATTCTGAGGAGTGAAAGTTATTCTGTAGCTCCAGAGCTTTTTATTGTGTTTCTCCCTTTTTGTGTGCATTAACCTTTCAGAGCTGAGGAGGCTGTGGAGTGTGCGCTGCTTTTGTTTAATGCCTATTATTCTTGCTTGCTGCATGGTTCGTGATCTGGTCCTACACAGAGGAACAGCACATGCACCCATTCACTGTAGCTCATTGAGCACTTCATCAGACCTTCAGCCTGTCTCTTGAATTTGTGTGTTAGGTGGATTGGAGGTCCCGAGTGGGTTTGGGGCTTTGCTGAGCTGAGCATTCTGCAGAGCAAGAGAGAGCATCCCAGGATCACAGAGATGACAACTGAAACAGGGAAAAGGAAGCAAAGGACATCTCGATGTCTGTTTCAAGATAAGGAAATAGTGATTTAAAGGCCTTAGGGATGTCCATGTGCTCAGGATTGTTGAGAGTACTTGTAGCAAAGGCTTGGTTGACCCCATGGCTCCTGGCTCTGGTTCAGTTCTTTGCCAGCAGACAATAGCACTTGCTGCATGTTGACCAAAATAACTCCTGCAACTGCAGGGTTTGGGGAGGGGAGAAGGTACCACTGCACTGGCTTTGCTTCTGCTTGATGTGTGGCTGAACTTGTCTGCAATTTCATTTAGTCAAAGTACCCAATTTTTAAGGAAACTCTCCATCTTTTGCTATGCATCTTTTATTTTGTTCCATATGAACTGAAGACCCTGTATAGGAAATGGATCCTTGTTTTCTATCACCTGACCACATCACTAAAACCTATTCCTCTTCCTAGGCTAGAAGGACCAAAACCATCTTGAAACTGGGAAGACTTGGGATGTACTGGTGAAAGGATTCAAAGATACTTTGAGGAACATTTCCTTGCAACAGTGTTCTGCAGGAGGATGTGATGTATAAGCTGAAGAGCCACTGACCTGAGTCTAGCTTCACCAGGATCTCCAAAGTGAGATCTCTAACTTACTGCAGCTGCAGCACTTTAGACACTGTTGTTACTCCATATTGCTTCTCTGCTCCATAGTGATACCTTCTGGGAGATAAGCTTGCCCAGACAGCTGTTTCCAGCTGTTCCAGAGCAAAGGCTCTTTTTTATTACATGAAAATACTGTACAGTTTTTCAGTTCCCCCTACATGGCCTCCCTCAGATATGTTGCATAGACAAGTGCCTAACTACTGATGTTGCATACACAAGTGCCAACTTTTTGCAGGTATTAGGTGCAGAAACACCCATGGAAGCAGCAGGTGTCCAGACAGGAAACCATCATCTTCCTTCGTTCTAGAATATAAACTTTCATGGCAACTGCCATCCTACAATTGAGGAAGAAAGTGACGCTGCAGTGTGATACTCTCCTTGTGTAGTATAGTTCTTCAGTCCTTAAGTTCTTCAAAACCTTAGAGGACTTTGGGCCCTCCTACACCTTGTCATCGAGCATCTCAACCCAAAATTTGGCAGCTGTTTGGAGCTGACATGGAGTCATTTCTCTGTGTGTTCATTTCTCTCTTTATGCTTGACGAGCTTCTCTTGCCCATCACTGAGAAGATGACAAGCTCTTGGTCCTTGATCAACCTGTATTCACTAATAATGCTGAAAATAATCCAGGCAAAGTGTAATTCTTTTTGCAGAGTGATTTGACATGCACCTGATGCGCTGGCAGCTTTGCATAATACACAGCAGACGTCTGCGGGGGCCAAGTACAGACGCTGCTGGGTTTATGTGGAAAGGAACTTGGGAGCAGCCTGTCTTCAGCTTGCATTAACCTGTGGGCAAGTGACTGGTGAAATTCCCAAACTTCTCTGACTTTGCCAACCCATCCAGGTCCTCATCTGGACTGATAAAGTCCTGGTGCTCTATCAGTTCTTATGATGCTTCTCACTCTCGGGTGTCAAGAGTGATGCTCACGCAGAGCTGAGCCTGTACATTACTCCAGTTTGTCTAATGTCAGCTTTGAATAAGTGTTTTGACATCTGGATGTTGAGAAGCATCTAGGCAGATTTTCAGAAGAGCCTAAGCAGAGGACAGGCCTGAATCTTAAGGAGGATTAGCTGTCTGATCATTTCTGTACCACAGACAGATCTGTAGTGACAGACAGGCTAAAGCTCACCAAATCCCCCTCTCTGATGAGCAAGTCCTCAGCTGAATTGAGGTCCAAAGCAACGGAAGAGAAGGTGTGAACTTGTTGCCTTTCCCTGCTGGCTGGTCAGTCTTGGAGACCAGTGGCGTAGAAATGCCAAGGAGAATAAAGATGTGAAGCCTGATATTGAGCTAGTTAGTAATTTTTATCCATCATTGTATCACAGTTCCCCTGCCATGAGCATGGGGTGTGTGTGAGCAGGTTGCTTTTCCACAGACAAAACACTGTTGGGGTGTTGCTGGGCAGTAACACTGTGAGTGAGACACTGGGTACCAGACAGAAGGGTTCTTGTGTGTCTTCAAACTGTGGACAGCCTTGCTTCACTGTGTCCTGTGATTCCATAGTTACCCATTGCTGTGAATTTTCTAGTGTGGTGTTATTCACATGCTGGTCCTGCTTATTGAAGTACTTTCTGAGCTGTCTGACTGGTTATTTAGCTACATGGGACATGAAGCAAAGACACCAGCAGACTTAATTCAGCTACCTTCTTCCACAGTCAGAGAATGGCTGCTGGGTTTCATGTCATGGTCCATCTACAAAGGAATTAATTTCAAGAGAAACAGAATGAATGCAACTGTTGGTCTCCTGGGGCTCACTCAAGGTGGAGAGGTGACATGGAGAAGGTGCTGAGCTGGAACACATGGTACCTGTTGGCTTCCTTGACCTGCTGTGTGGCCTGCTGTGCCTCAGTTTCCCTTCCCTCCATTTTGAGGGTTTAGACTAAGCTCTTGTAAATACCAAGCTTGATCTGGTCTCCTGGGATGGAAGTGCTGGGTGATGCTGTAGGCTTGGGTTCGTGCTCGCTTGTGCATCTGTTTGTGCAGAGATGAAATCCTGTGCCAGGCAGGTACAGCCCAGGGGCTTTGCCATTGATACTGATGGGCTCTGAGGGGCAGGGCCTCTTTTACTCTGCATTTGCACAGAGCTGAGGGCAATTGGCCAGTAGTTACAGAACATACACGTGCCTAAGAGGAGCTGTACCTTCATGAGGCCTCTCTTTCCCTTTGTTCACTCTTTTATTCTTGGTAAAAAGCACCAGAGCACCTTCCTTGCTGCCCTCCCCTTGCTGTCCTTTGCACGATGCATTCTGCATTGTCTGGCAGACTCCAGCACAATCTTCAACAATTTTCTCTCCCTGCATCACAGCAGGCTGTTCCTGTAGCACAGCTGGTACAAAGTGTGTGCATGTGAGCGAGGAGAACAGACACTGTTGGCTGGGAATGCCTTGGGAAGCTGCTTTTCTTGGCCTGGAGCTGTGGACCTTCCTGTGGGCTGGAAGGCGATGTGCAGCCTGTGGGGTTTGTTGATTTTTATTTTTTTTTTTAAGGAAGTATGCTCTTGGGAGCTGCTTTCTTTGGTAATAACCTGAGTTCAGAGCTTCAAGATGTATGAGCTTGAAGTGGCAGCTTCTGCAAGTGTCCCCCCCAACCTGCTCAGTGGGGGATGTTGGGATAGTGTCCCTAAATTTTAGCCACTGTCCCTCATATAGGAAGCTGAGCTCATGTCTCTGGAGCACAGCAAGCTGCAAGTCCACTTCTTTTGTGGTTCAACCAGAACCCTTACCCCCCGAGATAGAGCCAGACTGTCCTGAGAGTCCCTATGAACTGCGTTGCCAGGGCAGATAAACAATGCCACTGGTGCTTTCTGTGATCCAAATGTCCCAGTCATCTGACATGCAAAGACCTGTAGTATTTTCTCTACCCTGTCACCTTGCTGGGGGGCTTCACCTTTCCAGATGGAAGTGCTGCTCCATTAAACCCAGTCACCTGCCTCTGGCTTGGAGCTTGGGATGGAGGTGAAAGTCCAGGGCAATGCCTGGTTGCCTGGCAAAGCTGCTGGGGGAGGAAGAAGGCTTCTTGCTGAAGCCAAATCAACCAGTGCTGAAGAGCAGTGTGATTTCCTCACCTCTGCCTTTGGAGCTGATGAGGAGGAGTTGCTCATGACTGAATCCATTTTTAGAATTTGCCATGAAATGCTCTTTGTCTTCCTGTCGTGGTAGATTAGAGATGTCTGCCCTTTCCAGCCCTCTAAACTTTTTGCTTTCTCTTAACTCCCCTGCTCTTTTCATAACCTCAAACAGCCCAACTAAATCCTGATGCTTCCCCTCTCGGAGCTAAATAATCCTTGCAATCGCAATCTCTTTCTTGTCTTTAAGGCTTTCACTGCTTAAGATTTATGTGATCTTCCCTATGGTGTGGTGGCAAAAAAAGAAAAGCTCTGAGCATGCAGATGGAGAAAAGGGCAAACTGGGGGTTAATAGAACATCCCACAACATGCTCACATCGGTTTCTCGCTGTCACCACCCTGTCTGCTGCCTTCACTGCAGTGCCGTGGTGGGGAGTTTGCTCCTGGCAGAGGACGGATTGTTTGGTGGCTCTGGAAGGAGAGAAGGGGATGTGGGGCTCAGAGTTTTATCTGAGCCCCACATTCCCAATACCACCTGATGCCAAAGACAGCACTTCTCTGGTTTTGACTTTTCAGAGCTATTTTGTTATTCATCTACCCCTCCACCTTGTAAGCACAGGAGGATGTAGACAGAAAGGTTTGTGGCAACCAAAGTATTCCTTTCTTTTCAGGTGCTGATTTCTAGCAGAAGAGGTGGGAGATTATTGAAAATGGCATTTTCCCTTCTAGTGGCTGCTGATTAAAGAGCCAGATTTTTCCACTGAAAAAACATAAGACCACAAAATGTATTAGATTTAGTGACCAGAAGTAGAGAAGTAAAAACTTTAGACCACTAAATAAACCAGCTGGGGGAAAGTTGAGTTTCAGATGAAAAGATAAATTCATTATAGGAAAAAGATGCAGTAAGGATGAAAATGAGAATGGTTTTAGGGGATGCTTTAGAGAGAAGAGCATTCCCCTGCCCTGTTCAGCCCATGAGCTGTGAGTTCCCTGCACCCTCCTCCTCTCACCACAAAGACTCTTTCCCTGATGCCCCAGTTGTGTGGATCAGCTTGGCAGTGCTTGGGGGTGAAGGCTCCCAGGAGGAAACACTCTCAGTTTAATCTCTGCCAAGGGTCTGGTTGAGTGTGTGAGGGACACTCAGCCAGTGGGAGATGGAGCATCCTGGCACGAGGCTTCATTTCCCAAAGACTTCAGCTTCCTTCTCCAGGCAAAGTTTTTCCCAAGGACTCCAGCACTCGGTTTAGTCTGTAAATTATCCAATACTGGGGTTGGGGGGAAAGTCTTCTTTTATTGCTTTCCCATGGGAAGGCAAGCTACAGACTGGAGCAGCTTCTTGCTGCCCTGGTCTCCTGGGCTTACAAAAGTGGGGTGGTTGGGTGTGTCAGGATGGTTGGTGGCTGTTGCTGTCTCTGAGCCTCAAGGCAGCAGGATGTGATGCACCTTCCTCCCTTCTTCCTCTACAGCTGCTCCTGGCTCACCTCAGCAGTCAGTGCTGCCTCTGAGGGTATCTTTGGGCTGTGCTGCAGTGTGAGAAAGCCCTTCAGAGATACCAAACCCCTGCGTAAGGAGCCAGTTTCTCCCAGAGAATCACCCTTTGGATATTGCCAGCCCTCATTTGTGCCATTTGTGGATGTTGCCAGCCCTCTTGCTGTCTTCTGAATTCAGCAGATGTTATTGCTACAGATTTGCCTAGTTGGTGGGTTGGTTTTGAACTGAGACAGCTTGGATGACTAAGGCAAAAAACACATTAGCAGCAGAGTCCAGGGTTTCCTTACTGTGGGGGAGTGAAAATGTCCTGCTGTTGACAGCCCTGACTTCTCTGGAGGGTCCTTTCTAGAAGTTTATAGTTTGTATCCCAGACTTAGCCTACATGCAAAAGCGGATCCTCACCAGCTACTGCAGTGCTGGTTGATGTGAGGTGCTCCGGGAACAAGGAGGAGTTAGCTTTCTGACTTGTGGTGGATGGAAGCAACAGAGGGTGCTGGAATAAACAGGATTAAAGGATTTCGTCCATAAATACAAGATTAAAGGTATCCAAGTGCTCTGAAGAAGTCATTCGAACCAAGGAGAAACGAAGTAAGTTGTCTGAAGGAAGGGTGCAGCTGTGGTCTGAACCCGGCTGGGCGCACACAGTCCTGCAGCGCCTCATTCCCAGGTGCTGGTGCAGGGGGTGCACCCACACCCCATCCCTGCCGCGGCCCCGGGGGCTGGATCTGAGCTGAGCACCCCCATTACCCCCGCACCCCAGACCCCCTCGTCCCCATCGCCCCCGGCCTTCGCCGGGGCTTCTGATGGCACCGACGGGGGGGCAGCCCCGATGCCCGGTGCCGGGGGGGCACCCATGGGTGAAGCAGCTGGGCAATGCACATCTGGGCAGCGGCGCGCAGGCGCGGGGGCCGCCTCGCCTGTTCTCCCCAAGGCGGAGCCCTCCCCCGGGGTCTTTGAGAGCCCGCGGAGCGCTGCGCAGGGGCGGGGGGGGGAATCGATCCCTCCTTCCCCACGGCCCCGGGGAGTGGCCGCGGCTCGGTCGTATTTATCGGGGTGGGCGGCGGCGGCCGGGCCGGCTCCATCCTTCCCTCCTTCCATCCCTCCCTCCTGCTCCCTCCTTCCCTCCTCGCCCGCCTCCCGGTGCCGGTGCTTGGGCGGGCGGAGCCGCGGCGACCGATTGGCTCCGGGCATCACATGCGGCGGGGCCGGGCCGGGCCGGGCCAGGCTGGGCTGGGCTGGGCTGGGCACGGCGGAGCGCTCCCGCGGCCGGCACGGCAGCAGCGCGGCCCCTTCCAGCCCCACCGGCCTCCCCCCGCGGAAGGGACCCTGCCGGAGCCGCCGCCGCCCCGGGATGGGGTCGGGCCGGAGAGACGGTACCTGTGCGGGGAGGTGAGCGGAGCCCCGGCGCCTTCCGCCCGGCCCCGGGCAGCCGCAGCAGCGGGGAAGAGGAAGGGCTGGAGGAAGGTAAAGGGAGAGACATATATATATATATATATATTTAACTCTATCTATATATTTCGCTACGATCAATCCCGATCCCGCAACCGAAGCCCCCGGAGGGAGAAGTGCTGCGCGCTGTGATGCGTCTTCCTCTCGCCTCGGCTGTCAGTTTGGGTTGTAGCGCCCGGCTCCGCGCACTGAGAGAATGGCTCGGTTCGGGGATGATCTGCCAACCCGCTATGGAGGCGGAGGGCCGGCCGGCGCTGGAAGAGGGAGCAGCCGGCAAGGTGGCCCCCAAGCCGGCCAAAGGATGTATAAGCAGTCGATGGCTCAGAGGGCCAGGACTATGGCTCTCTACAACCCCATCCCTGTCAAACAGAACTGCTTCACAGTCAACAGATCCCTCTTCATCTTCAGTGAAGATAATGTTATACGGAAATATGCCAAGAGAATAACAGAATGGCCATATCCTTTCGGGGAGGGGGTGTGGGCACGGCGGGGAGGTGGAGAAGAGGACTGGGGGAAAGAGACCCCCCCTGGCAGCTAAGGCTGAGTGTCGGGTGCTAATGTAGACGTGCGTGTGTGATCTGGTGTGTGATGGGTGTGCGTGACATGGAGCTGTGTGTCCGACATCATGTACAGCCGTGTAGCTGGGGATTACAGGAAATTGCTTCGGTAGGAATGGCAGAGTGTGTGTTTGGCTCTGCCAGGGGTGTGTGGGAGACATACATGCATTTCCCTGTGCCTTTAGGTGTGAGATGTACAGTTGTATAGATCTCCATTGCCTACAATTTAAGCCAAATGCAAACGGTTCTGTGAGATTCATGCTACTGAACCCTCATTCCTATTTCCATCTTACAGCCTTTCAACCCTTCTTTTTCTGACTCTGAATAGACGAAGGAATGTGGGATTAAAATGGTGACACCTTAGCATTAAAGCTGCATCGATAGTAGAGATGTTGAGAGCTGAGGTACCTTGTGAATCCCATTAATACAATCATTGCAGTGAGGCTTTTAGTACATCACCTCTTGAATCCATTAGAATCAACGTGAATCTTGTCACTCTCATTAGGTGCATAGCCTAAGCTCAGGATGTACAAAAAAAAATTAAACCCAAAGCTTTGTGGTGGGGGGAGGCAGTAACTGGGGAGAAGGATCATCCGCTGGGCTGTGAAAGGGGCAGATGCTTTCTGTCTCAGACCCAGCTCCCAGGCCAAGTGAACTGCAGAGATTGTCCTCAGAAGGGGGCTTTGCTTGTAGTGATGCACACAGTGGGGTTGTAAGCCATGAGAAAAGAGAACTAGACTATTTGAGGTTACCTGGGAGTAGATCTGGGGGGTGTGTGTGTGTACAGGAGTGCATCACACTGGTATCTCAAGGGAGCTGGTTGTTTTCTTTTCATTTGATATCACACACCTATTAATCCTCAGCTAACATCAGCAGGGCCTCCTCCCAGCCTCCTAGCAACACTTCCCATTGCCACAGAGGCTCCCCCAGTTTTCACTTCTTGATGGGCTAAGAGGGAAAAAATATACACCAGTCGAGTGAACGCACATCTCTTTCCCCTGAACGTACACACGTAGTGATTTTTCTGTCCGTATTATAGAATCACAGGGATTGCTGCACTTCCTCACCCATTTCTCCTTCCCTGCGTTCAAGTCTGAATGAACCTGCTCCAAAGCTCCGGTGGCAGCCACAGCGTCGCCTTCCCGCAAGGCCAGGCGCAGTCTCGCCCTCTCCTGCCTCTTGTGCCACTCGGCTGCCTCCTCCTAGCGGGGTGTGGGGCGGGGACCCACAGCGCTGGGGCTCGGAGGGAGGGGACAGCGGAGCCACCAGCCGCTCCCCACGCCGGAGCTGCGGGGCTAAGTGCGGCCGGCCCCGGGCGCTGTCCGCGGTGCTGAGCGGAGCTGTCCGCGGTGCCAGCGACGTGGGGCCCCGCCCTGGGACAGCGAGGGCTCAGCACAGCCCAGGGCTGGAGAAGCTGGGCACCCGCTGTCGCGTTTGCCTTCTTCCCCATGAGATTGTTTCCCTCATATATCCCGACAGGGCACTGGTGATTTGACTCTCTCCAGGAGTGGGTCTTGCAATCTAGCAGGAATTCATGTTTTGGACCTGCGTAGACACTCTAAAGCAAACTTTTCTAGCCCATCGCTTATTTACACTATGTGCTCCAGTTAAATGACAGGGAATTTCTGAAGAACAACTCAGCAGATGGCATTCAGCTGTAGAATCTATTTCAGGGCAGTTTAGCTTATCAATACCATTTAAAAATAATGATTATTAATAGCTTTCTGTTTCCTTTGGACCTTTCGCTGTCTTGCTCCCAAATTTCTTGAGCATGTTAGGTTTTGTGTAAGTCACCAACTCCCTCAAAGAAAAGAGACAATTTCCTACTTTTCTTCCAAAGACACCCCAGAAAGAGCCGAGGAAGCCAAGGAGACTAAATGCCTTCAAAAAAGATAAGAAATCTTAGAATGCTAAACTAATGTAACTGTTTAGGTAGAAATGGGATTTGAATGAGGCTCTTCTTGTGTTGTCTAGTGTCTTCTTTAACTTTTGGTTCCCACTCCATTTGAATACATGATTTTAGCTACAATCATAGCCAACTGTATTGTGCTGGCTCTGGAACAACATTTGCCGGATGGAGACAAGACACCTATGTCAGAGAGATTGGTGAGTTGTATCATTTATTTAAATTTCTTCTTTCTGTTCTAATACAAAAAGCAGTCAGCCCCCTGGTGTTGTGAGTGCTTGTACCTGCTGTAAAGATCCATGTCTAAACAAATGGGCATTAACTTGATAATCAGACAGAATAAGACAGTGACAACAAGTATAACCTGCACATCCCATCTTCACAAGAATGCTTCATCACTCTAGCCCTGCCCAATTGCAGGAGCAGAATTATGATCAGAAGAGCAGCAAACTTAGGTTGTTTATAAACCAGGACAGGAAGGGACTGCCAAATGCTCAGAATCATCTGTAGAATCAAATGAACTTGTGTGATATTTTCCCAGGAAATGCTAGAACAGAGTAACCTTTTAGGTTCCTATGTCTTTAAGCTAGCTTCCTGTTACAGCATTTATCAAGGATCCTACAAAAGCAAACTTTGGCTTTAGATGATTACACTTCCCTTCCAAAAAAAGTAACCAACTTAGAAAAGAAAATAATTTACCCGCAGGCTTTATGATAATGAGCCCAATTACCTTATTTCAAAAGAAAATATAAGAATAGCTTCAAAATCATTCTTCCATTTATCATCACTGTAGGAAAAATGGGTAATATTTGGTTTGATTTTTCTCCTGCTGTTAATGGTCTGGAACATCTTGCATGCTTAAATGCATTAATCATGGTGCATGTTCAAAGGATGAATAAATACAAACCCACATGCCTTTTACATGTAGATATTGAATTATGCAAATGAAAATATATTAAGCTTGCTGCCAAAAGCCAGAGCCTCTGAATGCTGGTTGCTACAGTTTCCAAGTTTGGTTCACACCAGTGGGCAACTCTCACAATCTCTTTGTGCAGAAACAGGAAAAAGTGTGTAAGTGATAGATCCAGAAAGAGCTTCAGGGTCAGCGAGTTGATGCTGCCTCTTTGGAAATGTATCCGCTCATGCTGGCTGCCCACCTGCATTGTGTTTGCTTAGTGTCTTTCTGTTTGAATTCTTTCTACTTGAGAAGAGATGAAGAAAAACTTAAGAACATGAATGTGTGTTGATCTTGCTCCTGTTAAACATGTCTCTGTGTGTTTTGGGATTGACTAGCCAGGCAAGCCTGGGTGTGTGAGCAAAGCAAAGGTTTAGACCCAGGGTGATGATTGAGCTGGGGAAATGTCTTCCATAGTTCTGAAAACAGGAACCAGTGAAGGGGAAAAGTAGTTTTGTGGATGTTGTGGTTTGGTAACCCTTTGGTGATATGTTGTTTGAAGAAGTGGTACGTATGGTTAGCAAGTTGTTCCTGTGTTCATCCCTAACTCTAGATTTGTAAGTCGATCCTAGAGGCTCTTTATTGGTCTTTTTCCCCACTGTACTAATTCCATTCTACACCACCCAGTACTGCACACACACCTCCAGTTCCTGCCCAAATCATTCCAAAGGGGGCATTGGCATTACCACCAAATTGTGCAAGGTAACTGTATGAGTTAAATGCACAGTCTCCACCTTCTTGGCTCTGCCTTGGTGAAGAAGGAAGAATTAACCCCTGTTTTTTGTCCCAAACACCGTTGTGCAGCATTGCCTTTGATCCAGATATTCTGAAGCCATTTTAACTACAGCACATTTGTAACTCTGAAGTATAAAGGAGTTTAGCATAGAATAATACTGAGGATCTTTACAAGTCATGTAATATTTTCTATTTTCAAATTATGCTGGAAAGATTAAACATTGTAAATAAGAAAAATTGTCTCCTGGTTTTCAAAATGAAACCTCCTGAGAATCCTCCTGCCACTTCCACAAACTGTAAGTTGTTTCACTGAAAATGTTACAAATCCATGCTAAGCCACAGTGGACCAACATTCCCATGCATTTACAGCTTTGTTGAGCCAAATTGTAAGCCCAAGAAGAAGAGCAGGGGCTCTCTTGCTGTCTTTGGCAGGAATGGAATTGGCCTTTTTGGGTTAATGATTGCTGGATGTACCTTTCTTTCTCCTGTGTTCATTAAAATCTCCAAATTGGAGTGAGGGCTCATTGCTGAAGAGTTAGTCAGATCTTAAGGATATGAGATGCATATCATAAGCCCTTTATGACTGGGAGATGCAGGCAGAGGTGTTAAAGGGAAACCAAAGCTGCCCGGATACTTTGTGGCAGAGATACAAAGACAAAAACCTTAAGATTGTCTATTGGTTAAAGCTGAGAAAAAGAGGGAGAAGTCCCTGCAAACATTTCGTGATTTTTCTCTTCTATTTGAAATTTCCTTCTATGTAGCTCTCCAGAGACCCAAGATATGAACCTGCAGTGCAATCTCACTTCGCTGTTTTCTGTGCTCGTGCTACTTGTTAAGCAGGGTTAATTAAGCACATGGGAAGAGCAAGTGATGTCTCAGTAGATGCAGTATTTCAAGAATTGGAATGGCTGAGTTATGAGTAATCTTTGTCCATTTTCTGCATGAAGTTGTAGCACAGAAAAACATTACATTAATGCTGGTTAAAACCAGGGCTCTAAAAAACCACCAGATTGGTGGTCAAAGCATTTAGTGGTGGTCTGGAGCATTGGCTTCAAGGACTTTTCAGACAAGAGAAATAAGCTCATTCTTCTGCTAGCTGTAGAATGACCTACCCTCTAGGTTCTTGCCTGCTCTGAGCTGGGAGTCTCACATGCTTTGGCTCCTGGAGGAGTTTACTTCACATCAGTAATTATCCACTGGAACAGATACTACAAACTTGCTACTGTCCATCTCAGCTGAGTGCCTTAGCCAGTAGGCTACAGAGTCAGCCTCCTGTCCCAAGAAATATTGCATTGTTTGTACACAGTGGAGTGATGCCAACTGAAAAGATGCTGAGGGAGTTGTATTGAGTGGCCCAGTGCCTGGTAGTGAGAGCTCCAAATGTAGGAATGGGGAGTTTCATATGTGAACCCTGAATGGCCCTGCAGGTGGATGCCTTGTGCTCATGATACTCTTGGCTCTTTAGGCTGAGACATGGTCATTCTCTCCATGTCTCTTTCCTAATGTCTCTGTTTTTCCTGAGAAGCTTCAGTAGACCATAGACTTGCCCCAGCCTGACAGAGACAACATCTATAGGATGCTCCTCTGCACTCCACTTCAGGGCTGTGTTTGGCTCTGCTGGGTGTTTTTGAGGTGAGGGCAGAATATAACTTTTCTCAGATATTCAGCATGATAGCTCTTGCACTTTACTAACGGATTTATTTCTTTGTCCTATCACAGGCACTTCATGCAGTTGTTCATATTAACCTTTGCATGAACAATGCCTTACACACCCAAACCTATCAAGGCTGTCGCATCGAAGGCCAAGGAAAGACACTGGGACGTGGACTAGGAATAGTAATGACTTTCCACACTCAGAAGTTGTTTCTGATCTGAAACATATTGATTAAATGTGTGTTTGGCCCAGCCTCAAGCTTTGCTGTGTCCACAGCAAACAACCTGCTGGCACAGCTCTGGCTGCTGCCCAGCCTCTCCTCCTTCCTTCCAAGTACGCACACTGATACTCATTATCACCTGATTTCCTACTCTTGAACCCAAGCAGCAACACAGCCTCCTGTCTGAAGGGGGCTGCAGGATGCGCTGGCAGCAGGATTGCTGATATGGCAGTAACGTCCCCCGTGTCCTTGCCCTCAGGTCCCTCCACCACACAAGTCATGCAACCCACTTTTTTCAGCATCAGGCCCCACTATGTAATGGAGCATAAATTTTACTTTTCATCCTGTTGTTACTGCCCTGATTCTTAGGCTGAATTAGTGTAAATTTAGACAGGCTTTAGAAAAGACCCTTTTTCTATCCCCTCTTATTTCCCCAACCCTATAGATGACAGTTTTTCTTTGTAATAATACTCAAGCCCATCTGTGAGTCTTCCTGCTTAACTAGAAGCTGACAAGACCTTCTTTGACCCACTTCCTAAGAGCTCTGTGGAGTCCTAGCTTTGGGAAGAGCATATTCTACAAAATCCTGGAGTATGTGAAGCCTGGCTCTTTAAAACTGGGAGCTGTAATCACAAGGCACCTGACCTAGATTGAGCAAACGACTGGGAGCAGAGTTGATATGAGGCTTCCAGGAAGTGAGGGAGTAATGAAAGGGGTGTAGGTGGGTAAAGGTATACTTTTTGTATGTGTTAGAAGAGCTATTTTTAGAGGCATACTAGTAGTTGTGGGAAGGAAGCATAGGATGGGTTGGGAGGCCTTTGTTTGCAAAGATTTAGTATGCTTGTTGAACTAGAAGGTGTTGTGGGGTTGAAGAGCAGGCAGATTAGGCTATTAGAGTGCTCCTGTGTGCATGGGGGAAAGCAGAGGAGCTGTAAGGTACTGAAATCACATATGTTGATTTCTAACCCCTTTTTTCTTCCCTGTTGTCTGTACTGGGTTGGAGTCCTGGGATGCCTCTAGTTTGTGCTATGGAGAAACTGCTGGAAGAAGACTCTTATTGTAGGATTTCTGTTGAAGGTCATAAAAGGTCTGATGGCCTTTCCTTGTTCCTCTTTTTCTGTGGGTAAATAGCACTGAGAAGGGTAGTTGGACTTTCTCAGTCTGTCAGTAATAGCCCCTGTTTCCTCTGAGCAGGGTTTGTGGATGAGTAGAGGGCCTGGAGGTGCTGCCATTTGTGGAAGAAGCTCTGGATGGAAGTTACTTTTGGGTTTGTTTTCTTCCCTTCTATTTCAGCCAAGGCCTACAGCGTGAGCTCAACAGTCACCTGCCAGACAGTGCGTGTGTGATCTGCAGGTGACTGGTCATCTAGCCTGGCCATAGGGGAATGGGAGGTGGAATTGCTGGGGCTGTGAGGTAATGAAAGGTGGAGAGGACTGAGGGTGATGTAGAGTGACAGATGAAGTATATGGAGGAGCTGGGGTCACTGAAGCGTGTAGGGATGTGGGGCAGGAAACAAAACTGATGGGAAAGCCTGTCTAGAAGCAGTTATTTCCAACAGCTTGGAGGCACCTTCAGTGGTTAGTGCTTTGCGGTTGACTTGCTGAGTTGGGTATATGTTGATGTGCTAAGCGTGTAAGACTCATTTGGAGGAGTATGCTATTATATTAGTCTTCTAGGTGGGAAAAACCTGGCTTTCTGTAACAAGTACCATGCTTAAAGCATGGGGCTGTCTGCTAGTGCTGGGTCAGAGTTTAGCAAGTGTTGCTATGCTTGTAAAAGAAATTTTTATATCAAAACCAATTCTTTCTTTGTTCTGTAGCCACAAGAATTAACATTCATGTTCTTTCTGTATATAAGAACTAAAATCACCCTTGTCATTAGCAGAATTGCAAAATGCAAACAACTGTGTATCAAAGAGCAGCCCAACTCTGATGGCCTGAAATGCCAAAGCCACAGCAACAAAGATTTCTAATGTCTTAATTTGGGAGCTTGCTTCCTTTAGGGTAGGGCTGCTTTACTTCCATTGCCTTCAGCTGAAATCGGGGATCTAAGGCACATTTGCAAACTGGCTCCAGGTGCCAAAGCTAAGTAACATTTTGTTGAAATTGATGCCCATTCCTTTCACCTCTTGCTTTGTTCCCATTTCTTGCCTGCATCTTCCTTCCAAATGTGAATGTTGCCATTTGGCATTGAATTTGTGTTGAAACTCTTATAATAAAGTATAATACTAAGGATGTGGTGCCATAGATGAAAAAATGGTTTAGTAAAACCATAAAGACTAAGCTTGGTTCTTTTGAAGCTGTGATCCCTTGGTCTGCTTTAGTCTGCACCAAGGGCCTGAGACATAAACCTGATGCTTCTGCTGTTAATGGAAGGGAGTGGGGATTTATCCCTGAATCAGACACACAGTGAAAGGAAAACAAATGACACTGCAGCTGTGGAAATTCAGAAAATGGAGGAGAAAGAGGGAAAGTGAAAGAAGAACTGAGGGAATAAATGATAAATAAATAATTTCCTGCCAGCGTTTGCAAGCTGGCTGTGCTGATTGCTACTCCCCAAGACACCCTCTTGTTTTGGGTTCCTGGATGAATTGTAAAGCACATGTTTTCTTCCATGTCACTAACTACAGAAACATGCGATTTCAAGTTTAAATATACCCTTAGAGCAAAATTTGAGTATTAAAATTCCCTCCAGAGTATTGAGTAAAGATGGAAAGAGTGGGGTGAAACAATCAGAATAAAGGCAAATATTGTTGTGAAAAATGTGAAAAAGCAAATTTACCATCATAGAACCATCGAATAGTTTGTGTTGGAAAGGATCTTAAGATCATCCAGTTCCAACCCCCTCCCATGGGCAGGGATGCCTCACGCTAGACCATGTCACTCAAGGCTCTGTCCCACTTGGCCTTGAACACTGCCAAGGATGAAGCATTTACCACTTCTCTGGGCACCCTGTGCCAGCACCTCATGACCCTCACAGGGAAGAACTTCTTCCTCACATCTAACCTGAACTTTCCCTGTTTAAGTTTAAACCCATCAGACCTTGTCCTACCACTACAGAGAAACAAGAATGAGATCTTCTCGTTGCTTAGTTCCAGTAAACTGAAACCTTTTGGTTTCATCTCTGTTCAGAGAGCTGAAAAGGGCAGGAAGTTAGTGCATGTAGTTGTTTGTATGACTCTTGCTATCAGTGTGGAACTGTAGATATCTCCTTGACACCTTTGGGTTTTATTCTTTTTCAGGATGACACTGAGCCATACTTTATTGGAATATTTTGTTTTGAAGCTGGTATAAAAATCATCGCTCTGGGGTTTGTTTTTCATAAAGGCTCTTACCTCCGAAATGGTTGGAACGTGATGGATTTTGTTGTGGTCCTCACAGGGTAAGTGACCTCCTCTTGCTCCGAGTTTAAGGGGGACTCTTGCTTGGATTTGCATTGGTTTTTTCAACTATGGGTTGGGGTGGGAGTGATTTTAGTGAAACTGTACAAGAAAACTGCACTTCTGACCATACTGTTTTAAAACTATGGCTATTGTGCTGAATGAGTCACTTTTAAAGTGTTGTTTGAACCAACTGCAAAGAGGTTTGGAGGATAGTATATATGCTGTGGTGTATCTTATCTGGGTGTTTACCAGCATTGTTCCAGCTTTGCAGGTTCTAATTGCCACTGAGTACTTTAACCTGATTTAAACCAATCTGTCTTCTGACATTGCAGGATAACTTTAAAAGTCAGCATGGAGTGAGCTAACAAATTAAATGCATCCCATTTTTAAGCTGTTACAACTTGGAAATCAGTGGAGTTTGTGCAAGAATGACTTTGGTCTGCTATAAAAAACCCCTTTTCTAAAACTAATTCAAAGAGGGTGCGTGTCTTATAGATTGAGCTGAAAATGCTACCTGTGTGTTTTGTACCCTGGCTTGAAATGATATCCCTAATTTCTTTCTTGGAAATGCTTACAATATTTTTCTATTATGCATTGCAGCAGTTTTAATATCTGTTTATATAAATACAGTGTAATGCTAGTGGGTAATGAAAACACAAACATTAAGTAACACAGTCTACAAATTGTGCTTTAAAGCTCCAGAGGAAATGTTCCAAAGGTCTGCGTGAGGTCCTGATCTTGCAGCCTTCATCTTGGAAGGATTTCAGTTAGTTTTTCCCCCTCAAAACTGCAGTCTGGCTCTTGTTATTAATACAAGCTTATTTCACACACCTCTGCTACCATGTACATTGAACATCTCTGTTCTTTGGTCTGGTTAGTGGTGTAGAGTAGGATGCTGTTAGGAAAATGCTTGTGCACATATATAAATGTATTCATTTGATGCATTATCGCTGTATTTCTATTTACATTCAGTGTACCATGTGATATAGCAGTTGAGGGACGAAAGGGAATTCTTTCTGTATTGAGAGGAAGAAAATAAATATGCAGGGCTTGATTCTCCTGCTGCTGGGGCTGGGTGTTTAATCAATAGAAACTTCAGTGGAGTCACAAGGAGAATCAGATTTACATGCTTGGAAGCATAGGGGGTACCAGGATGAAGAGAGAATTAGCACAGATGCTACAATTACTCGCGCCGATGGTATGTTCTGATTCCTAGTGAGCACTATGCCCTTTTGTGTGTTTAAAAACAATTAAACTACAGAAAGTCAAGGCCCTGATTCTAGAAAGGACTTTGGCATGTGGTTTGATTTATCCTTCAGCAAAGCTTTCAAGTACACGTTTAAGTTCAGCTGACTCCAGCGGTTCTGTACTGAAAGTTAAGGCTATACATAAAAGCTTTCTGAATTACAGCCATATTGGTATTTGTTTAGGCATGTGTTAGATTTTTTTCCAAAAACACAGGTCAGGAATCAAAATAGATATATGGGTTTTGAACTACTTCGCTATGACTGAGATGGTAAAAGTTTTGCAAGAGTAGCCGAAACCTCCTGTGTGTGCCATGATTATGGAATCACAACCAAGTGTGTGATGCTATATGTGTGACACCAGCATTTACTGGTGCTGGTTTTATTGTGAGTGCTGCTTGCAGAGCTGTTTGATCGCAGAGCATAATTGTGGACTATCAGCTTGATTAGACATCTGGAATAGGAACCCTGTTGCCATCTGCAAACATGCGTAGTCTTTTGAAGTACAATCCTGTTAACGTCAAAGCTGCTGGTTTCCAATGGTGATGCTAACTGGGCTGTATTGAAATTGTCTTGTACATGGACTTCCCACCAGGCAGGCAATGAAGGGAAGGCAGAGTGTAAACTGGTCGACATTAAGTCCAAGAGTCATCTCCACTGAGGAAATCACAGACATCTAATCATATAATTCAAGGGCTGGATTTACAAGACACTTGAGTTCATGCCCAATTTTTGGTGCCTGGGAGTGTGTGTGTGGGGCTACTGAAAATAACAGGTTTACTCATGTGCTTGGCTAGATAAATGCTTTCCTGAGTCTGGGGCTATATTTCCAAACCCAGTAATGAAGTGGAGGGACCTATAGTAGAGAAATAACACTGAAAGATCTGCAGCTTCACACGGGGAATGGAATTAGTGTTTTCTCTGTAGCCTGTTGTGTTTTGCTCTGAATTTCCTAGATCCTTATTATGTTCTTAGCTCACTCCTGTGTTGCCATGGGTCTGTGCTAGAAAGCAGGAGCTCCTCTTTCTTGGGCTTCCTTCACTGGCCAGAAACCCTTTCATCTGCCTATTGCCTGGCTCAGCTAACAAGGTGAAAGCTGAGCAAGGCTGATTATTGGAGACAGACATGATCCTGGCATTCCACGTTGAGACTGCTGAGGAAGAACATTTATTACTGACAAACCCGACTGTTTCTCCAGGGAGAGGGTTTGAGGTGATGACACAAGTGGGACCTTAAATTTCACTTCTGTGGAAGATAGACTCAGATCTGTGTGTTTCAAAAAAAGATCAGGCAGGTTCTGTAATTTATTCTGTAATAATAAAAAGAGACAGTGCTGAACTAGTACTTAATATGTTCCTATAAATACAGATAGGTAGGACATCAGTTTTTGAAATACCATTTTACTACTCTATCCAAAGCTTCCCTTTACCATATGTGCAAGATTTCTGCTTGAAAATGTTACTTCATGTTTCCCAGGCAGTGCTGAGCGTTCAGTTCTTAAGCTCAGTTTTACATTGATCTTCAATGTTACAGAGGCATTTTGATTTTTCTTTTTTAATGTGTAGGCATGAAAGATCATGAAAATGCATTTCATGATACCACACGCAGAGTTGTGTACCTGCTAATCCTGTTGAGTGCAAATTTGTATTAAGGTAAATGGTGAATGTCAGAAAATCTGATCTCATTTTCAGCTTGTAGCTAAAACCCATAAAAGCCAAGAGCAGCTTTTGCTCCTTGACTGTTTCTGTAGGAAGAAGGCCAGCCAGTGTCTGGGTGTGTTTTGGAGGAGGCTGTGGGGGAAGGTTCTGCATTTATTGAACTTGCCCTTATGTAAATATTACAGTGATCATGCAGTACCCCTTTCCTTCTGTTTTTCCTAACCCTCTTTTTTACTACTCAATGCCTGCACACTGGCATTACTGATAAACGTATTTTTAATTTACCTGCAATGATGGACATTTTGTTTGTCAAAAATCAGGCAGTAGAACTTGTTAAATAGAGAATAAATCAGGGCTGTGTTATATGCAGCCAGGATCAATATCCTATTGAGCTAAGCTTGAATGTAACAGATAGGGGCCCGAAACAGCTTGGTTTGTTGTTCCAGAAAACACTCCCTCAGTTTCTTTCCACGGCAATGCCGTGGAGCCTTTCTCCTTTACTTTCCAGGAAGCATGCTGATCCGCTGTTAATAAAGGCCATGGAAAATAATAGATTGCTGCTCTTTGAAAGATTGTTTTCTTTGTAATTTTTTTCAATTGTTTCTTGTAAACTCCTCCAGTTGTAGATGAGTATCAAGAAAAGCCTGCCCCGCTGCGATGTGCCTGTTGCTGTTGTGGAGACAAGTATATTTTATAGCTCCTATTCATTTTCTTTTCACATTTCTATGGGATTGCATTCACTCCAGTGATGACATCGCCCATTAGCAGCTCTAAATCACACAAAAGTACAGTTTCTCAACTGGCTTGGGACTATATGTTCTCAATGCAGTATTCCCAAGGTAGGAACAAAGGGACTTTTTACTATACTGCTGCAACCCATCTTGGGGTGGAAACCTCAGAAATCTTGGGAACAAGGTCCACCCTACACCCAAACCCCTCAGAGGGCAGTGGATGGAGCTATGAGCCTGAATTCAGGACCTTGAGGTTCAGATCTGTCTGTGTCTGAGTTCATGGGAAGGTTTCTCCTGGTGTCCTGGGCCTGAAGAACTGTTCTACTGGGTTAAACTACAAACCCCTTCTCTAGATGGAGCTGGTGACGGCTAAGGAGAAGAATGGAGAACAAGGCATGGATAAAACAGTCTTTATCTTCCTGATTCTTGAAATTCAGATGTCTAGGGATTTTTGAGAAAAAATATGGGTCTGATGGCTTTTAAACTGTGTGGTCCAAGGGGACTGTCCTCCTTGGTTGTGTTTTGGGACCTGTTGACACCTCTGGCTTCATCATATCCTGGATAATGTCTCATATTTTAATTACATACCACAAGAAAAGGTGCTGCTTGTCCCTTTTTTCATCACTAACTACCTGAGATTTCCATTGGTGACTTCTAGGTTTTGTCTAGTAAGATCTGGAGAACAATCATTCCTTTTCCTGCATGCTTATGGTGTTTATGAATCTCCAGCGTTTCCCCAGTCGGAGATTTATGCTGCCTAACCTTCTTTAACCCAAGAGCCTTTCTGTGCACCACTGGCATATGCTGTTGCTCTGGTCCTTTCCTGGTTCTATCATATCCTCTTGGAGGCAGCGACCACAAGCATGTGCAGTGTTTGTCCAGCACCAAGAGTTGCTAAAGTCTGGTATAAAAAACTAGAGCACTTGCGAGGATCATGCTCTGTCCTTTATGAGCAGAGTTAAGATTTTTGGCTTTCAATCAGCCTGGCCTAAACACTCTTGAAGAGTCTTGGTAGCTTCTTGAGCCAGTTGGATCAGTTGCCTGGATCTCTGGGTGGGACTGTCAGAGACGGCGTGTGCCAGGCCCAGAGCTGCCAAACGATGTGCACAAAGTCTCTGTGCTGTTACTGATGTCTCAGGCTGTCGGGAACAAATTATAAAAGCTAGAAATATCTTGATTGTCTGGATGACTGAGAAACGTGCTCCTAGCTCCTGGTAATGCTAATAATTTGGAAGATAACTCATTTAGTAGCATAATAAAGACCTGTTCATCCTTGATGTTAGCTTTGCTAGTTACCAGGATCATCTTAGTATGTGGGCAATCTGAGATGCTATTCCTGGTGAAGTGTATGAGGAGCAGCAGCAGCCTTGCTTGCAGTGCTGACTGTCATAGGGGGAAGCATAGGAACCATCCAGCCTGCTCTGTGCAGCAGGCTATGGGCCTCTTATCTTTCAATTCAGGGTGGATGTACCTCCTAGATGGGGTGAGATGTGACCACAAGAGTATTTTAGAAGTAGATGTCTGGTTGAGGGCTGGGATTATTAAATAAAAGACATAGATGCTTATAGTCTCTAGTATTTTTTTCTCCGCATGCATGTTCCTGTGTTTCAAAATCTCTTAAACCAAGATGTCTGAATTATGGGGTCCTGTGTGACTGACTCTTGTGTGCTCCCCAAAACACCTCAATCTTGCCACCTGCAAATAAATATAGAGCAAAATAATTAGAAAAGCAAAATTAAAATGAAATAAAACCCTTTGGTTACCCTGCCAGCATCACTTTAGCCAGTGTGCTCAGTGCTTTATTTAAAAGCTTTAGATCTAGACCCTAGAGAATAAAGGAGCAGGGAAATGCAGATTTCTCTCTGCTTTTATGACATGGAACTTCTGGCACTTGTGTGCTAGAAAGCAAAGCTGGGCTGCAACAGGAGTTCGGAAAATGGATACATTGAGAGACAAGCTTCATCTTGATTAGTTGTCACAAGGAAAACAAGTAAGCCTCTTTGTACAGTATGGGTGGTGATGGACTAAGGCTGATTGCTATTAGCACTGTGCATGAGTCATGCCAAGAGCAAAGCCTCTATAGATTTTAATGGAGCTCATCCTTGTTTTCAATTTCTTTTATGCTTCAGTGATGGATAGAGACTTGCTGGCTCAGAAAAGCTAAGGGTACCTTCTGCAATCAAATCAGATAAAAAAAATTGGACAAGGCAAAGGGAATTTACCTGTTTTCCTGAATGCAAGTGTTAACTGGCAATCTGGCTGGTGTATGGGGGCAGTAACGGAGGAAGGCAAGTAACCAATTTTTTTTTTGAGGCAGAAAAAATGAGTGGTTAGTAACTGGAAGGGAAGAGGGTGTGTGAGGTCTCAGTTTCAACAGTCAAAAATAGTTTGAAGTTCTTCTATTTTCTGTCCCTTAGCCATCTGGGCTCTTGGGGAGCTGAAGAAGCAGTTTCCTTCAAAGGAGATGATGCTGGACAGGGAGGAAGGAATTTTGGACTCTAATCCCACCTTGGCAGATGTCCATGTTCCCTTTAATGTGCTATTACAACCAGTTTCGCCCAGTGGGGCATCAGGATCTTTGCGACTGGAGCTTGCTTTCCCTCTGGGCTTGTTTCACTTATCAAAGAGGGTCCTAGGTCATGCTGAGACTGCTGGAGTGTTAATCAGGGCTCATGTCTTTTGTTGTTACTTGTAGTGGCTTTTGTGCACTGATTTTGGTGGGGGTGGGAGAGGCAGGTTGAATTAAGCAGGTGGGTGTGTAATTGTGTGGCTGGTTGCTAAATTAGAAGGAGACTTTCCTGAGCAGAGGAGGACTCTGGGCTGTGCTTAGAGGAAGGCTACAGATGGTCACAGACTCTGAGAGGACCTGCAGGTGGAGACAGCCCTTTGCTGGCAGAAGTTCTCCTTGAAGCATGGCTCTGCTCTGGTTGTGGCAAACTGAATGTTTCAGGTCAGAGTACTTCTCAAGGGCAAATAGATAATGAGATTGACATGCTTCTCTCTTACTTTATTAGAAGTGACTGCAAGGTATTGCATACCTAGTCTGTGAAGTGATAAATGATGGTACCACGCAACAAGAAGCCACAAAGTTGAGGCATGGAAAAATAGCTTTTCCCCCAGGAGAGAGGAAGCAAAAGCATTTCTTCAGATTTCCATCTTGTGCTGCTTCCCATGTTTTGTGCCTGTTTATGCTTCTTCGAAGCTTTTTGTTCACAAAAAGGGGAGTGTCAGACACCATCCGACGGCACTTGCATCTCCCTGGCCCATGAACCTTGATATTGGGCAACTGTAAAGTAAAGGTGGCCATCCCAAGTGAAAGGGAGGAATGCTTCCTCATCACAGCCAGGGCTTTATCAAAGCCAGGTAGGATCATTAGTCCAGAGACCAGAGAGTATTTTTAGCTTTTTATGGCTCTCAAAGGGAAGCTGGTGACAGGAAAATATTGTCTCTTGTGAGGGAACCAGATGTACCATGCAAAGGCAATTGTGGAGATGGCAGATTGGGAAGAGGACTCTGGACCTTGTGATCTGCTTTTAATGTCTGATCCTGCCCGAGCAATCATGTAGTGTGGGTATCTGCTTGACTGCTCTTTTCCAAAGGCAGAAAGTGTTGTATACCTAGCTGCTGTTATAGCTGGGTGTGAACAGTAGGAATTCAAAACCTGAACAACAAATAAAATTGCAGCTATGAAGTGCTTTAATATTCATTTTCTTACTGCTTCGCTGTTTTAAACAACCCCAAAACCTGCAAGTCCTCTGTGTGGTGTTGAGTGCTGTCTCATGATTAGATGAGGAGGAGTGGGTAGGATTTCTCAGGTTCCTGTTTCTCAAATGTTGCTTCTGCTGCTGTGTCCCAGTTCCCAAGGGGCCAGCTTTTGACAGCAAAGTGCCTGCTCATCTGAGATGATAAGAACCTGGTTGCTATTGTTGAAAAGAAGGAGGATTTAGAAAATCAGCCTAGTTTTAATTGTAATCTAATCCTGAGTGCCAGGAGCAACAGTGTCACATTAGCATGTGCATCCCTGGATTCACAAATCATCCCAAAGGCTTTGGGTGCTTTGGGATCATTGCCTTTCTCAGGGCTCCCTGAAAACATCAGGGAACCTTAGTGGGGGTGGAAAATTGACCTTCCATTTTGTTCTTGCTAAACCACTAACAAGGTGTGTAGGATGTTCTGGCCTGGGCAAGGCTTCAGCGGGACCAGGAGGATGAGTGGCTCAAGGTCTTTGTACAGATAACCAAAGAACTAGGGTCAGCATGTGCCATTTGGGTATCTGGAGACGCATTTTGACACCAAGGTTAGGCTCTTCGCTTAACTTCTCTGCGCCGAAGGATCTGTCTGAAATGGCATAGAGGGAAGGGATCCTCTGTGAATGAGTTCAGTGGGATGGATGGAGCAGAGTGTACTTTTTGTCAACTCCTGGCTGCATGGGAAGACTGCTTTTGTGCCATGGGGAAGCCTGGCAGCTTAGGCTGAGAAAGGAGTCTTGCTCCCTATGCGTGGCACATGGCAAACCTGTAGTGTCCTGATCCTCACAAAGGAGCATGGCCACCTAAGCAGTGCTCTTCAACCGCATATGAGAAATCTTTCCTTCCTGGCATGGCCAACATTAGCTAAATCAATGGCTGATAACGAATATTAGGCTTTGTGTCTCCTCCCTCCTCCATTTTCACGTATCCTGGTGGTCAGGAAGATCACCTTTCTTTTGTCTGAATTTAGCAGGGTTCTGCTCAGGGATCTCAGGGCAGGATATTGAGGAAACAGGTCAGGTTTTTCCAGTGGGTATTCTTGTTCTGTCAGTGCTGGAGAAGATGCCTTGGTTTCAAAAGCTAGCTACAGGGGAGGGTGTGTATGTGTAGGCGGTTCTCGTGATCAGCTGAAGACTTTTAAAAGCATCCCTCTGGAGCAAGAAGTTCAGGTCACTCCTGAGTTAAACCTCAGGTTTTAAGCCAATAATGGGTTTAGCTGTTGGCTCAGTTCAAGTCAGTTCCTGTTGGGCTGTGTAATATTTAAGCAATGAAAAGATCAGAAATAGAGGTTGGAGAGGTGCTTCACTGCAAAGGTTGTTCCTTATGGATGTTTCTGGAGAAAGGCTGAAGTTGACTTCCCTCCTCTGCACCATTAAACATGTAAAAATTCCCTGTAAGGGTCTGCAAAACAGGAAACATCCAGTGTCATACTAAGAGTTTAGGAGCATGTTGATGATCCATGGGGAGATGTAGAAGTAAAGGAGTGAAGGACAGAAATGAGCTATTCGGAGGAGACTAAGACTTTCAGCTACAAAATGTCCCTGTCCTGAAGAGCTCTTGAACTAAACTGATAATCAGAAATACTTAGTTGGATGTAGCTTGGTCCTGGTTCAAAGAGAACTTAAAAGAACTTAAATTGGAGCTCTGAGCTTCTTTTCCATTAAAAAAGAAGAGGAAGATTGAACTGCTTTTTGGCTTGGTTCTTCATCTCAAACATCCTGAACCATCATCCTTGAATAAAGTTTGGGCATGAGAGTTTAGGAGGAAGGCTGTGGAAATGATTAAAAGGTTGAAGAAATGCCAATTTAAGGAGAAATGAAAAGGCTGAGAGAGTTAAAATTGAGAGGAAAGTCTCATAAGGATGAGACAAATAAAGAAAAAAGAGAGGAAATCATGTTTCTCTATTTTGTCAAGATTCAAAAAGCATCAGTAAAGAAATTGAAGTTTTAGAACTTCTTTACTAATGGAAATGTAATTAACTCATGGAACTCAGCAAGAATTTGCTTCAGCTGAAATGGTCTGATTTGGGTCTTGAGACCAAAGGAACCTAGAGATCATCTATAGATTCACCAGAGAGGAAATGGATTTTTGAAGGCGGATGATTAGGTCCTTTTCCTGGTGCTCCCTGAAATAAGCGAGGTGGAAATGTGAACAGGCTGTTTCATAATAGTCCTTTTCTTTATCTTGTAATTTCTTCTGAATCATGCTGGAGACATGACTCCAGAGCAGCTATCCAGTCTGTTACAGTGAAATACAGCAGTATATGCCAAGGCTAAACTTTGTCTTTTTCTACATGAAACAATATCAATAGGAGCAGTGGTATTCCATCACTTGATGTCTGATTTAAAGATCAAACCTCTTGTTGCAAGCTGTGCTGCAGCTTAGAGGGAAACTTCAATACTCCAGTGCAGTGTTAAGTGTGCCCTCAAAACCTGCAAGCCTAAGCTTCAGGGAAAAAGCTGGGTTTGAAAACTGTCACTCATTTAAAATGAATCCAAGGTGGTATCTAATAATACAGATGCCGCTTTGATAATGATATTCTGGTTTTCTAGAGGAGTGAGGTCTGGCACCATCAAGCCAGGTGCTGCTGAAGTGTTACTACTCTCTTTCCATGGTGGAACATGCCCTTGGCCTTGATTTGGGAGGAGAGGATTCTCCTCAGCTGTGGTCTCCAACCTTTTCAGAATTTGGAACATGGAAGAAGATGCTGGCAGGTGAAATTATCATGTCAGAGGGTGGCCCTGTCCTGAATGAGGCTTCAGTAAGACCTGAAAACACATCCAGCTGCCAGAAGCTGAGCATGAAAGTTCTCGTGTTGGGTAGGAGTATTAACTTCCCTCCCAATGCCAAAGACAAATCTCTGCTGCTTTTCTGGCCTCCAGTACTGGGTGAAGGGTGGCAGTCAAAAGCCGTGTAAAGTGGCAATAAGCTATTTCTGCACCATGAAGGAATGCGCAGTGTTGGCTGGTACGTTTGGTGGTAGATGGGTAGCAGCTCTCTTGATGTTCATCAGAAGTAGGTCTGGGAAAAAGACGAGATGAAAGCCTCAAGTCTTGGCTTGATAAATACATGTGCTGTTTCATCCTGGCTGCTATCGCTACAGGATAAAGATTGAAGTCCAGCAAACTCCTTAAATGTCTTTTTAATCCCATTATTTTTAAAAGCTCATAACCATGTGCTTCAAGTAAGTGACCAGCTTTACCAGTCCAAAAACATTTAGATGATAACATCAATATCCTCATCAATGACCTATGCAGATTATCTCTACCCTGAGAAACACGTGCTCTAATGAAAAGTTTTACCTTTCTTGTCTTCTGATGCCAAATCCCAGCCTTGTTTACCCACTTCTTGGGCAGAAGCACCACACATTCCCAAATTTTCACGATCAAACTTATGTCTTAGCCTGGACTGGCTGGGTGAATCCTGAGCTTGTTGCACAGTTTAAACTTCTTTTTCTCTAGTAATGAATAAAGTACTGAAACTGGTTAGGTACAATGTAAGAAGATTTGGAAATACTAAACTTGGCTACTAGTTGTGGAAAAGGTAAGACCACTCCATGATCCACTAACTCTTCTAATAAAAACCACTATTTTTTTACCCTCTCAGGTTATAACATTAAAGCTAATCATAACAGGTATAAAATTATGGTAACCCCTGGCTTTCACAAGAGGTGAAAAGGACAAAGGAAGCTCAGCATGATCTAATTTTCTTGCTTTAATTGGAAGGTATGAAAGAACATGAGTCTATAGCAGCAGATAATGCTGTGTATGAGACTGATCCAGGATAATAGTTTCAGTTCTCTTGCCTAGCAGATTGAGCAATGGAGCGGGATTTGGCTGTCCTGTTTTTCTCTTCTCCCCATGTCATTGGCTAATAAAGGATTTTAGGCCATTGCTTTTCTGGTTTGTGTCCACATTTCTACCTCTTCAAAAATGAAGATGAAATGTTGCCCAGATTCGTAATGTACTAGTGAAAAAGGCTGGGTGACAGTATTGAAAAGAAATGAGTTTAAAATGTCTCAAAAGAAGTAAAAATAAGTCTTTAAAAATGTTGAAATCAAGTGAGGAGAATTTGAATCAGAAGTAAAATAGATGGTAACAGCATAATCTTCTAGAAATGCAGATGCTCACTCACAGTGAGTGGGAGAATCTTGCATGGAGCTCAGTGTTCGTGTACCACGGGGAATGTGTCAAAACGATGGCGTGCCACACAGGGGAAGTTGCAAATGTGGGTGTCTGTCAGATTTTAACCTGAGGAAAGATTGGACCTTTGGGGGAGGTGACATCCTTTGAGTCAAAATGTCCAGAAGTATTGTCACTGATTTGCTAGAGAATAAAAAAAGGAGTGGCTTCACTGTTGCTGGAGCAGAAGTGGCTGAATCGAGAAAGAGGAATGTCATCCATGGCAAACTCAGTCTTCAGGGTAACATCCTGGCTTTAAATTGTTTGAACCACAGGTAGTTGAGAAGATATGGCTCATGGTGCATACAGGGAATGGATAAAAATGAGAAGTTGAAGTCCTCACTTGGTCACCCTACAAGCCTCACTTGCTGCTGAGGGAAAGCAGCAGTGCTGGAACCATCGACTATAACCACTTGCCAGATTCAGCTGCTTGGGTTTCAAAGGCCTGATCTGAGGAATCAGCCAATGCTGTTTGGCATGAAGGAGCCCAGAGAACAAAACAAGCAGGACATATATTTTGATTTCTTCCCTTTGAAACCTGGAAGACCTCCAGCTCATCAAATAGTATTTCTGCTTCTGGTCCCTCTAGACCTGCCCTCTGGTCTTGTTTGTATGGGAGAGATGAAAAAGCCTTCCCTTGTAATTACAAACCTCTTGTCTCTAGTAGTGGTAGGATCAATGCCCTGCGAGGTGGAATATGGGAAATCAGTGTCCCTTTTCCCCAGGTCACTGTAGTACCTCCTTGCCCATTAGGAGGAATGGAACAGCCCCTCTGCATCTTTGGAAGCTTTTGTTCCTCAGGAGGAAAGCTTGGGTGAGGTTTAATTTCTACCTAATAGCCTGTTAAAATCCTCATATCGTTTCTTTGAGAACGCCATTAAAAATCAATTACATTAATGGGGCTCAGTTGGAGATGTTCTGAAATATGGATAGGATCAAGAAAAGTGACTTTGCAAAACAGGGTCTTTGGTGCTGCAGACATTTGCTCTGCTTGATCTTCCCAGCCATGTGTATGGACCAAACCTGATCTTTTCATCAGTTCTGGAGAAGCTGACCTAGCTGTTCAGGAACCACTGGCAAATGTCCTACACCATGCTGTGAACCCATTGCCAGTGGGGTTAGGAGGGAGTAATTCTCTTGCCTTGTTTTAGCTGATGCCCCAACGATACAGCTGGGCTGCTTGCTTGAAATTACCCCAGCATCACTATCAGCTCTAGGAGCTCCTTCAGGCCTTGGTCATCCAACACTGGCTGCACAGCAGATATCTGCCACCTTAGAGGTGTCTGGTACTCCTTGCTGCTGACATTGCAGTGTGTCCATAAACTTATGTCATTGTGTGACAAACAGCCTGTGTTCTCTGGTCCTGAACAAAAGGACTATCTAGTGGCTGGACACTAGGTGGGGTGAATGAAGATGAGCTTTAATGCATGATGGCCAGCACAGATTAGGTCACTTGGCCCCATGTGGGAAATAACAGCACTCCCCAACTGTGTAAGGGTGTTGAGAGGATGAATGTGTTGAAGCATCTTTAATAATTGTATCCTCCAGTAAGGGAAAGCTGACAACAACTTCTGAGAGGTTTGTGAACTAGCTCTTTTGGGCATTAGGAGGCGGTATCTCCCCAGCCTGGTGCTCTAGGGGTATGAAAGGATAGAGACAAATGCACTTTGTGAAAGAGGATCTTTACCCAGGGAAAGAGGACTGCAATAGAGTGAGGCTTGATGTCCTTGCAGGAGTGGTGCAGGCAAGTGTGCATGGTGTAGGAAGGTGAACCATGTGGACATCTTATTGTGAGGGTGATCAGGACCTTGTATGATGGAGGGACTGAGAGAACAACATCCACCCATTAGATCACATCCATGGGGTGTGATCTAATGGGTGCTCAGGGCTCTGCTGAAGGGGCAGAGACCCCTTTGCCTTCCCATGTAGCTTGTTTCTGGCGGTGGTGGTGTTGCTTTGGCTCTGCTGCTCATGCAGGAAGCATGATTGAAGCTGGGATTGCAGTGAATATGCTGGGGAAAGCTCTTTACATGGAGCCTGGTGGCAGCAGAATGGCTGGATTGTGGCAGGGCTGGGAAGGAGCCTGCAGTAGCCACAATGACTTGGGGTGAAGGGAGAGGGACAGAGCATCTTCACTAGGACGTGGACAAGACCTTGATGTACATCCCTGCTGAGCACTTTCCATCATAATTTGAGACTCCTGGCTCTTTTCACAGAAATGTTTGTAGGAAGGGAAGAGATCTGTGCAATCCAGCTGCCTTGTGCCAGTGTTTCCAAACGGTGTGTGGGCAGCTCAGCTGCAAGCAAGTGGTCTGAGGGACTCAGGCACGAGGCAGAGTCCCGTGGTGTTTGAGCTAAGTGTTAGGCAGTGTATGGGTGTCTCTGTGAGGTGCAGGGAAAGCCTGTGAGCCTTGAGTACTGCCTCTTGCTTGTAGGAAATTTGTGGCTGTTACTATATGCTCATCCTCACCAGGGTCATACTTATGTCTGCTTTCCTCTTTAGGAATGAGGGACTTGAGCAAAACCAAAACAACCAAAACACTGGTAGACATGGGGTGAAGACACACATGGTTGCTCATGTACCTTGACTGAAGGACTTCCAAGGTACAGCTAAAAAGACGCATCCATTGCCTTAGTTACAGCATTGATGTAGGGTAACAGGTAGAAAACAGGTAGATCTGGTACCCTTCAACAGAGCTGCATCCTGTGAAAGGGCTTCAGGCAGTGTGTTATCGCCCTTCATATCTCAGGGCTGAGATCTAAGACAGGATGTTTGCTCCTTGGGCTCTCTGCCCTCCCTTGGCGCTGCTGCCTGTCTCCTCGTGCAGCCTGTGGGTCATCTGGGGCTTGGTGTACGTTAGACCCTGGGAAGGTGACTTCATGGAGATGATGACTACCAAAAGGTTCAGGCTTTGCTTTTGGAACTTGAGGCTGGATAGCTGTGCGTGCCTTTCATGAGACCCAAATGGGTGTTGCTGGATCTCAGGCATTAGGTAGCCGGCTCCTGCAGCGCCGGGAGCTAAGCTGCAGCCTGTGCTGGATGCAGATCCTCTTCCCTTGTGCTCTGATTAAAGCAAATTCAGCCGTGCAGAACCCACCTCTTGCCACTTCCCACCTCATCTGGCCTCAAGGCTGGTTTGTGTGTGAGTATATGTGAGGCAGATCACTAAATCCCTGAGCTTGAGCTTAACCTTGCAGCAGGGAGATGGAAAGGGTGTTGCTTGAGACCAGCCCCAGCCAGACTAACAGTGTAGCATTCCTGGAAACGAGCTGTGGTTCAGGCAGATATCCGGGAGCTGAGGATTTTTTTTAGCCTGTCTCTTGCTGCTCATTTTCTCCCTGACACTGGGCTGCAGTTCCAGGAACCCGAGCTTTACTTGAGAGCACCTTTCGAACATGGAGAAAAGTGATTAAACCTCTTGGATTTCTCCTTTTTCGACTGATCGTAGTTCTTCAAATGTAGATTTAAGATGGGGACAAAATGTACAGACTGAGATCTGACATCCTGTTCCAGCACTGAGCAGGTAAATGAAAGGATGAAGAGACTATTCAGAGGGCTCCAGTGTTGCTCCCAGGGCAAGGAGAGATGGTTGGTTGCTGCCAGGTGCCTTTCTTACTGTTCCACTCTTCTCTCCCCATAATTAAGCAGTTAAATTTAGCTGTCTGATAGGTATGGAAATGTATGTGGTGCAACTGCTTTGGTTGTGCAAATAGCTGTTATTTTGGCTTGCTTGAGCTCTGAAAAATCAAGGAAATTGTTCTATGCCATGCACAAGCACTGAAAGAACCAAGTTGCAGATGAAAAGCATATTAAAAAGACAAGACAATTGGGTAAAATGAGGAGTAACGTTTTTGTCTTATCTGTATTAAGAAAATTTTGTAAGCTTTTAATGTTCTCAATAACTTCAGTTTTATTTGGGCAATTAAAATGTAACATCCTTCCAAGGAGAAAAGACCAGACTTTTAACGGTTTCGAATGAACTATGTTGACATACAAAATGTTCTCCATGTTCCCTTCCTTCAAGCAAACGTTTTGGCAAACTTGGCATGAGCTACTGAAGTAGTGTGGTTGACCTAAATCTGGGGGGACTCTGTGTGTGGGAATTCAGCAAAAATTATTCAGCAAAAAATTTCCCTCGTGCAGCTGTGATACTCTGTTCCTGGGCAGATGGGGGCCAGCAGACAGCCTGAGCATTCTTAAAGATGTAGTCTTTTGCTGAAATGTCTTCTCTGTTAATAAGTCTTCCTGTTTGCTCTGTGCCTGCTGTTCGGAGTGATGGCCTGGCCTGCATAAACTGAATTTCAACTTGTTTGGGTTAATTTTAGGGTTGCACACCAAACTTGAGGTCTTTGGGGTGGTTTGATGTATTATGGATCTTCACCTCCTGAGGAGCTGGCCAGCTCCAAGCCACCTTCTTCCCATTCCTGATGGAAAGCCATTGCTTGTGCTCATCAGCTGAGGGGTGGCAGATGCCTGTGGTGGAGTGCATGGAGCGGGTGAGCGTCAGCCTGGGTCCAATGGTACACTCTGTGCTACTGGGTGCAAATGGTCTCCTCACTCTATTGAATATTAACTTGCATCTCCATAACACACCTGGCCCTGGAGCTTTTTACAGCCTGTGGTGTCACAGCTCTGTTTGCTCTCAGTGCCTGTGGGATGCAGCATGGTAGTGAGGAAGGCTTCTGGTCTGCTTCATCCTGGCTGCACCAGTGTTGTGAATGAGGAGGGGATAGCATTCCTGGGAGCACACAAATGCTCGGTGGGGATAATCCCAGGAGCAGGGACGTCTCTCCAGGCACATGGAACATCTCCAAGCTGATTTGTCCTGTCACAAAGCAGACTTAGTGCCCCAAAACCATTTTCTGCTCAGTGAGCAATTTGTTGGAAATGGAGAAATGTTGGAATTAACCCTGTCTGGCAGCGTGTCTGCACCGTGCTGCTCTTTGATCACCCCTGTACTTCTCTGCTGGACTCCAGCTTTGTTTGAGGCTGCAGAAGGGATGGTGCTAATCTCATTTGCCATCTTTATTGTTCAGCGCAGAGCACTGGGTCTTATTTACAGCTCACTATTCAAACTGTGGGCTGAAGATGGGAATCTTCATTTCCTTCTAGGCCTTTTTTTATGGACCTCATAGCTATAGCATGAGTGTTTCGCACAAACATTAATTCACTTTCACAACACCCCTGTGAGATGGACTTTGATGTTTCTTATTTTACAGCAGAAAGGGGAGTATAGGAATATGAAAACCAAAAGTAACCATTAGTTTTCACTTAATACTTTCAAAGTATGTTTTTGGGATCAGCGACAGGCTCATTTTTCCTGTATGGACTTGTTCCCTCTGAAGTTTCAGGGCACCAATCCAAAATGAAAGATTTCTAGGGCTTCCCATAAAGTTGATGGAGTTTTCTTACAGCTCTCCTTGATCTAGGAAGGGGCTCTACCACTTCATCAGTTACTGAAGAATGCTCAGACACTCAGAAAACTTCACCTCAAAGTAGAAAACTTTAAACAATAAAAAGAGGTGGGAGTGTTTTCCTTTAAGTCTGTTGGTAACTTTGTATGCTTCTCATCTCACAATGCGTAGACACATACAGGAGGCAAAAAAATCATGTAGGTGATGGTGGTAAAGAATGTCTTAGTGGACATTTTAGCTTAAAGGTGACAGTTTCAGCAACTTGCACTGAATGCTCATCTGAAACCTTCTACCACTCATCCCATCATTTAGCCCTGTTTGCCATCTGTTAGTGAAAACTGATTTTTAAAGTTGTTGGTAATATAGCTGTACTGCGTAGTAAAAAAAAAAAACCTTAGTGTCATTACTTCTTTACTTGGTATGTGTGTACTTTAGGAAAAAATGTCCAAGAATAATTGAGATGAATCAGTTTTCTATATGTGGATTGTTTGAATATTTAACATCTGAGATCTTGTGAAGCAAAAGGGGCAAGGAACAAACACCATTTATTTTTAGGACTGGAAAGTGGATGAAGCTGCTGGCCTAGATAGTGTACTCCTTCCAGGAGGAGCAAGGGAGAAAGCAATCACAAGTGGAGCGTGTCTTTGTGTGATGGGAGGGTTTCTCATGTTTATTTAAGCTGACAAAAGCAGTTGGTGTTCATGTGAATTGTTGTGGAGGGAAAAAGTAAGAAAGAACTTGTGGAAACTTTCAATAAAATCTTTCATGAAGCTGGTTTCATTTCACTTGTCTAAATTGAAATGAATTCAGCCAAATTGTCTGAACTAAACGTACTTACTTTATTTACTGCTTTTTAAGGGAAGACATTCTCCACCTTCCCCCTTTCTCCACCTCTTCCCCTATTCAGTCCCTGGGTTATGCCCCTGGACTGTGAGCTACCTGGTGAAAGGGCCTCCCAGAGCCCTGTTTGGGCCAGAGCTGTTGTAGACAGGATTGTGCCCTGGGACTCAAAGGCCACCGTGGTACTTTTTGTTTCAACAGGACAAAAGCGGGTCTGTTGCATGGCATAATATAAGGGAGTTGGCTGGTACCCATCTGCCAGAGGGGATGGGATGGGCTGGCATTGGCACATCCCTGCTGATGCTCTCTGAAAACCTGCACCAAGAGATGCTGATCTTCGCCAGTGTTATTGCAGTGTTTTGGGGTCCACAGCACACTGGTGGCAGGTGCTCTAAGATCAGATGGTCCAATGCAAGCCTGAGGTACAGCTCTGCAAGATTGGTTGTACACCCCAAGAGGTTAAGCACATTCATGGTTATAGTTGCTGCCTTAAAAGTTTACTCTTTTGACCAGTTGGCATCAAGAAGTGGGGAGAGATTAATCTGTGAATATCTCCCCCAGAGAGGGACTCTTCGTCAGCGACTGTAGTGATAGGAAAAGGGGTGATGGGTTCAAACTTAAACAGGGGAGATTAAGGTTGGATATAAGGAAGAAATTCTTTACTGTGACTTTGGTGAGGCCCTGGAACAGGTTGCCCAAGGAGGCTGTGAATGCTCCATCCCTGGCAGTGTTCAAGTCCAGGTTGGACACAGGGGCTTGGAGCAACCTGGTCTAGTGGAAGGTGTCCCTGCCCGTGGCAGGGGATTGGAACTGGATGATCTTAAGGTCCCTTCCAACCCAAACCAGTCTGTGATTCTATGAATACAGTGGCGCCGAAAATTAAGCCTGTCTGCCACCACCCTTTGCCCCACCTTCATTTGGGCAAACAATGCTAAACTGAAAAAGGATAAAATATGTGATATCTGTTTCCCTTGGAAATAGTCAATTCCTTGCTTTCCCAGCTGCCACAAGATGAAAACCTTGGGAGTTTTGGAGAGACTTTCCCTTCCCCTCATCTCCCCTGTGCCATTCCTGGTGCTTTGTACCTGTGACAGTGAAAGATGTAGGGTAATGCTACTGACCCGCTCACAAAAATGCAACTGTTTGTCACCAGGGTTATAAACAGCCTCCAAATTAAGCCATAGTTACAGGTTGGGAAGAAGTCTGTGCTTTCACTGTCTTCGTGATTGGGACATATTGCTGTGGCTTTAAAATTAAAAATAAGAGCAACATATACTGAAAGGATGGAAATAAGTGGGGAGAAAAATTGCCTTTCAGCCGAGACCAAGAATGGAAAATTTCTACCCAAAAGCAGAATATTTCTGGAAATGACAACTCAATGGAATGTAGTTCTCTAATGCATGCACTGTTAAGTGAACATTATTTATATTGGACGAAAGCAGCACAATGTGGCATAAGTTATTTGGCTGCATGCTTGGGAAAAAAAAGGAAATCCATGAGCAGACATTCCTAGTCTGCAAGTGGGGAGACTGGGATACAGATGAAATAAAGGATGAAGACTCCAGACTATTGCTCCTGTAATTTGCATTTTGTTGGTATATATAAAATTAAATTACGATTATATTTGTTTCAAGCAGAAGTGCTTAGCAGGCATAGGGAAAGCTGTCTGAAACATTAAAAGGATATTCAAACTAGTTTTCTTGGAATGAAATCATTAGGAGTAAATAGCTACTCTTTTCTTGCTGAGGTGGGATCCTGTTCTCTATCTTGTTTTAATAGCAAGTGTAATGCTGTTTTTAAGATCTTCTTTGCGGAGGCAACACATTCTTAGCCATGTGACCCTGCAAACTGCAGTTGTTTTATGTTAATGCTTGGATGCTGCTTGCTCCAAAGGGGAGATGCAAACCCCAGTTGACTTGGTCTGGTTTGTGTGATTGACAGATGAATTCAATTCTGGAGCAAATCTAGGAAGAGATTTCAGTTTTCCTTCCCTTTACTTGACCCTTCTAAAGGTGTTATAATGGTTCGGGCTCTATAGTTGTGTGGTGCTGCTGCTCCTGTAGCACAGGTTCTGTGCAAGTGATGCCAGGACCTCCAGTTCTGAGGACTTTGCTGTGTCAAGTTCTGCACAAAGATGAGGATGTGATGGTAAGGTGAGAGAGCTCCCAGTGATCCTCCTCTTTCCAGCTCAGAAATGTTCCTCTTGTGCATATTTTTCAACAAGTTCATCCTTACTGCACTCTCCTGTGATGGTATGGTGGCTGACACCTATTCTAACCCACTGCATAGCTGCTTTTTCAGGTGGGTCAAGCATCTTTGGAAAGGGTCTTTCCTTTTGCCAGTGGGAAAGGCAGAGGTTTTGTGTCTACATTTTAGCTGTAAGTGGCAGATCCTTAATACTTTTCTGCCAGCTTCAGTGGGTTTCATATCAGTCCCCAAGGTTTTTGACCATGTTGCAGTATAGAATAGTCCCAAGCAGCTTGGGACTGGCTTGGTTGGTGCACTTGCTGGTAGAGGTCCCACGGGCTTCTCATAGGTCCACAGTCAGTTCAAGGGAGTGAAGGATGAACAGTGTCACGTTTGTACAGTGCAAAGAGATGCGCCCTCCTGTCCCATGGCTCACTGTGCTAACCTTGTCCTTCCCCATTGTTGCAAACTGATGTGCATAGGTTGATGCATGGCCATTGTACATTGTGCCATTCATGCACATTCATTGTGGGAAGGCAGAACATCGATGATTGCTGGTGGGGACTTGCAGGCTGCTGCTTACAGGGCAGCCAGCAATGGTGCTTGGGTCTGCAGGGCTCCTGTATCCTGTTGAATTTTGCCTCAGCAATAGAGAGATTCAGACTGACAGCTAAAATATTTTCTCTTTGTAATGACTTTTTTCCATGAAAATTTATGGATCTCTTTATCCTCATAAAACATAGAAAGTATATTCTCTGTCCTATGCCAGCGTCACTTGCGTAAATTTGAATCTATCTCTTTGAAATGATATCATTGCAAATGGGGTGCAGGATGAGTCATGAAATATCTTGAACCCTAGTAACTTCAAATTAATGTCCTTTACTTCAGAGTAATTACTGTCCCGTAAACTAATCCTTTGTACCTCTGAATAAGTCTTTCTAGCCCCTCATTCCACGCAGTCCTTCAAACTGTCCCTTTCAAGCTGGTCTGAGCCAAAAATATGCATGGACTTCATGTCCTGATAATTTTTCAGCCCTTTTAATTGGTTTTGTGGAGCTGTTTGAGGCTGGGAGTGTGGCTGGAGCACATCTCTGGATGACTTTGTCCTAGACACTAGTGTGATTTGCAATAGTTCTGTTGCTTTTTCAGTCTCTGAACAGCATGCCAATTTTGCAGCTCATTCTTGAACTTTTGGAGCAAATAACAAATAGTTGCGGTCATCTTTTGTTACAAATATGTTCTACCCTGTTATTCTGGCTGTGAATAGAGGCTTCTAGGAACATCTCATGATAGGATTTTTGCTGATGAAAAGAGAGAAAAGGCTTCAAACTGGGGTATAGGTGAAGGTAAATCATGTGCTTCTGTGTGTCAGGTTTGCTTCTGTTTCTCAGTGCCCACAGCACAATGAAGGAGAGTCTGGCCCCGGTCGTTCATATGCAACTAAGGAACAACTGGTGCTACTGAGCGTCTGGAAATTTCGATCCACTCTCTTCCAGGAAAATCTTTTCTCCCACTTCACTGGTGCTTTGTGATTGATCTTGCTGAATTCTAAAATTGCTCTCTTGGTTATAGATGAGGGATTGACTCTGGTGTCTGAAAGGAGCCTTAGCAACATGAATATATCTCCACAATTTTTAGGATGATTACTCTATCTTACAGGCTAACAATCAGACTCTTCCCTGTTTCTTCTTTCATGGTTTGCACTGTTTTCAATTTGTCAATTTTTATAGTATTATTCTCTCTATTCTATATACATTTGAACCTTGTGATTGGGTTTTTTTTCACCTTTGTATCATTTGAAGCAGAAAGATGAGGAGCAGAAAGCCATGCACACAACTTCTCCCTATCACACCCCAGGGCCTCTGAAAATGTGAAAGGCTGGGCGAAGTATTGGAGAGACCTGAACCTCTTTGTGGGCTAATGAATCTGCTCCATTTTATAATGACTAGTTGGTGCCAGAAGCTTCAGGAATAACCTGAATAACCATCAGTGTGTGTCATTAAACAGGGACTGACCCAATCAACCAGAGCTATTTAAGAATTTAAATAATATAATCTCTTGGGATTCTGTCTCTGCATGGATCTCTGGAGGCTGCAGATCTACATTGAGTCTTCTAAGAGAAGTTTTCAAAGAAGATTTAATTTCTCTCTCTTATGCTTAGGATCACAAGTGAGATGGCCCTGATGATCTAAGTAAATGAATGTGCTGCTGTTGGGCTGTTTCATCTTCATAAGGGCCATTTAGCACTCCTCTATTTTTTCCCTGGTGCAAAGGACCTCTTCAAAGTAAGGGTCAAGGAACTTGATGCAGACAACTGATGCCATCCTCCGAGCCGTCCTTGCCTGGCGCCCAGCTTTAAATATCTCAGATGACACTGTGAAAGACTCCCCGCAGGGCTGTGAGAATCCAGAATGAATGAGTATCCTTGGATTAAATGATGATTAAGTGGTTGATGAAATGAGATGAATGAGGTGCCACAAGACAAGAACTCCTCCATTATAACAGCTAACCTCGGGCCAAATTTCCTTCCTTTCCCCATCTGTGAAAATGGAAGCCTATTGCATCAGGTTGAAGCTGGTGCCTTAGAAACCTGCTTGCTCTGGAGGGTGGAAATCACCTTTCTGCTCATAGCAGCTACCCCAATATTTCTGCGCCACTAATAATATTTAGTAGAGACTTTCATGTAACTAAGACATGAGGCAGGTTTTCTCCTAGACTGAAGTCCTTTGTGTGAAACATGTACCAAGTCAAAATGGCTCCACAAAGATGTCCCCTAAGCAGGTCTTCATGAGGCCTGATGGAGATGGTCATGCTTCCAGCTTCTGTGCATCTTTCCTCGAGGAGCTTACAGCAGCTGGCAAACAGACAATTACTGAGTATCTAATCAAAGATGGAAGAAAAACATAACTATTACCTCTCTTCTAAGAGAGGAAATGAAGGAGGGAGGTAGTACGATAGTAATAAAGCAACCGAGAACAAAAATGCAGTCGTCTTGATGTTTGATTTAGGCAGCTGCCTGCTTTTTTAAGAGCAGGAAGGGGAGCGGGTACAGAGCATGCTAAATTCCTCCTCCTCTAGAGCTCGGTGTGAAGTTCATTGCTGATCTTCCTAAAGCAGATATAAAAGTGAGACCCCAGCCCAGCAGGGTCACTGAGCCCACATGGCACTTCTAGCTGAACTGGGTTTTTTTAGTCCTCGCATCCTGGTAATGACACATCTTAGCATCTGCCTCAGTAAGCCTTCCTTGCACCTTTAATTGCATATGGTTTCTTCTTAGCTTCCTGGCTGGGTCTTCAGAGCACCATTGTACATTGTGAAATAGCTCCCTGCCATCCGTCCCAGTGGTTGCATCTGTGCGATGGGACTGTTACAGCTTGTAAAACATCCCTGGATCATTTGCTAAGAGAGGTGCTGTACACATTTAGAATCATGATTATGATGTCCAGAGTGTCTTACCTGCATGGTTTGGTTTTACATAAAACCAATTACTCCCTGAATGATGAGAAAAATGACCCATTGCAGCCTGGATGAAGAATCCCTGGCTCTTAAAAGGCTCAGCACTGTCACTGGGTGCTACTTGTTATGTAAATCCGGAAATCTGACAGATGAAGGAAAGAAATGGAAATGTAGTTTCTGATAGAAAATGACTTTATTTCTGTATGGTCATTGTGTATTTGAACAATGGTGCTATCTGGGAGTCTCAAACACAGCAGGAAGCATCTCTGATATCTCCTGAATGAGATTTGCTGACCCCCTCATACCTTGTAAAAAGCACAAAAGAGAAAAAGGAGGAGAAATCCACTTAAAATGGATAGATGACTGGCAAATACCACTGGTGCTCTTTTGTATCTGTGTTGGAGACTGTATGTTTGCCTTCCTGGAAGTGACTGTTTCTTCCACAATCGATTCATTTATTCCTCCTGGATGATGCTATTTTCTTGCCTTGAATGCACTCCTAATCAGGCAGAAATACCAGATGTGATTCTGGTCTTGTTCCCTGGTGTAAGTCATTGCCGTCAAAAGAGTCCTGTCACTTACGTGGATGACGGTAGAGTCACAGAGAACCTTGTTTTCCTGTATTCCAATATATTTCAGTTAGTTTGGACCAAATATTTATAATCCTTTTCTTCAAAAGAAGTCAGAGAACTCCCTGAGATTGTTCTAAATGAGCTCTACAGACTCCTTCATCCAGATTTTAGCCTCTGAGCAGTTTTCCTTGCAGCCTACGTGGTACTTTCTGCCTCTTTCCACAGACAAGATGTCCAACAAACCCTCAGAAAGGGAAGGGAAAAATGTTGACTTGAAGCAACAGAAGGGCATGGTGAGCTGGTGTGTGGGACAGAGAAAGGCATGTAGAGAGGCCGAGGGCTTGCTCTGAAGGGCTCAAGATATTTGGGGCCAATATGTTCTCTTCAATCCTGTGGAGCCTGGTAGACAGCTCTGCAGTCTGGTTCATCCAGGCAGGCTGGAAGGGGAGGGGTGTAAACTGAATACAAGAATTGCTTTTGATGTTGGATAGACTATTCAGGTGGTCCTGGAGGCTGCAGATCATAGAATCCCAGACTGGTTTGTGTTGGAAAGGACCTTAAAGTTCATCCAGTTCCAACCCCCTGCCCATGGGCAGGGACACCTTCCCCTAGAGCAGGTTGCTCCAAGCCCCTTCGTCCAACCTGGCCTTGAACACTGCCAGGGATGGGGCAGCCACAGCTTCTCTGGACACCCTGTGCCAGCGCCTCAGCACCCTCACAGGGAAGAACTTCTGCCTAAGAGCTCATCTCAATCTCCCCTCTGGCAGGTTAAAGCCATTCCCCTTGTCCTGTCACTTCAGGCCCTTGTATAAAAAACCCATCTCCAGATTTCTTGTTGACCACCTGGACTCTTACCTGTGAAAGGTAAAAGTCTCTCAGCTGTGGTTTAATTATGAGGCATGATGTGTCTCAGCTGTGGTTTAAGCATGCCTCAGGGCCTAGGGCACGCAAGGTCTCCATCCTCATTTTCTAAACTTTGGTTCTGATGTGTTTGCAAGAGATGTTTCAAATCTGTTCTAGCACAAGCTACTTTCAGCCATTGTGCTCTAGAAGGGTAAAGGTGGTTAAGAGCATACATAGGGAAAGAAGCAATACCATAAGGAAGACACAAGATTACTTTTTAATCTGTTAGTACATTTGTTGAAAGATGAAAGTTTCAATGTGAAAACGGGGAAGGAAGAAAATCAAAGTGCTTCAGTTTGGATGCCCCTGGATATATTGATTTTATGTATTTGAAATGATACTCTGACTTTATGCTTTGAAATAGCACTGATCTAAACTGTAAATAAAAATTAATTAAATGACTCAGACATCATAAATCTGTTACATTCTGGTCAAACTGAATATTTGGTTGACCTAACAGGACTCCTCTCAGATGCTTTTTCCCTAGGAAAGTACATTGTTTTGTAAACTTTTTTCTCAAGTTCTTCATTTGGATCAGAGCATTCCTCTTGAATTAGAAGGGACCTGCCCTCTGGCATGAGAAGTACTTAAACCTGACAGGGAAACAGAACAAAGTAAATACAGCACAATAAGGAAACTAAGACAGCGTTTCTGATAGAAATCTTGCATCAAGCCCTGAAAGGGTGTTCTGTTGAAAGACTGGATCTAGCATGATGTGGGGAAAAAACCAATATGCTTTTATTCTGTTCAGCTGGACTGTTTTGAAACCTCTATGGAAGAAGCATGTTGATAGGAAGAATATCCTGTTACACAAAGCAGCAGCATGTCTCTGGTCTTCTCTAGTCTGTAATGCCACAAAAGATACATGGAAGAAAACTGATTCCTCAGTGTAGCATTTGGGCATTGCTGGTGGCAGGTCTTGGCTGTTAAATCTAGTTTAAAACGTTTGAAGATTCTACTGAAACAGTTCAGGCCTGAGAAGGAAACAAAAAAGAAATGCTGAAAGGTTAAGAATCTCCTACCAATTTTCCTGGAAAACAGAGAGTGTTACAGGCTCTTTTGTATAACAAAGAGAAGGTTGAACAGTCTTCAAACATTGGCAATCAGAAAAGGCTGCAGTCAAGTAGAAGCTGTACCCAATCCAGGCAAGAGTTAGAATGATGCATCTCCAAGCAGAGCTCCCTGGAGATAAAAGCATGGGTGGCTCTTGCCTCACAGGGACCAATGCCTTTAATTTTCTCTGTTTTCGTTGGGAAAATGATTAA